>NC_135636.1:34662500-35287500 GCF_053574225.1 Canis aureus | reverse complement strand
AGCTGAGCTGCACATCAGCAAAAGAGAGACTTGATTGTTCTCCAGCTTCCAGCTAAGACAACACACTTGGCTAAAGAGTATTTGTCAAGCTCTGTGTCCTGGGTGAGGCATAGATGTTAGCAGGGATGATTCGTTCCTCAGGAGAAGGACATCTTTTCCACAAAATTTCAGCCCAGCTGGTGCTAGACAGAGCAAAAGAATTTTAGAATTCAAAAGTCTGGATGTGAAAGAGTGGCACAGCTGGATTTTGTCATTTTTCCACCCTCTCTCCTGGGCAGGAAATGAGAGTCAGAATCAACTCCTGGAGCTCCTTCTGCTTTATTTTGCCAGCTGCTGGACATTGTCAAGTTTCTCTCTCCTCATGAGCAAAAAAGGAGGTGGTCTGACCATCAGCAAAGATAAAAATATGATACACAATGTTCAAGATGGTGTAAGAAAGTTGGTTTGACCCCTCTGGGGGAGGGGCACACTGACAGCCGTGGCAATCATTTGTTTTTTTTAAAAATGTATCTTTGAAGGGGCAATCCCATGCATAGAATTCTTTTTAAGATATTATTTATTTATTCATGAGAACACAGAGAGGCAGAGACATGAGCAGAGAGAGAAGCAGGCTCCTTGCAGGGAGCCCAAATCAGGACTTGATCCCAGGACCCCAGGATCATGACCTGAGCCAAAGGCAGACGCTCAACCACTGAGCTATCCATTGCCCCCCCATTCATAGAATTTATCTTAATAAAATAAGGATGTGCACCAAGTCACACGTATTTACATGGAAAATTTTTGTTAAGACTTTATTACATTCGGACACCTGGGTGGCTCAGTGGTTGAGCTAAAGCAGGATATCAAATAAACTGTGTAGGCTTAATAACATTATCAAAGAAAGAAATGTGGTTTAGGGGTGCCCAGGCGGCTCAATCAGTTAAGCGTGTGCCTGTGGCTCAGGTCATGATCTCAGAGTCCTGGGACGGAGTCCCACATTGGGCTCCCTCCTCAGTGGGGAGCCTGTTCCTCCCTCTCCCTCTGGTCCTCCCCCCACACACACTGTGGGCTCACTCTCTCTCTCTAATAAAAAAATGAAATCTTTAAAAATAAAAAAGGAAATGTGTTTCAGACTAGTATCTATACCTCAATATCTATCCTCCATCTTTCCTATAATAATAAACCTCTGATTTCTAGGTAGGCACATGGCTGCAGAATATGGACATATTTCCCAGCCTGTCTTGCAGTTAGAATGGCCAGTGTTGAAGTTCTGGCCAATGGATATTAAAAAGAAGTAACATGTACAGTTTTCTGATCATGTTGTCAACCTGACTCCTTGATACTTTTCACCTTCCTGCTGACCAAAATATATATATGGTGGCAGTGGGTTTGTTGTGATATAATAAATAATTTGCCTGGTTTTTGTCCTGGGTACCTAGCACAGACCTTCAAAAACCCTGTGGATGTCCTAAGTGATAGAGACCATCTCTTTTATGTAAGGTATGTAATGTAATTTATATAAATGAAATGACTCTAGATAAGGCCCTAGATAACGTCAGGATGAGGGTCGGGGGCTGATCACCAGAAGGACCAAGCATGTGATTAATAGGCCGAGGCTTTCAGCCACTTAACCTCTAAGGAGGGAGAGGGATCTGGATATTGAGTTTAATCATGTGGCCAATGATTCAATCAATCATTGTAAACCCAATAAAAACCCTGGACTCAAAGCCCAGAGGAGCTTCTAGACTGGTGTACACATTGATGTGCCGGCTGGGTGGTACAGCCTGACTTCACAGGCAAAGGGCCTGGAAGTCCTGCATTCAAGAACCTCCTACTCCTTCTGTGTGTACCCTTTAGGATAAAAGAGTAATCGTAAGTATAGCACTTTCATTCTGTGGATAATTATGGCAAATTATCACACCTGAAGGATGTTATGGGAACCCCCTGGACTGGGGGCCAATTGGTCAGAAACAGGTGGCCTGGGAACACCAGCTGCAATCTGAAGTGGTGATAGTCTTGTGAAAGCATGTGAGTCCTTAAGTTGTGAGATCTGATGCTAACTCTGGCTGGTTAGCATCAGAATGGAGTTGCAATACAGCCAGTTGGGGTGGAAATAGAGTAGTGTGACCAAATCTACCAAGTTGCCAGGTACTGAGGAATTTCCCAGGACATGGGACTGTCAGTGCCACCAGGAAAGTCCCAGGCAAACCAGGACAAATCTTTCTCTGCTGTGGTGCCTCTATAGTCATAAGGACCAGGGCAACACCCTAAGGATTGGTGAGGGGAAAAAAAAAAAAAAAAAACAGATCTGGAGTCCCTAAGGATTTCATGAAAGTAGAGCCTCCTCCATGTAGGCCTGGACTGCCCACCTCCAGTATTTTACATGAGAAATAAATATTTATCTTGTGAAAGCCACTACTTCTGTTAAACAGAGATTCATTTAATTTTGGTACCTTAAGGTAGAGGGCTGAATGTAACAGAAATAAACATCTGTATGGCTTCAGACCACTGACTGGGTGATAGATAGGCATTGCTGACTCAGAGAGTACAGGTTGGAATATTAGTAATCCTTGTTATGCAGTGATTATATACTTGGCAAAATAGTAATGCTCTACTTTGCAAGATAGACCATGTGTTCGCTGAGTCTGTAGTGCTCGCATCTATATACACATAATAGAGAAAGAATGTTGGTCTGTGTTGCTGCTGCTTGTGGATTTCAGCAAAATCCTAATGAAGAGATATAAATCCAAGATAAGGCTAGCCAGTGTGCTACAAAAATGGAAGAAAATACAGCACTGAAGCGCTCTCTGCCTGTAGCTTAATCTAAGTTGACCAGGAGTCTGGCCATTTGGGGCTTTTCAGAATTGAAAGGGCCACTTACTTTTATACCAAAATGAAGCTATTAAGAATGGTAGTTCTGTAGTGCCAGACTTAGCAGGAAATAATACCATGGCTCCAAAGTTCTATCAATACCTTCTTTTAAGAGATATTTTTGCCATAAAATTAGAGCTAACATGGAGGAAACTGTCTGTCCTGGAGCTGTCTTCCCCACCCAAGTCTTTGTTTTAGATGCGACTAGTTAGCTCCCACTCAGTTGAAGGATAATGAGCAAGGCACCTTTAAAAGGAAAATTTTTAAAGTAACACAAGAGTTTTCAGATTTGAAAGCTTCTAAACAAGAGAACTGTTCTAATTGTGTTTTTTTTTTTAATTTTTTATTTATTTATGATAGTCACAGAGAGAGAGAGAGGCAGAGACACAGGCAGAGGGAGAAGCAGGCTCCATGCACCGGGAGCCCGACGCGGGATTCGATCCCAGGTCTCCAGGATCGCGCCCTGGGCCAAAGGCAGGCGCCAAACCGCTGCGCCACCCAGGGATCCCCAGAGAACTGTTCTAAGCAAAGAGAATGTGTTCTGCAAGGCCTACCTCAGATGTCGCCAAGAAGAATAACAGACAAGGTAACACCAGGAGACTTCAAGGATGATGAAACGCAGAGTCTCTCCAAGAGCAAGAATCAGAGGCTGCTTGATGGGCGATGAAGTTTGTCACGGTTAGGGAGCAGCAGCCATAGGGTGTGTTTTACTCTCTCCTCTGTCCCAATGGGATTTTTACTATTTTCCTGATCCTACTTCATCACAGTATATTGGCTATGTGAAAGGCTGATAATTTATCTTATACTTTTTTTTTTTTTTACCATGTCAGTCTTGAATTTCCTATCTTCTACATTTTCATGTGTGAGAAAAATAAACTATCATCTTATTTAAGCTGCTGTTATTTTGGGTCTCTCCTCTATGCAGCCAATGCTATAATGCTAACTAATATATAAAATATTGAGAATAAATGAATTATGCATTCACTTTTAAAGCTAGAAAAAAAAATCCCCAAAAAGGTAGAAAGAAGGAAATAAAAATAAGAGCAGAAAGTGATGAAAGAGGAAAAAACAGAAGTTTTGACAAGAACTTTTTGACAAACTTGACAAGAAGTTTTGACAAAGAACAAGTTAGTTCTCTGAAAATATTCATTATGTGGGCAAACTTATTACAAGATTAATCAAGAAAAAAGAGATAAGGCACAAACAATATTCTCATTAGATTGTAATTAAAATACAGAAAAAGTTTGTTTTTTAATCATGAAATTGTTGCAAACAACTTTATGTTGACATAAAACATAGATACAAGGAGAAATTTTCTACAAAAATAAAAAATATCAAAATTGACACAAAGAAAAAAATGGAAAACCTGACTATATCAATAACTATTTTTAAAATGGAATCATTTGTCAAAATTCTTCTCCAGCTTCCCTAAAATACCAGGCCCAAACAGTTTTATAATTAGATTTTACCAACATCTGAGGATCAAGATATTTCTGTATTATATAAATTCTTTCAGGAAGAAGAAAGAAGGGTACTAGCCTATTTTATGAGGCTAGATTAACCTTGATTCTAAAACTAGATATGGATAATTAATTAGCTTTACTAATGCAGAGAAAATCCAAAAATCCCTGTGGCTTATAAAAATAAAGATTTATTCCTAATTCATATTACATGTGAACTACAGGTCAGCTGAGCAATGCCCAAGGCTGCTTCCCTGCTCCATGTGTTTCCACATTCAGAGGCACAGCTAAAGGAATGTCCCCTGGTGAATCAGGCTCATTTTGGAGGGAAGCTCCAGCTATAGGGATGCAGTACATTCAAACTGAAAACATGTAATCTTCCTACAAGGCAGGTAGAGTCCAATAATGGTTAATAAAAACTCAATCCTCCTCAGATAGCATAAGAAAATTATAGACCAATTTCACCTATAAATATTAATATGAATGTCTTAAACAAAATAGTCAATTGAATCCAATTTTTTAAAAATTACAGAACATGGTCAAATAGAACTTAACGCCAAGTTGTTTACGCAAGAGTGATTAAAAGTCAGAAAATTTGACAATGTGACGCACCCCCCTGGCATGTTAAGAGATAAAAATATATTGTTATCTCAATAGTTGCAGAAAAAGCAGTCAATAAAACTCAACATTCCCACAACTTTAGCAAATGAGAAATAGGTTTTTTTATTTAAATATATACCTAAAATAATAATAGTAACAAAAGCCATAATAAACACAAAACTTCATGGTAAAATTTCAAGGAAATTTTCATTAAAATTAGCAACAACACACAAATGCCTGATATTTCCCCTTCTGTTTTTCTGAAGGTTTTGCTTCCATAAGCAAATACACAAATAAAAATAAGAAAAAGAAAAAAAATAAGAAAAGAAGCAGTATGTGATACAAGGATTGGAAAGTAAAAGTTGTCATTATTGTCATGATTTGCCTACAATTTGATGGCTGCTCTGAAAATCCCAGAGAATCTAGAACTACTAAAACTAATGAGATATTTGAGTTCAGTGGCTTCATTTAAATTCAATATTTTTAAAATCCCAACAGTTATTTTTATACACTAAATACAGCCAAATTAGAAAATGTATATAGAATTAAAAAAAAAAAACAGTATTTACATTAGTCAAAAATCCTAAGGTAACTGGGAATAAATCTAACCCCAAAAGCAGGAGACTCTATGAAGAAAATTGCAAAACATGGCAATACTTTTTGAAGGCCTGAATAAATGGCAAGTTATATTATGAATAGGAAGGAAGACATATCACAAGGATGCCAGGTCTCTATAAACTAATTCATAAATTCCATATGATTTTAATCAAAATCCAGATAGAGCTTTTCATGGAACTTGTGCTAATTCCAAAATTCACATGTAAGAGCAGTAACCTAAGAAGAGCCAAGGCAATTCAGAAAAGGAAGAAGTGAGGGGAGTGGTTTATCTTAAAAGATAGGAGAGATATGATGAACCTACAGTAACTAGGGCAGTATGTGGTATGGGTGCAGGAATAAAATTGTAGTCCCCTGGAACAAAACAGAGAGCATAAAAGCAAACCTACCTATGAATATAAATGAGGTATATGAGAACATTACATATTGATATAGCCATTCAACAGTTTGGGAACAATTTGACTTCTGCATGCAAAAATAAAAATTATACCTTCGCTTGTATGCTACATATCATTTTAAAAATTGCAAATGGATTGGGGACCTAAATGTGAAAAATTATTTTTAGAAGAAAATGTACACCTCACTTTTTGTGAACTCACAGTTGGGAAGAATTTCTTAAACAAGAGATTAAAAAGCATAAACCATAAAAGAAAGATTGACAAATTAAAGTTAAAACCTTCTCTGCAAGAAAAAAAAAGATACCAAAACAAAATGAGAAGACTAGACAAAGTGAGATCAGCTGTTTATGATGCATACGGCCAACCAAGGATTAATTCCAGAGTATGTAAAGAACATTTACTAATCAATAGGAAAGTACAGTGTTCAAGTATGACCCCTAAATCAAAGGCATAGCAGGTTGCCCAAAATAGCAGGTGTTAATTTTTGACCAAGCTATTTCTTACTCCAGCACCTCTACACTCTAGCCCAATGAAGTTCTGTTTGCCGGAAGCTGATAACTGTCCACATCCATCAGAAATGTTCACATCAAGACCGAAGTTTGTGATAAGATTTGAAATGGAGTGATTTGGTGTTGCTGGAGGACAGGGTAAGATAGAACAACCAGATACAGAAAATGAAAAAACAGTGTGGAAGGCATGGTTAAAATAAACAAACAAGTAAATTTTGGCTCCAGGGAAAAAATGAAAAAGTTAGTTTATTGACAGAGTGATATGAGGATCAATAAGTTTATCAGGGGTATCTGCCCAAAACACAGGGTGGAGGAAACTGTCTTAGCAGCAGTGCCATAGGAGAAATTCGAGAGTTGGAGTCAACAGTGAAAGTCAATATGAACCAACGGTGGAATATCACTATCAAACAGGCTAAAGCCACTTAGCCACATTATTAGGAGTAGCATGTCCATAGGAAAGGAGGTTAGAGCTATTATCTTCTCACTAATCAGACCACACTTGGAAAAGGTGCTCTATTTCAGGCCTCTCACTATGGGGAGGACACCTAGGAAAATTTACTTTCCCATCAACAAAAGGTTAAAAGCCATTCCCATTGAGTGAATATGTATTGTAAACCCACTGATTGTTCATCGGAGTACTAGGTGCTGGGTTTACAATGATGATCAAGACATTTGCACAGTCTCCACCCTTACAGACTGGGTGTGGAAGAAGGGGGCAAATGGGAGAAAGTTAAACAACGCTCATTAGAATGTATCCAATTTTTAATTTATAAGGTGCTAAGGGAGCAGAAGGAGAGGCATTGTATCAGTCAACCTTGACTATGTTTTGCTGTAGTAACAAACAATCCCTAGGTTCCAACTACTTATCACTATAAATGATAAGTGATTTCATTTATCACTTTCACTGATGTCCCCTGTGGGTTAACAGTGGTTCTCTGCTCTATCTACTCTTCAATCTAGGACCTGAATGGAAGATCAGTCTCTATGTCAATCGCATATCAGAGGGAAAAACAACATTGGCAGAACCATGCCATGGGTCTTAAAGCTTCTAATCAGAAGTGGTGTACACGCTACCACACTTCATTGGACAAAGCAGGTTACAAAGCCAGCCCTTGTGACAATTAGATGGAAAGTAAAATCCTCCTGCAAGAATGGGTCCAATAAGGAAAAGCTCAGAAAGAAGAGGTAGCAAATATTTTTTTAAATAAAATCTATCAATATAAGAGAAATGTAGGGGGCACCTGGGGGGCTCAGTTGGCTAAGCATCTGCCTTGAGTTTAGATCATGATCCCAGGATCCTGGGATTGAGCCCCACATCAGGCTCCTTTCTCAACAGGGAGCCTGCTTCCTCCTCTCCCTCTGCCTGTTGCTTTGCCTACCTGTGCTCTCTCTCTCTCTTTCTTTCTCTCTCAAATAAATACATAAAATATTTTTAAAATATATATATATATATAAGAATATACTTAGGAAATATATAAAAATATATACAGCATGAGAAAAAATGAATGCATATGTTCAATGAGAGACACTAGTGTTCATGGCAGCAATATTCATAACAAAAACTGGACACAACTGAAATGCCTATGAAGAGTAGACTAGATCCAAAAATGGTGGCATAGTCATACAGTGGGTCATACAATGGAATAACACAGAGAAAAAATAGAAGAATGAACTATGGCCACATTCAGCAATATAGATGAATGCAAGGAGCCACATACAAGAAGGGAATATAGCATGCTTCCAGTTATATGAAGTTCAAAAGTAAGCAACATCAGTCTATGGTGATGGAGGTCAGAATAGCAGCTGCTTTTGAGAAGTATCTTCCAAAGGAAACATGAGGGGCCCTTTGTGGTGCTGAGGACATAACGTATCTTTACTTGAATGGCTGTATACTTAAAATGGGTCCACTTAAGTATATGCAAATTATCTTAATAAAAAAAGAAAAAGGAAAAAGCATTTGCTTTTTCTAACCTCTAACCTGGAAAGGGAGTCCTCTCAGTGAAGGCTTGCCAGAGGAAGTTACTCATAAACTCAGACCTGAAAAATGAGTAGAAGCTATCCAGGAGGATCAGAGGAACACATCATAGGCAGAGGGACACATGTATGTGCATACCGAGGGACCAGAGAAGTCATGGCACAATGAAGATGCTAAAATACTTTCTTTTTTTTTTTTTTTATGATAGTCACACAGAGAGAGAGAGAGAGAGGCAGAGACACAGGCAGAGGGAGAAGCAGGCTCCATGCACCGGGAGCACGTGGGATTCGATCCCAGGTCTCCAGGATCGCGTCCTGGGCCAAAGGCAGGCGCTAAACCGCTGCGCCACCCAGGGATCCCCCTAAAGTACTTTCTAAATGGCCAGCATGTTTGCTGCCCAAAGAAGCCCTTGGAGGCATGACTGGAAAGGACCCCCACTGCACATCTTGAGAGGCATGTTAAGGATTTGGGTCTCTTATGTGAAGAACATGGGAATCCGCTGACTGGGTTTTTGTTTTGTTTTGTTTTTAGTAAAGATTTTATGTATTTAATTATTTGAAAGAGGGAAAGAGTGAGCATGAGAGAGAGCACAAGCAGGGGTAGGGGGTGGGAGAGAAGCAGACTCCTCCATGAGCAGGGAGCCTGATAAGGGGCTCGATCCCAAGACCCTGAAATCGTGGCCTGAGCCACCCAACCACCGCTTCACTGACTGGTTTTAAACAGGGAAATAGCATCACACTGTTTCATTTTGGAAGTATTGCTCTGCCTACAGTAAAAAGGAAGTTGGAAGAGGCAAAATGGAAGCTGCAAGGCCAGCTAGAAGATTGCTGCCATCCATCTAAGCCAGAGAAGAGGGAAGTTCAAATTGAATAGCTGATAGTAATGGCCACATGGCTTTTGTCTTCTTTTCTATGCTAATGAACTATGGAGGTGAAAAGAAGAAACCAGATTCAAGAGATATTTAGGAGGAAGAATTGATAGCACTGCAAAATGTCATTTGATAAACAGCTAAAGAAACCAGGGTTTATTCACTCTAAAGGGGAATACACAAAGTGCCAGGCCAAATATGAAGGGTCGCTATGTGGAAGATGCAGATGTGCGTGGGTAAAACCAGAGCCTATGTGCAAAATCGCGAGGTTATGCTTTTCCTGACTGTACTCCCCAGGCAGGGTACAGACCATCAACAGATGTAGTGCTAGGAGGTGCCAATCAGAGGCCGGATGATTCCCTTGCAAAGATTCTGTGGAAAGCAGCCAAGCAAAGGTTGGACCAGCTGACATCTGAAGGTCCTACCATGCTAAAAATCCCATGGACAGCAGGCAGTTCATTTGTCTCCTCTGAGGCTGAATCTTTTAACACTTCAGGTCTGGTCTCTCACAATATTTGCCACAACTTACATACTGTGATCTGGGCTTTCTGCCCAAAATATATCCATCATCCCAACATGCCTTAATTCCTATATACCCTTGAACTTGTCAGGGTATATTTTAATTATCTTTTTCTGTGTTCATCACCCCCCATGAGACTGTGAAGTACACCATAAGAGGCATAATGTCTGACTCATTTTTATTTCCAAGAGCCAGATGCTATTGAGTGGATGAACAGACTTAGCTCTATTTTTAAGTTGCATAGTATTCCATTGTATGGATGAACTACCATGGAACTGTATTCCATGGTACAGATGTACCAACATGGAATCCCAGCAGTTCTGAAATCAAGTAGGCTGAGAGGCTGTAGCAGAAGGGGAGTATCACGAGAACCTGCTGTAATTTATCACTTCCATTTCTTTTTGGTGAGAGGTGTCTATCAAGAAGGACCATCGTTTGCCTATTGCATGACTCCTAGAAATCCATACACACTTACAAACACAAACTGAGAATCTTCTTCTTTAAAAAATATGAAGACTGAATTGTTGATAGGAAATGTAGGTTTTTAATATGCAACACCTCCATGGGAAATGCAGGTCTCAATTCCTCTGGCTGATGGTTCCTATATGACAGCAATAAACCAAGGTGACTCCATTGGCCAAACAGATGTTCTGAGTTGACAAAGGGGGCAGGGGAGGAACCAAACGCTGCCCCAGCTGCTATTACTTCTGTGTTTGCTAATTGCTAAACCCCGTTTAAAGGCCTGAGCCATAATAAACATGTGTTTTATCACCAAAGAAATGGATGTACATACAACAGGAACGTGTAGCCTGAAAAAAAAAAAAAACCCAAAAGAGGATATTATCAATGTGCCAATGAAGGTAGACAGGAATTCTGACTGCTTCACTAAAATTCTTCAAAGCAAGTTCAGAATGAACTGGAGTGGAAGGATGTGGTGAACAAAAACAGAGAGATGTAGTAATTAAAGTTAATTACTCTTGTTACTATGGTAGCAACCCAGAACAAGCAAAATTAGACACATGTTCAAGGTGAATCCCAAACAGGGCCGTGTGCCTGCCTTCACCAAGAAGCTAGGAGCAGACAGTTATTTAGCAGGATTAAATTCCATTGTTAACCCACTTGGCTCCAAAGACAATCTTCTTCCATCAATTCAGGGCTACAACAGCACACGTGTTATCTGAATCCTAAGATCTCTCACCCATATCTACAGTGGCCATTCTGGAAGAGTAGGTGATGGTGATGTCTTGGATAGAGACCCTCCAGAAGCTGACCCTAGGTAAGGATTCAAGTGCAAGTAATTTACCAGGAGCAGAGGGAGCCAAGAAGGAAACAGGAAGGGCAGCTATTAGAGGGTGTGTCTTTTTTTTTTTTTTTTGTATATTTTTTATTGGAGTTCGACTTGCCAACATACAGTATAACACCCAGTGCTCATCCTGTCTTAAGGCAAGTTCCCACTCTGGGCAACTGGAATGCAGCCCCTACCCACCTCCCACCCAGGGAAACTCTAGAACCTCACTTAGGAGATGTGCAGATAACAGAGTTATCCTCCCAAGGTGCAAGGGAGCTGGGATATTTATCTAGCAACTATAAGTCATAGTTGAGGGCTCTCCTTTGGGCTATTAATTCCCTGGCGCATCCACATTTGCATTCTAGCCACTGAAACAGGAGCAAGAGTATGCATCATTTCCAACTCAGCACACAAAATCCTCTTGCAGCCTATTCTCCTTACACTTTCTCCTCTCCAGACATCTAGAATGAAAGTAACTCCAGGTGACCACAGAAGCCACAAGTTGAAGAAGAAAGAACCCCAAGATGAAAGGAACCCAGGCCCCCAAATTGTCAGTTAAAGAAGAACTCCTCACCAACCAGGAATGTCCATTCTGGACTTCGGGAAACCCAGAACTGAAACTAATTTCTGAGCCATTAGAGGTTTTTTGGTGTGTTTGTTACAGCAGGTAGCATTACTTTAATTAACACATTATTCTTTTAATATTTGTCAATCCGATGGGCAAACATCTCACTCTTGCTTGAACCTGCATTTTGTTGATTTCTAGTGAGGTTATGTATTACTTCGTGTGTAAGTCAAATCTCTACTCCTCTACATTTGAAAGAAGTCACTACAGCAGCAAAATCAGAATTCCACTGTTCTCCCCTATATGAAATCAGGCCCCCATTCTCACCCTTACACACACATACACACACTTGCATGTACACACACTTGCACACACATATTCTAGGACATCCCTCTAGGACACTTCCCAAGGAGTATCTCACAAAAAGCCCCATGTCGGGGAGGAGGGGCAAGATGGCGGAAGAGTAGGGTCCCCAAATCACCTGTCCCCACCGAATTACCTAGATAACCTTCAAATCATCCTGAAAATCTACGAATTCGGCCTGAGATTTAAAGAGAGAACAGCTGGAATGCTACAGTGAGAAGAGTTCGAGCTTCTATCAAAATAGGAAGACCGGGGGGAAAAAAGAAATAAAGAAACAAAAGGCCTCCAAGGGGGAGGGGTCCCGCGAGGAGCCGGGCTGAGGCCGGGGCGAGTGTCCCCAGGAGAGGAAAGCCCCGTCCCGGAGACGCAGGAGCTGCACCGACCTTCCCGGACGGAAAGGCACTTACAGGGAGTTGGAGCAGGACCCCAGGAGGGCGGGGATGCCCTCGGGCTCCCTGGGACACTAACAGACACCTGCGCCCCGAGAGAGTGCACCGAGCTCCCTGAAGGGCTTCAGCGCGCACGGCGGGACCCGGAGCTGCTCGGAGGGGCTCGGGCAGAGGAAGAGGCTCCGTGCGGAGGGGGCTGCGGGGCGGGAGCAGCTCGGCGGGGCTCGGACCGTGGCTCCGCAGAGGGAGCTGCACGGCCGGGAGCGCGAATCCAACAGTGCAGGAGCACAGGGCGCCGGGACAGGAGCACAGGGCGCCGGGACACAGCCCAGGATCCGGACTCCCCCTGGGACAGGCAGAGGCCGGGAGGGCCCAGGACAGCAAGGACGCTCCTGCCCCGAGCTGAGCAGATCAGCGGCCCCGCCCCGGAGCATCCAGGCCCTGCAGATGGAGAGCTCTGGAGCTACTGCAGGGGCTGACTCCAGGGCTCCAGAGCTGGCCGCAGCCACTGCGGTTGTTCCTCCTAAGACCTCACGGGGTAAACAACCCCCACTGAGCCCTGCACCAGGCACGGGGCTGAGCAGCTCCCCCAAGTGCTAACACCTGAAAATCAGCACAACGGCCCCTCCCCCAGAACACCAGCTAGACGGACAAGTTCCAGGGGAAGTCAAGGGACTTAAAGTACACAGAATCAGAAGATACTACCCCGTGTTTTTTTTTTTTCTTTTTGATTTGTTTGCTTCCCCCACCCTCTTTTTCCCCTTTCTTTTTCTTTCTCTTTTTCTTCTCTTTTTTTCTTCCTTTTTTCTTTTTTCTTTTTCTCTTTCCTTTCCTTCTTTCTCTCCTCTCTTTTTCTCCTTTTCCCAATACAACTTGTTTTTGGCCACTCTGCACTGAGCAAACTGACTAGAAGGAAAACCTCACCTCAAAAGAGAGAATCAGAAACAGTCCTCTCTCCCACAGAGTTACAAAATCTGGATTACAATTCAATGTCAGAAAGCCAATTCAGAAGCACTATTATACAGCTACTGGTGGCTCTAGAAAAAAGCATAAAGGACTCAAGAGACTTCATGACTGCAGAATTTAGATCCAATCAGGCAGAAATTAAAAATCAATTGAATGAGATGCAATCCAAACTAGAAGTCCTAACGATGAGGGTTAACGAGGTGGAAGAACGAGTGAGTGACAGAGAAGACAAGTTGATGGCAAAGAGGGAAACGGAGGAAAAAAGAGACAAACAATTAAAAGACCATGAAGATAGATTAAGGGAAATAAACGACAGCCTGAGGAAGAAAAACCTACGTTTAATTGGGGTTCCCGAGGGCGCCGAAAGGGCCAGAGGGCCAGAATATGTATTTGAACAAATCATAGCTGAAAACTTTGCTAATCTGGGAAGGGAAACAGGCATTCAGATCCAGGAAATAGAGAGATCCCCTCCTAAAATCAATAAAAACCGTTCAACACCTCGACATTTAATAGTGAAGCTTGCAAATTCCAAAGATAAAGAGAAGATTCTTAAAGCAGCAAGAGACAAGAAATCCCTGACTTTTATGGAGAGGAGTATTAGGGTAACAGCAGACCTCTCCACAGAGACCTGGCAGGCCAGAAAGGGCTGGCAGGATATATTCAGGGTCCTAAATGAGAAGAACATGCAACCAAGAATACTTTATCCAGCAAGGCTCTCATTCAAAATGGAAGGAGAGATAAAGAGCTTCCAAGACAGGCAGGAACTGAAAGAATATGTGACCTCCAAACCAGCTCTGCAAGAAATTTTAAGGGGGACTCTTAAAATTCCCCTTTAAGAAGTTTAGTGGAACAATCCACAAAAACAAGGACTGAATAGATATCATGATGACACTAAACTCATACCTTTCAATAGTAACTCTGAACGTGAACGGGCTTAATGACCCCATCAAAAGGTGCAGGGTTTCAGACTGGATAAAAAAGCAGGACCCATCTATTTGCTGTCTACAAGAGATTCATTTTAGACAGAAGGACACCTACAGCCTGAAAATAAAAGGTTGGAGAACCATTTACTATTCAAATGGTCCTCAAAAGAAAGCAGGGGTAGCCATCCTTATATCAGATAAACTAAAATTTACCCCGAAGACTGTAGTGAGAGATGAAGAGGGACACTATATCATGCTTAAAGGATCTATCCAACAAGAGGACTTAACAATCCTCAATATATATGCCCCGAATGTGGGAGCTGACAAATATATCAATCAATTAATAACGAAAGTGAAGAAATACTTAGATAATAATACACTTATACTTGGTGACTTCAATCTAGCTCTTTCTATACTCGATAGGTCTTCTAAGCACAACATCTCCAAAGAAACAAGAGCTTTAAATGATACACTGGACCAGATGGATTTCACAGATATCTACAGAACTTTACATCCAAACTCAACTGAATACACATTCTTCTCAACTGCACATGGAACTTTCTCCAGAATAGACCACATACTGGGTGACAAATCGGGTCTGAACCGATACCAAAAGATTGGGATCATCGCCTGCATATTCTCAGACCATAATGCCTTGAAATTAGAACTAAATCACAACAAGAAGTTTGGAAGGACCTCAAACACGTGGAGGTTAAGGACCATCCTGCTAAAAGATGAAAGGGTCAACCAGGAAATTAAGGAAGAATTAAAAAGATTCATGGAAACTAATGAGAATGAAGATACAACCGTTCAAAATCTTTGGGATGCAGCAAAAGCAGTCCTAAGGGGGAAATACATCGCAATACAAGCATCCATTCAAAAACTGGAAAGAACTCAAATACAAAAGCTAACCTTACACATAAGGGAGCTAGAGTAAAAACAGCAAATAGATCCTACACCCAGCAGAAGAAGAGAGTTAATAAAGATTCTAGCACAACTCAACGAAATCGAGACCAGAAGAACTGTGGAACAGATCAACAGAATCAGGAGTTGGTTCTTTGAAAGAATTAATAAGATAGACAAACCATTAGCCAGCCTTATTAAAAAGAAGAGAGAGAAGACTCAAATTAATAAAATCATGAATGAGAAAGGAGAGATCACTACTACCAACACCAAGGAAATACAAATGATTTTAAAAACCTATTATGAGCAGCTATACGCCAATAAATTAGGCAATCTAGAAGAAATGGATGCATTCCTGGAAAGCCACAAACTACCAAAACTGGAACAGGAAGAAATAGAAAACCTGAACAGGCCAATAACCAGGGAGGAAATTGAAGCAGTCATCAAAAACCTCCCAAGACACAAAAGTCCAGGGCCAGATGGCTTCCCAGGGGAATTCTATCAAACGTTTAAAGAAGAAACCATACCTATTCTACTAAAGCTGTTTGGAATGATAGAAAGAGATGGAGTACTTCCAAATTCGTTCTATGAGGCCAGCATCACCTTAATTCCAAAACCAGACAAAGACCCCACCAAAAAGGAGAATTACAGACCAATATTCCTGATGAACATGGATGCAAAAATTCTCAACAAGATACTAGCCAATAGGATCCAACAACACATTAAGAAAATTATTCACCATGACCAAGTAGGATTTATCCCCGGGACACAAGGCTGGTTCAACACTCGTAAAACAATAAATATGATTCATCATATCAGCAAGAGAAAAACCAAGAACCATATGATCCTCTCATTAGATGCAGAGAAAGCATTTGACAAAATACAGCATCCATTCCTGATCAAAACTCTTCAGAGTGTAGGGATAGAGGGAACATTCCTCAACATCTTAAAAGCCATCTACGAAAAGCCCACAGCAAATATCATTCTCAATGGGGAAGCACTGGGAGCCTTTCCCCTAAGATCAGGAACAAGACAGGGATGTCCACTCTCACCACTGCTATTCAACATAGTACTGGAAGTCCTAGGCGCAGCAATCAGACAACAAAAAGAAATAAAAGGCATTCAAATTGGCAAAGAAGAAGTCAAACTCTCCCTCTTCACCAATGACATGATACTCTACATAGAAAACCCAAAAGCCTCCACCCCAAGATTACTAGAACTCATACAGCAATTTGGTAGCGTGGCAGGATACAAAATCAATGCCCAGAAATCAGTGGCATTTCTATACACTAACAATGAGACTGAAGAAAGAGAAATTAAGGAGTCAATCCCATTTACAATTGCACCCAAAAGCATAAGATACCTAGGAATAAACCTAACCAAAGAGGTAAAGGATCTATACCCTAAAAACTATAGAACACTTCTGAAGGAAATTGAGGAAGACACAAAGAGATGGAAAAATGGACTGGCAGAATTAATATTGTGAAAATGTCAATGTTACTCAGGGCAATTTACACGTTTAATGCAATCCCTATCAAAATACCATGGACTTTCTTCAGAGGGTTAGAACAAATTATTTTAAGATTTGTGTGGAATCAGAAAAGACCCTGAATAGCCAGGGGAATTTTAAAAAAGAAAACCATAGCTGGGGGCATCACAATGCCAGATTTCAGGTTGTACTACAAAGCTGTGGTCATCAAGACAGTGTGGTACTGGCACAAAAACAGACACATAGATCAATGGAACAGAATAGACAACCCAGAAGTGGATCCTCAACTTTATGGTCAACTAATATTCGATAAAGGAGGAAAGACTATCCATTGGAAGAAAGACAGTCTCTTCAATAAATGGTGCTGGGAAAATTGGACATCCACATGCAGAAGAATGAAACTAGACCACTCTCTTTCACCATACACAAAGATAAACTCAAAATGGATGAAAGATCTAAATGTGAGACAAGATTCCATCAAAATCCTAGAGGAGAACACAGGCAACACCCTTTTTGAACTCGGCCACAGTAACTTCTTGCAAGATACATCCACGAAGGCAAAAGAAACAAAAGCAAAAATGAACAATTGGGACTTCATCAAGATAAGAAGCTTTTGCACAGCAAAGGATACAGTCAACAAAACTAAAAGACAACCTACAGAATAGGAGAAGATATTTGCAAATGATGTATCAGATAAAGGGCTAGTTTCCAAGATCTATAAAGAACTTCTTAAACGCAGCACCAAAGAAACAATCCAATCATGAAATGGGCAAAAGACATGAAGAGAAATCTCACAGAGGAAGACACAGACATGGCCAACACGCACATGAGAAAATGCTCCGCATCACTGGCCATCAGGGAAATACAAATCAAAACCACAATGAGATACCACCTCACACCCGTGAGAATGGGGCAAATTAACAAGGCAGGAAACCACAAATGTTGGAGAGGATGTGGAGAAAAGGGAACCCTCTTACACTGTTGGTGGGAATGTGAACTGGTGCAGCCACTCTGGAAAACTGTGTGGAGGTTCCTCAAAGAGTTAAAAATAGACCTGCCCTATGACCCAGCAATTGCACTGTTGGGGATTTACCCCAAAGATACAGATGCAGTGAAACGCCGGGACACCTGCACCCCGATGTTTATAGCAGCAGTGGCCACGATAGCCAAACTGTGGAAGGAGCCTCGGTGTCCATCGAAAGATGAATGGATAAAGAAGATGTGGTTTATGTATACAATGGAATATTACTCAGCTATTAGAAATGACAAATACCCACCATTTGCTTCAACGTGGATGGAACTGGAGGGTATTATGCTGAGTGAAGTAAGCCAGTCGGAGAAGGACAAACATTATATGTTCTCATTCATTTGGGGAATATAAATAATAGTGAAAGGGAATATAAGGGAAGGGAGAAGAAATGTGTGGGAAATATCAGAAAGGGAGACAGAACGTAAAGACTGCTAACTCGGAAACGAACTAGGGGTGGTAGAAGGGGAGGAGGGCGGGGGGTGGGAGTGAATGGGTGACGGGCACTGGGGGTTATTCTGTATATTAGTAAATTGAACACCAATAAAAAATAAATTTAAAAAAAAGAAAAAAAAAGAAGATGTGGTTTATGTATCCAATGGAATATTACTCAGCCATTAGAAATGACAAATACCCACCATTTGCCTCAACGTGGATGGAACTGGAGGGTATTAAGCTGAGTGAAGTAAGTCAATCGGAGAAGGACAATCATTATATGGTTTCACTCATACAGGGAGTGTAAAAAATAGTGAAAGGGAATATAAGGGAAGGGAGAAGAAATGTGTGGGAAATATCAGAAAGGGAGATTGAACATAAAGACTCCTAACTCTGGGAAACGAACTAGGGGTGATGGAAGGGGAGGTGGGTGGGGGGTGGGGATGATTGGGTGACGGTACTGAGGGGGGCACTTGACGGGATGAGCACTGGGTGTTATTCTGTATGTTGGTAAATTGAACACCAATAAAAAATAAATTTATTTTTAAAAAAGTCCCATGTCAATTATAAGGGAAAGGAGGGGAACTGAGTAGATAAAATTAGAGAGAAAGACAAACCATGAGAGAATCCTAACTCTGGGAAACGAACAAAGGGTTGCAGAAGGGGGGAGGTGGGGTAACTAGGTGACAGACACTGAGGAGGGCACTTGATGGGATGAGTACTGGGTGTTATACTATATGTTGGCAAATCGAACTTCAATAAAAACAAACAAAAAAAAGTCCATGTCATCCTAGATCCCCAAATGCCCCTTCTCTCCCTTGGCTCTAATGTAGGCACTGACCTGAATGACCCCCAAATCACATCTGCCCTGCTGCTGACACAACCCTGGATTTCTTTGATGTTTCATACATGCCCCTCCTTCATCCTGACAGCAGGAATGCCCCTTCTCTTTCTTTATTCCCACCTCTTCTAGGGAGACCCCATACCAGAGTTGTTTGGGGTCTGAGGGGCTAGCATTCCTCTAGGTATTTTTTTTACAAGCATAGCCCTCTCCTCTTCCAGAGAACATACGTGCCCACAGAATGATTGGGAGAGGACAGAGTCATATTGTGTCTGAGACCCCTAGTTCCCTGTCCTATGGCAGAGACTATGTGCTTTTCTCCTCCCGTGATGAATTCTCTCCCAGGCAACCAGATGTCCCTGCCTAAAAGATTCAGCTTGGTTGGGCCTGCCTCAGGGTCTTCAGATGTATTTGAACCCCAAATGTGAGCCATGTGCAATTTCTTTTGCAGGAGGCTCCGGACATCTATGAAATCAGTGGATGTGAGTACAAGAGAGTGAAGAATGGTCTTAGTTCCTTATTTTTGCAATTCAAGTATGTTTCAGCCTTAGCTCTGATCCAGCTGGGGCCGTGGTCACCCAAAATGCCTGGAGCACAGGAGGTGGGTTTTCTATGAATTGTTGCCCATCACATAAAAGCAGTTTTCTCCAGGGTAGAGTTTTTCTGGCTGGCAGAAACCCCTACTTCCATCCTCCCATCCCAGCTTCCTTTTGGTCTCTAAGAAATGAGGGTCTTTCCTCTCTGGGCATCAAGTCCAGCCTCTGGTCTGCTGGCTGGCTCTGGCTTGGGTTTCTGGGCCTTGAACACAAGTGAATCCCTAGAGAAATGCCTATAGCTTACTACCTGGAACGGCTGGTCTTGGGCAAACATAGGCCCCTGGATTCCCCTGAACACCCAAGACGGGAAGAGAAAATCCAGATGACTCATCTCTACTTTTTTTTAAAGATTTTATTTATTTATTTGAGTGAAAGAGCAGAGCAAGAGAGAGAGAGAGCACAGAGCGGGGGTGAGGGGCAGAGGGAGAGGGAGGAGAATCCCCACTGATCAGGGAGTCCCATGGGCTTGATCCCCTGTCCCCTGGGCTTGATCCCAGAACCCTGTGATCATGACCCGAGCAGAAGGTGGACGCTTCACCGACTCAGCCACCCAGGCACCCCTCATCTCTACTTCTAAGACTGAGGTTGTTGACACCCCATTACCATGCTCAGGATGTACCCAGAATGAAATACAGAAAGAAACACGGCCAGTGACCTCAGCTGAACGAGTAGAGTATACCAGTCAGAGTCCCACCAGGACATGGGCTTACCCCAGACCATTCAGTTGAAGAGCTTAGTAAAGAGCCTACTAACAGCCGCGGGCCTCATACTTGGGGGGGCATCAGAATCACCCGGAGGCCTTACTAAAAACTAGGCTGCTGGCTTCCTCGATGGGGGAGGGGGGAGGGCAAGAATCTGCATTCCCAACAAGTTCCCAGGGGATACTGATGCTGCCAGTCTGGAGACTACATTTTGGGAACCAGGCTAAGAATTAAGGGATTGTGGTCTAGCCATACAATGGACTATTACTCAGCCGTAAAAACAAACGGAGTGCTGACACATGCTACAACGTAGATGAATCCTGAAAACATTAGATGCTAAGGGAAAGAAACTAGACATAGAAGGTCACATACTGTAATTACGATTTCTTTTTTCTTTTTAAGCCTTTCAGCATTTTATTTTTTTTAATATTTTATTTATTTATTCATGAGAGACACAGAGAGAGAGGCAGAAACACAGGCAGAGAGAGAAGCAGGCTCCACGCAGGGAGCCCGATGCAGGACTCGATCCTAGGTCTCCAGTATCAGGCCCTGGGCTGAAGGCAGCGCTAAACCACCGGGCCACCCGGGCTGCCCAAGATTTCTTTTATATGGAATATCCAAACAGGAAAATCTATGGAGGCTGAAAGCAGATCGTGGTTCCCAGGAGATGTGGGAAATGTGGAATAGGGAATGATTACTTAATGGGTATTCTTCTGGTGATGAAAAGGTTTTGAAACTAGAGAGAGGCGGTATTTGCCTAACACTGCGAATGCACTAAAAGCCACTGAATTGTATACTTTAAAGTGGTTAATTCTATGTTATGTGGGTTTCACGGCAACAAAAAGTTAAGGAGTGGGGGAAAGGATGGAAAGACACCCAGAAACCAGTAACACAGGAAGTCTCACTACCCTAGGCCTGAAGAAACAAGGGGAGGGTATAGGTGTGGCCATGGTAAAGCCCAGGAAGAAACGGAGCCATGGAGGAGGGGTCATCCAATGAGTAGTAGACATGAAAGGAGCAGCTAACGTCAGAGACATGGCACTCGCACAAAAAGGGAGAATAAAGACCCAGGCGTCTATCTCACCACCCTCTCATCTCCTCTCATTGGCCAGAGCCAAGCAGAAACCAGGTAGTACAATCCATCCATCACATGGCCTCACAAGGCACATAGCAGGATGGAAATGTGTGCAAAGTGGATTGCAGGTGGGGGCTGGGGGGAGCATGAGCCAAACACAGAATAACCAGCACATCCGGGCTGGCTGATAGGGCTGGGACAACCTGACCAAATTTTAGCCAGTTTCTTTCAAAAGCTGAATAAATCCCCCCTTCCAAACTTGGTAAAGGAAGATGATGTGCTTGGAAGGAAACGTTTCTCAAGCCCAGCCAAGACTGAGAGTCCTAACAAGCTAGCTGATGGAATTCTTAGAAGCTGACCTCTTAGCCACTGCAAAGAGGCAGAAAGAGCTTTAATTAAAAGCAGTCCTTCCCATGCTGCTGCTGGGCTTCAAGCAGTCCTTTGGTCTCTGGCTGCCTCCCAGGTCACAGAATACCTTCCGCCCACAGGGAAGCAAAGCACAGCCACTGCCACCTGGCATCTGCAGGCCTCTTGTTACCCACCCTCCTGCCCCCTTGGGGGAAGAAACAGAAATACCCATGAGCAACTCGAGGTTGGACACCTCACACTTTGTTGATCCCCGACACATTGATCATTTTCCTAGTCCCTTGACCTCCTCTGACTTCACCCAGGAGGCATCTTTAAAATAGGGTCCTTTCCACACATGCTTACAAAAGCAGTGCTAGTGTGGCCCAGGACAACCTGGGCCTGTCTGGTCTACAACCCTGCCCCCCCACACAGCCTCCCATGCTGTCAGAAGGGCAAGGGGAGGTGATGGGGGCTGCTGTGGCCGCTGCCGTGGCTGCCCTTAAAAGTGGCCTCCCTGGGTGCCAACCCCAATTAGTTCAGTTTCACCGAGGCCCCCATCAAAAGGAGCTGTGGGGCGTGTTTTCCCAGACCATTGCTTCATATTGGTTCTGAGTTACCAAGAAAACACAGAAAATCACATTAATCAAGGAAAAGGAACTTTGGACTGAAACATGGCAGGAGTCACAGCAAAGAGGGCCCCAAGGAAAAAGCATGCCCCCCTCAGTGAACGAAGTGGAACTGTGCACGGCCCAGAGCCAGAATCTGTCCCTTTCACTGGTTTTTCAATCCCAGCTTTAAGAGATTTGATTTATTAAAGTTTTTAAACTTTAACCCCATAGATGAATTTCTCAGCCAACATTGATGAATTTCTCCCATCCATCATCATGCTTTAATGTGATGTGACTCTCACAAAGCACTTAGGCCTCCAGTTTTCTTCAAAAATATGTAGAAAAGAATAAAGGAGAAATCCTCAGATTTCTATCTCAGGGACTTGACACACACGCCACTCCCACCCCCACATGCATACATACGACCGGTATCCCCTAAAGCCCGGCCTCCTGCTATGACAGGTGGAGGGGAGGAGGACTCTAACAAAATTATAGAAATACCTTCTGTCTTTCTCTATTTGTGTCCCTTGGGAAAAAACTTTTATTTATCCTTCAAAACCCAATTCATTAGCTGCTTTCTGTGTTCTTCCCTAACCATCTGATCCCCTCTGAGTCTATTGTTGCACTTTTCACACTATTTTAACTCTTATTTGCATCTATTCTAAAATCCACAAAGTTTCTAATTTTGTCACCCTGTGCTCTCAGAACCTAGCATGGCACTGTAGTAGGCGCTAAATTAATGCTTGTTGACTTTAATTGAATCAAGGGGCTTGGGTTCTGGTTCTAGCTCTTTATCCTCACATAGCTTCACCTCCCGACATGGAAATCTCAGTTTCCTTGGGTACAAGATGAGATCAACCATTTCCTACCCTGTGGTCTTAGTCAGCTCCAGCCGTTATGACAAAATACCATAGACTAGGTGGCTTAAACAGACATTCTTTCTCACAGTTCTGGAGGCTGGGAAGTCCAAGATCAAGGTACCCACAGATTCTGCTCCTGATGAGAGCTTTCCTCCTAGTTTGTAGGTGGAGGTCTTCTCATTGTGTGCTCACATGGCCTTCCCTCAGTGCCTGAACATGGACAGAGCAAGATCTGTCTTCTTTTAAGGGTACCAATAACATCCTCATGGCATAGCCCTCATGACCTCATCTAAATCCCAAAGGCCCCACTTCCAAATACCATAAAACTGGGAGTGATGGCTTCAATATAAGAATTTTGAGAGCACACAAACATTGGGCCTTAACCTGCCTACTCCCTGAGGCTGTTGTTAGGGTCAAAGAAGATGAGTCAGAGTAAATGGGACTGAGAACCTTGTAACTCTGTTCAGGTGTGAAGGATGATGTAAGGATAATCTCAGAGCAACGCCAAGACCAATGTGCAGCCTGCTGTTTCACCACCTTGCCACCCCCTTGACCTCCAGGGCTGGAATTCAGTATCATCAGTCAAGTCAGACTGTGCCACTTCATCTATCACAAATACTATTCACAAAGTCAGGCGACCTCCATTTGATTGATGAAGAAAAGAGAACTTAATTTTTATCCTAAAAAAAGTTTGCAATGACTCATTCTCTAGAACTCCCTAGGTTGATGAGCTGCTGATGGTAAAATTATCATGTTGCCATCAAATGTTCCATAGAACTCTTATCCCAGCAAATGCTAACCTAACTGGTGGTCCAAAAAAATAAATACATAAGACATGATAGATGATTTTGTGGTCCAAAAGGTTTGGAAGACACTGGGTTAAACAAAGATCAATGATTTTCTCTCCTGCAGGACTTCTCAGAGCCTTAAATATACAGATAGGCATTGCCAATTTTCAAAAGTGTAGTTGAGGAAATTGGCCAACAGGAACGCCTAGGTGGCTAAGTGGTTGAGCACCTGCCTTCAGTTCAGGGCATGGTCCTGGTCTGGGGATCGAGTCCTGCATCAGGCTCCCTGCAAGGAGCCTGCTTCTCCCTCTGCCTTTGTCTCTGCCTCTCTCTCTGTGTCTCATGAATAAATAAATAAAATATTTTTTTAAAATGGCTAACAATGTGGGGTTTGGGATCCTGGTTATGTCCATTTCTGTCAATAAGAGACAAGAGCAAGCATTGAATTGGGGAATGGATGAGGAACAGATCATAAAAAATTAATTCTAATCATAGATACCATCTACTGAGCCACCACTGTGTACAATGCTGTACATTCCACATGCATCATCTCGTTCAATCCTCCCAACAAACCTGTGGGTTAGAAAGCATTCCCTCCCGCACCCACCCCACCTCACCTTTCTGCCATGCTGCATCAGTGTGGTTTTGCCAATTATTTCTATAGCGTGTGAAACTACTTTTTTTTCCTGCCTGTGACTATCAAAAACTTTCTTAAAGAGTAGCAGTGTTCATGTCAGAGCAAACCAATGTAGTTATAAATTCAAAAAGAGAGAAGAGCTTACGCTGTGATCATTGAAGCATTTGCTTCCAACTATAACTGAAGAATCACACTGTTGTAACTCCTTGGCCCCCATGGGCCTTTTGAAGTTAAGATAAATAAATTGTATTTACTGCCACATATCATTCCATTACAAAACCAAGATGAACATCACTATTTTGCTGAATTGTCTATTGATATAATTCCATGTGATTATTTTTCTTATTGTTTGGTACAGACAAGTGCATTTTCCTTAATCTCATACACAGTATGAATAAATGCGCCTTTAGAAAACTTTGGTGTTTTATCTGAGCTGAATATGTAAGGAAACTAAAAATGCAGTTTGCCACATAAATGCAGCTCCAAGACAAGTCCACTAGCCAGCCCCCTTGCCCTAATCCCCAACAGATTTCATCGCTGACTTACATAGAGATTCTGCAGCTCTGACTCCCATTAGCCCCCCGAAACTGAAACCGTGCAGTTGCACACCTTACCCAGGGTCACCCGGTCAGCAAATGACAGAGCCTGAGTTCTTCCCTTTGCTTTGTGGAGCTCTCCTTTTCAGGAACAAGGCAGACGAGCCATTATCAGCTTGAATGTAAGGTCAAGGCCAATTTGGTCATGATAGGATTTGTAGCTGAAAGCCTGAAAATAGGATTCAGACAGCCACTCTTCTGTCCCTGTCTCGGTGGCACTTATTGACAGACCACACCAAGGCTGAGCCTTGCACTGGAGTCAAGCGGACAGAAGCAGGTGCATGAAGTACAAGAAACCAGAGGGGAACAGGTAGGAGATGCCTCCCACCTGTACAGGCCAGGGTACTCTAACCAGCTTAAAAACGTGGCAATCCCTCCCCTGCAGCAATCTCCCCTTACTCAAAATTCTGACATATGTAGATGGACTTCTTCTGGGTCTCTGCTGCAGCTGTGAGAACTCTGGACCAAGTTTGCACATGAATTGGTGGTAGTTACTTTTGAGTCATGACTTAGATAGGGTGACTGAGTCCAGATCATAAAATCAGAAAGGCATTAAGCATTGGAATGGAGGATCAGACACTAAAAGAAGATGCCTCTGAATATGCTTATTATCTTCAATGGAGCACAACGGATGTACATGTATCCCATTGAAACTAAAGGGAAGAATGCTATCGAAGATTCCCAGAGAGCTGCAGTAAGTGGAAGTCAATGGTACAGTACCTATTGTGGCTATGTGACCGACTCGAGATGTGAAAAATGTCATTGACATCACCTTTATTCAGGATGCTGTTATTGCCTGAATTTTGTGAGGGCAAAATGTATCATAATAGTCTTTATAAGTTTTCCTCTGCCCTGGTCCCCAGTCGTATTTGCCCATGATTTTCTTGATTGTATAGTCTCCTACCAGGAGGGGATTTGGAACCACGATTTTTGGAACTGGAGAGAAACTAGTTAAGCCTTTCTTCATGAATGGAACCACCATCAACCCAATCACCCACACCACAGACCTAGGGCCATCCTACTAATTGTCCTGCAATTCTCTTCCTCCCTCACCCTTGCGTTACATTGGAGCTATAATTTTTACCTCTATGGCATCTATTGAATCTACCCCCAAGCTACCATTTGCACTGTTGAAGTATTAGTTCAAGTCTCGCTTAGATTTTTTTCCTCCAAGTCCCAGCTGGCCTCCTGCCCCCTTGAGCAGATTTCTAAAAGGCCATCTAGGCATCCTGCTTCATCTCCCACCACTATCACACACACCCCAAATTTCTGCCCTATGGAAGTTCTTTTAGCTCTACTGCCTTGCTACCCCTGCTCTCAGTACATTTTCCAGAACCCCATTGCTCTCCTTGACCCCCTCAGGTGCAATCTCCTTAAAGATTTACCCCATTCTCATCTGGGAAGCCCTTCCCTGTCCTCATCCTGCCTCAGAGTGAGTTAGGAACTCCCTAATCTAGACATTCCAACTAGAACCTCGATCAGCTGTGTGACTTCGGGAACATCATCTGCCCTTCATTGGTAAATGCATATAACAACTACTTTATGGGATTGTCCTAAGTGAAGGCTCATTATGCATTCAACACAGAGTGTGCCCTCAACAGGTGTTCAATCACCGGCCTGGAGAAAGAGAACTAACTGGATCGATCCATTTCCTCCTGATGACTGGAGAGATGATATTAGATGATTCATGTTACCTTTATAATGTCCACGATTTTAAGCCCTGTGGTTTCCCTTTGTCAGACACTATTAGCGATGCCCAATACCTATTTTCTCCTTTTTTTATAGTAATAGAAACCCTGGACTGAGTTGGACATATTATTGGCCAACCAAACTAAATATTACGATTCCTAGCCTGTCTTGTAGCTAGATGCAGTTCTACCCAATAGGATGTGAGCAGAAGTGTATGCAACTGTCACTTCCTGTCCCAGCGCAGGAGAAAGAGGCACTCTGCTCTCTCCTCGCTTGCCTCCCTCAACAGGCAGGTGGTGGTATTGGGGGGCAGGGGGGTTGGGGAAGGGCCACACCATCTTGGACTTTTATGTGAGAGAAAAATAAACTCATTTATTAAGCCAGTGTCATTCTGAGTTTCTCTTCGAGCAGCTGAAACTCCATCCCAACTAATACAACTTCAAATACATTTCCATTTAGCTTTCGACTCCACAATCTCACCAATATGGAGAACAAACGGTCATTTCTACTCCATTCACCTCTCCCAAACTATCGCAGGTGAGTACCCAAGTGAGGTAAGCGTGGCTTTCAATCAGTAAAGCTAAAAGTTATAAAAATGTCTGCAGAATTATATGCCAAAGACTTCTATTATTACCGTATCACTATGTCAAAATTGAAAGGCATGTAAGATTTCTCCAGAGAGGCCATCCATAATGCATTGCAGAGGTGTGTAGGTGTTTTATGAAATGTGTTTTATTCAAGCTAGGATATACAACACTAACATTATTGAAAGAAATTGAGGGCCTGGTGGTCTCCTTTTAATATGTTCATTATTCATGTTATAGTCTTTTAACAAAAAGTAAAGCCATATACATATTCAATTTAATTTAAATTTTTATTTTACCTGCTATTCATCTTGGGTGTCCAATGAAGAAGAAATATTCCCTTATTACTCTTATATTAGTTTCTGACAGTTCAATTTCTCTGACGGCTACGCCTCAGACAACCTCCACCGAAAAAGCATATAGGTAATTGCTTTGATCAAAATTTCATGCCAAATCTTTTAGATTCCATGTAGATCACAGCCTGTGAAGAGAGACACGTGGTAGCAGAGCCCACGGAGCCAAGCCTGAGAAAAGTTTCTCCATCCAAAACATGGCTACATCTTGGGAATCACCTAGGAGCTTTAAAATCTGCTAATGCCCAGCACCACTCCAGAGCTAATGTAACTGGTCAGGGGTGCTGTGCATCAAGATGTCAGTGCAGAGCCTGTGGTGAGAAATCACTAATCTAATAGTTTGGTGGAGTCTGCAGAAGGGGTACAGGACCTAGACAGGGAATGCCTGGTTTGGACTGTTGACTTGGCCACATAGGTTTGTAGGTTTCTTTTATCTGTTTTTTGTTTGTTTGTTTTTTACAGTTTTTTAAAAAGATTTATTTATTTATTTTTAGAAAGAAAGTGTATGAGCAGGGGGAGAGGCAGAGAGAGAGAGGGAGAGAAAGAATCCTCAATCAGACTTCTCACTGAACAGAGGACCCCAGTGCAGGGCTTGATCCCAGGACCCTGAAACCATAAGCTGAGATAAAATTAAGAGCCAGCCACTTAACTGACTGAGGTATCTAGGCACCCTTGTTTTTTACAGGTTTTTTTTAAAGATTTTATTTATTCATGAGAGACCCAGAGAGATAGGCTGAGACACAGGCAGAAAGAGAAGGAGGCTCCTTGTGGGGAGCACAATGCGGAACTCGATCCCAGGACCCCAGAATCATGACCTGAGCCAAAGGCAGATGTTCAACCACTTGAGCCACCCAGGCGTCCCAACAGTTTTATAGGGATATTCACTTGCTATAGAATTCACTTACTTAAAGTGTACAATAAAATGGCCTTCACTACATTCACAGAATTGTGCAGCCATTAACAGTCAATTTTAGAACATTTCAATTATCTCTCCCACCAAAAAAAAAAAAAAATTTCATCTCTTAGCTTTCACCCTCCCTCACTCTGCCCAATGCTTCTCGAGCCCTAGGCCTCCACTAATCCATTTTCTCTGTCTATAAATTTGCCTAGTATGGACATTCCCTGTAAATGGAATCCTACAATATGTGGTCTTTAGTAATTGCCTTTTATCGTTCTTTCACAAAACATTTTCAGGGTTTGTCCATGTTGTCCCATACATCAGTATTTTATTCTTTCTTATAGCCGAGTAATATTCCACTGTGTGGCTATACCAGTTTGTTTAGCCATTCATCAGCTGATGAATGGCTTTTGGTTTTTTGGTTACTATGAATAATAGTCATGCTATGAGCATTCCTTTATAGTCATTGCATGAACATATGTTTTATTTTCTTGGATCTATACCTAGGACTGGAGTCACTGGGTCATATGGTAATGCTGTGTGTAACCATTTGCAGAACTACCAGACTGTTTCCCAAAATGGTTGCACCATTTTACATTTGTACTGGCAGAGGATGAGTATTCCAATTTCTCCACATCCTCTCCAACACTGGCTATTATCTGCCCTGTTTTTTTTTTAATAAATTTATTGTTTTTAATTTATTTATTTATGATAGTCATACAGAGAGAGAGAAAGAGGCAGAGACATAGGCAGAGGGAGAAGCAGGCTCCATGCACCGGGAGCCCGACGTGGGATTCGATCCCGGGTCTCCAGGATCGCGCCCTGGGCCAAAGGCAGGCCCCAAACCGCTGCGCCACCCAGGGATCCCTATCTGCCCTGTTTATGACAGCTGTCCCACTGGGTATTGCCCACATAGTTTCTGTGAGATCTTCAGTAACTTCTTTCACTTCTGACAGCTCAGCTTCCTCATCTGTAAAATGGGATATTAAAGCAATGTCGTGGGGTTGGTATGAAGATCAAATGAAATGAAACATAGAAAGTACTTAGTTTAACCCAAGAATTTTGGGCATGGATGAGATCATTAGTGAAATCCCAGTGGCTATAATCAGGTGAGAAGTTAAAAACGAATAAACAAAAACCAAGACCAAAAGCAGGAAAAACTATTTGACAGTTATTCTGTCCAGGACAGGAAAGTTTTTTTCAGGGCTGCCACCCAGAACAAATAGTATTTTCTTTTCTAAGTATGATCTTTGGCAAGTTACTTATTTTTTTCCAGTCTGTAAAGGGGTGTGATAAGGTACCTTACAGAGCAGGAGGTAAGGTTCAAATAAGATCACAGAAATTAAGCCCCCAGCACTTGATCAATGCGGGTAGCCATCAAAGTTTTATTTTCATTCACTATCTCTTCAAAAGAGCGGAAAAGGGGGCAGCTGCATGGGCTGGGAGAGCTTGATCAAGTCATGAATGGCAAAGCAAGAATGAGGACAATGTCTCCAGATCTTAAGGTTGTTGTGAAGAATTATCACAGGCTGTTGGCATTCCTGCCTTAGTTACCACTTCAGAGACAGAATCCTGGGTTTAGTAGCATATGGATCAGACCTGAGGAAGGAATTCTTTACCTTTATATTCCCTAGGATCAGTGAAGGGAGTGAGGTCAGAGGGGAATTGGTGGTAATCTAGGCCTCTGACTCCTGCACCATTCCATAGGATTGATCCTAGTGCTCCCAGTGGCAAGAAGGTATTTAGAACTGTAGGTAGACTCTTTAGTAAAAGGCAAAAGATGGGGCTGCCTGAGTGGCACAGTCAGTTGGTGACTTTTGGTTCTGGCTCAGGTCATGGTCCTGAGATCGAGCCCCACATTAGGCTCCACACTCAGTTCAGAATCTGCTTGAGATTCTCCTTCTCCCTTCCCTTCTGCCCTTCCCCTTGCTGATGCTTTCTTTCTCTCTCTAAATAAATAAAGACCTTTAGGGATCCCTGGGTGACTCAGTGGTTGAGCATCTGCCTTCAGCTCAGGGCATCATCCCAGATCTAGGGATCGAGTCCCCATCAGGTTCCTTGCGAGGAGCCCACTTCTCCCTCTGCCTGTGTCTCTGCTTCTCTCTGTGTGTCTCTCATGAATAAATAAATAAAATCTTTTAAAAAATAAATAAAAATCTTTTTAAAAAGACAAAAGATTTATATGATCAGAAAAGAAACCAGAATATAGATGGACTTCTTCTGAGAGGTCCAAGAGGAGTCTGTGTCCAGTTTAAAAGATTGTCCAGTAATCTGTTACACCAGAAATTCTAAAACTTTAAAGAGCATATGAATTACCTGGGAAGCTTTGTTATAATGCAAATTTTGACTTGGGAGAGCTGAGTAGAGCTCAAAGTTCTGCTTTTTAAACAAGCTCCCTGGTGATGCCCATGCTGCTATTTAAAAAAAAAAAAAAAAAAAACACACATTTTGGAGGAGCAAGATATTAGAACTTCCTTGTCTTTTTCATTCTACTCAAACAAGAAAGGACCCAGGCACCTGGATGGCTCAGTTGGGTAAGCATCTGCCTTGGCCTCAGGTCATGATCTCAGGGTCCTGGAATGGAGCTCTGCATGGGGCTCCCTGCTCGGTGGGGAGTCTGCTTCTCCCTCTACCCTTTCCCCGTGCTCATGCTCTCTTGCATAAATAAATAAATAAATAAATAAATAAATAAATAAATAAATAAATAAATAAATGCAAGAAAGGGCCCAGCTGTGGAAGTACTAGGAAGAGAAAAGGTGGAGGTAGATTTAAAGAGAAACAGGAATTGGCAGGGGCCCTTGTATCTGCTTTGGGCCCAATAACTATTTCCCTAAACTTAATACTGGAAAACATATTCCTCCCCTTCATATCTGAAACCACACCATGAAATCTTAAATATCTGGTTGAAAATCTTAAAAGCATTAGGAATACCATTGTATCTTTTTTATGATATTGTACTATAGTTCCACAAGATGTTACCTCTGTATTGTTCACACAACTCTGTATTTCTCTGCATTGTTTTTTACAAGTAAATATGAATCTATAATCATCTCAAAATAAAAGGTTTGATTTTAAAAACTCACAATAAAAAAAGTGAATGACTCTAATGAGATGGTAACCAATCCTTTGGTAAGTCACAGTTTCCAATTCTTGTGTTTTCAACAAGATTGAAAAAGTATTTAATTGCGTTGTTGATTAGCAGATCATTAAAAGTAGTTCTTCATTATATTTTTTAAAACACTAGAAATAAAAAAATGATTCAGAGTTGTACTTTAGTAAAAAGTCAACTTTAGGTGTAGTCGTGGAAAAAAGGAATGGGCTTGTGTTTTAAATGTTTAGATTTAAAAACATGTCAATCTCATTTTACAATGAGAAAAACAAAAGTCTGGTGTTTAATCATAGCAAGTAGATTTTAATCATGGCAAAATAAATTCTAAATTTCCTACCATGGTCACTGAAGGGAGGAACTGAGAAGGGGAAAAATCAGAAAGAGAGGGAAGAGGGAAGCAAGAAGAACATAACATGATGGAGACCCATTTGTCATTTCCAGATTCCCTTGCAGCTAAGGAGTGGCCACATACACCCTGTTTGAGGCAATAAGATGGAAACAGGTTGTTTTTCTTTTCTTTCTTTATTTAGAGAGCTGGGGGAGGGGTGGGGGGAAGAGAATATTTTTTTAAGATTTTATTTATTTATTTATTCATGAGAGACACGGGGGGGCGGGGGGGGACGCAGAGAGAGACATAGGCAGAGGGAGAAGCAGGCTCCATGCAGGCAGCTGGATGTGGGACTCGATCCTGGGACTCCAGGATCAAGTCCTGAGCCAAAGGCAGACATTTAACCACTGAGCCACACAGACATCCTGAGAGAGAGAATCAAGCAGGCTCCATGCCCAGCACCAAGCCTGAAGCAGGACTTGACCTCACAATTGAGCTGAGATCATGATCTGAGCTGAGGTCGAGAGTTGTTGCTTAACTGACTGAACTACCCAAACACCCCAGAAACAGATTATTTTTCTAATCCAAAGATATATAATTAGTCTGCACACAGTTTTAGCTTTTCCCCATCTTCCTGACATCTTGCAACCCAGAAGATAAAAATCTCCTAATAGAGATGGTGGACCAAGCAGTTAGGTGGTGTTTGGATTCTTGGCAACCTCTTCAGCCAGCTGCACCAGGACTTCTTGTCATGTGAACACAATGAACCCCAGACTGTTTTTTGTTTTTTGTTTTTTTAACCCCAGACTGTTAAACCATTCTCTGTTACATGCAACCAGCTGCAATTCCGGCTGCTGGACAACCCCTCTGTGGCCAGATGGACAAGTTAGAAACATCTTGAGTTTTATGGTTAAAACAAAGGTTTGTTTCCCTGTGGAATCTTGTAGTTTTCTTGTGTGTGTAAAGAAGTGATTTACATTTTAGCAACTCTGGAAGTTTAGAAATAACAGTTCCTTTGACAGTCAGCAGCTGTCTGATTGCCTTATATTCATTCTTTGAAAGATCAGACCTACTATATTTAGTTGGAATCAGTGTATTCTGTGTGTTTTGCAAAAATAATTTAAAAAATCAGATTCCAATTCGGAGGATCCACTTACCTATGCTGTATATCGAGAGTCCAAAAACTATCTAAACTGATACTATTACAAATATTACAACCAGAAACTGGTACCACCGGTTTTTAGTAAAACTGGTCAGATATTTTGGTTTGTTTTGGGAAAAGTGAATCTGGGACACCTCAGTGACTCAGTGGTTGAGCGTCTGCCTTTGGCTCAGGTCGTGATCCCGGAGTCTGGGGATCGAGTCCTGCGTCCGATTCCCTCTGAGGAGTCTACTTATCCCTCTGCCTGTGTCTCTGCCTCTCTTTCTGTGTCTCTCAAGAATAAATAAATCTTTAAGAAAGAAAGAGAAAAAGTGAATCTTCCACATTACTTCCTCAAAACCCCCAGGATCTGGGGGTCTGAAGTTTGAAATACTGATCGTATCATTGTCAATTACATCATGTGGCCTGAATGAGAAAGGATATGTTCAAGAGTCAGTTTCTAAAATCCCCACAGTCTTCTTTTTTTATTTTAAAGAAATAAACTTTACTTAAATGGCAGCCCAAAATACTAAAGATATCCTAGAACAAAGTAAAAAATATATATACATAAATATGTATATATTTAAAGCAAGAATTTTAGGCTTAGCATTTAGTGCTGCTCCTCCTTCTTGAAATACAAAAGAGTACATTTAAATGGTATTTCTGAAGTGCAATTTGGCTACAAATATCAAAAAAATTGCCTTCCCATTGCCCTTGGTGATTCTGTTTCTAGGAATTTATTATGAATGAGTGCAAGAACCTAGCAGCACAGTTCACAAGAGGGAAAATTTATAAAACAACCTAAATGCCCAACAATAGGGGATTCATTAAATTATAGTATACCCATATAATGAGGGCATTAAAAATGGTCTTGTAGAAGATTGCTTAACAACATGGGAAAAGGGGCACCTGGGTAGCTCAGTCGGCTAGGTGTCCGACTCAGGATTTCAACTCAGGTCATGATCTCAGAGTCCTGAAATCCAGCCCTGTGTTAGACTCTCTTCATAGCAAGAAGTCTGCTTCTTCCTTTCCCTCTGCCCCTTCCCCAACTCATGCTCTCATACACTCTCTCTCTCCCTCAAATAAACAAATAAAATCTTTAACATACACACATGACATGGGAAAATAGTCATGATAAGTGAAAAGGCAAAAATATATACAAACTCATTGGATAAATATGTTATGAAAGGATATGCACAAAAGTGGCTTTTTTATAGATAATTGTTATTTTCTTTGTGTTCATGTTTTAAGTAAACATACATGACTTTTTAAAGAAGGGTTTTTTTCAAAAAATTGCTGCTGCAGCTGCCAACTCCTCCTACTACCAAGTAAATTATCCTTAATGGCCTTTCATATCTCATCAGAGAGACTGGCAGGAAGAAAGCTCATCAACTGTGAGGGTGGCAAGTCACTGAAAGGAGTATCAGATATAGGGTGGCAGAGAATGATGACCAGAATAGACCAAATCAAATGTAATAGGTGTAAGGACAAAGTCCTGCCATAAAACCTGTCTGTACTGCTCCAGAATGGGCAGGCTCCACTTCAAAACTTCATGGATGAAATAATCTCCCCCAAAGCCAGGCTACAGTTAGAGAAATTACATTAGCTGCATTTGAAGGAGAACAAGAACAAACTGGAATACTTCCTAAGAAAAAGAGCCAGGACCCAAAGAGAGCTGGGAAATGTGTACTGAGAGAGACAGCTGAAGGAACAGGGAATGTTTAACCCAGAGATGTGACAAGTGAGGGATGAAGGGACATGGGAATCATCCTCAAACATTTGAGGGGTGTCATTCAGAAGACAGTTGGTCCAGAGTGCAGAACTAGATCTAGGGCAGCCCTAGTGGCTCAGCAGTTTAGCGCTGCCTTCAGCCCAGGGCATGATCCTGGAGACCCAGGATTGAGTCCCACATCAGGCTCCCTGCATGGAGCCTGCTTCTCCCTCTGCCTGTGTCTCTGCCTCTCTCTCTGTGTGTCTCTCATGAATAAATAAATAAAATCTTAAAAAAAAAAAGAATTAGATCTAATGGGTAGAAGTTCTGGGGAGATCAATTCTAGTTGAAAATGAGGTGGGATTTTTTTTTTTAATTAAAACTACACAATAACGGAACAGGCTGCCTTATCCTATAGTGAGTTCTCTATCACCGAAGACTTTCAAGCAAAAAATAGATAGAGTATTCTATAATGGAATTTCTGTATTCTGTGGGAAATTAGACTAGAAAAACCCCAATGTTTCCTTCCAGCTCAAAAATTATTCTAGAGTAGGAAATCCCACAGGGGATAGCACCAAGTCCCTACTCACCAATTCTTGCCAAAAATTCCCTAATTAGGGATTAACTCCTTTGGTTTCATCTTTTTTTGATATTAAACTATAATTTGAGATAAAAACTATGCTTGAAGCCATTATTAGTTATGATCAATTTCATGTGAAAAAAAATATTTCATGTGAATGAGTCTACAAGATCCTTTCCCAAGGATTGATTTCCATGGTGACTGACGAGGGGGATAATATGGTCCTGAGCCATGAAAGCAGCCATGTCTGGGAGCCACAGAACTGGAGAGGAAAAGGATGCCCTACAGATCAAGTTCACAATCTTGTATATCATCAACACACCACCTTGGGTCTTGAAACTCCATCTTCATCTCCACCCCATGGTCCAGTGCATGTGCCAATTACTCTTACTGCTTCTTTAATCCAAGGGTGGTTAATGAGCACCAGACCAGGCTCTCTCCAACGACATGCGAATGTGCCCACTCCACAATCGCCAGCCAGCTGTGCTGCTGAAATTAACTTGTTCAGCTGGCCCTCCAAATAAAGCCATTTAAAGAGTGCAATGTACCATAGAAAGCAATTTGTTTCCTTAAGATTTAGTACCCCACATGAAGATTGATTTTGATTTGAAAGACAGAAGCTACTGCAAGGTGAATAATTTTAAGTTTAACATATTCCTCCTCTCGAGGAGCCAAATGCATTAAAATTAGGTGCAAAGTGCTTCTAATTTGTCAATCACTCCTTGGATAATTCTGTTCCCGCATTACCAGGGAAATTGCCCAAGAGACCTGGCTTTTGGCTCCTTTCATCTCCACTATTCTTTAAACTTGATCATGGTTGCAGTATGCAAATGTGACTCCACTTCTAGGGGCTGGGTGCAGGGGGATGAAGAATAAAGACAGCCTCAAACCTACATTAAATTTGTCAGGAGGTCAGAAGTGTGACAGACCTCCTAAGTTCTGTCACAAATCAGGTTGTAGGACAGGGAACTCAATGAAACAGCCGACATGGAAGGCATTCCCTCTCTGTCCGGGATCTTGAGAGTGCTTGCTTGTTCCTTCTGTCCCTTGGCAAGCACTCACTGGTGGCCTGCTCTGTGTCAGACTCTGTGCTTGGCCCCCTGGCACACAGATGACCAAGGACAGACCCTGCCCTTGAGAGGTGCAAACATCAGAGAAACAAGAAAACCACAACTGCTCCCGGGGGGATAAGTATGGTGTCAGAGGCAAGCACAGGACATTCCGAGACCATTAAAAATGTCGCACAAGGTCTGCAGGGGAAGGGGATGAGTTTGAGGCATGACCAGTGAGCAAGCCAGATTGTCCCGGTAGCCTATGACACTTCCAGAAGGAAGAATGGGTATAGAGAGCATGTAGAGTCACACGTGGCATTTGTTGGGTACTTCTGGTGTTCCAGGCATCGTGCTAAGCATTTTGCAGTTATGTTCTCCCTCAGTCCTCACAATGGCACCAAGCAGTGGGCTCTTTTACAAGGTAGAAACTATCATTATTCCCATCATACAAGTGAAGAAACTGAAACATTTGTAAGTTAAATAGCATGCACACAATAACCAAGCTTCTAAGTGAAAAAGTCAGGATCCAAATCCAGTATGTCTGATATGAAGTCTGTGTAAATGTTTGCTTTCCAAAAGACGTGGAATGTTGGGAAAAGTCGGAGCCAGAGAGGAAGCCACGCCATGGTGGTCAGGTGCAGGCAGACCTACAAATGGGCTTGTTCTTGGAATCAGTGATACGATGTATGTAGAGTTCTCAGCACAAGACCCAACATGCAGTAAGTGCTCAATAAGTTTTCACAATGAGGAGGAATAGGAATGCTTCAGGGAAAGTTGAGGCAGATGGAGCCAGATCCTTCAGCAACCCTTGGAGTGTCTCATGAGTCATGCAAGGTCTGGACATTACCCTGAAGGCAGCAAGGATTCATCCTGGGTGAGGCCGTGACCTGCTTAAGGTTTGGGTATAGAAAGATGACCATATAAAAGGCAGATTTGCAAGAGAGAAAACAGGACTAGAAGGATCTTGGAGGTCGTTTTACCCCAGGACAGAAACACAAGAACTGCTGACACAAAGCAGGAAGGGCAGGAGATGGTTTTTAAAGGATACTTAGGAGAAAAAACAGACTTAGCAGGACACCTGGGTGGCTCAGCGGTTGAGCATCTGCCTTTAGCTAAGGGCGTGATCCCGGAGTCCCGGAGTCCCGGAGTCCCGGGATCAAGTTCCACATCAAGCTCCCAGCATGGAGCCTGCTTCTCCCTCTGCCTGTGTCTCTCTGCCTCTCTCTCTGTCTCTCATGAATAAATAAATAAAAATCTTTTAAAAACAAAACAAAACACAGACTTAGCAAGAGATCACAAGATGTAAGAAAGGAAGATTCCTGCCTGAGGGAATTAGGTGAATGGCAGTGTCCTTCCCAAGGCAGGAAACGATGAATAATGGATTTTGTTGGAATGTAGGACTGAAATGGCTGTGGGATGTACATCTGGGGATGTCCAACCGATCTTGAGAAACACACAGAATCAAACCCAGCTGATGGGCATGGAATAAAATGAAAGTGTCCATCCCTACATGGGTCTAATAACCATTCAGGCCAACCCAGACTCCTGTCCACAGAGCATGAAAGGAAGCCTCCGACACAGCCTTGCCCTCTTTACTGTTCTGAGTCCTGGACTGATTATTCCAACAAGCTCTGCATGCCACAGCACAACCTGCTTTCCATTCTGCCGGATTCGGGTCACTTGATCTGCACCCCATCTCCCAGCCACATGCTTTGCTTCCTCTCTAACCTTCAGATTCCCTCTCCTGGACTCTCTGCTTTAAAACCCCCTTGAAAAAGTCCCACAGGGATGCCTGAGTGGCTCAGTGATTGAGAGTTTGCCTTCAGCTCAGGGCATGATCCTGGGGATCTGGGATCAATTCCCACATGGGGCTCCCTGCAGGGAGCCTGCTTCTTCCTCCGCCTATGTCTCTGCCTCTGTGTGTGTGTGTAAAAACTCTTTAAAAAAAAAAGAAAAAAGAAAAGAAAAGAAAAAGTCCCACGGCCTTCCAACTCGGCACCAACCACCTATGACCAGTGCCTTTGGGAGTCCTAACCTATACTTCACAAGGAATGTGAACAAGAATTGATTGAGGTAGGATGGAGTAGGACATGAGGCCAGTAGAGTTTGATTCTTTACATAGAATCAACAAGCCCCAAAATGTCCCATTCATACCCATAGTGTGGCCCCGTGCCACGTCTTTCATAATGCCAACCTCTTCGATCTCTTGGGATGAATTTAAGTTTCATTCTTCCTGGACTCAGATTTGGAAATGGTGGTTTCTGGAGGAAAGTGAACTGATGCTGGCCAGTTGCTCTTCCTGCTGCCTTTGCTGGGAACAAGGCAGGCTGGAGCTACCAGCAGTGTGAGCCCTCCTCCTCCCCAAATTTCATGCTTTCAGATGTTCTTTCTTCTCTCCTAAAAAAAAAAAAAATCCACAAACCATGTCTCTTTGTGGACGTGTCACAACCCTAGGAGGATTCCATAGGGGTCACTTTCTTGGAATGGACAAGCTGTGACTATTCATGTACTCATGTCAGTGAACCTAAAGATGTGGTTGCAAATACAGTCAACATCCACTGAATAGAGGAATAAATGAAATCCATTTATGTGTGATACCCAGACTTTCTGGCCATTGAATTAGGTTCCTCTCAGGAGGTAATGAGCTCCAGTCTTAGAAATATCCAAATAGATAGAAGATAAAGAAGCAAAGCTGATGCAAAGGGAGCAAGTCATAGTGGAGCTGTTCCAACTCTGTGAACACATCTTACAGTGACTTATCCAAGGCTGAAAGGCTAGAAACTGGTCACCTGGTCTCATCCAGCCAGGCCCAGCACCCTTGTGCCTAGGTGGCAGATTACTGCCAGGATACAGGCATTCATTGTCCCCCCCTCCAAAGACAGCTATGCAAGCCAGGGCCCTATAGCACAGGGCATACTTCTTACCCGCATTACTGATACCCATTCTGTTTTGGAAACTTGGTTCACTAGCAGTAATTCCAGAAGAGCCCTCTGCTACTTTTGTTCCAGAAATATTACGAATTATTGCAGGTTAGCGAAAGAAAAGAAACTGGCCAAAATGAACTAGCTAATAAACCACTCCTTATTCTTTCCATCTGAAAAGCAAGAAAAAGTAATGAAGAACAAGGACCCTGGGTCCACCACCCCAGACACTGCTGGGCTGGCCTGCACTTGGGTCCAGTTAGTACTTTGTTAGCCATTTGGCACAGAGACACGTTTGTCTCAGGAACAAAGCACCTGGCATTGCCTGCCAATGACTGAGGTTCCCATCCCACCCAATAGCCATGGCTGAGAAGGCTCTGTGCCCACATGGAGCTCTCATCCCCAAACTGCTGAATCATTTGTGAATTCATATAGTAATGGGCTGTCAGTGGGGTCATCTTTCCAGCTATCTGTTCCAGCAGCAACTTTGCAAGAAGAGATTGGATCATTCTTGGCAGCAAAGCTGGTGCTCCAAGCAAGGCATGAAATGACAAACAGGCACATTTGCAGCAAAGACTCCCGGGTGGATTCACCAGCAACGATGAGGCTCGGGCACATCCTTTGATAAAAATCTGATCTTCCTTTAGCCTCACAGGAAATAGCATCACTAAAATCAGAAGGCTCATTAGAAGGGAAGTTAAAGGGGATATGAGTGGGACCATCTCAGCTCTCAGCTGTACTCAAGCTGACGCCTGTGACTGAGATAGCAGCTCTGTGAAGCACCACAGAGAGGTGTTTATCATCACTGAGAGGGGCATCCTGCAATGGTGTGTGCAGGGACTGGGCAGGAAGGGTCCGGAAGCAGAGAAGGTAGAAAGCAGAGATGGAAGGCATAGTGAGCAGGGCTGAGGGTCCTCAGCAAAGAGGCCAGTGCCCCAGGTGGTCTATGCAAGCTAGTGGATTGCTGAGAAGCCTCCTTCTGGGGCTGCAATCTGCAACAAACCTCTCAAACAGAAAGAATATTCATGGTCAAACAGGAGCAAATGGGATATCTGTGAAGCATTAACCAAGCCTGGAGCCCCCCAAATGAATGTGGGTATAGACATGAAGACCCTCCCAAGGACTAGGCACTGCCTGGGACTGAGTATCTGAGCCCAGTCGTGTGGCTGAAGTTCAGAGAGACACTCAGATCCTGCAAGAAATTAGAATGAGAAGAGAAACTGAGGCATGGGTCCAGGGTTATGGATGAGGGGAGACTACAGCTCAGGAATGTCCAACCTAAAGTAAAAAATTAACAGTGCTGTTCAAGTCAGGATCTGTCATGTATTATTATTTTTTTACATTTTTATGAAGATATACATAAAGGGCACAAATCTTTTTTTTAAAAAGATTTTATTTATTTATTCATGAGAGACACACAGAGAGAGAGAGACAGAGATAGAGACAGAGGAAGCACATTCCATGCAGGGATCCCGATGTGGGACTCGATCCTGGGACTCCAGAATCACGCCCTAAGCCAAAGGCAGACGCTCAACTGATGAACCATCCAGGCATCCCAAAGGGCATAAATTTTAGGAGTCGATGAGTTTTCACCTATGGGTACACTAATGTAACCACCACTTAGATCAAAATACAGTACATGTCTGGATATAGCACACTACCCCAGAAGGTTTCTTGTGCTCACTCCCAATCACAAAGGAACCACTATACTGTCTTCTACACCATAGATTAATATTTCCTCCTTATTTCTGAGCACCATGGAAGTTCAAAATTAAATACTCAGGTATGTACTCTTTGGTACTAGCTTTTGTCATCAGTATGACATCTGATACCCATCCATGTCATTGTATATAATGGTAATTCATTCTTTTTCATTGCCATGTAGTATTCCAATGCATGAATACTCTGTGGTCTATATATCCATTCAGTGTTGACACACACTTGAGTGGTTTTGTTTTCTGGCTATTGTGAATAGCACTGCTGTGAAAAGACTCCTACTTGTCTTTGCCTTTGATGTATGGTGGACATTTGCACTCATCTCTCTGAGGTCGGCATCCAGGACTGGAATTATTGCCTCATGAGATAAGCTGTCTCTTTAGCTTCAGTAGATACAATTTTCCTGTTGTACTTTATCTCTTTGTATCCATGTCTATACAACATGACTGTGTCCTCTGCCATGTGTTCTCAGTGGATTGACCCTTTTATCATTCTGTAAGGTCCCTCTCTGCCTCTGGTAATTTTCTTCATTCTGATGTCTACTTTATCTATATTATTAATATAGCATTACCCAACCTGGAAAAAAAACAAATTTTCATTGGTGACAATTATTAGGAAAATGCACCCTAACACATTGCCACGGAGACACATGATAACAAAGCTTTTCAAACGACAATTTTGTAGTATCTACTGAAAAAGGCACATTCATGCCCATTGACCCAGTGATTTTAATTACAGGAATCTATCCCTCAAAAAGAAAAATAATTACACACGTGCAAAAAAAAAAAAAAGCTGAATGTACAGGATGCTGATTGCAGCATTGTTCATAACAGTTAAAAAATATAAAATAAAAACAACTCAAATGGCCATCAATAGGAAAACGGCTCAACAGACTATGTCATATTCATATTATGGAGCAGCTATGCAGTAGTAAAAGAATGAGGCCAATCTCTATAACTGACTATGAATAGATGTCCAAGACCTTTTGAGAAAATAAAGATTGAAGAATAATAAGCATGGCACATGATACTACTTGTATTTGTATTTTATTAAAGATTTTATTTATTCATGAAAGATACAGAGAGAGAGAGGCAGAGACATAGGCAGAGGGAAAAGCCGGCTCCCTGTGGAGAACCCAATGCAAGACTCGATCCCAGGACCCCAGGATCACAATCTGAACTGACGGTAGACACTCAACTGCTGAGCTACCAAGGTGTCCCTCTCTCCATCTGTATTTTTAAACCACAAATAGTATTACATTTTCAATATTACCCATGTGTTTGTGCATATAATGACTGCACACAGAAGCCTTCAAGGATAAATACCAGAGTTAGAGCAGAAATTTGAGGGCCCTGAGATTAGGATGGAAGATCAAAGAGAATTTTAACCTAACCTATACGGTTTTTTACAAAGAGAAGGGTTTTTATGCATTAGTGGTTTACTAAAAATTAATAAATAGTACCAATGTTGGTATTGTAATAGTGTTATGTGACAGATGGTATCTACACTTGTGGTGAGAATAGCACCAAGCATAGAGTTGTGAAATCACTATGTTGTACACCTGAAACTAATGTAACATTGCATGTCAATGATACTTCAATAAAAACAAAAAATAGTACCAATGCTGATGTCTTATTTTAACAAATATACCATGGTAGTGTAAGACATTAACATTAGGGGAAACCAGATGACAAGTATATAGGAACTCTATATTATCCTTGCAACTTTTCTGTAAAATCTTAAATTAATTCCAAAATAAAAAGTGTATTTAAGAAAACTAGCAAAGATAATTGACTGAAATACAAAACAGAAAACATAAATAAATTAAAAGATATTTATATTATAGATTACTATGCAGCCACAAAATATAAATCAATAAAATGACACTCTGCCACAAAATGATCTGCAAGATACATAATCAAGAAAAAAAAAAGTCAAGTATTGTAACAATGCCTATGCCGCAATCTCAATTAGGTACATAATTAAACAGAGGCTGGTATATAAGTCAATAGAGAAAGGCAGAGAGTCCGTAATCTAAACCAGGGGTTGGCAAAATTCTATAAGGGCCAGGTAGCACATCTTTTCAGCATATGAACCATCCAGTCTTTGTCACAACTATTCAACGCTACATTGGAGCATGAAAGGTGCTATAGACAACATATAACTGAAAGGGTGTGGCTGTGTTCCAATAAAATTTTATTCACAAAACACAGATGCAGGACAGATTTGGCCCATGGGCTATAGTTTACCAACTCTTGCTTCTTCTCTGTTAGCAGAGTAAGAAGTCAATTTTTGAAGACCTGAACAGACATTTCTCCAAAGAAGACCTACACATGACCAACAGGCACACGAAAAAAAATGCTCCACTTGCCATCAGGGAAATACAAATCAAAACCACAATGAAAAAAAATAAATAAATAAAAAAAATAAAAAATAAAAAAAAAAAACCACAATGAGATACCACTTTAAACCAGTGAGAAGGGATAAAATTAACAAGACAAGAAACAACAAATGTTGACAGAGAAAGGGAAACTCTCTTGCACTACTGATAGGAATGCAAGCTGGTGCAGCCACTCTGGAAAACAGTGTGGAGGTTTCTCAAGAAATTAAAAATAGAGCTACCCTTTGACCCAGCAATTGCACTACTGGGGATTTACCCCAAAGATACAGATGTGGTGAAAGGAAGAGGCACCTGCACCCCAATGTTCATAGCAGCAATGTCCACAATAGCCAAACTGTGGAAGGTGCCACGATGTCCTTCGAAGAAGAATGGATAAAGAAGGTGTGGACTATATATACACATAATGGAATATCACTCAGGCATCAGAAAGGATGAATACCTAACATTTATGTTGACATAGATGGAACCGGAGGGTATTATGCTGAGTGAAATAAGACAATTATCATATGGTTTCACTCATGTGGAATATAAGAAATAGTGAAAAAGACTATAAGGGAAAGAGGGGAGACTACATGGGGAAAAACTAAACAGGAAGACAAACCATGAGAGACTCCTAACTCTGGGAAACAAACTGAGTTGCAGAGGAGAGGAGGGTGGGGGGATGGAAAACTGGGTGATGGGCACTAAGGAGGGCACATGATGGGATGAGCACTATGCATTATACTATATGTTGGCAAATTGAATTTAAATTTAAAAAAAAAAGAAAGAAAAAGAAGTGAATTGTTTATTGCTTAAATCATTTCCCCCAAAAAATATTTTAATCTATCATTTTCATTTAAAATAATACTAATTATCGGTGTCCTAAACCAGCATCCAGCATTAAACAGGGTTCAACACATTTTGTGTCTTATCCCCTTTTCTTTCTGTCCACCACCATCCTAGAGCTAAAATCCCAGAATGCCTTCATGGTTAACCTGCCAAGTTGTTATGATGACTTGATCCACCCCATAAGAGATGCCATTCAGTTTTGAGATTATGAACCAGGTGCCTGTGGAGGGCACAAGAATACAGCAGGTGTCACAGTTCGGCACTGAAGTAAGCTCTAGCTTTCTTATCTACTTCCCCTCCCACAGAGGCCTCACGGAAGGCTCAGCCAGGCATAAGAATCTTCCAGACATCTCCAGGCCCACTCAGGGAGAACGGCTGAGGACTATGCTAACTGGCAACCAGGCTGAGTGACAGTTATATTTGGGAATGATTTGCAAATCGCATTCTCCTAGAGCTTATTAGGGGACTCATTAACAGTACAACAGTACATTACTTTCTGAAATTCTGATCTAAGCAGAAAATTAAAATTATTTGTTAAATGGCCTAATAAAATTGAATAAAATGTGCTGAGAAAATGAAAACTGCCATAGATCATCCTGCAGATTTTGGCTAAAAATAATATCTATTTCCTGTCATTGAGAGGCAGTGCTGTGTCCTTCGTGCAGCCCTGGATGGACCTAATGCATGACTCAGAACCTCGATGATCCCATCTACAGAATGACTCAGCAGGCAAGGAAGTAAACTGAATGCCAGTGGGGGGGGGGGGGGGTTCCATGACACGGAGCCTGAATTCCAGGCTGAGAGCCCAATCCAATGTCCCATGTGTCCATCCCCTGAAGCCCACCCGACTCAGGCCTCTCCTTTCCTCTGTTGCCCAACTACTTCCGCCACCACCTCACTGATCTTTTGTGTCCTAACTACCCCTCTGACATGAGCTCCACAATTTCTGTCAGAATGCTCCTTTCAAAATGCAAATGACACTGTCACCCTCCCTAGAACATTCCTAGAATCGTCCAATTGCTCCGAGACGTAAACTCTATAGCAGAAATTCTCAAATTGTGGCCCCCACCCACAGCCACTTGTTAGAAATGCAAGTTTCCACCCAGACCTACTGAATCAGAAACTCCTGAGGAAGGGCCCATCGATCTGAGTTTTCACCTCCGGGTGATTCTCAGGTCCAAACAAGTTTGAAAACCACTGCTCTATAGCATGTCACCAAAGAAATATTGCGATCTGGTCTTGATCTTCCTGACTCCCCACCCGCACTCCCACCTCCCATCTGTACCCATCTTCCTTCTGAGCCACCCGGAAGAGACTGTGGGTTTGCACAAGCCACTTCCTCTGCTGGGAAAGTCTTCCCCTTGGGCTTGGGGAGCGCCACCTCCTTCAAGAATGCAGCACTAACACATCACTTTATTTTCCCATTTCAAGAGCCAAACTTCTACTTTGCTTGCATCATCCTCCACGTTAGATACTCAACTGATGTGAAGAGCAGACTTTCCTGAGAGCCCCCCAGGGAGGCCACACTCTTCTTCATCAGGCCCCCTCTTAGCCTTGTCTCCCTTGATGTCTGCTAGAGACTGGCTGCCCTGCTCAACTGGGAGGAATGGCAGGATGGGACAGGGGTCAGAGGGGGAACAGGCTCTTCTCCTGACCTCCCACGGAGCCCGGGAGGGAGTTAGTGCTTAGGAAACAGTGGCATAAAAAAAGAATCTTATGGGGATGCCTGGGTGGCTCAGTGATTGGGCGTCTGCCTTTGGCTCAGGACGTGATCCTGAGGTCCCAGGATCGAGTCCCACGTCGGGCTCTCTGCATGGAGCCTGCTTCTCTCACTGCCTGTGTCTCTGCCTCTCTCTCGTGTCTCTCATGAATAAATAAATAAAATTTTTTAAAAAAAGAATCTTATCAATTTGAGTGTATGGCCTTGAAAGCTAGTTGACGGACACATTTGGCCTTACATGCTCCCAAAGAGAAAAAGACACTCAAAACAGCAAGCCCTCCCCCCCAACACCAACAGAGAGTAGCAGTTCGGCTCCATGCCCTGCATGCAAATGATCAAGCTCACATGTGTTTTCAGCGTAAGCTAACAGTTCACTTAGCTGGGAAAGATGTGGGTACGGTGGTGTTGCCAAGCGGCAGAGTCAGGGTTGGCGGCAGCTCGCAGAGGCCCACATGCTCAGCAGCCATCCCTTCTGGGCGTGTGAGGCACAGGTGATATACTTATCAACAGAAGACACGTCTGCACTCATTCGGATTAACAAGAATCAAAATCAGCTCCAACGGGAAACATCTAAACCCATTTAATTCTTTCATCTCTTTTGAAAACTAACAGCTTTCCTGGAGAACATACCTGGTTCATGAACCCAAAAATCTTTGCATCGGTACCAGTCCAAAACTCTCAACTGTGCGGCCCCAAAAGATGACCCGGGAGAGGTCACAGGGACCTCAGACCTCAGTCTGAGAACTGAGGAAGAGGCTTTCGAAGCCAACCACTGGAACTTCCCACTGATGCCTGAAGCTGCCAGCTACATCCACAACCAGCGGCAGGCCAACAGTAGGATTGAGGCTCACCACCCTCCCAAAAGGTAACTCAAAATTTGGCATTGTGTTCTGAATATTCTAGAATGTCACAGCTTTGAGCTATGAGGAGAAACTGTGGGTTTTTAAAAAGATTTTATTTATTTATTTGGAGAACAGAGAAAGAGAGCAGCATGAGCAGGTAGAGAAGCAGAAGCAGAGGGAGAGAATCTCAAGCCTGCTCACGCTCAGCGTGGAGCCTGACATGGGGCTCAGTCTCATGACCCCGAGATCATGACCTGAGCCAAAACTAAGAGTTGGACACTCAACTGACTGAGCCACTGATCTCAGGTGCCAGAGTTGTTCTGTGACTTCTCTTTCCTGATAAATGTACTGGAATCTGTGCCCAAATAATCTCCCCTTCTGGGTCAAAGAGAAGGAGGGAGGGAGGGAGGGAGAGAAGGAAGAAAGAAAAGAGGAAGGAAACAGGGAAGGAGAGGGAAGAAGGAAGGAAGAGAGGATGGAAAGGAAGACGGAAATGCTTTTCAAATACCCAATATTTGGCATTTGATCCACAAAACAACCCTATGAGATGGAAAGTATCCTCCACCACTTTAAAGATTGGGAAGCGACAGTTCCACGAGGTAAAGAAATCGACTGTGGTCATCCTTGGCCAAGACCCCCGATGGCCATTTGCTACCAGCGACCTAGTCCTTTAACCACCCCAGCAGGTGAATGAACCCCACTTCCTCAGTCTCTTCACCAAAGCCCTGGGAATGGTGCTCATTGGTCACATGCTCAGCCTTGAACCAATTGCTATGGCCAGAACGGTGTCCTGCTTTGATTGGCTCGGCCAGGACCATGTGCCCTTGCCTGGTCCAGCAGGTGGGAGCAGCCTCTGTGAAATGATGGAGGAGGGATGCAGTGCTGGAGAAAAAGTCGTGATTCCCACTATGCTTGGATTGTGGAATAATGATCTGAACAGAAGGGATTCCCATAAACAGTGACTGGCTCCTTCTTCTGTCTGGTTAGGCTCTTTCTACACACACACACACACACACACACACACACACACACACACTGCATTGAATTATTAAAATGTAATAATAATAGTTAAGAATGAGCCAGAAAGGGAAGCTCTTGACCAGTGGGAAGTTCCAACCAGCACAAATTTATCGTTTGCACTCACGACCCTGATCTCGGGTGCCAGAGTTGTTCTGTTCCTCTCCCGTAGGTGAGTTAGGACACATGTCCCATCCCAGGAGGGAGACCAACAGTTAAGGCTCCTTCCTATTTATTCTTTGCATGTGCATATCACTCTTTGAAACTCATTCTTTTTTAATTGCTCAGATATGCTTCTCCAGGATGTTTCATTGGTTAGAGCTTATTGATGTCTCAGGATGCTCAGCACCAGCTCAGCCACGGCCTGCAGCCCAGCCAGTATTTCCCTTTACAGCACGAGTGCACAGCCTAAAATACATTTTACAGAAACTGCAATCCCACCCCAATACCAATTACTCATATCTAGTTACCATATATGTAAAAAGTAATTCATAACTTAGAACATTTAAAACCACACAATTCTTAGTATTATGAACACATTTTTACGAACTTTCGACTATAGACAATCATGCTTAATCTAATCTTAAAATTCCCTCTGGGTTTAAACACAAAACAATCTTATAATTCTGGATTCACTCTTAGGCTTTAAAAACATTGGCATATTTGAGCTCTGAGTCTAGCATTTCAGAGCTTCCTAACAAATTGACAATAAAATCCTTATAGGAAATTTCTATTTAATCTTTCACTGAAATAAGAAGAATTAAAATGAAATTCCTACTTAAAATGTAGACGAGAGAAGGCACTGAATACCTTCTGATTACTCCCTCTTAACCCCCTTGCCTCAGTTTTTTGGGGGCAAGTTTAGAGAAGAGAAAACAATGGAGGACAGACCATATTCATTTTTCAATCATTCAACAGTTTTTTTTTAAGATTCATTTATTTACTTGAGAGAGAGAGAGAGCAAGCAGCGGGGAGGGGCAGAGGGAGAGAGGGAGAATCTTAGACTCCTCGCTGAGTGCAGAGCCTGGCACAGGGCTCAGTCTCATGACCCTGAGATCACAACTTGCGCCAAAATCAAGAGTTGGAGGCTTAACTGACTGTGCCACCCAGGTGCCCCTCAATAGATTTTTTTTTTTTTTGAGTGGCCATCATGTATCAGACACTGTGCTGGGGGCTGAGTGTATGATAGTTAGCAAAACAGATTCCATCTGGCTTCATGAGGTTTATAGTCTAGTAAACCTCGGCAAACAATAGCTTGCAGACCAAATCTGGCCCACCACCTATTTTCTTGTAGCCTACAAGTGAGGAATGCTTTTGCATTTGCTCCTGGTCCAAGGGCCTCACTTTAAAAACCACTGTTTAGAAAGGGAGACAGAACATGAAAGACTCCTAACTCTGGGAAACGAACTAGGGGTGGTGGAAGGGGAGGTGGGCAGGGGGTGGGGGTGACTAGGTGATGGGCACTGAGGGGAGCACTTGATGGGATGAGCACTGGGTGTTATTCTATATGTTGGCAAATTGAACACCAATAAAAAATAAATTTATAATAAAAAAACCACTGGTTAAGATAATGTGGTGAAGAATATGGAAAGGACATATTATGATTCCCTCGTAAAGAGATGATGGGGATGGGGATGGTGGTGGTGGGGATGGTAGTACTCACAACGTTGCAGAACTTAAATTTTGCACCATACGCAAATTTTCCATCAAAACAGTTTCAAATTCATCCAGGCACTGGAAAGATGGTATGCTTTCTGCATAACCACATGAAAAAAAATTGATGTACTTAATTCTGTCACACGAGTCAGGAACAATTTTACTGGCAGAAAATATGACTATATTATATGCGTGCAGGTTTCTGCATCTCAAAAAATAACAATACATAAAATGCTCCTTTTAAAAACCACATTTTAAAATTTCTCATTAATATTTATTGTTCACTCATTTGGGGCTCAGTTTATAGAAAAATTTATGGGAGAAAAACTGAAAATTGAGCAAGTTCTATTCTGAGACTTTGATGTTATTGATGAGCTTGGAAAAAGACCACTGTGATGCGATTTTAGTGTCGACAGAATTTGAATAGCTCAGGGTTCTCTGCAGGCATAGTTTGAGAATCACTGGCACAGTACAGCTTTGCCAGACCAGCATTACAGGTTGAGATCTGTGAGACATAGCACTTGGGCAGGTTCCTCCATGCAGAGAGCTGAAGCTGACCGTGGTGCTTGGCTAAAGTTCATATTCACTGTCGGGCTGTCCTGCCCCACAGCTCTCTCTACAGGTGTGGTAACCATTCCCTCCCTCCTTCTTCCTCCTAATCCCCCCAACTCCTTCCCCCAAGTAATAACCCCATGATATTACCCATTCCTTGTGATTCCTCCATATGCTGCCCACACCTTTGGAAAGAATTCTTTTCTTAGACTCTCTCCAGATTACCCAGCTAGAGTGTGCCATTGGTTTCCCACTAGAACTTGGCTGATTCTTAACACACAAGTTCCCCAAATTTTTATCTATAGAATCCTTAGCATCTCTACAATCTTTCCCATGGGAGTGCCAGGCCAACAGAAATACCTAATAATTATGTTTACTGAGTAGTTAGGTTCAAATAATTTATTAAGTATTGATGTCCTAACGTAACTAAGTTAGTAGGTGATTTTTTTTTAATTATGCACACAAATTGTCAGAAAACACTTTTATTTCACCCTCAAATTATTGTTACTTAGTTACGATGTCGAGAAGATGTTGAAGTTTCCCTCAAAATGTTTAAAATATCCCGAGGCACCCATCTGGGTTTGCGGTGGGGCTCTGTGGCACCCTGGCACACAGTTTGGGAACCACAGACAGAGCATCATCCTCACTCTCCTGGATTCTCATATGCTTTTTTGAGCTGTAAAGAATGAGGAAGAGTGGCCAGCTTAACGGGAATGACCCTGGGAACATGTCTCAGGAGAGGGGAAAAGTGCCAACAGTTGGATTAGGGCAACCAGTGTAAAGACTGACCCCATTCACTGAATTTGACTTCTCATAATCCTCCTGCACCTGACCCTGGCTTCTCATCCTGAGAGTAACCCTCCCTCACATTTGGGGCCAGGTAGGGCCTCTCCTCTGTCTGCAAAGAACTCATGGCTGCATCCGTGTCCTTCTTCTATATGTCTTCTATCTGTGAAAAAAGCCAAGCAGCAATTTGGCTCTCATATTCACTGTTCTGAACTTTATTTTCCTCTTGGTCTCTTATCGTCTCTGTTTCAAAGCCAATGTCTATTTCCACTTTGCAGCCAACATGGCCAAAGATGAAAAATTCTGTCATTATTTTCCCTACATAACAAATCACAAAGCTGCTCTATCCCGTTCCTTGATTGCCTCTGTTTCAAGACTCATTGTTTCTAACTATCAGAGGCACATATGAATTTCCTCTTTATGCCTTTTCTCTTCCATTCCCTGCAAACACTTAGCCATTTATTCATTTTTATCAGCACAAACATCGGTAACACTTCGGAATAATCGGCTTCGCTATGATAGCTCATTTATTATTCATTGCAATAACCTTCAACTCACTCCACATCAATAAAGCGGAGAGGGAAGCAGCTCAGCCCTCCCACGTGTGGGCTGGGTGTAGGCTCTCAGAGCTGCCACGGAAGCCCTCTGCCCACAGCACAGGCAGGATGCCCGGAGCCTGCCTTGGGTCTTTTGGAAAGCAGCTGAAATCAGTCGGGTGATGGAGCGGGGCAGGGGGGTGGGGGGGTGCTCCAGCAAACCTCCCTGCAGATTCGCTGCTCTTTCCACTAACTCGAGGCTGAGAGGAGGAGAAGGGGGCTTTGGAGTCGGACAGCCTGAGTCTGAATCCCGGCTGTGCCAGTCAGCAGTATGACTACGAACAAGCACCTTGCCCTGTCCAAGTCTTAGTTCTTCCTCTGCAAAATGAGGCTCTGACTACCTGCCTCTTGTGAGCCTTGTCATAATAATGAAACAAACTGTGTGAACTGCAAGAGGTGGCACGTAGTAGGTGTGTTGCTGTTATTAGAGCCCATGAGCCCACCCACATACGGAGCCCGGCATACAGGCATCATGTCACAGACAGGTGCACCTAGCGGTTGCACGTGTGAACTTTCAAGACAGGCATTGGTTTTGTCTTTTTTTTTTTTTTTTTTTTTCAGGCATTGGTTTTACTGGGACATTTCCTCAGTATGCTTCCTGGGTCAGTGGCCTTGTACAAGTTACCTACACCTCTCTAAGCCTCTATGAAAGGAGGTTGATAATAACTCCCCCAGAGTGTAGTGTTGTTAGGATTCACTATCTTAGTGCCTGAGACATATTAACACATTGCCTGGGGACATGAGGAAATGCTCAAGGAGCTGTTTTTACCACCATTATTAATATTTGCCAAAATCCCAGGCCACAGCAGTCTGGGAAATAACAATGGGAGACATTCTCACCACCTGGGACATTACACCCAGTCATCCTGGTGACCTCCTGCCTCAGCTCTGTCGCTAGCTGCAGGGCGGGGTCTGCTGTAGGGACTTCCAATGTTGGCAAAGTCACTGACACTGACCCTCCACCTAGAAGCCACACTGAGTTAGAGCCAGTGCATATGGAAGGTGCTCCACAGGGCTAGAGCCACCAGCACACCACTTTGCACATATAGGGGAGACTCCGCACCCCTGACCACTGACCACGTGCCAATACACATGCCCCTGGGACACCCACCTCTTGCTCCCAGCATCTCCCAGGGCTTAGGTGAGGCTTCTCCTTCAGGTGGCCCCATGGAAGAAAAGCAAAGTTACATCTGAAAGGAGTTTTTTTGTGGAAAGCAAGAGTAACCTCTTGGACTTCTCAAAGTTCCAATGACATAGTCCCTGATCGGCAGGACACAATGCTGGCTTCACATATCAGCCCTGCCGCTCCCTGGCTGCGTGCTCTTGGGCATGTTACTTCACCTCTCTAAGCTTTCATTTCCTCCTCCACAAAATGAGGCTGTAAATAGAACTTGCCTCATGGGATTGCTGTTAGTATGAAACAGACAATGCTCATCAAGAGACGGGCACAGCGCCCTGCACAGAGAATATAGATAAAGAATAATAATTCCTATCGAGCAGTACAGGCAAAGAATTGCTGATTTGTCTCCCAGGTACCCTCCACCACAAGAGGGCCTCTTGAATGGTCTTGGTGTGCTGGCCACTGGAAGAATCTGCCCCCCAACCAACACTTAATCCACGTGGCCCCTGGCTGTCAAGTGAGCATCTCAGAAGAATGACTCATTCGGGTCCCCCACCTGCCCAAAGAGAAATGACCAAAACACAGGTGTATTCATCGGCTAGGGCTTATACAACAGAAATCTGTGTTTTGATCAGTTCTGGACCCTAGAGGTCTGAGATGTAGGCAGGTTTGACTTCTGGCCTCTCCCTGGCTTTCAGGTGTCTCCACGTGGTCTTCCCTCTGTGCTGGGTCCTAACTACCTCTTCTTATAAAGGCACAGTTCACTAGATGAGGACCCATCTTCATGAACCATATTTTATCTTTTTTTATGATTTTATTTATTTATTCATGAGAGACACACAGAGAGAGAGGCAGAGATACAGGCAGAGGGAGAAGCAGGCTCCCTGCAGGGAGCCCGACGTAGGACTCGATCCCAGGACCCCAGGATCATGCCCTGAGCTGAAGGCAGACGCTCAACCACTCAACTACCCAGGGGCCCCATGAACCATATTTCAACTTCACCACCTCATTAAAGGCCCTATCTCCAAACAGCCATACTCTGAAGTCCTGGGGATCTGGAATTCAGTACATGAATTTGGGGGTTGGGAGACACAATTCAGCCTCTAACAGGGAGCAAAGCACTTCAAGGTGTAGAGAGACACCGGAGATGCAGCATTCTCAGGACACCCCAGGAAACGCTGACACATCTAATTCTGTTACAAAAAGGCAGAACGTGTTCTCCTGCCACAGGGATCTCACCACCACCCAGGCTCCAAGGGAGAGGCCCCCCACCCCGCCGTCAGCAGCCCCATCTTTTCACATATGCAGTCAGCACTCACGTCAGGAACAGCAGGAGAAACGCCAGAAGAGCATCACAGTAGGATGTGAGAAACACTATTATCCCCTGCCTGGTATGCACCCATCCACATTCCTCAGTGCAGGCCCACTCAGACGCAGAGGGTGCTCCAGGGGCCAGTGCACTCAGGCCAGAGGATCTAAATAAAGAAGACCTCTCCCAGGGGGCAGGGCAGGGGGCACACTGTTTCCAGGCTGCTGAGGTTTGGGACAGAGAATGTGAACAAAGAAGGCATCTCTGAGGGTGAAGAAAAGACCCCAGGACCACTACTATGGGGGGCAGGATGGGGTGGGGGCAGGGGACAGCCACGCTGTTCCCAGGATGCTCCGGTGGGATAGACGGGCCTCTTAGGCCACGGACGATGCTCTCACGCCTCAGTGGGGGGCTAGGAAGTTGGATGTGATTACAGCAGTGATTATAATTATGATGACTCTGGACAGAGAGCTGGAAAAGGATTTTATAATAAAGTGTTGATGAGGCTGAACAAGGAGAGAATGGCTCAGAGAGAGCCTTGGAGAGGGTGGGCAGAAGCACGGGGGTTGGAGAAGCAGACCTGCTTCCTGCCCAAGGACATTTCTCCTGCAGAGTGAGCCGTCCAACCAACAGATAGGTGCTCACCAGAGACCCAGCCCAGAGGCACATGGTGCTCCCTGGCCAGGAGCAGGAGGCTCAGGCTTGCTCCACATGCCCTGACTGTCAGCCTCACGTCAGGGCCTCCAACCAGCCAGAATGGAAGGGAAGGAGAACTCTGATAGTATACATGCAGCAGGCACCACCGTGGCTTCGCACCCTCCAGCTCACTGCGATCCTCGTGACAGCCTAGGTATGAGCCCACGTTACCACAGAGAGGTTAGGTTACGTGCCCAAAGCTATGCAGCCAAGAAGAGAGTGCGAAGATCTGTACCCAGGCAGCAGTCTTCACCTATATTGTCCTGCCAGACTGAGAATTAAGAACAAGTTAGTATGGGCACCTGGGTAGCTCAGTCAGTTGAGCGTCTGCTTTTGGCTCAGGTCATGATCCCCATATCAGACTCCCTGCTCAGCAGAGAGCTTGCTTCTCCCTCTGCCTCTGCCTGCCATTCCCCCTGCTTGGAAACTCTCACTCGCTCTCTCTCTCTCTCTCTCTGTCAAATAATTAAATAAAATATTTTTTAAAAGAAGAACAAATTGGCAATCAAGGCACACGGAAGTCAGGAAACCAGTAGCAGATACCAGTAGCTCAGTGAGGCATGGGCCACAAGGAGGGGGCTGGAGCAAGACCTCAAATTGCAAGAGGGACTACTGCCAGAGAAGAGGGGCTGAGGAGGCTTAGAGGGTAAGCCAGAGTCAGGGCCTCAGGGAAGCCCCTCAGTCCCTCCCTCTGGCCTTCCAGCTCCCATCTTCACACCTGTCCCCCCTCCTCTACTCTGCCACAGCCCTGGCTTAGCCAGACTTACTTCCACTCTCAGGACAGGGCTGCTGCATCCTGCCCAACAGCCTGGACACCACTCAACTCCAGGGAGCGCCATTTACATCACATTTTAGGTCCTGACAGTTGACCCTGCTCAGAAGAAGAGAGTTCTTTAGAATACATGCAGGTTGAGGAGGCCCCAGGAGAGGCCGATTAGCCTTTGCATCATGGGTCTGTTTTACCCATTATATCACTGGGTAAAAAACAGAGAAATCATGAGGCTCGGTTCACACTCTCAAATGTTGTACTGATGCATGTTCATGTCCGTATTATTCACCCAGCACACTTATCAAGAACCTACTATATGCAGAGATACAATAGAAACCCGAAGGGCCCAATTCTTGCCCTTATGGAGCTTGTTGTCTAGCAGATGAGACTGGCATCAGACAATCACATAAATAAATGCAGAGTTATAACTGCAGTTAAAGGCAAAGCTGGAGGTGACACAGCAGAATGAGACCCTGTCACAGGGAGCTCTGTCCTAGTTGGGGGAGTAAAGGAAGGCCTCTATAAAGCAGTGACACTTTGGTCAAGGTCTAAAGAATGAAGGGAGTCAGGGGAGAAAGAGCCCACTGGGCCGAGGTAAAGTGTGCTCAAAAGCTCTATGGCCCGAAGAAGTGTATTAGTTAGCTACTACTGTGTAATAAGCCATCCAAAACACAAGCATTGATATTGTTCACAGGTCTATGGTATATATGGTAATATTCCATGGTATATATTCCATATATCATCTATATATCATATAGATGATATCTCACATCTTCTTTATGCATTCATCTGTCAAAGGACATTGTGGCTCCTTCCACAGTGTGGCTATTGTGGACATTGTTGCTACGGACAGTGGGGTGCAAGGTGTCCTGTCATTTCACTACATCTGTTAGATCCCACCTTTATTTTAAATTTTGATTTGTACAACATAGATCTATTGCATCCATTTTGATTTTTTTCAAACATTCAAATATTCCCTGTCTTGATTTCTGAGTTTTTTTGACACCCCCTTATATTTTTCCAGTGAGGCAGGTGCCCCACTCTCCTCACCCTCGTCCTGGCCCTAAGTCAGGGACACAGCCCGGTCAGTGCTAGAAGGAAAGCAATTACCTCTACTAGAACAGACCTGGTAACTTTCTAAAAGAGGCAAAGCCTGAGGTGGATCCTGAGAGGTCAATAGGAAATGGGCAGGTGGACAAGGCAGGGATCAGAATACCAGGCAAAAGGAACAGCATGTGCAGACTCACATGATATAACAGCTAGATCATAAACTGTGGGCTCAAAGCAGTGAGTGCGGTTGATTTTGGAAAGAAAGGCCAATCATGGGGATCCCTGGGTGGCTCAGTGGTTTAGCGCCTGCCTTCAGCCCAGGGCATTATCCTGGAGTCCCGGGATCGAGTCCCACATCAGGCTCCCTGCATGGAGCCTGCTTCTCCATCTGCCTGTGTCTCTGCCTCTCTCTCTATCTTTGTGTCTCTCATGAATAAATAAATAAATAATCTTTTTTAAAAAAGGAAAGAAAGAAAGAGAGAAAGAGAGAAAGAAAAAAGAAGAAAGAAAGAAAGAAAGAAAGAAAGAAAGAAAGAAAGAAAGAAAGAAAGAAAGAAAGAAAGAAAGAAAGAAAGAAAGAAAGAAAGACCAATTACCCAGAGCCCCAAGTGCCAGACTGGTCAGCTTAGACTCTGCCCTGTGGTAACCCGGAGGAAGTCGTAGTACACGCCATGTGCCCAGTGGTGTTCTAAGCACATCACAGATGTTAACTCGCTGGTCACTGCAACAATCCTATGAGGTAGACCCAGCTGGCAGATGAAGGAACGGAGGCACAGATTGGGTCAGTGGCTTGCCCAAGCTCCCACAGCTCCTAAGTGGCAGATACAAGACTTAAACCCAAATGGTCTGCCTCTGGAGTCCCATTCTTAACCACTGCATTCTGCTTACTTCTCTACCCATTCATATTTTAGAGAGGTCGTGTTAGCCAAAGTGGGGATGAACAGGAAGGCAAACATTGAGGCGGGGATACATGCCGGGACCCGGGTACAAGAACTCTAAGTGTGGAATGCTCCAACCTCCTAGACAAGGGAGAGACCCAGAGCGATGGCTCAGACAGGGAAGGTAGGCTGGGAGCCAGCCTTAGGTAGATGGAGCTTCGTAGGGTTGGGGGGTGGATATTAAAGGAAGGGGAGAGCAAAAGGGGTGGGGAAAAGCAAAGGGGATGGGAGGGTGCCCCAGCAAAGGCTTCAAAGCCAAAGGACACCTTGCGTAGAATGGCAGAGCCTCGTGTGCGAGTGGTGGTGGGAAACGAGCATATCACTGATGCTGCCTCCCTGCAACCACAGAAAGCACAGTACGTGGGAGAAAGAGCACCCTCTGCTCAAGCAGGCGGCAAGAGCTGCAGTACCCAGAGTGACAAAGGGCAGGAGCTAGAGCATCCTACAAAGCAAAGAGGGTTTTACAATGGAGAGGGAAGGGGGAGAGCTGGTAGTGGGTCAGGGTGTTCCCAGGAATGGGGAGAGGAAGTGCAAATGCCCATTATCCCCACACTCAGCCAGACCACTGAGGTCCTGGCCCAATGCCTGGCAGAGCTGTGGGTGCAGATGACAAAAAGCAGAAACCTTAAAGCCTTCCTGGTCACCCGTGCTCACTGTAGAGACAGGAACGTTAGCTCACCCCTGCACACCGAGGGATTCTTATTCCAAACATATAATTCTCCCCAGAGGCTTTATTTCTGGCTGCAGGAAAATCAAAATTCCCCCAGAGAAACAAAAAAAAAAAAGGGTTGCGGAAGGGGAGGTGGGCGGGGGGATGGGTAACTGGGTGACAGGCACTGAGGAGGGCACCTGAGGGGATGAGCACTGGGTGTTATACTGTATGTTGGCAAATCGAACTTAAATAAAAACAAATGTAAAAAAAAAATGCTCCCAGAAATATCCCTTAACCAATGAGAGCCTGGGGGCTGGTACATAAACAGCCCAGCTTCCTCCTCCCTCAGGTGAGAGAACTCTGAGATGTGGATTCCTCACCCACCCACCAGGTGAGTCTCTCAGCAGAACGGGGTCTCGGTTGCTCTGAGGGTAACCTGCTCGATAGCACACACCTTATTGACCTCCTTTCTCTCCACATCTTACTTTCCCATCCTTCTGAGGGCTTCCTGGGACCGCCTCCCAAATAAACTACTTGCGGTCAAATCTTTGTCTCTGGGTCTATGTCTGAGGGTGTCTAAGACAGGGACACTAGGGCCCAGAGAGGGGAGGAGACCAGCTCTTAGTCACACAGCTTCTCAGTGCTGAGCCACAACCCAACCCAGCTCTCAACTCCAAATCCATGAAAACAGAGATTAAAAGCACAAAACAAATACTCATAAAAATCTGAGGTCAGGGACACCTGGGTGGCTCAGTGGTTGAGCATCTGCCTTCTGCTCAGGGTGCGATCCCTACAGGGAGCCCGTTTCTCCCTCTGCCTATGTCTCTGCCTCTCTCTGTGTGTCTCCCGTGAATAAATTTTTTTAAATCTTAAAAAAATAAAGATGTGAGTTCAATTACCTGGGTAGATGACATGATTGTCTATTCTCTGCCTTCCCCTAAGAGAGTTAAATAACTCCTCCGTCCTCATTAAGCAGCACCTCCCTATGGGAGGAGGAAGTGTCTTTGCCCCTTGAGAGCAAACTTTGGCCAAGTGACCTTCTTCAGCCAGTGAATTGTGAGAAGTGATGGATGCCCATTCTGAGCCGGAGCTTTAACGGCCCCGGCTGGCTCCACCAGTTTTCTTTTGCTTTTCTTCTCCCACAATAATAGTATGTCCCAAATAGAGCTACTCTTTCAGCCTGAATCCTGGAATAAAATCAGAGTAGGGCACGTGAGCCACGAGCAGCATAAAACAGGAGTGGAAAAAAATCCTATTATTTTAAACCACTGAGAGTTGAGGCTCATTTGTTACCACAACATAACAAAAGCTAACTAACACACTCACCAGATATTGGCCACCTCACCTAAAGCAAGTAACTAAGCCTCTGCGAGCCTTAGCTCCTTCCTCTATAAAAAAAATAGACAAATAATAGTATCTACTTAATAGGATTTTTGTGGGAATTACATGAGCTAATGCATGAGAAGACTTAGTACAGTGTCTGGCACAGAGTAAGCACCCAATAAATGTTAGCTGTTATTATTATGTTTTCCTCTACCCCACAAAGAGACTTCCTCACAAAGTGACTTCTCCAGAGAAAAAGCACCGCTCCCACAGGGCTCACCCCCAGCTTGTTTGTCAAAGGCACTTACTCTCCCCCTCCTAATGGCCCTGCTCAGAAGTGTGTTGCCCACACCACGGTGCTGAGAGAAGTGCCAAGCGAGGTGCCCACGTCCCAGCAGGTCTGCATGCAGGAAACCCATAGCAGTTAATGAATCCCTATGGAGAGGTCTGGATTAGCCCTGGTTTAATACCCCGAAATGGCAGGGAGTCATTTATCCATAAGCTATGGTCTTTCCCTGTTGCCTGTGCATTACGAGTTATTTATGAGGCAATTTGCACAGTTTCACACTGGCTGGCCATTATGCTGCTGTCTACTAACCACTAGGAGGGTTGCTGAACCCAGAGACAAAATGGCCCTCCCCCTGCCTCAGCTTTGCCCATGACAAAGAGCTAGTGGTTTGTTCCCAGTACAGCACATTGACTCTTTGGGAAAACAAGCAGGACCCAAAGCTGGATGAAGAGAATGCCTCCTCCATCTCCAGCCCAGCAACTCTTAATGCTTCTGGGAGACTGTGATGAAAGGCCAGATGGAGAAAAGTCCCTTGAGAAAGCCACTGGGGGGCAGCCTGGGTGGCTCAGCGGTTTAGCACCGCCTTCAGCCCAGGGCATGATCCTGGAGACCCGGGATCGAGTCCCACATCAGGCTCCCTGCATGGAGCCTGCTTCTTTCTCTGCCTCTGTGTGTGTGTGTGTGTGTATTCTTATGAATAAACAAAATATTTTTTAAAAAAGCCACTGGGTACAAAGACAGGTCATTTTAATATGCTCTATGGAAGGAAGGTGTGCAGGCTGCCCCACTTTGACTATGGAGAGAAGAAGGAATTTTGTGAAGCATTTTGCATGTGGTTTGGCAAATAGAAAGCTTTCAATAAATGTTACCCATTGTTACCATGGTTATGACCTACGTCCCAGCTGTTTTCCATCATCTTGAACGTCATGCCCTAGTACACTGGTCAGTTTGCTAGAACCACAAGCTCAGCACATGGGTACAGAAGCTTTTGATTCAAGCTATATGGGCAGCATCAACTGTGCAGAAGATCAGATCTTACTATGACGAGCTAAGATCTAAAAGGTAGCTCAAGAGTTTTCATGTTCACACTGGCCCCAAGCCACCGTATATATGCAATGCTTTCTACTGCTGACAGATTGTTGTCTTCGGAGTTCAATTTCATATTTTTGAAGTTCTTCAGTGAAATAACTTCTGTGTTCCAAATGCTTCTGCAAATAATTCTGTTCCTAATTACCACTGTGGCTCCAAGCAACACAAAAGATTTTGAGGTAGGGCTCTTCATCCCTATTACTGGAATGGGGTGCATAGGTGTCCACATTCTAGGCAGGAAAGAAAATGTATTTGAGCTGAATGTCCCTTTCTCCAACACCTTTCTTCCATGGCTACTTCCTATCTACCATTTTCAAAAAAAACCCACTTTCTGTAAGACTGGCCCCTTGGGCTTTATTTATTCATTATTTTATTCTACATCACATAGTTCTTGGAAACCACCTTGATCATTGTTCCTTGACCCTTTTACCCTATACTATCTTCTATATCTGAGTGTTCCCCATTCAATTTTAGTAGAATAAATATACTAAATAATAATCATAATAATAATAATAGCTAAGATCTGTTGAATGTTTGCCTTATGCCAAGTGCCCTGTGTTTTGCATGCCTTATTTCTTTTCATCATCACCATCACCTAGTGAAAGAATATTTCTTATCTGACAGAAACTAGAGAGGTTAAGTAACTTGCCCAAGGTCACACAGCAAATAGGAAGAAGAATCTGAAGTCTGAACTCAGTCTGATTTCAGAGCCAGAGCTTAGAGCAGATTCTGTAGGTGCCTCACCACATCTCCTTGAGCCATACTATCTCAGGGCACACCAACCAACTTCCATCTGTGTGGTCTTCCAGCAAAGCAACCAGAAAATGTCAGGCCTCAACTAGTGACTAATGGGATTTAGTCTGTGAATACCCCAGCTCTCTCATCCTTTGAGAAGGTAACTCTGAAGTGTGTTTCTGCTCTGGCTCTCAGAGCTCCCAGCAGAATTTAAAATCTTCATTTGCCTGTGGTGGCAATCTGCTTCCCTCTCCTGCCTCACTTCTCACTATTTCCTGCCAGTGTTTCCTGGAATCCAATTCCAAATAAGGCACTCGCTTTTCAACCCCTGTATCAGAGTCTTGCTCCCAGGAAAACACAAACTAAGGCAATGATCTTTCTCCCAATCAACTGAATTCCTTTCCCTTTTCCTAGAATCAAAATGCTTTCCTCACCGAAGCTACAACATTCCTGAGCAGTTCTCAGGAATTCTATTTATCCATCTACAGGTGTCCATGTAGAAAAAGGGCAGCAGTTGAGCAGAAGTGGCTTTATCTGCCCTGCGAAGGCAGAATGACTGTTCCACATCTTCTCATCTGACCAAAATAACCAGTGCCACAACTAGAAAGGTTTACAAGCATGCTGTCTGGCTCACATGTGGCCCAAACTCATTCAAATGAACCCAAAACTAAAAGCAATTCTCATAATTATGACTCCCAAATGTTCACTTTTCTGCAGCAGCTAATCTTTGTTTTGCTGATGCGCATCAACAAGAAGATGATGGGTTTGCTGACAATCCCAGTCACTAGAAAATACAGGGGAAACTGAAGAGGACAGAATAGAATCTGATTAAATTGCAGAATTTCAACCAAGGAGGAGAAGCTGAGAGGAAGCAATCTTCACTACCTACAGTGAAAGGCAGCCCCCAAAGATCACAGGTCTTTTCCACAGGAGAAAAACCCTGTCCCCAGCATGGCCACTGCCCTTCATGACCCTTCCAGCCTTGCACCTGTCTTGAACCCAAAAGCTTCTACTGTCACAGGCAGTCCAGACCTAAGGAAGTCACTTCGCTTCTCTGGGCCTCAGCTTCCTCATCTGAGAAGTAGAAACAACAGTACCTACCTCATCCATTCAACAACTTCTTGTTGTATGTCTACCATATGCTGGACACTTGCAAGGATCAAGAGATAATATCTCTATGCACATATTTGGCACGCAGTAATCACTCAGTGATCCTTAACTGAAATAATTAATTATCTTTGCTACTTTATTTGATTCTCCAAACGAAACTATATGGTAGCTGTTCTTATCTCCATAAATAAACCAAGGCTAAGAGAAGATCAAGACCTGAATAGGGTTGCACAGCCAGAATGGTACCCAGAGCTTCTGATTTTAAAACCAGGTATCGGGATCCCTGGGTGGCGCAGCGGTTTAGCACCTGCCTTTGGCCCAGGACGTGATCCTGGAGACCCGGGATCGAGTCCCACGTCGGGCTCCCGGTGCATGGAGCCTGCTTCTCCCTCTGCCTGTGTCTCTGCCTCTCTCTCTCTCTCTCACTGTGTGCCTATCATAAATAAAAAATAAAAAATTTAAAAAAATAAAATAAAATAAAATAAAATAAAACCAGGTATCATTCCACCCCTTGTTGTCTTGGGGTCCCGGATTATAAAAAGAACACTCCCTCAGGGAGTGGAGTGCCAACAAGGGGTCGGCAATTTGGAATGGTCCAGGTAGTGGATACTTTAGGCTTTGCGAGCCATATGGTCCCTGTTACACCTACTCATCTCCAGTGCTGTAGCACACAGACAGCCATAACAGAGTATAAACAGCTAAACATGGCTGTGTTCTAATAACACAGAATTTTCTCTCTAGTTTGTCATCCTCTGTGGTGGATGAAAAAGCCTGAGCTTTGAAGCCTGACAATTCAAGGTTCAAATCCCTGCTCAGACAATATTAATTGCATCCTCAGGCCATCTAAACTTCCTAAGCTTCAGTTAGTCAGGCTTATTAGTCATCAAATGGGAAATCATATTTATTTTGTAGGGCTTCTTAGGGGTTCAGGATAGAGCTTTGGTGCTTAAACCCTACCACTCATTCCTCTTCTCCCTCTGGCTTTCTGCTGAGAAACCAGTCACTTGAGAATCTACAAACAGATAAGAAACAGAGTCCTGGCTGCGTTAACAGGCAGGCATGTGTATAAAGTCCAATGCAAAGATCTCTAGAAAAGGCAGTATTGGAGAACACAGAGATGTCCAGAGGTCCAAGTGAGGGCCCCTACCTCCTGACCCCAGATTTCTATCTTGGGATGAATGTGCTCTCCCATAGGAAGAAAGCTATCTGACCAGGTCTTTAAAACAGACCTACAGTCCATGGGCCCCACCAGCCAGCCATGTGGGCCTGGATAGCCAGTCCCTACCTCCCAGTGGCAGGCAGAGCAGAGACCTGGATCACGCCCATGCAGTAACCTCACTCACTAGCAAGAATATTAAGGCTGCCCAGTTGAGTTTCCAAACAAGTGAAGGGGTTCAGAGGAGCCTCAAAACCCTCTCTGTAGCCAGAGAGCAGTGTGGGGCTATTCCTTCCCCAGGCCTTGGTTGTGAGGACCTACCATGACACCTGGCACAGAATAAATATGTGGGGGCAAGTGCCCCTGGAAGCAGAACCTGTGACAGGAATTCAGAGGAATGTGATGCATTGAGGGAATGCACTCAGGAGAAACATGGAAGGCAGGAAGGGAAAGAGAAGACCCCTGTAAGAATGGGGTTTGGGAAATGGGGTTTGGATCCTAGCATTGCCCAAATCCATGGGGGCTCTGGAACATAAATTACACCGCAGTGTTGAACTGTCTTGTTGACATTTTGTGCACCTGGGACCTCTTAGAGACTAGACTTCTCACCAAATAAGAGCTCTATGCTCTTCCTCCCCATCTTCGGGCAACAGGTTCCTCAAGGAATGACAACAGAATGATCTTTATCATAAACAGAAGAGAAGATCTCTCAAATATGGTTTTATGATCATTCATGCATCTCTGCCAGTCTGACTTGAGTTTGAAGAGGGAACATTGGCCTTTGAAGATGCAGAGAAAGGGGAATCCTGTCACATTCTTGGTGGGAATATAAAATGGTGCAGACACTCTAGAAAACAGTATGGAGGTTCCCTAAAAATCTAAAAATAGAACTACCCTATGATCCAGCAATTGCACAACTAGGTATTTACCCAAAGTATACAAAAATACAGATTCAAAGAGGTAAATGCACCCCAATGTTTATAGCAGCATTATCAACAGCAGCCAAACTATGGAGAGAGCCCAGATGCCCATCGACAAATTAGCAGATAAAGGAAATGTCATATATATATATATATATATATATATATATATATATATATATTGGAATATTATTCAGCCATCAAAAAGAATGAAATCTTGCCATTTGTAATGACAAGGTTGGAGCTAGAGTGTATTAAGCTAACCAAAATAAGTCAGAGTAAGACAAATGCCATATGATTTCACTCATATGTGGAATTTAAAAACCAAAACAGATGAACATATGGGAAGGGGGAGAAAGGAAAAAGAAAGAGGAAAACAAACCATAAAAGATTCTTAACAATAGAGAAGAAACTGAGAGGTGATGGAGGGAGGTGTGTGGGGGATGGACATCAAGGAGGGTACTTGATATGATGAGCCCTGGGTGTTGCATAGAAGTGATGAACTACTGAATTCTACTCCAGAAACCAGTATTGCACTGTATATTAACTAAATAGAATTTAAATAAAAATTAGAAGAGGAAAAAAACGTCTAGACCTTTACAGATGGAAACAAATCTCATCCCACCCTTACCCTAAACCCTCACATCCTCGTACAAAATCAAATGGATTGTTTCATCAACCTGAGCAAGTGTTGTCAGGTTTACCAAGAACTAGAGAGGATGTGTTTTGGCAACCAGAAAAAGAAAAGGAGAGAAACAAGAAAACAGAGACTCTGCCTTGTGTCTGAGAAATATGAGTATTTATGCACATACTAATTGAGATTGGCTCAGTCGCCATATGCACACAGTTAAAGGGGCTGGTGTTCTAGACACTGCGACTAAACAAAAGCCGCTTTGAAAACATAATGCATGATGCAGGCTCCTGAGAGAACTAAATAATCATCTCTGGCGGCTTCATATTCAAATCAACTCCACAAACACTCAGTGAGCCCCCGCTGTGTGCCCAGCACTGTGCAATAATCTAGAATACAAAGATAAATGAGTAAGAGGTCACAGGCTGCTGGGGGAAATCAATGCATAAAAAAACAAATACAACACAGCTGGCTATCGTAGAGGCAGGCACACAGATGGAAGGGAGTCGTTACTTCTGCCTGAGGAGCCCACCTTCTTGGCAGCTGCTGATGGGGAGCAGAGTCTACAAGGAGAAGTGACTCGTAGGATGAAGAAGGGGTGTACCAGTGGTGCACAGAGGCAGGAAAGTGCATACTGCACTAGAAGGATAAGTAGTTCGATGGGGCTGGAGCATTACCAGTGTGGGAAGAGGGAGAGGAGATGATGATTCTCACCATCCAGGCCCCAGCTCACATGCCACCTCCCCAGAGAGGATTTTCCTGACCAACCAAAATATTGCCATTTCCTTTTTTTGAGATTTTGTTTATTTATTCATGAGACACGCAGAGAGAGAGGCAGAGACATAGGCAGAGGGAGAAGCAGGCTCCCTGCAGGAAGCTCGATGTGGGACTCGATCCCAGGACCCTGGGATCATGACCTGAGCCAAAGGCAGACGTTCAACCACTGAGCCACCCAGGTACCCCAATACTGCCATTTCCTATCCCTGTTGGGCTTTCTTGGTAGCCCTAAAGTTACTTTAGTGATCAGTTTGTTTGCAGTCTCCCCAAAGAGATCGAGTCCTACATTGGGCTCCCCGTAGGGAGTTTGCTTCTCCCTCTGCCTATGTCTCTGCCTCTTTCTGTGTGTGTCTCATGCATAAATAAAATATTTTTTAAAAAGTAAATAATAAATAAATATTTGCTTTTACAAATGGGCAGATGAATAAATCAATGAACGGTGTATTTGCAGCCTGGGTTTATGGAGCTCTTCAAACCAGTACAACCATTTTACGTATGATGGCTTTATTAATTATAATCACACTAGCTGCTATAACAATAAGCCCAACATCTTCACTATCTTTACCCAATAGGAATGTACTCCTCACTCACTTAAAAGGCCAACACAAGTGCTCCTGGTTGATGAGTGGTTTTCCTCTGCACATTAATTAGGGACCCAGGTACCTTTCATTTTGTGGCCCCACCATCCCTCAGGGCCTGGGAGTCCTTTGTGTCCTGCCAGTTGAACCAAAAAGAGAGCCTCAGCTCAGAAGTGTCATGCATCACTGCCGCTCACATCCCTTTGGAGAGAATGAGTCATATGGTTGCATTCCAATATAAGTACAGCTGGGGTGAGGAATTTCTGGCAAGACATTGGCACCCTTCAGTGACACCACACTGTGGAAAGGGGAAAATGAGTTTGTGGTGGAAGAGAGCTGCCTCAGCCTCAACAACCCAGGGCTCAGAAAGTTTAAGCCATATTTTTTTTAATTTTTATTTATGATAGTCACATAGAGAGAGAGAGAGAGAGAGAGAGGCAGAGACACAGGCAGAGGGAGAAGCAGGCTCCATGCACCGGGAGCCCGACGTGGGATTCGATCCCGGGTCTCCAGGATCGCGCCCTGGGCCAAAGGCAGGCGCCAAACCGCTGCGCCACCCAGGGATCCCAAGTTTAAGCCATATTATCCAAGAACTTGTCACTCTCATGTGGTACAACTGTCCCTTCAATTTAAAAAGTGGCCAAGTCCTTCCCCTCCCCTGTTCTCACGCATGCTCATTTCCAAGCACTAAGATAAATTTCCTGATCTCCCCCCAAGATTCTGAGAAACTTTCCTATCAGAGTCCTATAGCCCCTGTAAGCAGAGGTCCATTTGTTCTGTTCCTGGGGAGGAGGCAAACCAAGGTTTTTTTGGGGTTTTTTAAAGATTTTATTTATTTATTCATAAGAGACATAGAGAGAGAGACAGAGACATAGGCAGAGGTAGAAGCAGGCTCCCTGCAGGGAGCCCGATGTGGGACTCGATCCCAGGACCCTGGGACCACAACCTGAGCCAAAGGCAGATGCTCAACTACTGAGCCTCCCAGGTGCCCAAGCCAAGTTTTTAAACTGAAGGGCAAGAGAGAAATGTGCTCGAATTTTGCCATGAATGGAGAGAGGGAGCCAATAGTAGAGAAGACAAGATACCAGAGGAGAAGGGGTAAGGGGATAGCCACCCAACCAGGGAGGGCCTGACAAGTTCACTTCTGCTCACAGCAACCCTCCAATAACACCAATAACTACCCACACTGATTGAGCATTTGCAGCAGGCCAGGCACCAAGCCAGCAAGCCAGTACTTTATCATCATTCTCTCTCTTAATTTTCAGTAAAATTGATCTGATAGCCACTGTTATTCCCATTTTTTGCAGATAAAGAAACTGAGACCCATAGAGGCTAAGCAAATAGCCAGTGGTGACCCAGCCAGTCGGTGGAAGAAGCGGTATGAGGAGTTGGGTTGCCAGAGCATCACCTTCAGCCATCTCTGCGGCTGGTGAGGCTGGTGGCCAGGGCTGGGAGGTAGGTCAAGTGACAGTCAGCAAAGGTTGACATCTTCAGCAATGGCCTTGTATCTTGTCTCGTGGAGGCCTTCACCTGGGGAAGCTGGGACTCTGTTGGCCCTCAGGAGTTGGTGTGGCCTCAGTCTCTTTGTTCTACCAAGAGAATGAGGTATCCTTATGGCTTGGGGTGCCTTTCAGATCAGACAGGGTTTGCCCCACTTGCTCTAGGAAGGTGAGGACCTTCTTGCTCTGCCTCTTACATGTGAGCAGTATTTTCTTTGCCCTTCCTGCAACAAACTGTGCTGTACTTCTAAGCCAAACAGTGTGACGTACATTCAAATTACAGCCCTCACTTAGGATTACTTGGGCCTCTTAAGGAACCAATCATCGTGACTTTGAATGAGTTTAATTATCAGGGTACTTCAGTGCATAAATAACAATGCACACCCTGTTAGCCAGGCTGACAGCTCTAATTGAATCCGGCAGCCTGGTCTCATCTGGTAGAAACTGCTGGAATTCGGTCCTGACACTTTACACTGCATCATCAGAGGGATTGGAAGGGTCAGCCCGCAGTGCTGCAAACTCCCAAGGCTGGGCCCTTTATGGAAGGACCTAAGTCTCTTCTGTTCAAAGGTCAACTTGACTAAGAACAAAATGAGATGGATTTTTTTTTTCCAGAAAAACTTGTTCAAGGAGAAGATCACTTTCAAAGCGCTTTCAGACATGGCATCTCATTTAATCCCCTCGGTGACTATAGAGGCATCATCTTCCTACACAGCGCTTGGAGATTAATCAAAATTAGTTGAATGAGGGGCATCTGGGAGGCTCAGTGGTTGAGTGTCTGCCTTTGGCTCAGGGTGTGATCTCAGAGTCCCAGGATCAAGTTCCACATTGGGCTCCCTGCAGGGCGCCTGCTACTCCCTCTGCCTATGTCTCTGCGTCTCTCTGTGTGTCTCTCATGAATAAATAAATAAAATCTTGGGATGCCTGGGTGGCTCAGCAGTTGAGCATCTGCCTTTGGCTGGGAGCGTGATCCCGTGGTTCTGGGATCAAGTCCCACATTGAGCTTCCTGCATGGAGCCTGCTTCTCCCTCTGCCTCTGTTTCTCATGAATAAATAAATAAAATATTTTAAAATAAATAAATAAAATATTTATAAAAAATTAGTTTAATGAATGGCAATCTATAGATGAGGACACTGAGGCTCAGGAATCTCATGGCTGGCTTAAGCTGATGAAGTTAGCCCAGTGCAAAGCCTGGCTATGATCTCAGACCTGCCAACTCAATTACCAGATGGAGAATCCAGGACCAAAGAGATAGCCAGCATCCCCAGCCCAGCTCGGCCTCCCAGACCTAGGTCCACCAGCCTTGAACAATAGCCCCTAGGCCCTAGGTCCTTCCAGCTCCATCTTCCGCCCTGGGGGCCAGAACAGGCCCAAGGAGCACCAGAACAGACTGCAGCAGCAATGGCTGGCCCAATGTGTAGACACACACGCTCTAGCACCTCTGCCCAGAGCACCTATCATTTTTCTCTCTGACCAAAATGCCTTCCGCTTTTGAGTCACAAGAGTATGAGTCTCTCCAGCTGTTTGCCCCCTTTCTGCACCACCTAACACACTTTCTTGACCTTCCCGGTCCAAAGACTACTTTGGCAATCTATTGAAGCCTATACGTTATTTCTCAGAATAAAATCTTTAAATATGTAAAATAAAACACAGTGAATAACAAAAGAAACCAAAGATGTTGAAATACAGTTATCAACATGTTCTTAAAATCAGATATAGGAATATATGTGCTTCTTTATTAGTGCACTAAACAATGAGATCTATCAGAGGGTCTAATAGTTTCCATAATTTCAAAGCAGCGATAAGCACGAATTACGTTGGGATATCTGCAACTACAACATGAAGTAAAATTAAAATATCAATGACTTTTATTGGTAGCAAAGTCACAGATAGTGCTAATACTCCTGAGGTTTGTTGTCTACATTCAGTAATTGAAGGAAATGGTAAATTTCAATTAGACGTTAGTGAAAATAAAAATATTTTTCCCATATAAGGGGACAGACTCCCATAAGTCTATCCAAGACTGGGATCCCTGGGTGGCGCAGTGGTTTGGCGCCTGCCTTTGGCCCGGGGCGTGATCCTGGAGACCCGGGATCGAATCCCACATCGGGCTCCCGGTGCATGGAGCCTGCTTCTCCCTCTGCCTGTGTCTCTGCCTCTCTGTCTCTCTCTGTGTGGCTATCATGAATAAATAAATAAAATCTTTAAAAAAAAAAAAAAAAGTCTATCCAAGACCTTTAGCTGAACCCCAAGTTAAGAACCCCTATACCAGGCACGTGGGTGGCTCAGTGGTTGAGCATCTGCCTTTGGCTCAGGTTCATGATCTCGAGGTCCTGGGATCAAGTCCCACATTGGGCTCCCCACAGGGAGCCTGCATCTCCCTCTGCCTATGTCTCTGCCTCTCTCTGTGTCTCTCATGAATAAATAAATAAATATTTTTTTAAAAAAAAGAACCCCTATACCCTATGGCTCAGTCAATCGAGTGTCCAACTATTGATTTCAGCTCAGGTCATGATCTCAGGCTTGTGAGATGGAGCCCAACATTGGGCCCACCCTCAGCACAGAGTCTGCGTAAGATTTTCTCTCTCTGGGATGTCTGGGTGGCTCAGCAGTTGAGCGTCTGCCTTCAGCTCAGGGCATGATCCTGGAGTCCCGGGATCAAGTCCCATGTCGGGCTCCCTGCCTGGAGCCTGCTTCTCCTTCTGCCTGTGTCTCTGCCTCTCTTTCTCTGTGTCTCTCATGAATAAATAAATAAATAAAATCTTTAAAAAAAAAAAAATTCTCTCTCTCCCTCTCCTTCCACCCCTCCCCACTCCACGCCCACTCTCTTTCTCTCTCTCTTAAAAAAAATAATAATGCCTACCCTAATCTCATATTGAACCAGTACCCATCCCCCCAAGTCCTGGAGAAGGAAAAAAGAGTGTTCTAAGTCAGCATCCTTAACCCAGGCTGCCCTTGTACCTGTATCCACACAGGGTCCTTGAGCCCCATCATCCCCAGACCCTGCCCCTACTCGCCCACTCTAGACTATCTTCTAGAACGTTGGCTTCCTACTTGCTATTTGTTTTATTGTTTCTTTTATCATTTCCCTGTTTATCAACTTGTCTCTTTATTTGTGCACAAACCACATCCTCTATTTCCTCCCAGACTCCAGCTCACGTCACGCCTCCATAAAGCATCTTCACTGGGGGACTCACAGTACATATTACACTTGACACAACTACAATACACATTGTACACATTGTCGCCACCCCGAGTCATCTACAACAGGCACCTCCAGTCCCAGCTGTGGCAGCCTGTACTGCACCATATTCATCCCTGCCTCAATGGGGACAGAGCCCCTTACTGTCTTGGAATTACCCTCTAACATATGACAAAGACCAGACCCTTCTCCCTGAGCTGCTCTTACACTGTGGTAAGAAGATGAACTCTATCGTAACATCAATGTGGTTTACGTTAATTTAGGACACTGACAGATTCAGCTCTTTGAGGTAGGAAGTGTGTCGTGCGCTGACTTGGAGACACTTTAAAATGAAAGGAAGAGTGTTGAAGAATTGATTATTAAAAAGTCAACATGGGATCCCTGGGTGGCGCAGCGGTTTGGCGCCTGCCTTTGGCCCAGGGCGTGATCCTGGAGACCCGGGATCAAATCCCACGTCGGGCTCCCGGTGCATGGAGCCTGCTTCTCCCTCTGCCTGTGTCTCTGCCTCTCTCTCTCTCTCTCTCTCTCTGTGACTATCATAAAAAAAAAAAAAAGTCAACAGGTCACGTGTGTGCAAAAAAGGAAACCAGACACCTCTAAACCCTGAAGACACATTCCCACCGCTGCCACACCGCCCCTACAGAATGTATTCTCTCTTTTGCCAAAGCTCAGTCCTCTAGGATGCAGACTGAAAACAAACTTTGGAAAATATCTGAGCATACGCTTGAGGGTTTTCCAACCCAGTTCTTTTTGCAATTTGCATTTGGAATTGAGCAAGGAGTGGTGTTGATTGGATCTATTCATGAGTTCTCTTGGCTTTTGCAATTTATAGTCAAGGAAACAGTGTAGAGCCCTATCTCTTGCTCCCAATATTTCCAGATGGGCATGTGAAATGAAATAGCCAGTGTCTACTGTTATTATTTTAGTTTTACTTTTATTATTTGTTTTCAGGGCATTCGAGGTTATACAAACAATTGCAGATTTTTAATTATGGAACTCTTCAAACCATCAAAGCTTCATAGCAATGGACAAGAGGAAGACAAGAGTCCCCACTGCTGTGTTCATTATATCCAGAGTTACATAATAATATACTTAATCTATGTAATATACATAATACACTTTCATCGTGTACAGGTAATGTTTTAAGTGCCTTACATGTAGTTTATAATCCTCACAACAATACAATACTATAGGTGCTATTTTACCCTCATTGGACAGAAAAGGAAATGGGGCTCAAAGGGAAGTAACTTACTTAAATGCACATAGCTAGTAAGCAACTCAGGCACCCTTGGTCTAGAAATGTGTGTTCATAAATGGTGGTTTGTGTAACATGGAGGAAGAAACCCTTGATCTAGAAGTTAAAGCACCCAGCTTTAGCCCTAGCTCTGGCAGGAGCTTAAGCATCTAAGCTGTATTCCTGGCTCTGCCACGCATTTGCTGAATGACTGTAAATAGGTCAGTCACTCTCTCTGGCTGTCACCCAGACTCATTGTATTGAATTCTCCCTACAATATGGTATAATACTCCCCCTATAGTCTGAGGCAGGAAGCAAATGTTAGGAGGCTCTGCAAGCCTTGCTAGAGGTCAGGAAAAATATGAGGAAAGGAGATGATGCTAAAGCAGGAAAAAAATACTGATTTTAAAAAAATTAAAAAGCAAGGTGCTGACAAATCTCTCTGAAACTTAGCCAATGAAATACCAGTGCCCCTCAGTCCCATCTCACCTTGATGCAAGTGGAGAGGAAGCAGGATGCTAACAGCCTCACTGCCACCTGCCATTGAAACCCAAGTACCCTAGAGGATTGGCAAAACCTTGGTGCACCCTCCTTGAAAAGTTATGCTCACTGCCCAGTGAGGGGATTGTGGACTTTGGTGCATGCCAATCTGCAGCTGGGGTGGTTCCTCAGGTCCCAGGACGCAAGAAGGAGCAGCCAGAAATGAGCTAAAGCTGCTACCAACACATGACCAAGATGCAGGAAAAGATAAAGGAAAGCATCCTTGCTAAAATTCTCCCAGCTGACTAGTCCTTTGGGGGAAAAAAATAAGCTGGATGCCGATCTCACTCTTACACTGAAATAGAAACCAAATGAATCAAAGGTGTAAACATAAAAAGGATATGCAGAAGGATACCAGAAGAACATTTAGGTAAATAGTTTTATGATTCCAGGATGGTGAGGGCACTTTTTTCTAAACATCAAATCAAGAATAGAAACCAAACAGGAAAGACTGGCAGATTGTACTAATAAAAATGTAAACCTTCTGTTTGACCAATAAATAAACTTGGAAAAATATTTTCAACATATGTTACAGACAAAAGGTTACCATAACTCATAAAGACAAAAAACTCTCACCCAAAAGTAAGGGGGGAAATGAACACCACAAAAAAAAAAAAAAAAAAAAAAGAAAAAAACAGTTGTACCACATGACCTAGCATTCAATTCCTAGGTATACATCCAAGAGAAATGAAACATATGTCCACACAAAAACTTGTACATGAATGCTTTTAGCTGGATTGTTTAATAGCCAAAAAGTGGAAACAACCCAAGCGTCTATAAATAAAATGTGATATATGCATACAATGGAATATTGTTCAGCAATAAGGAAATAAAGTCTTGTCACTTCATGGCTCCAACATGGATGAACCTTGAGAACATCCTAAGTGAAAGAAGCCAGTTACAAAAAACCACATCTTGTATCACACCATTAATATGAAATGTATAGAATGAGCAAATCTCTATTGAGACAAAAAACAGATTAGTGATTGCATAAGGCTCAGAGGACTGGGGAAAATGAAGAGTGACTGCTAATTAGGCTATAGGGATTCTTTTTGGGGTAAGAAAAATATTCTTTTTTTATTTTTTAATTTTTTTTAAAGATTTTATTTATTTATTCATGAGAGACACAGAGAGAGGCAGAGACATAGGCAGAGGAAGAAGCAGGCTCCATGCAGGCAGCCCAATGTGGGACTCGATCCCGGGACTGCTGGATCATGCCCTGAGCCAAAGGCAGATGCTCAATCATTGAGCCACCCAGGTGACCCGTAAGAAAAATATTCTAAAATTGAGTGTGGTGATGGTTACATGACTCTCTAAATACACTAAACCCCATCAAGTTGTATACTTTACATGGATGGATTGTATGGTATGTGAGGTACATCTCAGTGAGCCTGTGATAATTTAAAAAATTGATGCTCTTGATAATAAGATAAAAATTTAATCCAAAGCAAAAAAGATATGAAACTGGAAGAATGAGGCCAATTAAAATGAAAGTTTTATTCTGTGGTAAAAATGTAGACATTTTGAACTTTTAAGTACTAAGTGGCAGGTGTCATCAAAATATGTAACACAAAAACTGTCGTAAATACAAGGAGAATCTGGGGCACCTCGGTGACTCAGTGGTTGAGAATCTGCCTTTGGCTCAGGTCTGTGATCATGTGATCCTGGGATCGAGTCCCGCATCAGACTCCTCGAAGGAAGCCTGCTTCTCCCTCTGCCTATGTCTCTGCCTTTTTCTGTGTGTCTCTCATGAATAAATAAATAAAATCTTTTTTAAAAAAAAATACAAGGAGAACCTGGGGTGGGGGGGGAAGGGACTCAAAGTGCTTATCTAAAGACAGATCAAGGGAACTCAGATAAGTGAGACAATCTGATTAATTAAATTGATAAGATGGATCCATAGGTAAGTTTCAAACTCTGCACCCTCCAGAAAAGCATATTCTTTTGAAGTATCCATGGAGCATTTAGAGAATTATAAAGAAAACCTTAGTAAATTCACAAAAGTAGGAACTGCATTACAGTAGCACATTACAGTACAGTAAAATCTAATAATAAAAACTAATAATACAGTAAATGCAGTAAAACCTAATAATAAAATCTAATACAAAAGTTGACACAAGCAAAAACAGACAGCCAAATCACTGAGAAATAAACTCTCTCTGACAGTTTGTTTCAAACAGAAATCAAAACTGAAATTGTGCTGGGGCACCTGCGTGGCTCAGTCTCAATCCAAGCGTCTGACACTTGGATTCGGTTCGGGTCATGATCTCGTGGCTCATGAGATCAAGCCCCATGCTGGGCTCTGAGCACTCAGTGAGACTACTTGGATATTCTCTCCCTCTGCCCCTTTCCCACGCTCACTCCCTCTTGCTCTCTCAATCAAATAAATAAATAAATATTTTTTAAAAAACTGAAACTGCACAAATTCTAATACCTGTTTGTTCCTTTTAAGTGTTTTTGCAAACCGCTTTTTTGCACAGAAGCATAATTAGAGGGGTGCCCGGTGGCTTGGTCATTTGGGTGTCTGCCTTCAGCTCAAGTGGAGCCCTAGGTCAGGCTCCTTGCTCAGCATGGAGCCTGCTTCTCCCTCAGCTCCTCACCTAGCTTGTGCTCTATCTCTCTCAAATAAATAAATAAAATCTTAAAAAAAAAAAAAAAAAAAAGAAGCATAACTAGATAGATGCTATTTCCATCTTATTTTGTGTTGCTGGCTCCAGGTGATGATAATACTAACTTGGGTCCTTTTATTTGTCCTTATACATATAACTGTGCTTCCTCTATTGCCTTTTACTTATGTCCATTTATTTCTCATTTTTTAAGATTTATTTATTTATTCGAGAGACAGAGAACAGGGGGAGGAGCAGTGAGAGAGGGAGAGAATCTCAAGCAGACTCCCCAACGAGTGTGGAACCCAGCACAGGGCTTGATCCCACAACCTTGAGATCATGACCTGAGCCAAAATCAAAAGTCAGATGCTCAACAGACTGAGCCACCCAGGCACCCCTTATGTCCATTTATTTCTAAACCACTGTGAATCCTACTTTTATATTTTATTTATTTATCTTGAAGTTTGTTTTCATTCTTTCTGCTTAGTAATTCTAGCATTAAAGGCAATGAATTTTCCACTGATAATAGCTTTGGTTGCATCCCAGAAGACATTTAAAACTTCTTTCCTGATTTTAAAAGTAACATATTATGTAAGTAAAAAAGTATACATTCCATATGTATGATTTAGATGAGAAAGTCTTCTATTTATAATTCCACTCTCTACCATACCTCCCACTCCCTTAACTACGATTACAGTTTAAACATTCCTTCCAAATTTTTCTAAGCTATTAACAAGAGAATATAAGTATATAATAATCTTCTTTTGACTGAAGTGGAATCATATTTTCATATTCAACATATTAAATTCATTGTTTTCACTTAACCATATAAATGACAATTTTCCATATTAATGCATAAAGGCTTCTCTCAATGGTGACATAATGTTCGGGGTGTAATCATATGTATTTAAGAAGTCAATTATTCATTGATGTTTCAGTTGCTGCCAGTTTCGGATATTACAAACCCTGTGCAATGAACATTCTTAAACATGCATCCCTGTACACCTGTACAAGTTATTGCTACACAAATAGGATTTATAGTTTTCTCATTATTGTCCCACAGGTGCCAAACAAGGTTGCCTAGGACCACGAATAATGTTGTCTAGGAACCACAAACCCCATCTTAAAAATAGCATGATAAAAGAAACAAGAAGTGCTTGCCTAATCCAGTTTTAGGATAAGTGGCAACAAAAGACCCCCAAGAGAGATACAAATAGAGACCTGAATGGAGAAAAAAATAAGAGGATTTCAGGTTTTATAAATGTGCGAAACTAAATTTGTAGGTTTCAGAACTCTGGGGACACTATAGACTGGCTCTCATCAGTCAATGCATGTAAAGATTCACATATACACGGCTGTGACTCTTCCACCAGGCATTGTGGCTGCATAGAAGTAACCGTGCACAGGGGAGGCAAATTCTAAGATCAAAACATGCAGGGAAGACTTCTTCTAGGATGTTCTTCTCTCTCCCACTGTTGCCAGGGGAGACTGAGCCCACCTGGAGCGGGGAGCAGAACAGGGAGCAGACACAGCCAAGAAATCCTAACTAGAGGGGACAGGAGGAATAATTAAAGATAACAGGAATTAATTCATTTGAAAGCAGAAAAGGAGCTCAACTAGTTATTTTTTAAAAGCTCTAAGAGCTCATATTTCAAAAGGCATTAATAACAAAATAGATAAACCAGTATGCTATCAGGCTCTGCAGAGTCTACCCTGGTGTAAAGGATGAAATACTAGTGGGCAGCCAGGCAAGGTGTGATGAGAGATAATGCTGGAAAGGTAGACAGGTGCCAGATCCTGAAGAGCCTTGTGTGTCACACTAAAGAATGTGGACTCTGCCCAGGGGGCATTTGGGACTGGTTTGTGTTTTTTCAAACAGGAGTAGCATGATTACTTTTTACTCCAGAGCAATTGCTGTGGGTAGTAGGGTGGAGGTAGGGAAATCTGAAGTAGAGAGAACAGACTATAAAATGCACCAAATGAGAGGCAAGGAGGACTGACCCAGCAGTGGCAAGAGGAATAGAGACTCTGGTTCTCAGTGAGAGAAACTAAGGAAGGTGGGCAGGATATACAAGATCAAACCCAATTTTACAACTGGGTAAATGTTTTCTTATACATAAAATGAGGATAATATCAAATCAGGTAATTCTGAAGATTATAGAAGTGGGTTTGCTTTAAAGTTCACTTACACCCTATTTTGTTCCAGAAAAGATTTAATGCTGCTTGAGACAAAATCAAAGATGTGGAAACACTGTAAAGCCCCCAGAGATCTGAAATATTACCATTTATTGTTAGAACTGACATGTTCACAGACACCTGTGAGTTTGGAGACTGAGTTTGTGGTGCTGTGTAGGGTAGGGCAGAGGGGCAGTGAGGCTGACTCTGCCCAGCAGGCCAATGCAAGTGTGACCCCGGGGTCTAGAAGAAAGGCCAAGGTTTATGAAACCAGTGTGGGAGGTGTGAGCTCAGTGTGTCTAGAATCCAGTCACTGTGAGCCAGACACTGTGCCAGACCTATTAGAACTGTTTATCTCATTTAATCCTCAGAGCAAACTTGCAAGGAAATTTTTATTTAAAAAAAAAAAAAAAAAGGACTTTACAGATGAGAAAACCTGAGACTCTCAGAAGTTAACTAGCCTCCTCAGTGGGAATCCCAGGGACCCATGCTGACCTCTGTCCTTTTCCAATGATGTATAACATTCAGTGTCTGAAAGGGCAGAGCTGTGGTTCGATAGAAATATGTCCATAGCAGCTCTGCTCGGCTGCAGCCCACATGGTGGGAGTGGACCTGACTAGAGGTGGCACTTCTGGGGGGGACAACCAACCCTACTTTTTCTCTCTGTGGCTAATTCATTCCTTCTTTCTCTCAGTGGCAAATAGCCCCTGGGTCCCTCCCTTTCTCTGTCAGGCCACTGATGACAGCTCTCAAGCTCTCCTCATTGGTCATCCCTGGTCTCATCTCAAAGTGATGCTGCCCCCCCCCGCCACCCCTCCCAGGCCCCTACTCAGCTGCACCACAGGGCTCCATCCTATGGCTGCAGTGGGACTCTCTCCGCTGAGGCTACAGCTTTCTCATTAGGCTCACACAACAAGGGTATTTGTTCACTCCTTGCAGGAGTCAGGTAGGACTTTGGAGTTAGCACCATCCATTGTCCCTCCAGCATTGTATTCAATGGGAGAAGACGCTGTTGAAACAAAGCATTTGACAAAATCCCCCCATATCACTTTAACTAGTCACCTACCATCACTTTTCACAATCAGGCGTCTCACTGCTTCCTGACTCGGCTAAATCCTAAACTTGGAGTTTCTCACTGTCCCTGGAGTACTCCAGTTGGGTAAGTCTTGCTAGGACCCTCACCCCACCAGTCTCCCCTGGGCTGACACTCGAGATTAATTATAGATTGGCTGTATGCCAGGACCTCTCATACCAACCTGACCCAACCTTGATTCTGCTTCTACCAAGTCCTATGGTGCCCACCCAAATCCCCTTCCCATATACACACATACCTTACATGAGACTGGCTGTCCTGGGTGACCACCAGCCACCAGGAATGGAAATCTTCCAGGACAGATCTTGAGCAGCAAGTTCTATCGAAGACAGCAGGAGGAAAAAAAATAGTCAGAATCTGGGGGTTCAAACACTGGTGGTGGCAAATGTAAATCCCTGATCTGCACTCAAGTCAGGGTCATAGAAACAAAGAGGAAGTGAAGGGAACAGAACCAGGTCCGAGCAGGGAAGGCGGTGGGGAAACTGAGTACAGGCCACAAATCTCACCGACGTTTCATGGGCTAGTGGGTGTAGGATGCATGGGAGAGTCCTGCCAGCCGTAAGGGCAGAGCCATGGTTTGGGGTCAAGAGTCAGGTGGCACCAGGTACAGGGTATAAGCCCTTGACTCCATCTGAAGTGTCCCAGTGTCTGAGCATACCCATGCCCCTCCTCAAGGCTGGGGCGGTCCTTCTCCAGCCTCAGTCCCCAGGCCTGACCCCAAGAGCATGTCCTGGAGCAGGGATTAGCATCATACATGCAGAAAAGCAGGACTCAGAAGTGAGGGGGCTTTCTAGAGTCTCAGGAACAATGCTCAACAAGGCACAAGCTCAGAGCTCACATGATGGGGAGAAACTGCAGGTCAGGAAAGCGAAGGGCCCCACAGTCTGGGTCACTCACTCAGCTCTACTGCCCTTTCACCGTGGTCTGATCTCCTCTCCCAGCCTAGTAGATAGGACCTCAGAACCCCTGACTGGTAGAAGGAACAGGAGGACAGGCTTGTCAGACATAGGACTGACTGGGGAAACTGGCCTACGGTGACCAATTCATCACGATTTACCGAGGCTTTCCAGCTTCTAGCACTGCAAATCCCAGGAAACCCCCAGTCCTTGTTTTAAAATGAAAATTCTACATCCTGGAATACACACCCCCCAGTCCTAAGCAATTGGGTCATTTAGTCTCCCTAACTTGGGTCAGCTTCCTTGTCCATCAGATGAGGTGCCCAAGGATAGACAGGGTCCCCGGGGATAACCTCAAAGACAAGATTAAAGCTATCATTCAGATAACCAAACCATGCAAGACATCGATTTAGGCACAGCAAGATCCCAGCCGGAAACTAGAGCAGAGGGAAAGGAATCTCCACTATAGCAAAGGCTGGCCAGAAGCAGGCTGGATCAGGGGAAGGCAGGAGCCAAAGCGGGAACCTTGAGTCCAAATCCCTGGCTGTCTTATTTGCAGTTGTAACTCCGGTTTCCAGCGCAGCAGCTGGCACACAGCAAGAACTCAGTGCAAGCTGAATGAATGAGCAGATGGAGGCATGCAGACTTCCGACAACTAGAGCAGACAACTCACACCACCAATGGGGCCCTGCCTGATGTCACAATCCCTAACTCGCAAATTGGATCCGTGGTAGAAGATGCAAGGGGTCAGGGTGGACAAACTCATTTGACACTGGTTCAGGCTGGAGGGAACAAGCAATGGGAGGGAGCTTTGCTGCTAGAAGGCTTGCTGCTGGTGATGGTTCTAGGGGATACAGCCATCAATCTGCTCTTAGGGAAGACCTGGCCTGTAGCAAACAGCCAAGACAGGCCTTTCACTGAAGCCTTCTCTGAAAGTCTTCATAGTGAGGAAGTCTCCATCACTTGTCAAGGCCAGTCAAGCAGGGTTTCCACTAAGCAATCACTTCTAACTTGTAGAGCACTTTTTACAATAATTATTGCAGCGGCTACTTGCTAGGGCCCACTGGTCAGACCTGGGAAGCAGCAGCAGTGCCATCTTGTGGCTCTTTTAGGAACACTACCAGGCTGTTTCAGTCCCTTCGCCTGTCTGGGTGTGTAGGACACACGGTTCCTGAGAATTCACAACTTTGGATATATCCATAAGGACATCTGTCCTGCTATTTAACAATTTGACCCACTTCTCGCCCTTTGCAAATATCAAAAGCCATAAAAGCCAATCTCCAAAGTCAATGTGGATTCAATGCCATGGGATCTCTGTGTTTCTAGAAAACTCAGAGCTTCCTACAGTAAATCCACATTCACTGAGCTAACTGGTATACAACTCTCTGGTGCACAGAGAAAGACCACGCTTCCCGACTCTGGCACTCTCCACTTACGGAGGCACACCTTTCTTGCTTATAAAAGGAAATATGGTAGTTGTCCACTGTGATGCTTATTGTCTAATAGGGATGTCAGGCAGAAGCCAAATAATTCCTAAAATAGTGCCCTGGGAGAGTGCCGTGAAGGACACTGGTGCCATTAGCCAGTATGATGGGGCAAGGAGTGTGATGTAGTCCAGGGGGGCCAAGTGAGGCTTCCTCTGTGATGCTCAAGCCAGGAACTGGAAGTCTACGTTATATTCCAGGAAATACAGAGAAGATGTGAGCTTTTAGTGCATTATTTCAACAAGCCTGACCAGAGATGACTGCTGGGGACAAGGGGCTTTGAACTGCCCCCTAGTTTTGGGGGTGTTTGTCTGATTCCGTCATTGCCCACCACTACAACCATCACACATGCACGCGCACAGGGACACACGATGCACAATCGATTTCTCATCTCTTTGTGTTTGAAGAGGAATTAAGTTATGTGCAGATGAGAACTGCAGTTAGATAGGGTCTTGCCCGGATAGAAGAACAGAAAGGCTCTTCGAAAGAAATCCTATCTCTGAGGTCAAGACAAGATGAGTCACTAGAACAGCAGCTGGACAGGGCACCTGGTGGCTCAGTCAGTTAAGCGTCTGACTTGGGCTCAGGTCATGATCTCGGGGTCCTGGGATGGAGCCCCATGTGGGCTCCCTGCTCAGCAGGGAGTCTGCTTGTCCTTCTCCTTCTGCCCCTCCACAGCTTGTGCTCACTCTCACTCTCTCTCTCAAATAAATAAATAAAGTTTTTAAAAAGAAAGAAAGAAAAAAAGGCAGCTAGACAGTGAGTCTCCAGCCTGAGTTCTCTATGGAAAAGAAGGGGTTACAGCTCAATGCAGCTTGGAGACTTCCTAGAAATTTAGGGACCTTCCAGCTCGCCTGCTTCTGATGTTTGCAAGAGGATAGAGGAAGGGGTATGAGACTTAGAATCAGACAGACATGGATTGTACCCCTAGCTCCAGCATGATTTGCCAAATTAACTTCTCTGAGCCATTTCAAGATCTGTAAAATGAAATGAAGAATCTCTCTGTTGCAGAAAGGCACATGCTCTGTTCTGGCCCTCAAGGCTAGACTTCTACCCCAAAAAGCCCCTGCTTTCTCTTGCCCTGCATGATAGCAGATTGCTTTATCAAATATTATCAGTTCTTTCCTTCAGGAAAAACCTCAAAATTCAAGATTTTACATTTGTACTAATGTTGTAAAGAATAGATTTTTTTTAAGTGAGCTCTATGCCCACTGTGGGACTTGAATTCATGTCCCCAAGATCAAGAGTCATATGCTCTACTGACTGAGCCAGCCAAGGGTCCCAACAATAGATATTTAAGGCATGTTTATTTTCCATACTGGCATAAGTACATCACTGAATAAATAAAATAGGGGAAAAGGTTTTTCCTTACAGAAAGATACTAGTTAGTAAATAGAGAAGGAATGATGGAAATAGAAAATCACCAGTAGGCAAACTTCATGGTAATAATTGTCACAAGCAAGTACCATAGAAAGTACAATCAGAAATGGTATATTTGCATAACTTCAAAGTATCTCCCCTACAAGATACTTATGCAATATAAACAGGAAAATGGTAACTTTGCAGTGAAGAAACCTGGCAGGCCCAAGTTAATACCACAAGTAATAAGACATATCAACATCAGTGATAGGATGCCTTGCGAAGGGGGCACACCACTTGTGTGGTATTCTTGCCAGAAAAGTATAACTTCAACTGAATCATGAGAAAACACCAGACAAACCCAAATTAAGGGTCTATTTCTATGAAGCAATTGGCCAGTACTTTTCAAAAGTATCAAAGTTATGAAAGACAAAACAAACAAAAAACATCCTCTCATATACTAAAGATTAAGAAAACATGATAACTAAATGCAGCATAGGGTCTTAGATTGGATTCTGAACCAAAAAGGATACTAGTTGTTGCTTAACATTCCATTATAATAATAAACAAATATTCATTTAACTAATCCCAAACCTGTCTCCATGTTTTCCTTATTACAATACTTTTATAAAAACTTGTGTGTTGTGGACTGTTATATATATATATATATATATAAAATCACTTCTGCCATATCCTGCTGAATAGATAGACAGATAGATAGAATAAAATAGTCTTAGAAGGAGGATGATTGGGCAGCCCGGGTGGCTCAGCGGTTTAGTGCCACCTTCATCCCAGGGTGTGATCCTGGAGACCCAGGATCGAGTCCCACATTGGGCTCCCTGCATGGAGCCTGCTTCTCCCTCTGCCTGTGTCTCTGCCTCTCTTTCTCTCTGTGTCTCTAATAAATAAATAAATAAAATCTTTATAAAAAAAAAAAAAGAAGGAGGATGGTTGATTCAAAGAATAAGAAAAGTTTAAGTTTTGATTATACTTCTACCAAAAGTGAATGAAAGTGACCATTTCCCCACATCCTGACAAATAATAATTACTAACATTTTTCTATTTTTTCAGAATGAGCAAATTATTAAATCTTTAGCCCATCTGAATGGCATTCCAAGACCTCTGTTCATACTGGAAAGGAACTTTGAATTTCTTAAGTAACATTCAGCCTCTTTTTTCAACGGCCAAGGTACTTAAGCTCTCTGTGGTGGCCAATCTCCAGGATGGCCCCCAACAATCCTTGTCTATTGGTACTCATGTCCTTGTAGAGTCCCCTCCCACACTGTATCGTGGTTGGTCTGCATGACCAATAGAATATGGCAGAGGTCATAGTATGTGGTTTCTGAAACTAGATCATAAAAAGGCATATGGCTTATCCTTTTCTCCCTTGGATCATTAGCCCTGGTGAAAGCCAACTGCCACATTAAACCAATACTCAGGGATCCCTGGGTGGCGCAGCGGTTTGGCACCTGCCTTTGGCCCAGGGCGCGATCCTGGAGACCCAGGATCGAATCCCACATCAGGCTCCCGGTGCATGGAGCCTGCTTCTCCCTCTGCCTATGTCTCTGTGCCTCTCTCTCTCTCTCTGTGACTATCATAAATAAATAAAAATTTAAACCAATACTCAGCACCTCTGCAGAAGCCTCATCAGTATCACATAACAAGGAGCTAAGGCCTCCTGCCAACAGCTGTGTGATGAGCCATCTTGACAGCAGATTACCCAGCCCCAGTCAAGCATTCAGATGATTGCAGTCCAAGCCAACATCTTGACCATAACCTCAAGGGAGACTCTAAATTAGAACCATGCAATTAAGCCACTTCAAGATTCCTGATGCTCAGAAACTGAATGAGATAATAAATGTTTGTTATTTTAAGTCACTAAGTTTTAGGATAACTCATGACACAGTATTAGAAAATACACCCTGGGCCTCACTTTCCTCATCTGTAAAACAGGAATGATCATAAAAATAATGCCCACTTCACAGAAAGAAAAAGAGATGAAAGTACCTGCCACCTGCCTGACCCATGAGCAGCAATGTCTGCTCCCCTCTCTCGATGGGCAGCCCTTATGATACAGACTGTCAGGTCTGACTAAACAGAGGAATGTTTTGAATTCACAGCAAATCAGCTTCTCATTCACTTCCAGACACATTATTTTAAGAATGAAGCAGAAAGTGAATTTTGTTGCAACACATTCCCTGCCCTTTTATTTGATGAAATTACTAAAGCAAATAGTCCAGTTGCTCTGGTCTTCAGAGAGCCTCTAAGCCTTTCTGTGAGTGATCAGGGAACAGCTAGTTCAGGCCCCCAGTGATGAGCCGGTGTGGACAGCTGAGGAGGGATAGTCTGGCCTTAGTATAGATGCCGATACAGGAAGCCACGTTGTTGTTTCCAAGCAACTTGAACACACACATCCAAAAGATAAACGGCTCCTCCTTTCTCATCTGCTGGAGGTTCCTGATGAATGGACTGAGCCCAGTGGTGGCAGGGGAGGGCAGAGGGCAGGCAGGAGTCACATAATCCCCAGGGATGCTGGTCTCCCAGAATCCAACCACCAGAATTCTGAGGCAAGTCACTGATCTGGGGACATATGAACACCTGAGTGCTCCTCTTCCGTTGAGCAGACCACACTCTGCCAGCCCAGGCCAGCCTGGGACCTCAGTAGAGCATCCCTGGAAGCCCTAACACCGCCTCTTCCCTTCAACAGGTGAATTCCTTTCAGACTGTAACTAATGCTGCTCTCCACTCTGCCATCTAGTGGCCACAATCAGCAACTGCAGCTTCCCCACAAAAGCTTTCCATGGGATGGGGCCGTGTCCCTCCAGGAACTGGGTTGGCAATTTTGTCTCCCCTTCCAAAGGAATGACCAGGTTCTTTCTGTTTAGTTCTCCATGCCAAAGAACTTGGGTGGACTTCCAGGGAAGAGATCAGAAAGTTTTAAATAGACACCAATCTGAATCTTCTCACAATTATTCTTTAGTCCAGCCGCCAGGCTGAGCCCAGTTTGGAAACTTCGTCTTGCCTCCAGCCACACTCCCTACTCCCTGAGGACACTTTTCCTAGTAGGTGGAGTGGCCTCTGTCCCTGTATTTGTTCTGTTCTTAATAACTATGTCTAGAGCCATTAATGCCAACAATCTCTCCATCCAAACCCAGGAGGCTCTTGGCTAACACACTCCAGGTGGGCATGAAGGCTCAGCTGACCCAGGCAGCCCCATCTGCTTTCAATCTTCAGTAAGCCAAGCCACAGTGGAGAGATGATGGACTGTTCAACAAACATGGCAGAAAGAAATGTGAATTACAGTGGATACTTGTCAGGTTGAGAAAGGACCAAAGCTGATGAGCTGATGAGCTCCGAGACCATCTCCAAACTGTATCTTTACAGCAAAGACAGAGCAAGAACAGGAATGATTAGAGAAGAAGTGCCCAGTGGGACACCTGGGTGGTGCAGCGGTTGAGTATCTGCCTTTGGTTCAGGGTGTGATCCCAGAGTCCCAGGATCGAGTCCCACATCGGGCTCCCATCATGGAGCCTGCTTCTCCCTCTGCCTATGTCTCTGCCTCTCTCTCTCTGTGTCTCTCATAAATAAATAAATTAAAAATCTTAAAAAGAGGAAGAGAAAAGGAGTGCCAACTAATAACCTTTGAATACTGGCTCCCACCACAGAGGCCACGCAGGCTTTGGAATAGATAAGCCTAGAATTTGAATTCTGACTCTGCCACTTAACTCGGTGACCTCAGGCAAGTCACTTCACTTCTCTGAGCCCCAGTTTCCTTCTTTATTAAGTGGGCATGAAAACCTCTGCCATTCTGCGGTAGGGAGAAGTAAATGAAGCTGGGTGTGTAAATGTACCTAGCAAGGAGGCTATGCCCTAAGAAATACTCTGTAAATACTCCGGTCTTCATCCCACTTACATTTCAGGCAATACAAAAGACATCACCAGGGAGAAAGAACTCTAAAATTTCCTTCTCTCAGGATCAAGAAAATGCCTGATTATATGTATTATCCTTTCAGAGGTTGATTCAATTCAATATGCCTTTATTGAGCACCTACGTGGTGTAAGGTCCTCGGGAAGACAGAGGTGAGAGAGGCAGAATTCCTACCCCCAAGGAGCTCACAGCTCATTAATGGAGGTGGAAGAAATAGCCATAGTCCAAACAGGTGGAAGTCATAATAACAGGTAACACTTATATAGCACTTACTTTGTTCCAGGTTGTATATTCTGTTAATCCTGAAAATAGTTCTTTGAGGTAGGTACCATCATTACCCTTCTAACCTTACATATGGGAAAGCTGAAAAATAGAGACTTAAGAAATGTGCTAGGGCGCCTGGGTAGCTCAGTGGTTGAGCATCTACCTTCAGCTCAGGGTGTGATCCTGGGGTCCTGGGATCAAGTCCTGTATCAGGCTCCTTGCAGGGAGCCTGCTTCTCCCTCTGCCCATGTCTCTGCCTCTCTGTCTGAGTCTCTCATGAATAAATAAATAAAAATCTAAAAAAGGAAAAAAGAAAAGAAATATGCCAAAGGTCACACAGATGAGAAACAGCAGAAGTGAAGTTAAAGGCCAGGTAGTCAGCACCTGTAATCCACGCCTTTAATCACTAAACTATACAGCCATGCCAGCCTTCGTAGGCTTTCCGCATTTCTCTAACCATGTAGTGGCCTTCCACACTGCTGAGCACCTACTCATACCATTCCCTATGCCTCAAAGTCCCCTGTCAAAAATTCTTATTCTCTTTTTAAGAAATAGAAAATATGTCCTTCTGTGTGAAGCCTCCAAGCTCCATGACACAGCACACATGTTTCTTGGGGCACTTGTAACACAGTATTGTAATTATCGGAGTGGTTCTTGGCCCCCTAAGAAAACTGGGCACACTGGAGGACAAGAGCCACCTCTTACTCAACCTCGGATCCCTGTTCAGTAAATGTGTGTTGCATGAACCTGTCAGTTACTCCTGACTCAAGTCACCTGCACTAGCCTGACAACCATCCTAAAAGTCAATGGGAACTTGACTTTCTGGTCTGTTCCACACACCTAAGGGGGATCCTCAACTGACTGGGTCTTGAATTTTCAGCACAGCCTTGCCCACCTTGAGTACTCTTTGAGCTGATGCAGTGACAGATCAGGTTTTAATCTCACTTAATTTTCAATAGTGTAACACAAAACATATAAGTGGGCTTCATTTTGGAGTTATGGGTTGGGAGCTGGTTATCATGCAAGGGGACCCTAGATCAGGGCTACATTACGATTTTCATTTGCCTTCCTGGTCCCTTCTTCCATAAATATTATTTTAAAACGTATGACTCTGTTAGTATAAAGATGAAATAATTCAGGCTGAATTTATTATTTTATAGTCATTCTTATACTTATTTTTTCTGATTTTTTTAATAAATTCTTTTTTTAAGATTTATTTATTTATTTATTCAGAGAGAGCAAAAGAGAGGCAGAGACACAGGCAGAGAGTGAAGCAGGCTCCATGCAGGGAGCCTGACGTGGGACTTGATACTGGGTCTCCAGGATCACACCCCGGGCTGCAGGCGGCGCTAAACCGCTGCGCCATGGGGGCTGCTCCTTTTCTGATTTTTAAAATAAACTAAAATTAAAACATTTTCGTGAGCCCCTAAAAATATTAACATAATATTTTTCTGCAGCTCTAGACACTATACCTAGTGGATAAGTCTACCCAACCCAGATGTCAGATGCCAGAGGCCACCTCTCTGAGACCATTCAATTTTTCAAGAAAAGAACACCTGTTTTGTTGCTTGACCTTTCTAAGTAGGGGGAGAAGAGTTGGCTTTCCTATACACAAAACTTTTGTTTAATTCCCATTTTCAGCTACACATCTCCATCTTCCCCTCCACTGTAGCTGGCATTCTCGGGGCTCATGGACTCAAGCAACAGCTTCTTCAGGCACCATCCTCCATCTCCTTCCTAACTACTAGAACTTTCTTGAAATCTCTTACCCACTGATGCCCTTTCTCTCATTCTTTGAATTGTTGGGCCTTTCTTCCTTTTTCATTTCTATAATGGAGTTCCAGAGGAGAAAAGAGATAAACACATATCAAGAATGCACCATCTTTAGCCAGGAACCCCTCATCATTGTATCATTTAGAATGCTTTCAGCTGCATGTAACAGAAAAACCAGCTCAAGTTGGCCTATTCAATAAGGAAATTCAGGGTCAGTTTTATCTAGTTCTCCATCATCACCTAGGCTATGCCCACATCTGATGTTGGCTTTACTTTGAGACTATTGCCTTCATGGGGGCAAATTGCCATAGCAATTCCTAGATACATGCCCACACCATAGCATTCAGGTGATGATTCCCGGTCATTGGCAAATACTAAAGCCTCAGAGAAGCAACCAAAATGGCAGCCACCTCTACAAAACCCAGGAGACAGAGGCTGACCTTACAACTTAAGTCAGAGTGAGGCATGTGTTTTCTGGGCCCCTGGAGAATGTCATTTAAAGATCTGCCATTGGGGCACTTGGGCCATTTGGGAAGAAGCAGGACCCTATGGGAGCTCTGTCCACTCAAGCAGATATGAGTAAGATTTGGTGAGATGATGGGTGTGCCTGGCTGGCTCTGTTGGAAGAACATGCAACTCTTGATCTTGGGATTGTGAGTTCAAGCCCCACCACTGGGCATAGAGATTACTTAAATGAATAAATAAATAAAAACTTTAAAAAAAAAGATTTGGTGAGATGAGTCAACTGTTGGATATCCAGTTGATGGGGAAGGATGGCAGTGAAGTGGGACCCCAGGCCTCCAAAGATGGCCCCCAAGATGTCTCCATCCTGATCCCCAGAACCTGTGAAAGTTACTTAAATGGCATGAGGTGGGTCCCATGTTATTCGTCATTTTATAGAAAATGAAACTGAAATACAGAGTGTAGATGACTTGTCCAAATTCATAGTGCTGGAAACTTCATCATTTGCTGAAAGCCAACCCGGAAGTGGCCCAACCTTATGTAAAGGAGACAGAGATGGTGAGGAGTTTGGGGTGGGAGGTTAGGAGGTAAAAAAAATTCTACTTTGAGATGGTTGGAATGGGAACTGGATTGAGAATGTAGGGGATTGGGGCCCCCTAAAACTGAGCACCAGAAGACCAGGCAAAGGATTGTAGCCTAGAGGAATCTGGAGAAGGCAAGGATTGAGAGCAGCTCCTATCTACACACCCTCAGCACAGGCTGGCTGGCTGAGAGGAGCTGTCCTCAGTATCCCACACAGAACATGTCAACCCTCAGCAAATCTGGCCAGTTCCTGTGCTCAGAAAGCCACAGAACCCTAGTCTTTCTGAAAGTGAAGAAACTCTCCTCTGGCTCCAAGACCTGGGAAGCATGCATTCCTTCCTTCATTCATTTCTGGATCCAATATTTTTCAGGTTAGCCATGCAGAGGCCTTTTGATGGACCCTGAGCCACCAGCATGGTCACAGAAGGCTCAGAGGCCACACCCCAAGACAAACAAGGAGGAAAAAACTGTGGGGCTGTGGGGCCTCCTGGGGGTGCGGTGATGCCTAGCTGGGGATTTCCTGACCTGCTCATTCGATACTGTCCTAGGAACAATACAGCAGAGGCAGATTTGTGATGTGGGATGGAACAGCAGGCACTGTGCTCATCCTGCTGGGATTTTCGGAACCATACAATATGCTTGATTGAAAGACTCTTTTAGTAGCTTAATTTTTTAACATTAAAGAATTAAATCAATAACGTCCCCATTTCAGCTTCTCTGTGATTATGTCCTTTGTATCCTGTTTGCTATAATGTAACAAACTTTCTAAAAATGACAGTCTGTCATCTGTAAAAAAAAAAAAAAAAATCAAGGGAAAAGAGAAAGAAGTTAACATAAGGTGAACACCTACTGTGTACCAGGCACTGTTCTAGGGGCATTATTTCCATTGTCTTCGGTTGTCCTCACAACCCCAAAAGGAAGATGCGGTCATAATCCTCATCTTATCGATTAGGAACCTGAAACTCAGAGAAGTAAAGAGACTTCTCCAGGGTCATACAAAGGAGCAGAGCCTGGATTAGAACTCTCTGGTCTTTTAGCTTCCAAACTCATCCTCCTCCAGTATCGTCTTTGTTAATTCCCTCTACTCAGAACACCCACCCAATAACAGGACCAGGTGGTGCCATGGACCTTAGTCTGGCAGGCAGCTCTGCCGTTTGCAGGTGTGATTCCTGGAGCTGATGAGAAGGCTCTTTCCTGTCTCCCTCCCTGGCTTGGCCCCCCTCAGGTGCTGTGAAGCCTCCTGATGGCCCCAGGGCTGGGAGGAGGAACCCCAGATCCCCCATTTACAGAGAGTCAGGGCAATAGCCTGAGAAGTAGGATTTTAATGTGCAGCATCCCCAGTCTAAGGACCAAAAGTGAGGTGGCTGTCCCAGGGTCTAAATCTTAGAAAAGGGACGCCTGGGTGGCTCAGCGTTGAGCGTCTGCCTTCAGCCTAGGGCATGATCCTGGAGTCCTGGGATCGAGTCCCACATCGGGCTACCTGCATTGAGCCTGCTTCTCTCTCTGCCTGTATCTCTGCCTCCCTCTCTCTCTATGTCTCTCATGAATAAATAAATAAAATCTTTAATAAAAAAAAATTAAAAAATAAAATAAAATAAATCTTAGAAAAAGTAGTGCCTTAGGACTGACTGACCATCTGTACATTGGAAGCAGGAATCCTGACTGCCAGATGCATCTTTGCTACTTTCTAGCTGGGAGACTTTAGGTGAGCCACTTTTCTGAGCCAATTTCCTCACCAATAAAATGAAACTATCTTCCATGGGAGTTGGAGTGAATAAATTACAGGTTGTACAGGAGAGTTTCTGGAGTTTCTCCGGCCTGGTGCCCACAGAAGGGACCAACATTCTAATGCTCTGTGCTGGGGCCACTGGAGGGCAGGGAGGAACACAAGAGAAACTCAACACTCAGTGTCCTGGGTGTGCTTTTCCTGTGTCCTGGGTGTGCTTTTCCTGTGTCCTGGGTGTGCTTTTCCTGTGTCCTGTATGATGTGGCCACAGATAATCAAACCTAAAGCATACTAACTTGGATCAATTAAATCAGAACACTTATGGATGGGCCCCAGGCATGAGTACTTTTCAAGCTCCCTAGGTGATTGCAACATGCTTCCAAGGTTAGGTGGCCACTGCTTCACACCCTCCCCACACCCCAGGAGGCCTACCTTAGAGAAGCAGTCTCCCTGTTGCACCTCACTGAGCCCAGCCATGCAACAATGATGCACTCGCCTGCACTGATTGGAAAACCTAATTGCCTTAAGGTTCTGTGCAGAGCCAGCCGGGACTTAATCATTCCATTCACATCAAAATATTTACTCCAAATAGTCATTACCACCTGGAAGGGGCTTGTAGATAACTAGGGAAGAGGGGGTGGGGGAGGCAGCAGAGTTCAGCATACCCTGTAAGGGAAGCAGGCTGTTTGCACTCCGCCAGCATCCAATGCTCACCTATCCCCCGCACCCCCTGAGAGATAACTTGAGTTAAGTGTTTGCACTTTAATGCTCCAAGGCCCAAATCATTCGATTCCACCTGACACAGGTGCTGGGGCTTGGGAACATACGGTAAATGATTTGCATAAAGTGAGCGATTTGCATGGAGTGGAAAATTTGCATGCAGTAAATAGCTAAGGGGAGGATAAAAATATGGCCCAGAAATGGCCTAAAATAATGTGTTAATTTGTAGCCCTAGTGTAATCTGAATGCTTCTCTGAAAAGTGAGTGTCTGCCTTCAAAAAGAGAGTTACCTAGTTCCTGGCAATCACAGTTCTTGTCCTGAGAGGCTGGTGGGATTACAAGTGATGGGACACAAAGATGAGTGGGCCCGTGAATGATCCACAGGCCAGGCACCTGACCTTTCTGCACCATCACACCTCCCAGCTCAGCATGGTTGATGCACTTTGTTCAAGCCCAGATATATCTCCAGAGAGGTGCTTCTCTGGGGCCTGTGAGCTCCCCGAGGGCAGGAGAGGTATCCAATTCAGCTGTACACCCTGGCTAGTCTCCAGCGCAGAGTCCCGCACCATTGGAAATGTTTTCAGCTACAGGAACAGAAATCCCAGTCAATAATGGCTTAAACATGAGAACATTTATTGTTGACTTAAGAAATCCAGAAGTGGATTGGAGGAGGGGCAATTCAATGTCAACAGGAATCAAGGCTCCTGGAATCCTTCCACTCTGCCATCCTTGAGTCTGCTCTCATGATATCAGGATGGCTGCAACAAGCCATCACATCCATCATCCTCACAGGACAATGCACAGAGAAAGAACTAAGAGGCCTCGAAGCTAAATGGCTGCTCTATCTTATCAGAGAGGGAGCTTCCCAGAAGACCGGGCTGACATCCCTTTATCTCACTCACCAGAGCTGAGTCACAGCATCCACTTCCAGAGCAATCACTATTAAAAGGTAAGAGGGGGGCACCTGGGTGGCTCAGTTGGTTAAGCCTCCGCCTTCAGCTCAAGTCATGATCCCAGGGTCCTGGGATCGAGTCCAATGTCGGGCTCCCTGCTCAATGGGGAGTCTGCTTCTCCCTCTGCCTTCCCCCTGCTCATGCTCTCGCTCACTCCCTCTTTCTCTCGATTTCTCTCAAATAAATAAATAAATCTTAAGCTGGGCACATTGCTGCCTGAACAAAATCAAGACTCTGTTAGCAGGGAAGAATCAGAGAAAGGCTATTGGGTAAAAAACCAGGGATGTCTATGGGTAACTATAAATGTCTGCTCATGAGGAGGTGGAACAGCTGCTTATGGGACCTATGTGGCGTCCTCTCTCTCCCCTGAGCCCAAATCCAAGAATTAGGATCTTATCACTGCATAGGACAGGAACACAGCTCAGTATGAAGCATGATGAAGCAAGCACGGAGAAGGAACACCTGCAGGGCTGAGTTCCCTTACCCATCCGCAGCATGGAATTCAGGAGATGGAGGAGAGGGAGCCACAGAAACTCTATCAGGAGACAGTAAAAGTCTGCTCTGGCATGCTAGTATGAAGAGTATTGCCATTAACCACGATAATAGTGATAATGTTGCTAATTAACAATTACAGAGCACTTCCAGACCATCAATTTTCTTTTTTAATTTTTCCAGTTGTCTTCATTTTTTTTCCCTAGACTTTAGTAGATTCGCTTTCAGACTACAAAGCAATTCAGGTTATTATGACAAGCCAATTAATACACAATGTATAAATAAATAGCCAAAAACCTCTCTCTCCCCCACCAAAATAACTACTGTGAACAGTTTGGCAGATCACTACATTTTCACTTATGTGAAAAATACCTTCTATGCTTTGAGGCTTATGCCTCTACTGTTGGGTTATCTTTAGTGCTCCTGGCATTATCTTGGGAGAATTCAACATTCTCACAGACCCATCCAACCCTCCACATTCTCCTTGACTTCGACAATATTTGCCCATGTTCCTTTCTCACTGCATTGCTATTCCCATGATACCTCTTCTTTGACCTCACTCCTTGGCCCCAGACTCCTATCTTTCTTACAAAATTACCACTTCATCTTCTTCCCTCTTCAGCCTGGACCCCTTAAAGCATTCTTTCCTCCACTCCTGCTAGCACTTTAATATCTGCCTCCTTTGTTCTTCTACCCTAGAGAACCCCAGCGTTTAGTCAGTTCAACTCTCATCTTTCCTCACTCATCTACCCAGACAGCCAAATGCAACTGAAAGAAACTATACATCCCTCAGCTTAGTGCCCTCAAGTACTAGATTCCCAATTTCCTGGGGACCATTTACTTTGCCCTTGCTGCCATGACATGTAAGAACGGAGACATGCACATCTCCAACACAGTCTCAATGATGGACCCTGAAATAATAACAACAAACAATTTTTGGAGAACTAAAACACTAAAATAATTTGTAATTTCCAGAGCTATTGCTTAAGAGCTCATAAGTACCTCATTTATTATGATTGCAGCAAAAATAAGATGGAAGTGAGTTAGGCACAAAGTAACCCAGAACTCCTGTAGTTACATCTTTGTCTCCCTCTTAAAAAAGCATAGTGGGATCAAGTAAGTGAGAAAGACATTAGAAGAATAATCTTGAGTTTACTCTAATTTAAGTAAATCATTTACTACATTGATATTTTTAATGTTAATGAAACTCAAATGATGCTGAGCCATCTTTTCTAGTCTCAGAGTGGTGTCACATCAGGAAAAAATATATATATATGGTTCTCATTCCCAAGGCATTGAAAGACAAATGTATCTTTCCTGAAGTTTCCATAGAGAAATGGAGACAGGAGTTTTACGCACATTGCTCAGCAAAGCTTCTTAAAATTCCTTATTTCAAGGTGGGTGGGATATTTACACACACAATTGAACTAAGGCTCACCATAACTGTTCTTCTTCCTGAACACAAAATATTTCCCAGTCTCCCTTGCAGTTAGGTTAGGGCCATATGACTGGTGTTAGTAAATGGGACATAAACAAATATGACCTGTGTCACTTCTAAGCCCAAATATAAATAGGAGCTGGTGTACCTCCTACACACCCCTTAGTTTCTTCCGTACTGAGGGAGACTGACAATCATGTGTAGACACGGGAGTATCTCAGAGAGCCTGGATTCCTGAATCACCAGATGGAGGAGAGCATCCACAGCCTCCATCAGACTCTGCATGAGCAAAAACTAAACTTTTGTCTTGTTAAAATACTCAGATTTGAGGACAGATTTGTTACAGCAGCATCACCATCCTATCGTGATTATTATGACTAATATGTTCCTGAGCAAAGAAAATAGAACCCTTTCTTTTTCTTTCTCTTCTTTCTTTCTTTCTTTCTTTCTTTCTTTCTTTCTTTCTTTCTTTTAGGATCATTTCTAATATCAAGAAATCTAGGGGTGGCTAGATCAGTCAGTAGAGTATGTAACTCTTGATCTCAGTGTTGTGAGTTCAAGCCCCACATTGGGTGTAGAGGAAAGAAAGAAGAAAGAAAAGAAAAGAAAAAAGAAAAGAAAGAAAAGAAAAGAAAAGAAAAGAAAAAGGAAAGAAAAAAAAAGAAGGAAGAAATCTCAAGTCTCTAGAAGACTCAAGTTCTCGATAATGTGTGTAGTCTCGACAGTGCTCAACAGAATTAGTTTTAATTCAATCTCCACTAGTAATTTATTGAACAAGTTACTTAGCCTCTCTGTATGTCTGATTCCCTGTATATTAAGTGGAAATAATAAGAGCACTGCTTCCCAGGGTTGCTGTGAGGACGAAAGAGATAAGACCTAGCAATTTTACTTTTAGGAATTTATTCTACAGATAAATTCACACTTGTATGCAAAGAAATACATAGAAAGATTTTCATTGCCCTGTTTTCTGTAAGAACAAAGGACTAGGAACAACATAAACATCCCTCAAAAGGAAAGTGGTTTAAGAAATTATGACACATCCATAAAATGGAATGCCATGTAGCTTTAAAAATAAATAAATAAAATAAATCTATTTGGGCTAAAATGGAAAAATCACCAAGATATATTGTTACATGCAAAAAGCAAGGAGCAGTATAAAATGGTTAAGATACAACCATTTTTTGTTATTTGAAGGGTGTGCCCGTGTATGGTGGCTCACAGATTTAAAAAATTCTGGAAGAATATATAAAAAACAATGTTTGCTTCTAAGGAGAGAAACAGAGACAGGTGGGAGGGGAACTTATATTGTACTGCATATTTTCTTGTACTATTTCAATTTTACATTTATCATTCTTGATAAAATAATAATGTAAATAAAATGCTTATCCCTCAGTACCAGTAAGTGTTCAGCATTGGTGGTGGTGGTGGTGGTGTTATTGTAATGGATTAGTATTGATTTCTTTTGGCTAACATTTCATGACACTGGCTCCCTTGAAAGACCCGTCTCCTACCTCCTTGCCTTCTCCTCATTTCTGTAAGGAGCATGAGAAGCAGGAAACCGTGAAGACCAAATTCCTATTTTCAGCCTTGTGCAGAAGGAACAATCCACCTGGCTACATCTGCACGCCAACATAGCCCTGGCTGCCTCTCAGAAAAGGTGTGAGGTTCAGCTAGAGGTGCTGGGAATGCGGCAAGATGACTCCAGCAGATGGAGTCCTGCTGCAGCGCCCCAGGAGGTGGTTCTGGGGCGGGGTGGGGGGAATGCCTGTCCTTGAACAGTAGCCAGGTCTCCAGAATTGTAGTCAACGTTGACTGCCATCCATCACTGCGGCTATGCACTCTGCCGTGTGGCAATGACACAAGATGGGGATGCTGGATGAGAACATTTCCTCCCCAGGGTGGCCACCCCACCAGCCAGGCAGGACCCACCACGGAGACAGTCAGTGTAGGAGGCTGACTAAGGGCCTCTCAAATATGTCCGTGTCCTAAACCCTAGAACCTATGGATGTTACCGCATAAGGCAAAAGAAACTCTTCACATGGTATTACATGAAAGCTCTTGAGATGGGGAGATGATTCAGGGATATCTGGGTGGGCCCAAGGTAATCACAACAGACCTTAGGAAGAGGTTCACAGGAGGCTCCAAATCAGAGAAGGCCAGGCAAAAGTGGAAGCAGAGAGAGTTGAAGATGCTACACTTCTGGCTTTGAAGATGGAGGAAGGAGGCATGAGCCAAGGAGTAGAACTCTAGAAACTGAAAGGGATGCCCTCCCCAGAGCCTCCAGAGGGAGTAGAACCCTGCCAACACCGATTTCAGTCTAGTGAAATCCATTTTGGATTTCTGACCTCCACAATTATCAGACAATAAATGTGTGTTGTTTAAAGCCACGAACCTTACGGTGACTGGTTACAACAGCCATAGGGAAAGGACACAGTCAGGATCCACCTCTCACAGTCTTCCCTGCTCCGCTCACCTTCCCCTTTCAGCTGCCTTAACAGGTAAACCTAACCCTCCAGGTTCCAAGGGGCAGGTGAGACCCAACCTCACATCCTCTCAGCCTCAAGCCTTTTTTTTTTTTTTAAGATTTTTTTAATTTTATTTATTCATAGAGACACAGAGAGAGAGAGAGAGAGAGAGGCAGAGACACAGGCAGAGGGAGAAGCAGGCTCCATGCAGGGAGCCCGATGTGGGACTCGATCCAGGGTCTCCAGGATCGCGCCCTGGGCTGCAGGCGGCGCCAAACCGCTGCGCCACCAGGGCTGCCCTCAGCCTCGAGCCTTACATTAGAGTCCCTCAGCTAATTCTCACCACCTGCCCCCTCTCTGGCTCTACTGGGATGTGAAAGGCAAGACTTGGCTGACCTAACTGCAGGGACCCTTTGGCTTTGTGGTGGGGAGAGCCACCCCCGTCATGTACACACCGTGGCATAAAGCAGTGGTAAGGAGCCTGGGTTCTGCAGGCTCCCTGCCTGTCACAGAGGTGTGACCCTGGCCGAGTTACTTGACCTCCCTGTGCCTCTGTTGCCACACCTTAAAACAGAGATACTAATAGCACCCAGCTCTGGGGCTGCTGGGGGGATTCAATGGGTTAATAAACATAATGCTCTTGGAACAGGGACTGGGACATAGAAAGAGCTATAAAAAGGACTTTATTATGATTCTCCCAGAGGATATCAGGCTTTCTGAAGAAGGACTAGATGCTGAGTGGCCAAAAATTGCTGACTATTCATCCTGGGGCAGGAGGATTCTGGGTAGGACAATGTGTGCTCGGCTATTTCTAAAGCTCGAATGCAGGCTTTCCTAAGCCCAAAGTTTGGTCCTAGGGACGCAGTGAAGACTTCGAGCCACTCCCAGGACTGGCATGTGCCTTTAGAGCAGCTGCCATAGCCTGAGCCAGAACTCCTTCACCTTAGCTTCTCCGTCTCCACTCCTCCGCTCCATCAGGAACAGCATCCCTGGACTGCCCAGGGCTTCCCACTGTGAAGGATGACCCGCAGGACTATGGTGTGGTCTTCCCTGGTGCATCCTCATGCCAGGTGAGGATTACTCACCAGCCCTGGAGTCAGCCAGACTTGGATTTGAGAGCCGGCTCAGTCAGGATGTCAATAAACATCAAAAGCTGTCTTGTAGGGGCACCTGGGTGGCTTAGTTGGTTAAGTGTCTGACTTTGGCTCAGGTCACCATCCCTGGGACCAAGTCCTGCAGCAGCCTGCTCCCTGCTTGGCACGGAGTCTGCTGCTCCCTCTGCCCCCACCCTCACCTGCTCGTGCTCTCTCACTCTATCTCAAACAAATAAAATATTAAAAAAAAAAAAAAAAAATAGGGCAGCCCCGGTGGCGCAGAGGTTTAGCGCCGCCTTCAGCCCAGGGCGTGATCCTGAAGACCCGGGATCGAGTCCCGCTAAGGGCTCCCTGCATGGAGACTGCTTCTCCCTCTGCTCCTCCCTCTGCCTGTGTCTCTGCCTCTCTCTCTCTTTCTGTGTCTCTCATGAATAAATAAAATCTTTTTAGAAAGAAAGAAAGAAAGAAAGAAAGAAAGAAAGAAAGAAAGAAAGAAAGAAAGAAAGAAAGAAAGAAAGAAAGAAAGAAAGAAAGAAAGAAAGAAAGAAAGAAAGAAAGAAAGAGAGAGAGAGAGAAAGAAAGAGAGAGAGAAAGAAGAAAGAGAGAGAGAGTGAGGGAGGGAGGGAGGGAGGGAGGGTCTCACGGGTGTCTCAGTGATTGAGTATTTGCCTTCTGCTCAAGACGTCATCCCGTGATCGGGGGATGGAGTCCCACATCGGGCTCCCTGCATGGAGCCTGCTCCCTCTGCCTATGTCTCTGCTGTTGTGCCCAGGATTGCGAATCCGAGAAACCACCAAGGAGCCGACACCGATGCAAACACACGAGGGTTTATTTACAAGCTCGAGCTTGGGTCCAAGTATACCCGACACAGTGGAGCAGGGACTTGGACCCCGAGGTGGGTTTCAGCTTAGTTTTAAGGACTGGTCTAGGGGACCTCCAGAAGGGGGGGAGCAATTCCTCAAATTCTGTTTACATTTTGATATGGGACCTTCAAGGGCATTGAGCTCTGTTCTTATTCTAATAGGGGCTTCCTGCCCTTGGCTTGGGCTCTGTTTTTATTCTAATATGGGGCTTTCTAGGATGTTAAGCTGTAAACTGTTTTCTTCCTGTAACTGAAGTAAAGTTCAGCTCTTATTCACAGGGGCCTGGGATGGCTGTACCTGCGATAACGCTGAACTTAAAGTGGAATGGCCTTAATTTTCTCGGCCTCCACATCTGCCTCTCTCTGTGTGTCTCTCATAAATAAGTAAATAAAATCTTAAAAAAATAAAAATAATAAATAATTAAAAGAAAAAAGAAAAGCTGTCCTGTAAAGTTTGTCCCTTTCATATTTTTGCTTGAGCATTTTTCCCAAGATTACAAAACCATGAGTCGGTCCTACCATCTTGCGCTGCCATCTCTCAAGCAGCTTTTGTCACATGCAGTGACTCATGCAGCATCCCCACACATCATCCCATGCGGTGTCTCCACTCAGTGTTCCCACAGATGGTCCCTCTTCTAACTTACAAATGAATAACTACCTTCTCCTTTTACCACTGCCTGGCAGTGACAAGGACTCTCTCCTTGACCAAACTCTAGCCAAGCCCTTCTGAACCCTCTTCTCCATTAAGCCTCAAGCTAGTCCTAGGAAGACTTACAAACACCAATACACCCAGGGCCACATCCCTAAGATGAACCTAACCCCCGCCCCCCAAAAGGGGCCTGCCTGAGAAAATGCAAGGCTCCCAAAAAAACTAACCTTTTCTTCCAGAGGACACTTGAGAACAGGGCTCCAATCTCCAGCCTTGGTGGGAGGGTGGAGCAAACCCAGATAGGCTTCATATGGACCCACACACACACACTTTTCATAAATTTTCATTACCCAGACTCTACTGAGCCCTGGTTCACCACTCTCCTTAACCCCTCATTCTCCCTCTAAAACACCCAGTCACCTCTGTACAAACCAAAATGGAGTTCAGGTCACACCAGACTCTCTTTTCTTTTGCAACAGTATGTTACTGATTAAAATTGGTCCTTAACCACTGTTAACCAGTGGCCAACTTTGTTCATCTTTGACACTAGGCACCAAGCTAAGGGTTTCTCTTGGCAGTATCTCACTTGATTCTCACAGGAACCCTATGAGATAGGGTCTATTACAGATGGAGAAATGAGGATCAGAGAAGTCTTTTGCTGGAGACCACAATGCTGGTGCACAGCAGAGCTGGCCCACAGCAGAGCTGACCATCCTGCCACTACATACTTCCTACCCTCTTGCAGAGAAGAAAGAAATCATTTGAATCAGAGAACAATATTCTAATCCCAAAAGTGACATGGCTTCAAGCTCAAAGCAGAAATGGGAGCTGTCCACAGGTGTAGGAGCCCCTGGCCCATCACCCATCAGTGGGAGGGGAAAGCACTGGCCACCAGAGCTGAGGTTCACAGGGAGCCAGCTCTGGGCTTCAGCAGTCTCATCCCATTTTTCTAAGATCAGCACAGCCACTCAGCTTCTCCGACTCTCAAGTCATCAATTCTGACCCTGGCATCCAGCCACCGGAGTAATTTTATGGCACCTTGGGGCTTTTGTGTGCAGCCAGGTTTAGGCAGCAGGACAGATGAAGGGCTCCCCACCCTCTTGCTATTACCTGGAAGGAATTTGCTTTGCTTCTTTTCTGTGAGATTAGAAATACATCCCTGTGAAATCTGTTGGGCAGAGTGGGCATGAACAGCATTGGCAGGTCTGGTCTCTGCTCTAAAGAGAATCACAGCCCTTGGGGGGATTTGACAGTTTAAAAAGTATTCAGAAAAGTGCTCTGTACATGGAATCTGAAGACTAGGGTTTGAATCTTGAATACAGCAAGTGATCTTTTTAGTCTCAGTTTCCATAACTTGAAAATGGTAGCAATGTCTCCAGCAGAACCTACCTTAACTGCTCAGCGTGTCAGTGCTCCAGGGAAACACGGGCAGTCCAAGGTCAAGAGTGTCCATCCTTAACCTAGAACCCCTTCACAAGCCAAAGAGAACCTAGTTGTTGAAGGACTGTCAGCTTTCTCCCCCCAAAACAGCAATGTGTTGTATTGAAAGCTCAATATTTTCAATAGATTAATTTCCATGCATTTTAGCTTCAGAGAATAATTTCAAGTTTGGAAGATTCATTTTTTTAAATGCAAATTGGCTTTGACTTGGAAAGAACTGAGATGGAGTTCTGGGGTGGGGCCTCCAATCTTAATGGCATATTTGCATATCAATGGCCTCTTACTTCATTTGCTGCCTTGGCCACCCTCCGAGCTTAGATGGCTCAAGACGTAATGGGAAGATGGGAGAAATGCTGGTTGTTCTTCCTTTTCAAAGTTTAAATATAGGAACTGCTTTGAAATAAAAATTTCCCCATGGACTTTTGAAGTCAGCCTGAGCAGATAAAATAGATAATATTTTATCAAACTTACCAAGACTAAAAGAGTGTGGAATGAATTCTCTTACATTTGCATGAGCACGCATACCCTTTAGAATTCTCAGGAGGCCAACTATAGGCCGGTCCTGCACCCCCAGGTGTTTATTGAGGGTGGCACTGTACCCCACATGCTGGGGCTACTAAGAAGTCAAATGTGGGCACTGCCCTTCAGTACTTGGCAGTGGATTAGTCAGGTCCTAAAGAAACACTGAAACGGCTGCAGAAATGCAACCTGTAATGAAGGCTAAGGTTGGGGGGGGGGGGTGTGCTCTGAGATTGTATAACAGGGGAGCCTCCCAGAACAAATAAGTGAAGAAAAAACACAAGTGAGACACGTGTGCATCCATCCTGGGGAGCAGGGGAGAAGTTGTTTGTGGTTGAAGAGCCTGAAAACAGGACCGTGTGGCGGCAGAGCAGAAAGCACAGGGAAGAATGGTACACGTAGACGCCAGGGGGCTTAGCAAAGATTTTGGTCTTTGTTGAAACAGCAAGGAGTATCCATTTATTTCAAAAAGAAACAAACCCAAAATGGGTTCATTTGTGCCCCACCCACCCCCTACCTCCCAACAGCAAACCAAGACTGAAGTAGTTACAACTCAACCCAGGAATGAGACCTCTCAGCTGTCAATGGAAAATTTCCCCCATCAGCACCAGTGAGGCATCTGCCTGATAAACAACCCTGTCATTCCCTTCCCCACCGCCCCCCAAAAGAAGATGTCTTAAAAAAAAAAAAAAGATTCATTCATTCATTCATTCATTCACGAGAGACACAGAGAGAAAGGCAGAGACACTGGCAGAGTGAGAAGTAGGCTCTCCACAGAGAGCCTGATACGGGACTCTATTCCGGGATCCAGGTTCACGCCCTGAGCCAAGGGTAGATGCTCAACCACTGAGCCACCCAGGCGTCCCAAGAAGATGTCTTGACCAGAAACAATCCTTTCTTTTCTTTTGCTAATAATCTCCTTGCTCCACCCTCCTATCTATGAAAACCTTCCTTTTGTACATGCAACTCCCTGAAACATCTCTCTACTTGCCAGAGGAGATGCTCCCCATTCATGAATTGCTTAATAAAGCCAATTGCATCTTCAAATTCACTCAGTTGAATTTTTGCTCTCTAATACATTGAAGGATTCTTTTTTTTTTTTACACTGAAGGATTCTAAGGGGAATGATGTCATCAGAAAATTCACATTAAAAAATATAAAAATAATTTTTTTTAATTTACATTTTAAGAAGATATTTTGGCTGTTCTGAGGAGAGCAAATTCAGAAGGGGAGCCTGGGTAGAAATATGAAGAGCAGGGATCCCTGGGTGGTGCAGCGGTTTGGTGCCTGCCTTTGGCTCAGGGCGCGATCCTGGAGACCCGGGATCGAATCCCACGTCGGGCACCCGGTGCATGGAGCCTGCTTCTCCCTCTGCCTGTGTCTCTGCCTCTCTCTCTCTCTCTGTGACTATCATAAATAAATAAAAAATTAAAAAAAAAAAAGAAATATGAAGAGCAGTTAGGGGGCTGTAGGAGAATAGTGGCGTGGACTAAAGTGGTGGTACAGAAGATGGAGACAGTGCATGGATCAGACAGGAATTCAGGTGGTCAGAGCAGCAGGAGTTGGCACTGCTACAAGAGGAGGTGAAAAAGAAGCAAGCATCCTGGATGATGCTCTGGTTTCCAGTTCACATAACTGAATGGGGGGCAGAGTGAGTTTGCTGTCACTCCTGGAGACAGTGAGACCAGAGGAGGACCACACCTGGCAAGGGGCTGGTGTACAGTGTTGAACGTGCTATGTGTGAAAGACCTTAGAGATAGCTTTGAGATGAAAACAAGGACTGGGTTTGGGGAAGTGGTCTGTCTGAAGATGGACATGGGAGCACCCTCAAAGCCATAGGGAAGGCTGGGATGAGATGATGTCAGAAGAGTGAGAAGACAGGAGGAGCTTCAGACAACCCCCAATATTCATGCTCTGTGAAACTCCCCCCACCCTGAGCCCATGCAGCTCTTCCATGTGCCATGCGGGGTATATTTGTACCTCACTGCTGATGTACTTTATCCATTTTCCAACCCAAACATTTCATCAGCACATCATCTACATAGCTTTGAGACAGGGAAACTGAAGGGAACCCATAAAGGACTACTTTTTGTCCTTTTCCCTGCCTCTATTCTTGCCAGGACCTGCAGCCCAACCTTATACATGCCTTAAGGTACTGATGAGGTAGGTCCTCCTAGTAAAGGTCAAGGAGTTAATGATTTCTTTGGAATCTTCCAGCACAACAGATAACTACTAAGGAGAGACTGGGTTGAGGTTGTCATTAACATTTTACCACTGACTCCAGACACCTTGATATCAAGATACCAAGACCTCTGGTTCCAGGGCATAAGTGAGCACTTGTCTTTGTTTTGACCAGGTCGTAGATGACTGAGAGGACATATATATCAGACCATCACCCTCAATAGAAACCCCAGGCCTCAAGCAAAGATGAGACTCGCTTTCTTATCCTTTCCAAGTCTCCCAGATACGTTTGTCCATATCTGCTCTCTCTATATCTTCAGTTAAACTCTGCCCTCATTTCCTCTTAGCTCATGTTTGGTTTCTATTCTGTGTAAAGCCAAGGACCCTGTTGGCTCATCCTGTGGGACCCCCTCTGGGTCTTCAGAACTAACCAGCCTGCATCAGTTTGTATTCTTGCCAAGAATTTATCATCTGAACCTAATCACGAGGATACAATCTGGCAAATCCAGATCATGGAATAATATACAAGACAAGTAGATTGGCCCCTTCAAAAATATCAACGTCCTGAAAGACAAAAAAAAAAAAAAGAAAGAAAATTAAAACAAATCTAGGGGACAGTTCTAGAATCTAGATTAAAGGAGGGGGAAAATGACAATCAAATGTAATATATATCCTTGACTAGATCACAAGTCTAAAGGGTATAAATTATATGATATTTGGGGGACAATAGGGAAAAAATATAGTATATTAGAGAATATTTATCATATCAATGCTAAATTTCTTTTTTTTTTCTTTTTTTTAGGATTTTATTTATTCATGAGAGACACATAGAGAGACAGAGGCAGGGACACAGGCAGAGGGAGAAGCAGGCTTCATGCAGGGAGCTCAACCTGGGACTTGATCCTGGGTCTCCAGGATCACACCCTGGGCTGAAGGTGGTGTTAAATTGCTGAGCCACCCAGGCTGCCCTCAATGCTAGATTTCTTAGGTCTGATCATGACATTAGAGTTATATAGGACTGAGTTAGGGACAAATGGGGCTAGGCACGGATAGGTAGGGAGCCATGGAAGCAGGCTCACAAAAATCCCAAAAATGCTGAGGTGTAAGGAAATCAGAGATAAGGAAACAAGCCAGACCACTCTGCCCTAGGTGTAGGCAGGGAGGGTGTCCTTTTTTATGACAGTCATTTGTGATCAACAAAGAATAGCCAGTTCCCAAAGAAGTAAGAAGAAGTAAAGATGTTATCACTAGTCTTACTCAACGGTGATATCAATAGATAATATTAAAAAGATTTAGAAATTAATTAATTAATTAATTAATTAATTAATTAAGGTTCCCTGGTTGGCTTTCAATAAAAGACCAATCCTACAAGCCCTCAGGGGCAACCCTGTCAGGACCCCTCTCACTCCTAAGAGCTTTCTCTGTATCTTTGCTTAATAAACTTCTATTGCTTTACTCTCTCTCTTGTTGTCCACTAGATTCATTCTTCAACGTTGTGAGACAAGAACCTAGCTCTCCCGTATCAGGACGATATCCTGGTTCTCAGGTATATGCCAAGAAGTATTTAGGGATGTTACATCTGAACTTTTAAGTGGTTAGGAGAAAACAAACAAACTTAATATACATAAGAAGAGAGAGAAATAAAAAAAATACTGGAATGGTAACAAACAGGACTGTAAGTAAAAGTTTTAAGAGTATTTGTTGCATTCTTCTCGTAAATTCAATTTTTTAATTTCTTAATATAAATAGGGAAATTGCAATGATTTCTGAGGCCCACTACCCAGACTTTGCGCAAACTTTACAAGGGTACAGCACTTCATAAGACTGCCTTCACTTCAGAAACCAATCACAAGTTTGGGGTTCCCCAGGCCACCCTCACATCTGATCCGCTGGCTGCAAATTCAGGACCTCCCACCACCACCTCAAATCTGGTAACTCAGTAGAACATCTCACAGAACTCAGGGAATTGCTCTACTTACAAGGAGTTTTATATAGCAGAAGGATAAATCAGAACGAGCCAAACGAAGAATCATACAGGAGAGGAGAGCTCTGAGAGGGTCCTACTATTTTATCCCCCTAGAGTCAGGACCTGTTACCCTCTCCTACACTGATGTATGACCACACACAGAATATTGCAACCAGGGAGGTTCACCTAAACTTCAGAGTCCAGTTTCATTGGGGTTTCATTACACAGCCATGATTGATTGACTCACTGGCCACACCCCCTTCTCCTCCCTAGAAGTTGAGAGGGTATCACAGGGCTCAAAGCCCCAACCCTGAGGCGCCTGGGTGGCTCAGTGGTTGAACATCTGCTTTTGGCTCAGGTTGTGATCCCAGGGTCCTGGGATCGAAGTCCCTCATCAGGCTTCCATAGGGCCTGCTTCTCCCTCTGCCTGTGTCTCTGCCTCTCTCTGTCTGTCTCTCATGAATAAATAAATAAAATCTTGGGCAGCCCCGGTGGCTCTGTGGTTTAGCACCGACTTCAGCCCGGGCGAGATCCTGGAGACCCAGGATCGAGTCCCACATCAGGCTCCCTGCATGGAGCCTGCTTCTCCCTCTGCCTGTGTCTCTGCCTCTCTCTCTCTCTCTCTCTCTCTCTCTCTCATGAATAAATAAAATCTTAAAAATAAATAAAATAAAATCTTAACAACAACCAAAAAAAAACCCAATCCTCTAATCACAACATTGGGCTTTTTTGGCTTGGCCTGTCCCCAGTCTGAGTCATCTTACCAGTATCAATTCTCAGGGCCCACCATGGATATGATAAGGAAGCAGGCAACTAGCTGAGGACAAAGCACAAGCTGACACTCTGCAGCCCCCTCCCCAACACACACACACATATACTCCAGGGTGGGATATGTGTGACATTCCTCCAGGAAACTTCCAACTGTCTTAATATTAATGCCTTGCTAGAAGGGAAAACAACTTTAACTTGACAATGGCCAGGCCTCTAGTATCTTGTAGGTCCTCTTTAGCACATGAAAGTCCTTTTGAAAACTTCTCTTTTTCCTTACCCCCAAATATATAATCAGTCACCCCTCACAACCCAGGTACAGTAGCTCTTTCTGCCCATAGATCCTGTCCCCATGCTTTAATTAAACCACCATTTTGGGATCCCTGGGTGGCGCAGCAGTTTGGCGCCTGCCTTTGGCCCAGGGCGCGATCCTGGAGGCCCGGGATAGAATCCCACGTCAGGCTCCCGGTGCATGGAGCCTGCTTCTCCCTCTGCCTGTGTCTCTGCCTCTCTCTCTCTCTCTCTCTCTGTGACTATCATAAATAAATAAAATTAACAAAAAACAAAAACAAAAACAAAAAACAAGCCACCATTTTGCACCAAAGACGTATCAAGAATTCTTTCTTGGCTGTGGCTCCTGACCTCACCCCACCAAACCTCACCTACATTCCAAAATTCAATCAGATCAACAAAAGATCTTTCATGACTCAGGAAATTCTAAGTATTTGGAGGATGTTCCCCAGAAGCCAGGGCAAGGGCCAGACATTCTCTTTAACACAGAAACAAGACAAAATATATTCAAAAACAATTTTTTTTTTCAATTCCATCAAGAACCACAGTAAATAAGTTTCAGCATTTGAATCAAAAACTATCAGACTCCAGGGACATTGTCTCAGCTCCCCTCAGACTCCTACACAGCATAGGCTGTTTGCATCTTGAGTTTAAAGAGGCCACTTAGATGTCTCAACAGTTCCCATTTCAAAGAAAGGAGAAGTCAATTCACTTTTCTACTCAGGGTCAGCCACAAACAGTAAATACACAGTTGTAAGGGAGTGAGAAAATAATTTACATTTTGTTTTGTTTTGTTTTGTTTTGTTTTGTTTTAAAGATTTTATTTATTTATGCATGAGAGACACAGAGAGAGAGAAAGAGGCAGAGACACAGGCAGAGGGAGAAGCAGGCCCCATGCAGGGAGCCCGATGTGGGACTCAATCCCGGGTCTCCAGGATCACGCCCTGAGCTGAAAAGAGGCACTAAACCACTGAGCCACCCAGGGATCCCCCTAATTTACATTTGTTACCCAATACTTCCCAGTTCAATTGAATATACCAAATTCTTAGGGTAATCAGAGCCTACACTATTTCAATCAAATCGGATCCTTCTAACTATCCAACTCAAACAGGGAGGAAGTAAGAATTCCAAGAGCAGTGTGAAAAATCACTGTATAATTGTAAATTAGAACTGTAATCAGTCCTCCGGCCCCAGGCCTTCTTCATGTCTAAGCTGTGAACCAAAATGATTTACTGTGAATATATCTGCAAGAGAAGAGCTCCAGGGCACAGGACAGAGAGAACTGCCTTGTTCACATACCTCGTTGTGGGAACAGAGGGAATATTCATAAAAAATGAAAAAAGGCTTGTTATCCAGCAAATAGAGGCTCTAGAAGCATCTGTATTTTCTGGAGAGGATCCACTGAATAGCAGTCTGGATATACCACAGAAAAGAGATTTTTCACCCCAGAATCCCAGCTCCACTCCCCAGAGGGAAGCATTGTTAATTTCTCAAGCTTGTTCCAGAAATATTTTATGCATCTATCCACCTATCTGTGCACTTATGCATCCTTTTTGTATAGATCCCTATTTCTGAAAACATCATATTATTCTGTAGCATACTTTTTTCTTTTAACAATGCATCTTAGACATCCTTCTACATCTACACAAGCAGAGCTACCTACCTCATTTTTGTGAAGCTTGAGTGATGCTGCTGAAGGGGAGCAAATTTTGTCACATGAAGTGATCTGCCTCTTTGGCATTCTGATTATTTCAAGCTGATTATTATTTTTTTTTTTTCAAGCTGATTATTTTTAAGAAACTACAAGACAAGAGAAGCTCTTGTGTCTGCACCCATTTATTGAAGAAGTATACATGTTATTACATTTTTTGTTCATTTTTCTTCTGTTAGTCTGTCCTGCGTCAATTTAATTATTAAACCAGCCAAAGAACTTAGAAAAGTTGAGGGGAATTTTTTTCTCCCCAACTCTACTCAAAGTGTAGTCTGAGCACCAGTGCTAGTCCAGGAACTATGTGTTCTGGACTGAGAAAAGATAAAGGAGAGCTTGTACCAGAATGCAAAGCAACTATGTCTCTAAACACACTATTCAGCTACATAAACACATATACATATATATGTATTTATTTTTATATGTATTATTGTATGTGTATAATTATATGTATTATTTTTAGAGATAACATATATATGTATATGTATTTATGTAGCTAAATATATATGTATATGTTTTTATATATAATATATATATATATACACTTATACACATATACACATATTTTTTTTGTTAGTAAGACTTTCTTGATAAAGTCATTAATTCACATTCTGGCTCAAGCTCCTAATCTCCCAGCAAACCAATAAAAAATAGGATGTCTACTTTGAGCAACATCATCATTGAGCATGTATACCATAGCTATTTAACCAATCCCCTCCCTTTTAGGATTTACTTATTTATTTTTAGAGATAGCACAAGAGTGAGGAGGAACAGAAGGAAAAGAATCTCAAGCAGACTCCCCGCTGAGCAGGGAGCCCAAAGAGGAGCTGGATCTCACAACCGTAGATAATGACCTGAGCCAAAATCAAGAGACAGATGCTCAACCAACTGAGCCAACCAGGTGCCCCAAACAATTTTGATAGGCACTTAGGTTACTATAAGTGAGTATTCTTGTGTGCATACATCTTTATGCACTTGGAAGAGTATTTCTGTACAGGTTCCTGGGAGTAAAATCAAGGTGAAAAAGCTGATCATGATGGTGTCAGTGGCTGGAAGAGAGTTCAGAGATAACTAGTCCAACTCCTACATTTCTTTGATGAGAAAATTGAAACCAGAAAGGTAAAAGCTAGGTGAAAGGTCAAACAAGTCAGTCATTTAATCCTCACAACAAGCCTGTGAGGTAGGCCTTACTACTTTCTTCAAATCCAAAATGATAAAACCAATGACACAGAGCTTACAAGCCTACTACAAGTCATCCAGCCAACAAACAGCAGCATCAGAACCCAAACCCAGGTTCATCCTACTCCAGTGCCATGATCCTAATAGTGAAGCCAGGGTTTCTCGAGCTGGACTCTGAACCACTGGCATCAGGATCACCTAGGGAGCTTCTGAAAGGGCAAACCCCCAGTTTCCACAAAAGGTCTATTCACTCCAAATCTATGAAAGTAAAGCCCAGAATCTGTACTTCTGCTAAGCTTTCCCACACAACTCCTAGGCTCACAGAAGTCTTCTTATATGATGAAGCATTTACCTCATTGTTTAAGCTGTCTGGCATTGGTGTTCATCCACACTGGGATTCACACTGTTCCCTGAGGATAATGATGGGCTGTGCTGTCTGTCTGAGATTAAACAGCTTCTCAGACCTTAACCTGGGCCTATCGAATGAGTATTTCCAGACGAGAGGACTGTCTATCCATGTATTTAGCAAGTTCACAAGTCATTCTTATTTTGGGGGGAGATTCACAGCCAAAAGTATCCTAAACATTACTCTGCGCTCTAATTTAGGTTCTAATACTTAATCATTCTAAGCTTTATTTTCCTCATTTGTAAAATGGACATAAATATGCCTGCTTGGCAGAGCCACTGTGAAGATTAGATACTGTACCAATTAGGATTAGATTTACTTGCTTATAATGCAAAGTAACAATGGCTTAAACAAAGGTTTTTGTTTTTGTTTTTTTTTCTCTCAGGTTAAAGTCTGGAGCTAAGCAATCTAGAGCGGATATGAGGTCTCTAATCATCAGGGATGCAGACTCTTGCTATATGTCTATTTGTCCTTTCATCATGAACAAATTGCCTCTTGGAGCAAAATGACTGCTGAGGTTGCAGCCATTTTGTCTTTAATCCTGGCAGAGAGAAGGGAAGAAGGGAGGCACCTCCCAGCTGATTCAGATCCCCTTAAGGAGCATTATTTGTAGGTTCCCATAACACTTCTGCTTTTTTTTTTTTAAGATTTTATTTATTTATTCATGATAGTCACACACACACACAGAGAGAGAGAGAGAGGCAGAGACACAGGCAGAGGGAGAAGCAGGCTCCACGCAGGGAGCCTGATGTGGGACTTGATCCTGGGTCTCCAGGATCACGCCTTGGGCCAAAGGCAGGCGCTAAACCGCTGCGCCACCCAGGGATCCCAACACTTCTGCTTATATTGCATGATTAGTCATACATACAATCATAGAGCCACAACTAGTTGCAAGGAAGGCAGGGAACCATCTTTTAGTTCAGTATCCCGTCTTTGCCACCCAAATAAATCAGGCCTCTGTTACTTAAAAAAGAAAGGAGAATAAATATTGGTTTGGCAGCCACAGAAATGTGCTCCCACAGACTTCCTACTGCATGGAGCTGAGGACACCAGCTGCTGTGCTTTGAAATTCACTGGCCACACTTCCCATGGGCTGCACCCCACCAATGACTGAGTTTGGTTGGGTACAAAGTCAGACCCAGTCTCAAAAGACAAGGGACTCCTTCCTTGACTGGCTTGAACTGAAGGATTCCCTGACAGCTCTGCCTAACCTGCTAGACTGAAGTCTCCTTAAAATGGAGAGCATTGTGGGACACTTGAACCCAACCATCTCTCCCTACCCCCTTCATTTGGGGTCTGATGGCCCTCCTGGCCTTGAAGCACTCTCCCTATTTCCTTTGAAACAGACTTTCCCTCCCCCCCTAATAAAACCCTTACACAATTAATCCCATCCTGGTGTCTGCTGCTCAAAGGACCCAGACTAGCAACATTGGCCAGGCAATTCAGTCTCTAGCACAGATTCAATAACACATGTAACACCTGCATAACACAGGGATGGGCATGTGGTAGGTTCTCCACAAATCGTAGCTGTGTGGTGATAATGGTGGTGGTGGAGGAGGAAGGGAAGAAGTAGTGCAGAGCTAGCTATCCAAAGAGGAGTGTTTACAGATTGGGGGTGGATAAGGGTCTCAATCAAATCACCCTGATTCTCCTTCATCCCTAGAATGTTTCTGTTACAGTAAAATATGGTTAAAATCAGGACCAGAGTCAATATGAAAGGAGAAAATAGACTCTAGATAGTGGTCATTACGGGGAAAATGAACTGCTATTACTTAGCATTAGCCTTTTCAGATTTTTTTTTTAAAGGAGGTGGGGAGAAAAAATTAGGTGGACCCTAAAACAAAACTACACAAAATAAACCCAGTATTCTGAGCAATTCTGGTTCTCATATTGGAAAAACAGTAACCAGAAATTACCCGGCATAATGACCTAAGAACACTACTCCCATGCGAATGTTTTCAGAATGCAATCTAAAATACATGCAAGGCTCTACCAAAATAATGAAGAATTCCAAGCAGGAAATACAGAGGGAAGACATAATGGGAAGAAAAAGTGCATGTAATCTGTATAGAACACAAAAGTTCTATGGAAGCTTAACCAACATTATGTACTTGGCACATAGTAGGAGCTTAATGAGTGACGGTCTTCCAGAAAATTGAATGGCTCATTCCGAGTTACAGCTCACCATTCATTTATTCATTCAAGAAAAATTTGTAGAAACCGACCATGTGCCAGGCCCTGTGCTAGGCCATGAGGGTGCCACAGTGAGTAAGACAGTTGAGGTCCTTGCCCTTACCATTCTGCAAAGAAACCTCCTTTGCAGACATTTCATGTACGACTCTCTACTTCCATCTTTCCAAAATTATCTCAGATTCAGCCTTGGGTTTCCATTGGCCTCTGTGTTAGTCATCTACTGCTGTATAACAAATTAACCACCAAAACTCAGCAGCTGAAAAGAACAAATACTTTTTTTTTTTTAAGATTTTACTTATTTATTCACGAGAGACACACAGAGAGAGGCAGAGATAGAGGCAGAGGGAGGAGAAGCAGGCTCCAATGCAGTGAACCTGATGTGGGATTCGATCCAGGGACTCCAGGATCACGCCCTGAGCTGAAGGCAGACAGTCAACCGCTGAGCCACCCAGGCGTCCCAAGAACATATACTTATTATCTCACAGAGCTAAGGACAGACTTAGCTGGATAGTCTGGCTCAGCATCTCTCATAGGGTTTCTGTCAAGGTGTCCGCTGAGCTAGAGGCTTTGCTTCCAAGATGGCTCACACACATGGCCAAGCAAGTTAATGCTGGCTGTTGCCAGAAGGCCTCAGTTCTTTGCTACATGGGTCTCTCCAGAGGGCTCCTCATGACATGGCAGCTAGCTTTCCCCAGAGCAAATGATCTGATAGAAAGACAGAGACAAACACACAGAGAGACCAAGAGAGCAGCTGCAATGTCTTCTGTAACCTAACCTCAGAAACAACATGCCATCACCCCTCTATATTCTGTTGGTCACACAGACCACTCCCTGGTATGTAGGTGGGGACTCCATAGGGTGTGAAAGCGAGGAGGCAGGGGGGTCATGGGGGGGCATCTTGGAGACTGGTGACCACAGCCTCAAGGAGAGCCTCCTGGTCCCAGGCTTCACCCAAACCTCAGGAGGTGGGTGCAAATTTCACTTTTTGAAAATACAAAAGCATAGAGCAGCAAATTCAACTCCTGGAAACCCAGTGTTTGCACCCCAGAGAACTACATTTCTTCATGTAGCATCACACCATAGTTCTGCATAGAAGGACTCACAGAAACTGTTCCAGAGAAGTCACTGGTGTTTCACTGTTCAGCATCCTCCCTCTGAAAACCCATCCTCGAGTTACCATTTCCACTTGTTCTCTACTTTCTCCAATTCCTTCAACTTTTCATTTTATCCTCTTGCTTATTTTGTACTTGTATAATTCCTCTCAAAGCTTTTGTGGTTGAGATGGGAGTACAAAGATATTTTTAAAGATTAGAGTTTTTGCCGGAAGACTGATGACTTGCACACATGTGCCATCTAGTGGTAAGAGTGCTAACTGCCAGAATAGAAACATTCCGGATTCCCCCACCCAACCCCCCCATTTGATTTTTCAGGGAAGCAGGAATGGGAGGGGTCGTAGAGGAGGGAGACCGGCACCTCTCTCTGTGCTTTGTCAGGGAGTTGAGACTGCTGCGGATTTAAGAGGCTCCAGATAGGGCAAAGAAGCAGGTGATTCAGTGGCTGGAATCCAACATGACTTACTGCAATCCAGAGAAGCACTAGTGAAGATTGCAAATGAGAAAGGCCCCGGTGGTGTAAGGGTTAAGTGAAAGGTGTCAGAAAAACTAAACCATGAAAATGGACCGGATTCAGGCAAATGATTACTTAAAAGGTACTTCATGTGGGTTGATTGCAGATGTGACCAGCCATTTTTCAAGCATTCACATTAACAGCAGGAAGAAGCTTAGAGTCTAATGTTTTTGTTTTACTTATGAGAAAACTGGGGTGCAGAGGGACGGAGCACCTTGTCCACTACAGCCTGTTAGGTCCAGGATGACCCTGAGACTAGTCCTCTTTCCTCAGGACCACACTGCCTCTAATCATGCAGAGCAGATGCTTATATGGCTTTCGTTTTGCAGTTTCAAAATAAAAATCAGATTGTCACATAACAATGCTGAATCCAGGATGTTTCCAATTATTGCTCACTGGTTTTCAGCTGTACCTTGGCACACACCCCAGGAAGTCAGGATGGAGATGGGGCTGAAGCCCTGGTTTCATTCACCTTCCATGGATAGCAGAAGTCCGTAGTCCACATAATAGGGAGGGATTCTAGAAGCCATCCCAGTAGCTGAGGGAGACCGGCCTGGCAATGAGAAGGTAGTCCATTGATCCAATGTTAACACAGCATCTGCTCCGGGCCAGGCTCCTGCAGGATGCTAGAGTGGTGAGATCAGTAACGTACTGGCCACATCCGTCTGTACCCTGATGTGTGTCCTTGGACATGGCTTGAGCCATGGCTACGGTAGAGACTGGATCTGGAAGGCCCATGAAGATCGAGCCCAGGGGTCTGTAGTCTCAGACTAAGCTGTCCTGGACACAGCCTGCAGTCAGAAGAGGACCGGGAAGTGTGGGATGGGAGCTACTATCTAAGCAGGAACTCTATCACCCTGGACAGCATAGATAAATAGAACATTTTAATCAACTCAGGGAATTCTATAGGACAGCACATCCAAGAGTACCCTTTCCTGCATTTTCTGCTTCTGAGTCTCACAGTCCTTCTAGGCCCTGTAAACACTGATAGAAGAAGAAACTGCCATGAGTCACTGGTTTTGGTTAGGGGCAGAGCCCCAGGACGACGGCCGTCCCAGATCTGATGTCCTCAGGTACAAATAACCCACTTGATAGAAGATACTTGGAGTTTGGTTCCTTCAGCGTCTCAGGCTCCTGTGCTGGCTAAAGGTGCAAGAATAGGGGCAAAGGGAGTGGAGGGAGTGTTATGTACTTCGACTTTCGAGGTCAGAAAAGATCTAGGTTCCTCATTATCCCAGGTTCCTCATTACCAGTGGGGTGATCTCTGGAGCAAGCCTTTGGGCACCAGCTTTCTTTCTTTCTTTCTTTCTTTTCTTTCTTTCTTTTCTTTCCTTCTTTCTTTCCTTTCTTTTCTTTCTTTCTTTCTTTCTTTCTTTTTTAAGATTTTATTTATTTATTCATAAGAGACACAGAGAGCAAAAGAGAGAGAGGCAGAGACACAGGCAGAGGGAGAAGCAGGCTCCCTGCAGGGATCCCAATGTGGGACTGGATCCCAGGACCCCGGAATCACACCCTGAGCGGAAGGCAGACGCTCAACTGCTGAGCCACCCAGTGGTGGCTGGTGCCCCGAGCACCAGCCTTCTTGACTACAAAAAGAATCTAAGACCCATAACTATTATGAGGATTAAATGAGACGGTGCCTGGCCATGATAAGCGCAGACTTCTTACTCATCTCTTCTTTGGGATACTACCCTCTACTCAACCGTAGCCAGGAACCCCACGTCCCCTCTCATCGGGTATCAGGTGGTGGCTAGTGACGGGTACCTCTTCCACTCATTCTCTCAGTGGATATTTGTTCTGAAAATACTAACTGCCTGGCCTCATGTTCTGCATCATACAGAGAAAGAATACGAGTTCCTGGGGAAGAGCACAGAGGAAGTGACAGTGCGACCAAGACCAAGTCCACCCACTCAGCAAGCACATGGAAGAAGGCGTAGTACCAAGCAGAGGTGAAAAGGGAGACTGGAAAGAAGGTAAATCCAATGTTGAGGGTCCTTGAACACTGGGCCCAAGCAGTTTGACCTGCAGGGAACACAAAGCCTCTAAAAGGGAGCAACATCATCACATCCGAGTTTTGAAAATTCTTGTCGGGGGATCCCTGGGTGGCTGAGCGTTTAGCGCCTGCCTTCAGCCCAGAGCATGATCCTGGAGACCCGGGATCAAGTCCCACGTCAGGCTCCCTGCATGGAGCCTGCTTCTCCCTCTGCCTGTGTCTCTGCCTCTCTCTCTGTGGCTCTCATGAATAAATAAATAAAATCTTAAGGAAAGAAAGAAAAGAAAGAAACAAGGAAGGAAGGAAGGAAGGAAGAAGAAGAAAGAAAGAAAGAAAGAAAGAAAGAAAGAAAGAAAGAAAGAAAAGAAAGAAAGAAAGAAAAAGAAAGAAAAGAAAAAGAAAGAAAGAAAAGAAAGAAAAGAAAAGAAAGAAAAGAGAAAGAAAGAAAGAAAGAAAGAAAGAAAGAAAGAAAGAAAGAAAGAAAGAAAGAAGAAAGAAAGAAAATTCTTGTCTATTGCCAGCATGTGACGACTTAAAAAAGAGGCAAGCCTGGAGGAAAGGAGGCCAGCCTCAATTTGCTCTACTCCCTCCCAACTTCACTGTGCTCCAGTCACAAAAGCCTCTTCTCAGTTCCTTGAATAACAAAATCCTAGGTTCTGTCCTGCCTCAGGGCCTTTGCACTTGCTGTTCCGTCCGCCTCCACTACTCTTTCCTGGGCTGTCACAGACCTTCCTTTTTCTGGGCCTCCCAGTCTCCGGTGGGGCCTGCCTTTCCTCCTTTCCCTAATCTCCCAATCTGACTTCTGGCTCCCTCCATCCTTCTCTCTTCTTGCAGCATCCTGTTTCCTCCTTCTAGTTTTGAAACTTTGAAACTTTACTCCTATTTGCGCCCTGTGACCCGTCTCCCCCACTAGAGGCAGGTTCCATGTCCCCAGCACTGGGCACAATGCCTGGCTCCCAGCACACCCTCCATAAACACCGGCTGGAGACGTTAGAATGGCCGGGATGGCGCACGGGGTGGGGGGCTCAGCGGGGGGGCATCTGCCGGCAGCCCAGGGCGTGACCCCGGGGTCCCGGGATCGAGTCCCGCGTCGGGCTCCCCGCGTGGAGCCTGCTGCTCCCTCTGCCCGTGTCTCTGCCTCTCTCTCTCTCTCTCTGTGTCGCTCATGAATAAATAAATAAAACCTTTAATAGAAAGAAAGGCCGGGATGATGTTGACTTAACCCAAGGTAGGAGCAGCAAACCCGAGAAAGGGGGTGACCAGCACACGACCGGCCGGGCAGCCCGGGCAGGCCAACGACCCCTCACCCACCACATCCTCAGTCTTCCCCTCAGTGAAATGGGACCGTCGCCCCCGCAGCTTAGGCAGAACGCACGTCCTCGAGGCAGAAACAAGGCTGGGGCTGGGGCCGAGCGTCGTGTGGCCCAAGAAGGCAGCCCGCGACGGGGGCAGCACCCGGCAGGTGCAGCGGCCGCGCTCCGCGGGGCGGAAGTCTGTGCCCGGCTGGAAGTCCAGACCTGGAAAGGATCCGCCCTATGCGCAGCGCCATGGTCCCGCGTACCCTTAATAAGCGTCCGCTGCGCAGCAGAGGAGGGGGGAGTAATTTAGGGCCGCTATCATTTGTTTCCTTTAAAATTCTTTCCCCCACAAAAAATAAAAATAAAATAAAATAAAATAAAATAAAATAAAATAAATAAAATAAAATAAAATAAAATATAATAAAATAAAAAAATAAAATAAAATAAAATAAAATAAAATAAAATAAAATAAAATAAAATAAAATAAAATAAAACTTTCCCTATTTCTCAGCAGATCCCTCTAAAAAGTACTTCGCAGAAACCCGAGCTTGGAGAATTCTCAGGACTAGAGGGTAAGAGGGTAGAAGGTTATCCCAGCATGGGATGATCCCGAGGTAGATGCGAAGATGCTCGCGCACTGCGCTACCTGGTGGAGAGGGAAGAGCCAGTGTGGAAGGCTCGGCCGGACTCTCCCCACGGGTTCCCGCTCCACGAGCGACCCCAGGGAGAGCGGAGAGCCCCAGGCCCCAGGCATCTACAAGTGACTACATTTCCCAGAGGTCTGTGCGCAACAGTAGGGGGGGCGGAGCCGCGCCTCTCCTCCCAGCCTCCGGTGTGCCGGCTGTTTTAATCCAGAAAGCTTCGCCCCCACCCTCCCCACCCCCATCCCCACCCGGGTCTCGCAAAGCTCCGCAGACGCGAGGGACGAACCAGGCATCGTCCTCATTTAACCAACCAGGAGCAGCTAAGCGCCGCGAGGCCTTCTGGGAAATGTAGTTTCCTAACCCACAGGGACGACAGTGGGAGAGACGGCGAGCTTTGCGAGCCAATTAGGGGCGGGCTGGAGCTTGTCAGGTGACCTCTGCGGCCAGCGGCTGCGCGGCGAGGATGGATCCCGGGCTGCGGGCAGTGGCCGGTGCCAGCGCCGGGTCTCCGCTTCTGGGCTGGCTTCCCCAGTCCCTGAGCTGTCCCTCTTGGCGCGACGCAGCGCCGCCCGCGTGTCTGCAGATCCTTAAACCTGTGCCGGCTCTCCGTGACCTCGAGTCAACTTGCAGGCTCAGTGGGACCTCCCCCTGCTCTTCTACCCTGGCTTCTGCAGCAGCCAAACTGAGCCACTCGAGCGGCTTCAGAGCTTTAACGTCTGGTCTTTGGGAACCTTTTCCACTGTCTGTTCTCCCTCTACCCCCTTGTGCTCACCCTGGACCCTGTCGTCTCAGAAGCATGATGTATGGGGACTACATCACCTAACCTCTCAGGTTGGTGACCCTGCAATCAAGGTCTCCGACCTCACCTGAGCTCAGTGGGTTGGGAGAGCACTGAGGGGAGCAGGAGCGGGGAATCTGCTGCCAAGACCGCCGGCGGGAGTGTAAGGCTTCGGAAGGGCTGTCCTTGTGGCCTTGCAACTCAGGTTCCTCCTAAAAGGGGGAGACAGGAGGGCCTGGCTGACTCAGCCCTGGGAGTATGACACTCTGGATCTTGGGGTCTTGAGTTTGAGGCCTACATTGGGTGTAGAGATAAATAAATGAGCTTTAAAAAAAAAGTAGGGGGCAGCCCTGCAGGCGCAGCGGTTTAGCCCACGTCGGGCTCCCTGCATGGAGCCTGCTTCTCCCTCTGTCTGGGTCTCTGCCTCTCTTTCTCTCTCTCTCTCTCTCTCTGTCTCTATGAATAAATAAAATAAAATAATTTTTAAAAAAAGTAGGGGCACCCGGGTGGCTCGGTGGTTGAGCACCCACCTTTGGCTCAGGTGGTGATCCCCGGAATCCTGGGATCGAGTCCCGCCCGCATCCGGCTCCCTGCTTCTCCCTCTCTACCTGTGTCTCTGCCGCTCTCTGCGTGTCTCTCGTGAATAAATAAATAAATTTTTTTTAAAAAAATAAATAAATAAAAATAAAAGAGCCTGAGAATGAAATGCAAAGCAAAGCTAAATATTAGTCGTGAGAATGCTAGAATGGCACTTTGGTACGAAAGTGGAAGATACTGATGCTCAAACAGAAGTGCTAAGTGGCATATAGAGAATGAAATGAGAATCAACAAGAAGACATAGCGAAGATGCTAAATTAATATGTTAATAGAGTTAAATGAACCCAGAGAGCAGATAATAAAGTCCTTTATAAAGCATGATAAGGGCAGCCAGGGTGGCTCAGCGGTTTAGAGCCGCCTTCGGCCCAGGGCGTGACCCCGGGGTCCTGGGATAGAGTCCTGCGTCGGGCTCCCTGCATGGAGCCTGCTTCTCCCTCTGCCTGTGTCTCTGCCTCTCTGTGTGTCTCTCATGAATAAATAAATAAACTCTTCAAAAAAATTGTTTAAAAAGCATGATGATTGAAAAGGAGAGGGTGTTTCTTCTTCTTCTTTTTTTTAAATTTATTTGGAAAGGGTGTTTCTGAGGGAAAGCCAGGTATATGCAATGTTTTGTTAGCCTTCCAGAAAGATTAAATAGTATACCAAAAAAAAAAAAAAAAAAAATCCCTTGGGAAGTGGCAGGTGTAAGAAAACCCTGGAAATCAGTAATCTGGCTTCAAAAAAAGAATACTTTTTTAAAAGGAATCTTTTCTTGAGGGGAAAAGGAGATCTAAAACAAGTATGTTTGGACATTTCAGAGGCGCCTGTTGTGCTGCATCTTACAGACAGAATCTCATGGAAACTGGGTTCCTGCTGTCACACAGGCCATTCCGCAGATTTTGGATCCCAGGATGGAGGCCACACACGGCCTGAAACTGCTCAGGAAGTTTACTGCCAAGCACTGGTGAGATTTAGTTTGGTGTCGTTCTCTCTCTCTCTCTCTTTTTTAAGATTTTGTTTATTCATGAGAGACACACAGAAAGAGGCAGAGACATAAGCAGAGGGAGAAGCAGGCTCCATGTAGGGAGCCCGATACGGGACTTGATCCCAGGACCCCAGGATCACGCCCTGGGCCAAAGGCAGACGCTCAACCACTGAGCCACTGTCCCTGGTGTTGTTCTATTATGATGATAATGTTTTATTAATGTATATCTTTCATTCCTCTGTAGTATGAGGTCCATTTGTCATGGAAAAAAAGCCATGAACTGCCTTAAACCCTATCTAGTGTTTTCACACACCATGTGATATTTGATATAAGAAGACCCGCACACTGGTGAGTTAACAATTAACTAGGAAAGATACGACTTTGAAAGCAATCCAGTTTGTTAGGCTTCTACATGTCAGCCTCCCCACCTGATTCTAAATTTAAAGACTTACTGTTTACTAACAGGAAGTTACAACTATATTTATATGTGTCTCTGGGGAAAATGCATGCAGAGAATAGCCATATCTTTATATGCAAGGCACATATCCAGAACCAAACAAAACAATTCCGGACTCCCACATTGAACATTAATATTTTAGGAGTAGAGCACAAGATCCCCCGTGAACAAGAAAACCTACGCATTATAGAAAAAGAAATCATGTAGATATCAATTCTCATTAAGGCAGAGCAATGGATCTCAAATTATTTGTGCAGGACTAGTTGTTTCTTTGTTTTCAATTCATTACCCTCCAATACTTCTGTAAAATAAGAATTTATTTCTAGAAAAAATTAAATTATAGTGAAATATAAAATATAATCCCATTTTTAGTTATTAGATTTAACATACATAAAATCTCTCTAAAATTACTATAAAAGCGGGACACCTGGGTGGCTCCGTCAGTTGAGTATCTGACTCTTGATCTCAGTTCAGGAGCCCACATTGTACTCCATGCTAGGCATGGAGACTACTTTAAAAAATAATCATAATGAAAAATAAAATTGCTATAATAGCTCCCAAACACTTAGGCTCGATGCTATATTTAGTTCATGGCAGACTAGATCGGCAACCCACACTTGTCTAAGGATCATATTTGAATAGCACTGAGATAAAGCATCTACAAATGAAGATCTTACAGAAACATATCACATATTACTCCCTGATTCACAGTTTTATTAGTTTTATCATATCGACTTTTACTGAAGCCACAATTGTGTATCGTTTAAAAAGTAAACCAGGAGTGCAAGGTTTAAAAAAAAAAAAAAAAAAAAACAAGAGTCTTCTGGAAGTTTCCTTCACCCTCCCCTTCCTAATTCCTGGTGCTTCTTCCTCCATGTCTCTGAACAATAAGCAAACAGTGCTACTTAAGTGACATATTTTCTTCTAAGTGATAAATGATAGTGAATAGCCATCACCCACCTTAAGAAATAAAGCATTGCATTTATAGTTGGAGATCTGTGTTACCCTCCCTGATTTCATTCCCTCTGCCAAAGCAAAACCATGTGTGTGTTTTTTTGTGTGTTTTTTATTCTCATTTTTTAAAGATTTTATTTATTTATTCATGAGAGACACAGAGAGACAGAGGCAGAGACATAGGCAGAGGGAGAGGCAGGCTCTTCACTAGGAGCCCAATGTGGGACTTGATCTCAGGACCACGGGATCACAACCTGAGTAGAAGGCAAACGCTCAACCACTGAGCCACCCAGGTGCCCCCCATACATTTCTTTTTTATACTTTTACTAGATGTGTCTAAATCCTCAAATATCTTGTCTTTTCATGTTTTTAAGTTCTAATAAAAATGGCACAGTACTTCCTAAAACTTTTTTTCTTAAGTTTTTTGAAAATCATCCTCCATAACACGCATAGCTGTGGTTCATTAATTTCCTCTGATATATAGTAGCTCATTATTTGAATATAGTTGAATTTATTTACCCAACCCCTGTTGACAGAAATTTGGATTGTTTCCTGTTTTTATTATTACAGTGTCTCCTCAAACACAAGTGCAGGAGCCTAGGGCATATACACATGTCATCCTATGTGATTCATTTACCAGTGAATGCAGTCCTGGCTCAAAAGGCATATGCATCTTTATGCACCTTCACCTTTAAATATTATCTGCTTGGTCTCTGAAATGCTTGTACCAATTCACACTTTGGCAGGGTAGGAGAGTTCTCATTTCTCCGTATGACCACCAACATTTGAAACTGTCAGACTTAACTTTCCCAGTCTGATGGATTTGAAATGTACCTCATTATGGTTTTGTTTGCATTTCTCTGATTAACGATGAGGTTGAGCATCTTTTCATGCATATATTAGACATTCTGGTGTCTTATTCTCTGATTTACCTGCTTATTTTTTTCTCATTTTTCCATGGAGCTTTTTAAATTATTGACTTATTAGTTATTTATATATTCTGGATTTGAATCCTTTGTCAATTATGTATTTTTGCAAATATTTTTTCCCAGTCTGCCGTTTGTCTTTTCACATTTTTAATGATGTCTTTTGATACTTGAGCATTTTTAATTTTAATGATGTTGATTTTATCAGCTTTTTTCTGTATAGGTTATGCTTTTTTTAATTCAATTTTTTTCTAATTTTTTATTTATTTACTTAAACAGAGAGTGAGAGCATGAGCAAGGAGAGGAGCAGAGAGAGAGAGAGAGAGAGAAGCAGACTCCCTGCTGAGCAGGGAGCCCAATGCAGGATCCCAGGACCCAGAGTATCATGACCTGAGCTGAGGCAGACACTTCACCACTTGAGTCACCCAGGTACCCTTTAAATTCAATTTAATTAACATATACAGTATTATTAGTTTCAGAGATAGAATTTAGTGACTCACCAGTCGCATACAGTACCCAGTGCTGGGGCACCTGGGTGGCTCAGTGGTTGAGTGTTTGCCTTCTACTCAGGTCATGATCCCGGGGGTCCTGGGATTGAGCCCCCACATCAGGCTCCCTGTGGAGAGCCTGCTTCTCCCTCTGCCTATGTCTCTGCCTCTCTCTGTGTGTGTCTCTAATGAATGAATAAATAAAATCTTTAAAACAAAACAAATACCCAGTGCTCATTACTTCAAGTGTCCTTAATGCCCATCACCCAATTACCCCATCCCTCCACCTGCCTCCTTTCTAGCAACCTGCCTCCTTTTGTTTCCCAGAGTTAGGAGTCTCTTATGGTCTGCCTCCCTCTCTGTTTTTATCTAATCTTATTTTTCCTTCCCTAGGTGTGCTTTTATATTTTGTTAAATCTGTGCTCTAGCCAAAGATCATAAGACATGCTCTCATAATTTCTTCTAAAAGTTTTCTTGCTAGGTTCTCAAATTCCACTTGGATTTTTTTTTAATGCCATTCAAGAAAGAGTTCCAATTTTATTTTATTCTTTCCTCTGAATAACCAATTACTCATCACCATTTTTTAAAAACTGTCTTTTCTCCACTCATCTGCAAAGCCACTCTGTCATGTATATCTGCTGTCCATCTATGGCTGTGTTTCTGGGCTCTATTCTGTCCCAGTGCTCTCAATCTCTGCCCCTATTCCAATGCCACAGTCTTAACGACGGTACATTACAGTAAGTCTTGTGTACAACGCTGAGTCAGCCATCCTCTGCTGCATTTTCATGTGTGTTTCACCTACTCTTGTACCTTTCCATTCCTATTTTAAAATCAGCTTGTCCCGTTCCCAAAGAAACATAACCCAAAGAGTCACATGCTCCACTGACTGTGCCAGCCAGGTGCCCCAACATAAAAACAGATTTTTATTGGAATTGCAATAAAAGCCACATGTTCCTATGGAGAATTGACTTCTTTATCTTAATAACTTTTTCTGCCCATGTTCATATGTTTTCCTGTTTATTTAATTCACCTTTAAGATTTTTTTCTATCATTTTTTATAGTTTTCTTCATGAAGGTTTTAAACATCTTTTATAGATTTATTGCAAAGTATTTTATAGTTTCCTTTTTATTAGAATCCTTTTAAATTTTGTTTTCTTTAGGGACACCTGGGTGACTCAGCGGTTGAGCATCTGCCTTTGGCCCAGGGTATGATCCTGGAATCCCATGATCGAGTCCCATGTCGGGCTCCCTGCATGGGGCCTGCTTCTCTCTCTGTCTGTGTCTCTGCCTCTCCTTCTCTCTGTGTCTCTCATGAATAAATAAATAAAATCTTTTTTTTTTATTTTTGTTTTCTTTAGAATTCTTTTTCTAGATTTGTTGAGATATAATTTCTTCTTTAATTTTGTAAATGACATCTTTTTAAAAACTATGCTTTCCAACTCCTAGTGTCAGAACCATGGGAAAGCAATTGAGCTGCCTTGCTAAACTCTTGTATTAATTCTAATAATCTGCAAAATATCTTTTTCTATGGAAACAATCAAATAACCTGTGAATGATTCTATGGAAGTGATATGCAGTAGACTGAATAGTGAGCCCCCAAAGATGCCCACATCCCAACCCCCAAAACCTGTAAATATGCCACCTGACATGACAAAATGGACTTTGTAGATGTGACTAAATTAAAGGTCTTGAGATGGGAGAGTTGCCTGGATTACCTTGGTGGGCCTAGTGTTATCACAAGAGTCCTTTTGAGAGGGAGGCAGAAGGAAAATGAAGGCTGTGTGATGAGGTACAGGAGAGAGACCATTCAGTGGTATAAACAAATTTTGCTGTGAGGCATTTTGATGATGGAGATAGGGGCCCCTGGCCAAAAAATGTGAGCAGTGACTAGAAGCTGAAAAAATTAAGGAAACATTCTCTAGAGCCTCCAGGGGGAACACATCCCTGCTGGCACCTTGATTTTAACCTCTAAGACTTATTTCAGACTTTCAGAACTGCAAGAGAATAAATCAGTGTTGTTTTAAGACTCCACATCTGTAGTGATTTGTTATAGCAACAACAGAGAAACTAATACAGGCTTATGGAAGATAAACTTTGGAAGACATATCTGGTCTGAATTCGTTTTAATTCTCTTCTCTCATTTGCAAGTTTGGTGGTTTTAGACCTCTAACCTGGAATCTTGTCTCCTCAGAACAAGATAGAAGCTATTTTCTCCCTTTACAATCTTTGTATCATTTATTTCTTTTTCTTTTCTTCCTGTTCTGCCTGGTCAGACTCCCCAGATACAATGTTGAACAGAAAAATATTAGAGGACCGCCCCCCTTGTCATCTCCCTGATTTTAGATGATATTTTTTTTAAGTAATCTCTACACCCAATGTGGGACTTGAACTCACAACCCTGAGACCAAGAGTCACATGCTTCATTGACCAAGCCAGCCTGGTGCCCTTCATCTTGCTGATTATTTTTAAAAGATTTTATTTATGTATTTGACAGAGAGAGCACAAGCAGGGGGAGCAGCAGGCAGAGGGAGAGGGAGAAGTAGGCTCCTGCTGAGCAAGGAGCCTGATGCTGGGGCTGATCCCAGGACACTAGGATCATGACCTGAGCCAATGGCAAATGCTCAAGCAACTGAGCCACCCAGGCACCCGATCTTGCTGATTTTAACCAGAATGTTTAATACTTCACCATTTAAGTATTCTATTTAAGTATACTTCACCTTTTAAGTATTTAAGTATTCTATTTGAGAGGAGAAAAAGTATTTGCTGTAAAATATTGGTAGAGAGTTTCCTAAAATTAAAGAAATTTCCTACTCCCCATTGGCCAAGATTATTATTATTATTTTTAAGTAGGCTCCACACCCAGTGTGGAACCCAACATGGGCCTTGAACTCACAATACTGAGATCAAGACCAGAGCTGAAACCAGAAGATGGACACTTATCCAACTGAGTCATCCAGGGCCCCTGGCTGAGATTATCTTTAACATAAATGAGCGCCAAATGTTATCAAACACTTTTTCTATGCCTGTCAAGGTAATTATGTAAAATTTCTCCTTTAATCTATTATTGTGTTGATTTAGATGAATACTTTTTTTTTTTAAAGGTGGGCCAACTTTTCATTACTGAGCTAGAACCAGCTTGGTTCTATTGCATTCAGCGGGCTAACATTTTAACTAAAGCTTTTGCATCTACACTTACAAGTGAAACTGGCTACCCTCTGATATCCTTGACTAGTTTTGGTTCAGGGTTAGATAGGCTCACAAATTGAGTTGGGGAGTGTTCCCTATCCTGTTATTTTGGTTGATTCTTTTTATTTTAGAAATTAAGCATTTATTTACAGCTACAGAAGATTCAGTTTCTTAAATTCCACACACTCTTACCCACAAATACACTTCTACTGTGCTCATTATCCCTATATAATTAGATAATTTTTGGTTCAGTCAATATTCAACATTATCAGGATTTTGTAAATACTACATACTAATGAGCTGTATAGATTATATTTATTTATCCTTTCCTTTTTTTAAAAAAAGATTTTATTTACTTATTCATGAGAGACACACAGAGAGAGAGGCAGAGACACGGGTAGAGAGAGAAACAGGGTCCCTGCAGGGAACCCGATGTGGAACTCCATCCTGGGACCCCAGGATCATGCCCTGGACCAAAGGCAGACGCTCAACCACTGAGCCACCCAGGCATCCCTACTTATCCTTTCCTATACAACTTTTGGCTTTCCCTAGAGTAAATTGGCCTTTTGGCCTCTTTCTGTTTGTTTGTTTATTTTGGCTTAGTTTTCTATATACCAATCAATAATTCTTCCTGAAACTATTGCATAGAACTGCAGATTTCTCAGTTCACTTAAATATTAGGTAACTGAACAATTGCAAGATTTTTGTGGAGAAATTTCTCTTGGAATTCTCTTGTTCTCTCCAAACTGTCCTGTCCTCTGTGCCTGTCTTCAGCTGTTTTGGGGACTCACCCCCTTTATATTCTTTTTGCCTCATTTCTGTATTAGAATCCTTGTGTCCTCAGGGCACCTGGGCGGCTCAGCCAGTTAAGTGTCTAACTCTTGATCTTGGCTCAGGTCTTGATCTCAGAGTGGTGAGTCTACTGGGTGTGAAGTCTACTTAAAAAAATAAAATAAAATAAATAAATAAATAAATAAATAAATAAATAAATAAAATAGAATCCTTGTGTCCCTGTTTCCAGGTTTTCTTCTCTCTTGATTTACATGTTTTTTTTTTAATTTTTATTTATTTATGATAGTCACAGAGAGAGAAGGAGAGAGAGGGGCAGAGACAGGCAGAGGGAGAAGCAGGCTCCATGCACCGGGAGCCCGACGTGGGATTTGATCCTGGGTCTCCAGGATCACGCCCTGGGCCAAAGGCAGGCGCCAAACCGCTGCACCACCCAGGGATCCCCTCTCTTGATTTACTAGCTCATTTTGGTGGGGCACATTCTTTCATTTAGAGAAGGGGTACTTGGAAGATAAAACTCCTGAGGCCTAACTTGTCTGAGTTTATCTTAATTCTCCACTCTCTTTTACTGTGTTGATCGGTATAGAATTCTAGATAGGAATCGTCTTCCTTCAGAATCTTGAAGGTATGCAGTCTTTTACTTTCAGTCTTGTTGGTGAGAAGACCAAGACCGTTCCAATTCTCACTTTTGTGTATGTGAGGCTTTTTTCCCCTGTCTTACTACTTTTATAATAATCTCTTCACTTCTCATGCTCTGACATTTCATAAAAATATGCTTTGATATAGATTATTTCCCTTGTTGCATTGGACTGTTAGGGTTTTTTTTTTTTTTTAAGATTTATTTATTTTATAGAGAGTGAGAAAGAGCACAAGCAGGGGAGGGGCAGAGGGAGAGGGAGAAGCAGACTCCCCACTGAGTAGGGAGCCCAACGTGGGGCTTGAACCCAAGACCCCAGGATCACTTAAGCTGAGCTGCTGAAGGTAGACACTTAACCAACTAAGCCACCCTGGCATCCCGTTAGGGCCTTTTAGTTAGTGTTTAATAAACACAAACAAAAGAAAAGAAAATCTTAAAAAAAAAATAGAAGCACCCTTCTGATGTTAAGTGAGATGTTACATCTATCTGCTCAGATGTAAAAGTTAACGTATCAAAATGCTGATTTCGAGTCCTGAGTGTCTGGATGGGGCTTATCTCCCAGTGGTCTTCACAGTAGGGTGACCACGTGGGAACCCAGCTGTTTCACTGGGGCAATGCCACATGTCAATAGCGCTTTTCTCTCTCAGCCTAGCCCTTTTCCCAGAGAGGAAACTTCCTTCTTCCCTCCAGAGGTTGTAAGCTTGTCTGCCATCTTTTTGGCTATAGGGTGGGAAGTTGAGTGGAGTGAGTGGGGGGGAGGGGGACGTTTACCACTCACACATAGACTTTCGCTGACTTTGCATTTTCAGTACAGTTCCCTGTTTTCACCTGGTGTGTGGTAACTCTGAACCCAGGGCCTCTTGGTGTGAAGTCCCCATCTTTCTCCATGTGGGCAAAGTAGTCTCCTGGTTGTGCAGGTGGGAGTGGAACTCTGGGCATCTCACTGACCCTCAGAAGGACAGCCAAGATGTACCTCCAAGCTTCAGTCCCACCTCTTGTCCCCATCTTTAGGGGGATTCCAAGCAAGGAATCCACTTGCTGTTTCTTATGGCACACCATGTCCCTTTCAGTTTTAAAGATTTTATTTATTTATCCATGAGAGACACAGAGAGAGGCAGAGACATAGGCAGAGGGAGAAGCAGGCTTCTTGTGAGGAGCCCTATGCAGGACTTGATCCCAGGACCCCAGGGTCATGACCTGAGCTAAAGGCAGAGGCTCAGCTGAGCCACCTAGATGCCCCCCCTTTCAGTTTTAAATGTTAGCTTTCTTCACTCTTTAAGATGAGTTACTGCTGAGTTTTCCAGCTTCCAAAATTTTCTTGACATGTCATCTGTTCCTGTATCATCTCTCCAGTTCTTTGTCCTTGTGGATATATGCCTTTTCAGTTGTAATTTCTCTGCTAGCATTTGGAGGCTTTGGGGATGATGTGTTTTTAATGCCACACACACACTCACACACACACACACACACACACACACACACATCCCAGTGTGGATGTAGGACCTGAGGGGAGGAGCACAGAAAACTGCAGATAGTCTGCAGGGCCTCACTTGGGTCTGCAGCAGACTCTGGTTTTCAGAGGCCTCCCCACAGCTGGCCGACTGCCTGACGTGGTGTTCATTTGTGTGATTGAGTAGAGAGGAATTCTCCACGTGTGTGTTCAGACCAGTGGCATTTCTGCAAAGTGCAGCAGAGAAAGGGGCTACTGAACTGAGGAGAGGGAATCAGGCTCAGCTGGAGCAAAAATCTCCTGGAAAAGTATTGACAGCCGAGATCTGGATGAAGCTCACCCACCTCAAGGTCTCTTTTGAGAGAGTTAATTCCCGAGGAGGCAATACTGGGTGCTCCTGAGGAACAGCCTAGGAGAGCAGAGTCCACCACCAGCCCCTGCTCAGACTCAGGGAGTGAGTACTGGTCTGACTCCAGCACCTGAGGCTGCCTCCCAGAAGTGAGCAAACAGCAGATCTCTCCTCCACAGAGAGCACCCCCAGAGGCTAGTACCTGGTTAACAGCACTGGCCACCTCATTTCCAGTGTGGAGCAGATAGCCACAAACAGGAGAGCTGCCTCTTGGACAGGATGCTAACCTGCCCCTTGCATCCAGCAACCAAAGTCAGACAGGGCAGAGTCTGAAAGAGGAGAGTGGAGCTCTCCCGTGTGGCCAGGACTCCGTGGCCCATGGTGGAGGCATCGTCTCAGAGATGACTGGGCAGTCCCCCATGCAAGTTCTAACCACACAGACCCCAGGACTCTGCTGCCCTGCGGTCAGGCCGAGAAGCAAAGAGAAGCCTCAAAGAGGTGGGAAAATGAGACAAGGGCCTGTAAGAATAAGCATGCTCTGGACTGTGTTCCAACACCACCAAGCAGTTCTCTGCTTCTCCATGAACACTAACGGGGTGTCCCACACTGTCTACCTAGGGATGGCAGCAAATCCCGCAGGCTAAGGGCTTGGTCCTACAAGGATGCCTGAGTTCACACACCTTTCTTAAGTCCAGGTTGTCACCTAGACTTCTTTTTTATTTAAGATTTTATTTATGTATTCGTGAGAGACACAGAGAAAGAGGCAGAGACACAGGCAGAGGGAGAAGCAGGCTCTCTGCTGAACGGGGAGCCCAAGGTGGGACTCAATCCCGGGACTCCGGGATCATGACCTGAGCTGAAGGCACATGCTCGACCACTGAGCCACCCTGGTGTCCTGTCACCTGGACTTCTGACCAACTGACTATAAATTGGAGGTTTCCACAACCCCTTCCTCAGGTTTGAGTAATTTGTTAGAACAGCTCACAGAGCTGAGGGAACCGGCTTTCTACATTTCCCAGTTTATTATAAAGGATATGACGAAAGATACAGATGCCCAGCTAGATGAAGAAGTCCAGAGGGCCAAGTCATGAAGCGTCCCGAGCTCAGGAACTCCTGTCCCCATGAATCCTGGCACATGGATGCATTCACCCACCCAGAAGCTCATCAAATCTCCTTGTTTAAGAGCTTTTATGCAACTTAATTTGCAATGCCCTCCTTTCCTTAAATCGGTGAATGGAGCCCAAAGTTCCAGTCCTGAAATCAATGGTCTTTTCTGGTGAAGAGTTGACTTAGTAGAGCCCCCAACCACCCTATGTCACTTGAGTAGCATGAACTCAGTTGTGATTAAGAGGCCTTGTTATAAATAACAGAAGGTACTCCCATTACTGAGGAAATTACAAGAGTTTTAGGAGTTCTGTGCGAGGAACTGGGGATGGAGATCAAATATATTTGTTATTATAGCACAGAGGCTGACCTCTCATCCGCAGCAATAGCTGCTTCTACTTTCCAGGGGGTGCCATGACTCACATCAGTGAGGAAATTATTCTCCACACAACCCTTCCCTTCATGCAGGTGGGTGAGGGAGGGACAGGAAAGGCTGGGCAGCAGCCACTGTCAATGCTTTGCCCACCGCGCCCTGGCCCCCTGGGCTGTGTTTTATGCAGACTGGTTCTCCCCATGCCTGCACCTGCAGCTCTTGGTAGAAAGCCAGGGAATGTATGTGCCCCTAGGGCCAGCCATCAGCCAAAGACTGACAAACACAGGGGGATAATCCTCCCACTCTCTGGCTCCCCAATGGGGGCAATTTTAAGGCTTTAAGGTGTCCCCAGGGTTCCCATGAGGGACTGAGCCAGAGCTACCCTCCTTCAACATTGCTTGCTGTCACATCTTTCCTCGGCTTCCTTTCCAGGTCCGATCCCGCACTCCCTGCCATTTGAATGCTTAAATAAATAATTTTCATATGAATCTCCTTCTCCAAATCTGCTTCTGGAAACTTAAGCTAACACAGCCTCATATTTCAGAGTCCTTGCTGGCTCTCTGTTACTAAAAATGGAAAGACGGGGTAGCCCTTTGTTTATAAAGCACAATGACAATGCTGCAGGTTGAAAATGTAGACCCTGAGATGAGGAAAGAATGCAGAATTGTTTCTTTACATTGAAGGGAGATGTTGGGCTTCTGAAGGGTGCCTGGCATGGCAAGGAAGACAGGAAGCTGGAAGCTTGAGGCGGAGAAGGGGCTGAGCAGCTGGGCAGTAGGAAACCCCTCGATTGCACCATGCCTTCCATAAAGGCTCCTGGCATACACCCCCTGTGGGTGTGATGTCTGGAGCAGGAGGAACCCAGTGAAAAGGCTCTTCGGGAAGCGATGCTGCAGTGCAGGCCAGCAGGATGGGAAGGCAAGGTGCTCCCAAAGCAGGAACTCTGAGCCAGAGAAAACTAAGGAAAACATAATCCATCAAACGTGCACTGCACGCCCCCCCCACACACACATACACGTGCATGCATATGCACACACACACACCAGTCCACCAAGAGGTGGAAAAGCATAAAACACCCTCCTTTGAGATCTGATTAATGCATGAAGTGACAAACTTGAAGTAACTAAAGGTATAAGTTCCAAAATCATCCCAAGAATATGCAAAGGTGTCTTCAACATTGAGGGGATCCCTGGGTGGCTCAGCGGTTTAGCGCCTGCCTTCGGCCCAGGGCATGATCCTGGAATTCCAGGATCGAGTCCTGCATCAGGTTCCCTCCATGGAGCCTGCTTCTCCCTCTGCCTGTGTCTTTGCCTCTCTCTCTCTCTGTGTGTGTCTCTCATGAATAAATTTTTAAAAAATTTTTTTAAAGGTGTCTTCAATATTGAGACAGCATTTCTCAATTAAAATTGGGGTTACATGGGCCTGGCTCCAGGCCATAAATTTGATTCAAGTCTTTTCCATTCATTTTTTAAGTTTTATTTATTTTAGAGAGAAAGCATGAGCAGGGGGAGGGCAGAGGGAGAGGAGAGAAGCAGACTCCCCATTGAGCACAGAGTCCAACTTGGGCTCGATCCCACAATCCCAAGATCACAACCCAAGCCAAAATCAAGAGTCAAATACTTCACCATATGAGCCACCCAGGCGCCTGTATTCCATGAATTTTGGGCCTCCTTGACCATTGGCTACCTCATTATCATGGCAAAAGATAGGCATAGAAGAGACAAAGCCCAACACGCAAGCACATTTTAAGCCTCTGCTCAATCATGTGTACCAATATCTCATTGGCCAAAGTAGGTCATATCACAGACCAAAATCAAGGTGCAATAAAGTACATTTCTTGCATGGATCTGCAGTGTAAAACTAATTATTTGCTGAATAATCATCTAACCTACCACAGGCTGAATCTTGGACAACCAAGGGATGTTGTTCTAGGGAGAAGTGGGAGGAGTATGTGTTCCACAGAGAGGAACGACATCAGGAAGGTCAGAGAGACACAAGGTTGTGTGGCACATTTAAAGAATGGCAGGTGGTTTGAAGGACAGGACACTGGTGAGAGATGTTGAGTATGTGCAGGAGCTAAGTCTGGAGAGAAAGGTAAGAGCCAGTATCTCAGGATAGGAGGAAACCCAAAAGATCTAGGTAGATTTTTTAAAAGATTTTATTTATTTATTCATAAGAGACACAGACAGACACACATAGGCAGAGGGAGGAGCGGGCTTCCCACAGGGAGCCTGATGTGGGACTCCATCCCAGGACCCTGGGATCAGGCCCTGGGCTAAAGGCAGACTCAACCGCTGAGCCACCCAGGTGTCCCAAGATTTGGATAGATATGAGCAAGGTAAGAGGTCTGTCCTCCCTGTTAGGTTTTCTTTCTTTCTTTTTTTTTTTTAAGATTTTATTTATTTATTCATGACAGACACACACACACACACACACAGAGGCAGAGAGAGGGAGAAGCCTGATGTGGGACTCAATCCCAGGTCTCCAGGATTATGCCCTGGGCCTAAGGCAGGCGCTAAACCACTGAGCCACCGGGGCTGCCCCCTGTTAGGTTTTCAAGGGACTCTTGCCTTGTCTCTTGAAGTCTCTACTTCTTGGCAGAAAAAAACCCTTCCATCACCCTTCTTGCTCTCTAGGGAACTGAAATTACCTTCACCTCAGTATTCAAGTGAGGAACTGCACCAATTCTCCTTTTTCTTATCACCTCCCATGCCTTGTGTAGCATCTAGTAAATGTTTGTCATATATACCCCTAAAGAGTGTAAGCGACTCAGAATTTTTTTGTCAAAATTATTTTTTTTTCTAATAAGGCATACTTATTCAAAGAATGTCACACTGCCTGTTGGCAGATATAACTACCTTCACACTTCGGTGATAGCCTTCCCAGATTCTATGCAATGTAATTACATAATTAGAATCATTGTTATGTTTAACCGGTTTTTTTTATATCAACTCAAAATGTAACAACTCAAAACATAAACCTATCACATCCTTCTTAATGGCTGCATTGTACTTTGTTGCATGGTTATGCCGTTTATTCAATCTCTTAACTTTCACCATTAGAAATAATAGTCTGAAGATATCCTTCAAATACATCTTTGCTCCCTGATGTACTTGGTTGTCTAGTTAAATTGCTAGACATAGTTTGTTCAAATGAATACCCACTTAACCTTTTTACATATCATTAAATTGCCTGTCAGATGGTTATATCAATATACAATCCTACTTCACACACTTGACATTACTGGATATTTTATACATGGCTAATATGAACAATTTTATCTCATTGTTATTTAATGGAACAATGACTTTTTTATTTCTTTGTAAAAAAAATATGTTTTTAAATTAGATCTCTCCCAGCAGAGCTATCAGCATATGTGAGGGGAGGACACAGATATTTTAGAAGAGAGGGATGATTAAGTTAGAAACAAATTAATAAATTAGAAAGTTAAAAATAACTAGATTTTGATAAATAAAACTAGAAGCTGGTTCTTGGAACAAAAGAGGGAAAAGAAGAAGGAAAGAAAAATTATTATCAAGTACAAGGAGAAAAATAAGAGATAAAACATGTTAAGCACGGTGCCAGATATAAGGAATAGGGTCTTCACTTCTGCATATAAAAAATATAAATTATTAGAAAATTCTATATTAAAGCTTATGTTAATATATCTGAAAATTTATCAGAAATGAATGGTTTTCCTTGAAAATATGAGTTCCTAAAATTGACTCTAAAGAACCTATATACCATAATTTACCAAAAGCCATTGATAAAATGGAAAAATGTCTCCAAGCAACAGAGCCCCAGATGGTTTTATGAATGACTTCTAGGAAATCTTATTTTAAAATACCATTTCTGTGTTATTTAAACTAGACATTTACACTAGCATAGGAAAAGATGTAATTTATAATACAAAAATGCAATACATTTTATAATACAGAAGACTAACTAGGCACTTACAGATATGAAAGCCTTAAATAAAATATTAGTAAGTTAAATCCAACAGTGTATTAAAAGAATTGTGCACTGTGATCAAGTAGTGTTGATTCCAGGAAGAATGATTAAGAAATCTGTGCTGAATCAAGCATTCTGTAATACATCAGATGGTGAAAGGAAAAAAGCATATGATCATCTCAATATATGCCAAAAATGCATTAATTAAAGCATGACATATATTTCTGATAACAATGACAATGGCACTGACAATGATTATGATAAATACCTTAGTAAGCAAAGAACAGAAAAGCCAAGGATACTTTCTTTTTTTAATCAGAAGCCACAAGCAACAAACTTAATGGTATAACATTAAACTTTGGGAATGTTCCAATTAAATGAAATGTTCACTGTAATTGCTATTAATCAAAATGTTTCTGAAATCTTAGAACAATGCCATTAACGAAGAAAAGGAAATAAAAGCAATAGATTAAAAAAAAAACAGCAAATAATCTTCATTTCCAGATTATATTCTTTTCTTCCTAGAAATTCCATGAAAACCAATTGAAAATATTATGGAAACTAATAATAGATGTCAATTAGGGGAGGATTGATTTGTGTTGTTTTGTTTTTGAGAGAAAGAGAGAATGCACTCCCAAGAGCTAGTGGGGGGAGGGGCAGAGGGGGAGAGAGTCTTAAGTAGGTTCTGTGCTCAGCTTGGAGCCCCATAAGGGCTCAGTCTCACAACTCTGAGATCATGACCTGAGCCAAAACCAAAAGTCAGATACTTAAGCGACTGACCCACCCAAGCACCCCTAAAGTGGTTTAATATAAGAAATAGACAAATCTACAACTTTCTTATATACTAACCATAACCAGTTAGTAAATGTAATGGGAGAGAAAAAGGAGATTCTAGTCATAATTGCAACAATAACTGTAGAATACCTGTGTGTGACTATGATTTAAATATATGACACATGAAGAAAATATATGAAATATAAATAAAATATTCCTAAAACAAACAAAAAACCCTTAAAAAGTTGGAGAGAGAGACCACATCTCAAGATATAAAAATGTTAGTTTTTCCTGAATTATTTTATGAAGTTAATGAAGTTTCTTTTTTAAAAAAAGAGTTTAGGCCCGTCTCCTCCTCCCTCCTTTCTGCTGCCATCCTTGTTGCATGTGGTTGTGATCGCCATGTCTTCTCACAAGACTTTCAGAATCAAGCGATTCCTGGCCAAGAAACAAAAGCAGAATTGTCCTATTCCCCAGTGGATTCGGATGAAAACTGGTAATAAAATCAGGTACAACTCCAAGAGGAGACACTGGAGAAGAACCAAGCTGGGTCTATGAGGAAGCATCGCAGATCATGAAATAGCATAGTTGGCACACATATTTAAGCCACATGGAGATCACATGTTCCTATCCTATCAATATGGAAACATCCTTCCTACCTGGCCAATAGACATGTCTTATCAAGGGAATGATTTTCTCTGTTACTATGCCTCTATACCAGTAGGTTGGTTCAGTAATAAATGTGAGACCTTTCAGCTGAAAAAAAAAATTATTTATTTATTTGAGAGAGAGAGAGCAAAAGCAGGGGGTGTGGAGCAGCAGAGAGAGAGGGACAAGCAGACTCTCTGCTGAGCAGGAAGCTTGACACAGGCCTCGATCCCAGGACCCTGAGATCATGACCTGAGCCAAAGTCAGATGCTTAACTGACTGAGCCACCCAGGTGCCCCAAAATTAATGTAGTTTCAATTCAAATCCCTATGGGATAACTTTTGGAACTTGAAAGATTGATTCTAAAGTTGTCTGAGGGCAGCCCCTGTGGCACAGCAGTTTGGCGCCACCTGCAGCCTGGGGTGTGATCCTGGAGACCCGGGATCGAGTCCCACATCAGGCTCCCTGCATGGAGCCTGCTTCTCCCTCTGCCTGTGTCTCTGCCTCTCTCTCTCTCTGTGTCTATGAATTAACAAGTAAAATCTAAAAAAAAAAAAAAAAAAAAAAGAATATAGAAATCTCTTTGTTATAAAAAATAAAAAAAAAATAAAGTTGTCTAAAAGAAGGTATACTTGAAGCCAAGAAATTTTTGGTGGGCTTTTAGCCCCACAGAATAAAGAGTACATTTCCCATTCTCCCTTGCAGCAAAGTATGTTCCTGTGACTAAGTTTTGACCAATGAAAGTGTTTTGTTGCTGCATCCCAGAAACCTTTCTTTAAAAATGGATTCATGCATCATTTCCCTTCTAACCCCTTTCTCTACCCTGCTGCTTGGAACATGATGATGTCTGAGGATGAGGATGTATAGGCTAGACCTTGAGAATGAAGGTCAGTCTAATAACAACACAGCAGAAAGCTGGAAAGAATCTGGTTTCCAGAGGTTTTCATGAAAGTGAAAAGCCACATCAGCTCCAGATTGCCTACATCTGGACCTTAACATGAACGAGAACAGACTATCTTATTTAAGCCACTGTTATTTGGAGTTTTCCTCATTCACAGGTGAATCTCACCCTATTATAATATTTTCCCCATGCTTATATAATTATATTAAGACCTATATAAAGACACACACGCAAGTTTTATGTAGGTTTCTGTCATTGTTTTGAGGGAGAAGACAACTTTCTTGATCTTGCTTTCCTGAGTTTATACAACCTTGTGACATTTCCTCCACTTCAACTAGTATAGCTCTAATACATATATATATTTTTAAGATTTACTTATTTATTTTGAGAGAGAGAACACAAGTGGGAGGGGCAAGGAAAGAAGGAAAGAGAATCTCAAGCAGATTCTGTGCCCAGTGCAGAGCCTGACACAGGGCTCAATCCCACAACCGCGAGATCACAACCCGAGCAGAAACCAAGGGACACCCAACCAACTGCATCACTCAGATGCCCTTTTAATACATTTTTTGATGGCTTCAAAAAAGTACCAAAATTTATTCCCTCATCTTCTCACTATTGGGCACCTGCTTTGTTTCTGATTTTCCCCCCACTCTTACAATGTAATAAGCATAGGTTCTTGTCTTCTGATGCTTTTTTCTAAGGGACAGAATCCTATATACTTCTACCCTTGGTTGGACCACTTCACATCTTAATGGAGGGCAAGAATAATACTTGATTTGCCTAAATACCTAAGCCAACTGGATGAAGGGGTATGCATTTTAAATTTTAACAGATGTCAATAGATTACTTTCCAAAAAGACTAAAACACTTACATTTCCATCAGCAGTGTATGAGAGCACCATTTCTCAATATCCCTACAGGCAATAGTTCTTTTTTAATTTTTAGCAGTCTGGAGGATATAAAATATTGTTACCTCAGTTTGCTCTTCTTGGACTATAATCAATATCCGGTAATGTAAGACTCCTGTCCCTTCTTTTCATAGTTTTCAGACAAGATCACTTTATCCAGTTTAAACAAAACTTTATGGGATTAAGAATGGAATTATAATAAATTGATATATAAATTTAGAGAAAATTAGAATTTTTGTATTAAGCCTTTCCATCCAAGAACATGGTAAAGCTTTTTATTGAGTTAGTTCTTTTATATCTTTCAATAAACTTTATAGTTTTTTTTTTTATTTAGCTTTTCCAAAGCCTTTCTTGTTAAATTTATTCTTAAATATTTTTTAGTTTTTGGAGCTATTATAAATAAAACATTTTCATATTTCCATTTTTAGGTATTTATTGGTAAAATAGAAAAATGCTATGATTTTTTGTATATCTTATAACAAGACACCTTCTCAAATTATCTTATTCATATAATTATATTTTTTACTGGAACCTCTCATATTTTCATGTTAAATAATAGCATTAGAGAAAAATTTTATTTCCAATGCTTAGTAAGTTATTTCATTTTCTTTTTTGGCACTTTCTAGGACCACCAAGACCAGGATAAATAATAAAGACCAAGTTTTGTGGTTTGTTTGTTTCTTAAGATTTTATTTACTTATTTGACAGAGAGAGAAAGCAACCCCAAGCAGGGGGAACAGCAGGCAGAGGGAGAAGCCCCAATGTGGGGCTTAATCCCAGGACCCTGGGATCATGACCCAAGCAGAAGGCAGACATTTAACCAATTGAGCCACCCAGGCACCCCATTTCATGGATTTTGTATTCCTTTCCTTCAATTGCTAGTGCTCCTATATACTTATACCCTTGGTTGGACCACTTCACATCTTACCGGAGGGCAAGAATAATACTTGATTTGCCTGCCACTCCATCTCTAGCATCCAAAATAGGGCTGGGAACATACTATAAAAAGGAAAAACATATATGTATTTCAAGAAGGAGAAAGTAGCCAAATGTTGAGTTCTGCTAAGATCAAATAAGATAGGAATTCAAAAGTGCATTTTAGATTTAACAATAAGTTCACTGATGAACTTAGTGATAGTATTTTAGTGGAAAGAGCAGAAGCCACAGGACAAAAATTTTGGAAGACCTCAAGGAACGTTTTGTACAAACATTTACGGCACTGAGCTCTCCTAGTGTTTATGAGACCCTGAAAACATTTCAGAGTAGTGGAGCTCTTGGTACACATGGAGAGCTGAGAGCTGAGCAATAGTCATGTTAAGGACTTTGTACTTAAACTTAAACTTAGCTACCATAGGTAGCTAAGGAAGAATTTAAACTAAAGAATCATACCATTAGAGTTGCTTTTTTAGAAAGGTCATTCTTTCTAATTTTTTTTTAAGATTCTTAATTCTTATTTATTCATGAGAGACACAGAGAGAGAGGCAGAGACACGGACAGAGGGAGAAGTAGGTTCCCCTCAGGGGAAGTCCCCAATGTGGGACTCCATCCTGGGACCCTGGGATCAAGCCCTGAGCGGAAGGCAGTGATGGCTCAACCACTGAGCCACCCAGGTGTCCCTGAGTCATTCTTTCTAAAGAAAGAGAGTACTATTTCCTGAATTCACCCATTCCTCTCCATCCTTATTTGCATTGCCTTTTCCTGGATCACCTTTCCTACCCCCTCTTAACGTGTGGGTTCCTGTGGCAACCTCCTGGTCTCATTCTTATCACTCCTCTGTCTGTCACACCAGCTTCCAAGGTAATCCCTTTGTTTTGCTTTTGGTTTTGGTTTTGTTTTTCAGATGAATCTTCTTGAGATTACAAATCTAATCGTGTCATTCTTCTGCTTAAAGTACATTTTTGGGATCAGTAAAGCACTGTCCCAGCTTCTATGGTTTCTAGCCTTCCCAGGTGAGTGCCCAAGGGCTCAACATCCATTCCTTAGTTGGGTAGAATTTTTATCTGGGGATTGACCTATTCTTGGGACTCCTAGGGAGAAAGATGGTTTCTGCTTTAGGAAAACAGAACCTGATGAAGATCCAGTGAGCATCCTTTGAGCTTTTGGGTGCAGATTTCCTCAGAATTGTTTATTCTCCCACCCTGGAACCAGTTTAAATGGTGCTAAAAGCTGGTGATGGTGCTTATCCCATTCCTCTGCTGCATGTTCCCTACAGAAGGCCCTGATGTCCTCATTCTGTTGGGATAATAGGGTGAGTTCTCTGGAAACCATCTGGTCTGTAAATCTGTGTCTGAGAAAGGAATCCGGAAGATTTGGATGGATTTGGCGAAAAGTTCTTCTTAGAAGACTTCACAATCCAACCAGTTCAAGACTAGAATTCAGTAATTATAATGGTGACAGTAATATGGCAGAACTGTTTTCCTTCCATATCTTTCTCCCCTCCTCCTCAAAGTCTGGTCCCTCCTGAGGCCAAGATTGTAGAGGTAGTAAGACTTGGTCAGGTTCTGAATATGTTTGGAATTAGGGCTGATGGGACTTGCTGACAAATTGGATGCAAGGTGAAAGAGAGAGATGGATCAGGATGACTCCAAGGTGTTTAGTCTAAGCAATCGGAAGCAAGAAGTTGCTATTTATTGACATGAAGGAAGTGATACAATGAGCAAGTTTTGAAGAGGTCTAGAGTTTAATTCCATGTTATATTTGAGATGCTATTAGACATCAAAAAGGACATCAAGCAGGTAGTTGGGCATATAAGCCCAGAGATTTGGGGGGAAGCCTGGATTGGATATATAAATCTGGGAGTGTTCAAAGCCATGAAACTGGATGAGGTCACCAGGAAGTAAGTGGAAATAAAGCGGGAAAACAGAAAATCAGGAAGATTTGTATGGTGCCTGGGGAAGAGTTGTTCTTAGAAAACTTTACAATCTGGACGCCAGGGTGGCTCAGTGGTTGAGTGTCTGCCTTTGGCTTAGAGCGTTATCGGGACTGAGTCCCCCAACGAGCTGCCTGCAGGAAACCTGCTTCTCTCACTACCTATGTCTCTGCCTCTCTCTGTGTGTCTCTCATGAATAAATAAAATAAAATAAAATAAAATAAAATAAAATAAAATAAAATAAAATAAAAAAGACTTTACAATCAAACCAGTTCAAGACTAGGATTCAGTAGTAATATGGTGACAGTGATGAGGCAGGACTGTTTTCCTTCTAACATTTAGGTAGGAAACCCAACATTTAGATGGGAAGATGAGGGAGAACCAATAAAGGAAACTAAGAAGGAACATTCATTGAAGTAGAAGGAAAACTTTAAAAATGCAGTGTCATGGAAGCTAAGCACAGAAAGTATTTCTAGGGGATCCCTGGGTGGCGCAGCGGTTTGGCGCCTGCCTTTGGCCCAGGGCGCGATCCTGGAGACCCGGGATCAAGTCCCACATCGGGCTCCCGACGCATGGAGCCTGCTTCTCCCTCTGCCTATGTCTCTGCCTCTCTCTCTCTCTCTCTCCCTCTCTCTCTGTGACTATCATAAATAAATAAAAATTAAAAAAAATAAATTTAAAGAAAGTATTTCTAGGAACACATCAATTGCCAAATGCTGCAGATAAGTTGTATTAGCCCCAGTAGAACTGGCTGCCATAATAGAGACATTAAAGACATCCCCATATCTCAGTGGCATGAGCAATATAAGTATATTTCTCACTCACGTACAGTATATTCAGCAGCAGAGAAGAATGATAAAAGGAGGGGAGAAGAAGCTCTTTGCTCCATAAAAATATTCAGAGTCCATGTTGACAGAGGCTGAATTATCTTCAACTTGTGGCTTTCAAGGGCACTCAAGGTATCAATGTCCAGCCAGTAAATGTTGGTGGGAGATGAGAATAGTACACAGAAAGTATAATGGTAAGAGTCTGGCAAGAAATAGCACACTCAAGCTGCGTAATTTTAGAAGCATTTGATTAAAAGATTATCTATAAAGGTAGGAGCAGGGGCAGGAAAACTGTGAAAGGATTTCCATGACCATGAGATGGTTGATGGTAGTAGCTGTTACCATCTTAGACTTGAAGAGATAAGAGAAAGCAATGATTAGTGGACTCAAGAGAGACAAAGAACTATGTGGTAGAGATGCCTGACTGAAGCTTTGGTAGAGGCAGATAGCCAACTAAAAACAAGCATACAGGGACCAATCCAGGGGAACAAATTGCCTGACCTTCTTCCTTCCTGCCTCCAATCTCCTGCAGGTACTTCCCAATGACTCAAGCCATCCAGAAATGAGAAGGCTCATTACTAAAATCCCTAGTGGCCAGGCTCTTAAGGCACAGACCAGGGTGGGAAAAGGTGAAGAGTGGATTTGGAGGAACAGATATCCAGCATGGAATGTTTCTGTAACTCAGGCTTGGGAGGCACATATATCCCTTCCACCCACATTCCATTGGCCAGAACCCATCATATGGCCACATCTAACTACAGATTAAGAAATCAAGTGCCCAAAAGGAGGAAAGGAGAGATTTGGTGAATGGCAAGGTAGAGTACTCTCTACTGTGTGGCCAAGGAAGATAACAACTGAGCATTGACCATTGGATTTAGCAATATGGAAGCAATTGGTAATCATGATAATCCAGTCATGAGTGTGAAAACCTGATAAGAATAGATGCAAGAGAGAATGCGAGGAGAAGAATCAGAGATAGCAATTGCTAACAACTTCTTTCAGTCAGTTTTGCTGAAAAGGGAATCAAAGCAAAAAGGTGATAGCTAGAGGGTTGTGAGATCAAAGAAGTTTGCTTTGTTTTTCATGGTGAAGAAATAAAAGCATGTTTTATGCTGATGGGAATGTTCCAGGGGAGAGAAAAAATTGATGATGCAGGAAAGGGCAAATTGCTGGAGTGATGTCCTTGAGGAAGCAAGAAAGGATGAGATCTAGCCATAAGCTGAAGGTTGGCCTTGGAAAAGAATCCAAGCAGTTCATCTGTAGGAACAGTGAAGAAAGCAGAATATATGGACAGAGTCCTGGTAAGGAAGAAATGTGGTGGGGAGCTTGTTGGAGGTCCTTTCCAATCACCTGTATTTTCTCAGTGTAACAAAAAGGAAAGCTAGCTGAGAGTGAGTCCAGAGGAGGAATTTGGGGGATTTAAATAGAAATGAGACAATGCAACTTAGTTACCTAAGATGGTGTGAGAAAAAAAAAAGAAAAAGAAAAAAAATAAAAGATGGTGTGAGAAATGATGTCCAGAAGTTAATCTTCCCATTGGAGATGGTCCAATTGTCTCTGAGACAGGTGAAAGGCCCTGCCTCTCTCCATTCTGTCAGTAGCCCTTTCCTTGCCCTAACCCAACATCAGAATTGGAAAATAAGCATAGAGAGAGAGCACTTACAAGGCCCAAGCTCTGCTCTAAACACTTCATATATACTTAGGCATAGTAATGCCATGCAGTAGATACTACTTTTTTAAAAAAATTTATTTATTCATGAGAGGAAAAGAGAAAGTGCAAGTGTGAGGGAGAGGGAGAGGAAGAGAGAAACCCCACCAGACACCGCACTCAGTGCAGAGCCCCACATGGGGCTCGATCTCACGACCCTGATATCATGACTGGAGCCGAAACCAAGAGCCATATATTCAACGGACTGCACCCAGGTGCCCCAACAGTAGGCACTACTATTATCATACCTCCTTTTCATAATGAGGAAACCCACACACAGGCAAGTAATACAGTAGATTATTGAGCTGAATTCAACTCGGGCAGTCTGGCTCCAGGCTCTTGAATCCTATGTCTCTATCTGTATGTATTAGATGTGTCAGAGATAATCACTAGAGGGGGTTGTGCTTGAGAGAAGGAAATACAACTTTGAAAGGGTGAGGAGCTGTGGCCAGGTAGATGGGGATGAGGATTGGTGGGTGGGACGCCTGGGTGGTTCAGTTGGTGAAGTGTCTGCCTTCAACTCAGGTCATGATCCCAGGGTTCTGGGATCCAGCCCTGCATTGAGATCCCTGCTTAGTAGGACACCTGCTTCTCGCTTTCCTGCTCCCCCTGCTTGTGTGCTGGCATGCTCTCTCTGTCACAAAAATAAAATCTTAAAAAAAAAAAAAAAAAAGGAGAGGATTGGTGGGGACTTGCTACTGGAAGACAGGTGGCCACATGGTGACTCAGGGAGCCTGGGACCAAAAGGCAGAGCCAGTATCCGAAGTACAGGGACAAGTTGAACAGGCCTGCATCAGTCAGCATATAATGCTTGATTTAATCTTGACTTAATGTTCCCTTGGTTTCTGTGTGTGTCACTGGCTAACAGAATCTGCTGTGTTTCCATGATGGAGGGGTGTGGTACCGTGGTGGGAGCAATAATGATGATGTGGTAAAACAGCTCTCAGTCAATGCGTGCTTCATCAGTGAACAATGAATCCATGAAGAATTTTATCGGCAAAAATACCCATCTATGAGCAAAGAACCAAATTGACTTACATTACATTATTTAATGCTTATAATACCCTTATGGGGTACACACCGTCATCCCCATTTCCAGATAAGGAGAGTGAGGCTCAGAGAGGTTGTGTAACTGTCCAAGGTCACATGGGTAACAAGTGGTGGAGCTGGGGCCTGAGCCCCAGCCTTTTGGAGCCAGAGGCTGACTACATTGTACCAGCTGCCTCTCTATTTGGGGATGAAGCACCAGGAGCCCTAAGGAACCCTACAGGGCCCCGAGGGCCTCTGGGGCAGGGCCCCCGGTTGAGAGGGACTCCCTTTAATGAAGGCAATTGAGAAACAATCCTCCTCTTTATTTGCCTGTAACAGGGGCTCAGAAAAGCTAATTATCTTCCTGTGAACCAGTTAACTATTCAATTTTCTCCATTTGGGTAATTAATTATCAGAGTCAAGTGCAGGATCCAGCTAATTTTAGAAAGACGCAGCTGTAGGGTCATCTGGGGAACAAACTCAGCTGAGAAAGGAGGAAGCACAGGCAAGAGTCTCTCTCTGCTGTGGCTCAGAGGGAGGTCGGGAGAGGGGCTTCGGGCTGGCTGGAGTGGAGGGCAGGGGAAAGTGTGCTGAGAGCAGGCTGGCTGGGATTCCCTCAGCACCAGGGAGCAGCAGAGTCAGGGGCATGGGCCCAGCTGCCAACGCAGCTGCCAGCATCACTGCAGGGGAGAAACGGGGGCATTCCTTCAACCACCAGCTGCTCTGTGTCCTCTCTCCCTTTGAGGCACCCATGGGATCTGTCACCCCTCAGTCCTCACATCCTCACTTGGAGACAGCTTATAAAGACGTTAAGCCACAGAGGGAGAGAGAAAGAGAGAGAAATCTTAGTTTTCATCTCTGGCTATCAACTCGGGCTAATACTGCTAACATTCGTCAAGAGCCAGGCATATCTCATACCACGGTGGTTGGGTACAATGACTTTCCTGTGTTACAGATGAGAAAACTGAGGTTCAGAGACACAATGTAGCTTGTTCAGGATCTCATGGTTAGGATGTGGCAGAAACTGGAATTTGAGCTCAACTCTTAAATCCACGCCCTCACCATTTCTTAAAGCAACATGCCACACGTGCAATTTTTCTGAGCAGCACCATGGTGAAGAGTTGGAGTATTTGGGACAGTAAGGGTCGGACAAGCACTTGGTTCTCTAAACTAAGTCAATTAATTGGTCAGGGATATCAAACCTTCAGCAAGCTCCTCAAGGGAAGGGACATTCCAGTTGTAAAAGCAGTAGGTCTAGAATTCTTGCCACTATGTACCACCATGTGCTCTGGGAGGCATCAGGGGAGAATGGAGAAGACCTGGCCAGAGAGTCTGCCTCCAGCGTCAGTTGCTGAAGGGTCAGAATTGGGGTGGGGATGTTGATGATGATAGTTTTACTGAGCACTTACTATAAACCAAGAACTGTAATGATCACTTTTACTGAGTTGGTGACTCTGTTAATCCTTATGATGATCCATGAAGTGGTCATTCTTATCATTCCTGTTATACAGATAGAGAAACTGAAACACTAAGTTGAGTTCCTTGCTCTTGAGTGAGGAAGCTATATTAAAATCTGAGCCGTTTGTCCCTACTATTCCCCTCCCAGTCAACCAGGCCCTGGTAGCGGGTCAGAGAGAGTTGGTAGGGAGGCTACCCCAAACCATGGACAGCTCCCCATGGCCCCTGGTTGCCTAGTTACATCCCTGAGACTGGTTCATTGTACCAATGACCACTACCAATGTCTACCCTTTGTGAAGAGCTCTGCTTTCTTGCAGAGGGGAATTTTCCTTGGACTGACTCTTAGGGACCAGGTGCTGTGGCTTGATTCAAGTCCCTGATAAGCCTTGTGGAGCTGGGTCCTGAGCCAGGAACATCTCTCCTCAGGGTTCTGGAGACCCATCCTCTAAGATGTAAGAGTTTTCTCCATGTGGGACAGTCAGATAACTGATCCCCACAGTCATTTTTCCCATCCAGTCCTGCTCTTCCTACATTTGCCATTACCTCCCACATCCCATTTCTCTGGGAAAGCCAGTTCCATATGTCTTAGCTTCTCCATCTGTGCTTCTGTCATCCCTGCAAAAGCCCATGGTCCAAACTGGACCTGCCCAATTATGTCTTCCTCATTTTGCCAGCTCTGATAGGAGTTTCCAAGTTCAAAGCCAGGCTCCCTGGCCCAATCTGCCGGCCCAGAGCCCCAGCAGGTGCAGCATAGTTGCTAAGCAACATCTCCAGGATCTCTGTGTGTTCCAGTCACATGATTATCGTTGCTAAGGAAACAAGTCCTCTGGCATCCCAGGACGCAGCAAGGCCTAGGCAATGGTGTGTTACCTGAGGCCTAACAAAAATCTTACTGTCCCATGTTCCTGACAAGTTGTGAGTCCTTAACTGTTATAGGGGATGATGAGGTTGATCCTTACCTTTTACCCAGACACTGGCTCTTAGAAGGGAGTATCCAAACTGGAGTCTTGGTGACTCACTGGGCATTCATGGAATCCAGTTCTTGGGGGTGGCCAGTATTAAGAGAGGCTTTTAAAGAAAGATATTAATACATCAGAGTTCAGAAGACAATCTATATCACCAATCCTCTCACTTCTGTCCATAGATTCTATTGTAAAGATAGAATTTGGATTTGAATTGGAAGACGGGAAAGGTGAGGAGGTGCAGGACAAGAGGGTTGCAGTAGGGTCCCAGTACTACAGCAACAAGAGAACCAGAGAAGGTTTTCCCCAATACCACCTCCCCACACCTGTAGCTCAAACACTGCAGGACAGTAGATGCCATATCAGGGGATATCACAGTCTCCCTGGAGGGCTTGCTTCCCTGTATTCTCTAGTCCAGACTTCTTGGAGCTCTCTCCCCAGGACTGGCTCAGAAATGAGATGAGGAAATGAGGAAATCTTTCTGAAGGACAAAAAGACAGAGAGATGGATGATAAGAGATAAAATATCAGAGAATTTGAGCACTAATTGAAGATGCAACAATTGAAAAATAGGAATTCCAAAAATAAAGAACAGAGAGTACAAATGGAAGAAAATTATCAAAGAAATAATAAGAATATATTGAAAATAACTGAAATATCCTGGAAAAGATAGGCATGAGTTTCCAGCTTCAAAGATTCTAAAGAAGGGTCAAAACAAACACCAAAAATATTTCTCCCTAAGTCACATCTTCAGAAAGTATCAGATTACTGATGACAAAGAGAAGATCCTAAAAGCTTCCAGACAGTGAAGCCAATTTGCATAGAAAATATCAAAAATCATAATGGCATCAGGTTCCAAAGTAAGAGAAAACCATACAACGTCCTCTAAATATCCAAGGAAAATTATTCCATCCTTTCAATTAAAGCTGTTTTAATTTCCAAGAACTCTTTTTGATCTACTTGATTCCTATTTTAAAACACCCCTGTCCTTTTTCCACGGGGGCAGTATCCAATCTTGTCTTTTCTATGTATTGTCTCAAATTCCTTCAAATTGCACCCATTAGGTAAGCAGTTTGTGTCTCTCTCTTTCACAGTGGAGGCTTTCCTCAAATGTTTGGGGACATTTAGCAGATGGTTTGATTAGTTTTAGGTGTAGAAGTTTAGGTTGCCTGATCACATTTAAGAGTAAAGCAGTAAGGAGTGCCTGGGTGGCTCAGTTAGTTAAGCATCTGACTCTTGATCTCAACTCACATGTTGATCTCAGGGTCATGAGTTCAAGCCCCACATTAGGTGCCACACTAGGCATGGAGCCTACTTAAAAAAAAAGAGAGAGAGAGAGAGTACTAAAAAGCACCAGTTAGGAGCTCTTTGTACTGAGTTTGGAGTGTGGTTTGTGAACATCATTGTAAAGAGATCCCCCCAGGGTCTCTTTGTTATATCATTCTTCTTAAACTGGTAAGATTCCCCAGAGAGAAGGATTGTCCCCTTTGATTGGAGGATATGATCCTGGCAACCAGCACTCTAGCTGCTATGAGGGAAGAAAAGGGTGGGAGTTTCAACACTTAGTATGCAAATTTATATCTAATTCCCCTGCTTTCAGCAGAGAAGATACCTACCCTTAACTATACCTGGCATCCCCAGATCCAGAGCCCTCTTTAACCTTATCAGGAAAATAAACCTTCAATTTTCAGCTGGGGTTGTAGAGAACCAGGTGTCTTCTTCTTAGATTTTAAACCAACCTTCCTGTTTCAGCCCCATCTAGGGGTGCCTCCAAACCCTGAGCTTTGGGAGTTTCTGCTGTGAAGACAGGTTGCTGTTTCTTGGCTTTTCCCACGACAGTTCTGGGTCTCCTAAGCCAGCCAGCATATATTCATCTGATTTCCAGCTTCTAAAATTTTATTGCTGCTTGGGAGTATTGTCTTCTCTCCTACCCTCTTTATTTTTATAGATAAATCAATCAATCAATCAATCAATCAATCAATCTTTTCAAAATTCCTACACTTATTATTTTACTTGTGTTTTGGGAAAGAAGGTTGGTAATCCACTCCACTTGTTAAAATCGCCATCTTGAACCAGAAATCTTGAAGTTGATTAATAACTGGCATTAACACACGTGCATCCAGACTGGGTAGGTTGGAATGTGGGCTTCAGTATCTTGGCTCTTGAACATACTAGCTGCTTAACCATGGGTAAGTTACAGAAACTGTCTGTTTCCTCATCTGTAAAATAGAGATAATAATAGTACATAGTTGAGGTGCCGGGGTGGCATAGTCAGTTAACTGTCTGACTCTTAGTTTCAGCTCAGGTCATGATTTCAGGATCCTGGGTTGGAGCCTTGAGTCAGGCTCTGTGCTCTGTGAAGTCTGCTTGGGATTCTCTCTCCTCCTCTCCCTCTGGCCCTCCCACCTGCACTCATGCTATCTCTCTCTCTCTCTCTCCAATAACTAAATCTTAAAAAAAAAAAAAAGGCACATACTTCACTTGAGTGTTGTGAACTCTAGAATAGTGCCTAGGATATAGCCATTCCCTCAGAAATTATTGTTATTATTGTTATTATTATTATTATTACGTTGTATTTACTATATGCTAGCACCTGTGGCAAGGGCAGTGGGTCTGGGGAAACCAAGATGAATATTCCATTTGAGTTTCCACTCCTTCCAGCCCCCAAACTGGTATGACCAGTTTTCCCACTCTGGTCTATACCATGTAAATACAGTATGTGTCCTAAGTAAATTACAGGCAGGTGGAAGTTCTAGTTGTGCAAATATAGCTGGTAACAATGTAAACAAAGTATTCAAATGAATTGGAGGCCCCAATGACAGGGCAGTTGCTTTCAAGTATGGTTCCATCTCTTCTGTTTGAGTGTAGTGGCCGCAGGCATCATTTCCAGCACGACTCACTCACATATTTCTTTCTGAGCATCCAAATCATATCTGTTACTTGTTTTGCAGGGCAAATGACACCATCTGGACAATGGAAACAGCAGCATAGGCTTGGGGCAGTGCCCTGCTCCCACCCCAATGGCTTAAGCAAAGTCTCCTCCCCCTTTTCAATGAGCTTCCTTTGAGTTTCCTTTCTTCTGGTCGGCGAGGCTTTCATCTCTCTCTGCTCTCTTTGTCCTGCAGAGCAGGCTGCAAACCTGCAGGTTCTGTGATCCTGCTGCTCAGCTTTAAAACAAAAAACAAAAGCAAAAAAAAAAAAAAAAAAAAAACACCAAAAAGCAAAAACCCAACTGTTGCAGTTCCTGAACTTCCCCTCCTGGAAGGCATAAGCCGTCAGCTTTTGTGAAAGTAGCTGCTACAAGGTAGGAAATCAGGAGGAAAAGATTGAAGAGGGAGAGAGAGACAGAGACCTGGGGCAGAAGAGAGAGAGGGGCTGGAGGGAGTGAGGGAGAAAAGGAAGGAGATAGTAGGCCAGCCTGCTCCTAGGGTTGAACTGGTACTCAGCCTTCGAGAGAAACAGGACTTCTTTTTTTTTTTTTTTTTTTTTTTTATGATAGGCACACAGTGAGAGAGAGAGAGAGGCAGAGACACAGGCAGAGGGAGAAGCAGGCTCCATGCACCGGGAGCCCGACATGGGATTCGATCCCGGGTCTCCAGGATCGCGCCCTGGGCCAAAGGCAGGCACCAAACCGCTGCGCCACCCAGGGATCCCAGAAACAGGACTTCTTTACCATGAATGCCTGTACCAGCCACTACATATTCACCACCCAGGTGAAGATGGCTTGACATTTTTTAAGTGCTAGCAATTGCGCCAGTCCTGGAAGATGTAGTCACTCAGGCTATTTTTGTCTAAATTCCTTACCACCCTCTCTGCTATTGGATGAATGTTCTTCATCCAATAACTAATATTTTGATGGCTCTTGCCCCTAGCTTCAAACACAAAACTCCCACTTCCAGGCAAGAATTTCACAGTAGATCATTCAGGGGCCCAGGGATGTCTCACATTGTTTACAAGCCTGGAAGGTGACCTTGAGTTATCTCCAAGTAGATTCTTTGGCTCTAGCTACCCTCTAATGGGTACAGTTACATGGCTTCCTCCAGACACTACCACTGATGCTGAGATGCACTGGGGTAGCAGGAGCATCGTGCCATGGGAATTGATCGAAGCCCAACAGCTATGCTGTGCAGGAGGGAAGGGCTTTACGAGGTTTCTAGTGCAGCAATTTTTCTAGGCTTCCCATTTATGTTTTCACTTTCCAGAGCTCAGAATTTTTCTCTCTCCTCACCCTATCTGAAGATTCAGATATTTATTCACTGGACATCAATCTCCTGTCTGATCTCCAAATTGCCTAGGACAAGGGCTTCATTCATTAGGTCATCTTCTCTGGTTCCCTCTGTTTTCTCCCCGGTGGCCCCTCATAGCTTCATGCGGAGTAGATGTCTGGTTGACAAGCCTAGCAGGTCTGTAGAGGTATAACCAGGTGTGTCTTCACTCCATGTATGGACACAGCTTAGACCAAGCTGATATCCTTGCTACCCTCTTGATCCCAGTAAATCCTTCACAGTCCCTTTCATGAACCTGTGCCTTCGCCCATTGATTCCACCTGAAAAGTGAAGTTATGATTTTTCTATTAACCAGGGTCCTTGGGTGCTTCTTCAGAGCTTGGCTTCCAGCCACAATGCTACTACATGCTAAACAACCCTGTGCTAATGAGCTCTGAGTACAAACATAAACTGTTCCAACACACCCTAGGAGTAGAGTAAGTAGGCCTATCCCTGCTCTATGCTTTGCCCTCCTGTCTAAGAATCTGCTCCACCCACCCCATCTCATCCACTCCAGAACTGATTGGCTTGAGGATTCCCTTGACAGGCCCCAAGTTACATGGAAGCAGGCAGCTGCCTTTGGCTCAAAGGAAGAAGCAAGTCCAAACACATCATCTATCCCCCAGCCAGTGTCTCCAGCTGCAGCCACTTCATCCTCAGATTGGCCTCCATTTTGGTTCATGGTGGGTTTCTTGGCTAGAGAGGAAGATCCTCTTGCTCCCTTTTGGGGCCACTTTTTCATGCCCTACTTCTTATTTTTACTTTGGGCCCAGGGTGCAAATAACACAGCTCTCCCCACCTGCTCTCACTTCATGGGGAACACCTTCTCTGCCTGCATTACCCCCAGGGCAATGATGAACACTTAACTCATGCTGAGCCAATTGGACCCTTTCTCTCCTCTCCTAGATTTTGAGTCTTGTGCAGAATGATCCAAGGACAAAAGTGATTACTGTGTACTATAGCTACTCCAAACAAGCTTCCTAAAGAGACTGCTGATTCCTATTCCCTAGATCTTAGAGCTATGGATCTTTCCAAAAGCTGACTATTTAGCTTTTTTTTTTTTTTTTTTTAACAGTTCTCTGACTTTTCCTGTAGTCTTCCAATAAATCCCATTTATACTTAAAATAACCCAAGTCTCTATCTGTTGCTTGCTACCAAAGAACCCTACCGGATTCTGCAGGGATGGCCCTTCCTCCATCCCCCACTGTCCCCCAGATGTCCTTTTCCTGTTCTCCTGGGTTTTGCCAGTGCCTCCCATGCTCAACCTAGCTGTAACTCAGCTGACAGATGAGCCTGTGGGGTCAGTCTGCTGTGACACAGAGCAAAGCAGGGGAAGGGTAGGATGCACTTGAGAGCAAACAGATCATGGACAGGACATGCTTCATTACTTATATTACATTTGTTAGAGTACCATTTTACTTTTCAGACTAAAAGAATTTAGCATTTAAATAGCACTTAATAAGTATGTACATTTCAAAACGTATGCACTGTTTTGATTCCCTATTGAGTTATCATACAAAACAAAACAGGAAATTCTTCTCTTCTAGAAAAATCTCTGTATCTCAACCATGTTCTCAATATAATCTATGAAGTTGTTCCTTTCTTTACTGTTCATGTTAATGGCACTTTCTTTGGCCCAGCATCCCCACACATTCAGGCCCTACGCACAAGGGTGGAAAAGCACGTGCCTCTGGGGTTTCCAAACAGACCACGTTCAACTACTTGCTGACAAAATCCGAAGGCAGAGAAATGAGTGGTAGTGAAACAAGAAAGGAATTTCAGTGAGTCACTGTCACTGAAGACAGTAGACTAATGTCTCAAAGACTGCAAAGTGCCGAAAATACTTCCAGGTTTATGTAAGGAAAATGTGGGACAAAGGTTGGTGGGTACGTGCAGGTGGGCAGTGAAGGTCAGGCCCATCATTGTCTTGGGGTCAGTCCCGCAGAGTGTTGCTGGCTCTGGTCAGTCCTTCTTGCTGAAGTGGGTAGTTTCAGTTCCCATCAGGGGATGCTTTACCTATAGGGTCTTTTGCCCAAGCTAATTGATAAGCTGGAAAGAAGACACTTCATCAATTAGAAAGTTCGAGGTCAGAATGGAGGTTGTTGAGGGATGACTGGCTGGCTCAGTCAGTGGAGTATGCGGCTCTTGATCTCTGGGTAGTGAGTTTGAGCTCTATGTTGGGTGTAGGGATTACTTAAAAATAAAATAAAATAAAATAAAAAGACTTAAAAAAAAAAAAAGGAGGTGGTTGAAATCCTCTTTCATGGAAAAGCCAGAGAACAGGGCAATTTTCACGGGCGACTGAGTAACACGAATCCCTAATCCCCACCCCCAAGCCCCACCCCCGCCTCCTCCGTGCTTATTTCCTGGCTGCTGTCAGACAGGCTGGCCTCACTTCTGAACCCCTAGAAACAGGAGTGGCACAGTGACATGACAGTAGTATAGTAACAAAACAGGATTCTTTTCCTTACGTAAGGAGCCATTGGAGTGTGTATCCACATCTTGTTAGGTGATTTGTGTTAGTTTTATAATTTTAACTATAAAAGTAATATAAGCATGTGATGTGAGCACTCAGTTTTATCAGTCTGTGCTATCTAAAAATTGAGGCTCCGGCGTTCTGGACTAGCTTACATAATTCTGAGAAAGATGTATGGGGCAGCATTTAGGCTCAGTCTCCCTAAAAGCAGAGCTGTCCTCCCTGCAGTCCTAAGGAAGTGACGAGCCTGGGAACTAGGAGAGGGAAGGTAAAACATCAGGATGGCCACAGAGTGAGCTCTCGACGTTTATCACATAAATGTTTAATGGCAGAGTCAAGGGCAGAGACAGGGCCAGGGTCTTCCCAGGGTCCCAGCATCCTGGGCTCAAGTGTCCTAGCTGGCACAGACCCTAGCACTGCTCTCCGGAGAGATTTCTTCAATCTCCATCTGTAGTCTCTCTAGGGGTAGATGTGCTTCCTTGGAGACCTCTTGTAATGAACTTCACAGTGGGATTCTCCACCTGGACCTTCTGAAGATGCCTAAAACAATGTGTTGACACACGAATTTGTTCATCTCTGTGCCAGACCTCCCATCATTTCTGTCTTGAGTGGTGGTACCCCCAGCTATTCATCTGTCTGTGTAAGGAACCAGGACATCATCCTTGATACCTTGCCCCCTCCACCCCCCGGCAGCAGCTAATGTATTCTATCTCCCAAACATCCCATGAATCTGGTCTCTTCTCTCCACCCCCACAGCCCATCATTACAGTTCAGACCACCACAGATTATTTAATATTTAATATTATTTAATGGGCACCTCCTGACTAATGGTCTTGCGCAGAATGGTCATGCCTTCATTCACTTCACAAGTGTTTACCCACCACCTCCTGTGTGTTTGGAGCTGGTGATACAATGGTAAACACAACAAAATCCTTACTCATGGAACTACTGTTCTTACAAAAATCACTTGTCTTTCCTGAAGCATGAATATCATCATGTCTGTCTTCTATTTAAAATATGTCAATGGCATCCCGCTGCCTTCAGTATAAAATCCAAACTCTCTATTATTCCTTCCTGTCTAGCAAATCTCACCCCACAGTCTCCTTTGCCTGTCTTCCCAGACATGTGGAATCAATTTCAGTTACTTAAATGCACCAAGCCTTTGTATATACCAGAACCTTCTTCCCCCATCTCTGTGACTGGCCAGCAACTACTCACCCTTCAGGTCTTAACTTGGTGCTCACTTGGCCAGGTTTGCCAACTGTGATGTGTTAAGTCATGTTGGGGATGATGGAATTCGGAGGATGCCCAGGATTCCCCGAGACCTGAAGCCTATCCTGCCACAACTCTTGCTCATTCCTTCTCCCAGGGACTTAGAAAGAAATATGTGAGCAGAGAACCTAGCCAGACAAATGCACATTTTCTTTCTCTGGGGTTCTGGCCTCTCGTGCTCAGTTGACAAATGTGAAGGATTTCTTTGACCTGGGCTCAAGGGAGACCTAACTGACCTCAAAAGACAACATGTGCCATTTTTGGTTGCTCTGCATCTGAGTGTGCATTCTATTTGGAGGAAACCAGAGCCTGTATGTTAGAGGCATGTGTCCAGGGGCAAAAGCAATGACCTAATTGGATGGTCCCTGTAGTAGGATCTTAGCTAGATTTTCTTTCTTTTTTCTTTCTTTTTTTTTTTTTTAAAGATTTTATTTATTCATGAGAGAAAGAGAGAGAGAGGCAGAGACATAGGCAGAGGGAGAAGCAGGCTCCCTGTGGGGAGTCTGACACAGGACTTGATCCCTGGACCCTGGGATCATGACCTGAGCTGAAGGCAGACACTCAACTACTAAGCCACCCAGGCTTCCTTAGCTGACTTTTCTGAGGCCAGTTTTCCAGTCTTCCTATTAGTTCTATGAGCTACTTGATATTCTTCCAGTAAATCCTTTTTTCTTTAGGATCACTGGGCACCTATTGTTAGAGACCAGAAACCTCAAATATTTTAGTATCTTTTTTATCCTATCCCCATCATGGGGCCCATACTCATTCCCCACTCCACTGGTGCAAAATGGCAAGCCCAAGGACAAATATACTGCGCAGGATAGAGATCCTAAGTTCCACAGCTCATCTTGACTTATCCACCCACTACAGGTTTTCCTTGATATGCTGGAAACACAGATCCTTAGTGGGAACAAACCGAAGCAATTTCCCTTCTCAAGCACACAGGAAGAGAGGGAGAACATAAAACAATTGCTAATCAGAAAGAAGGGAGATTCATCCTTCACCCTGTGGCTTAGTTAGTATCCTGGCCCTTGGCTCATCATACTGCCATGTCTTCTGCTTGGAGGCAGAGCCAGGGAGAGAGGAATCCAGCAGCTATGGATGAACAGAAAATGCTTGTTGTCTTTCTAGATATCCCATGGTTTCGTGAGAAATGGGCACCCTTGCTTCCCAACTTTGTCCCTTCACCAGGCTTATGACTTAATGCTTTTCTATCTCCACTTCTATCTCATGGCTTCTCCCTCTGGTGAGTATTTATTTACCCTTCCCAAGCATTTACTCTCATTGGGTCATAGCTTCACACCAAGGCACCCCTGCCTGCCTGCCCCATGGTCTCTTCTGCTTGGTGTCTCTGCTGCCTCATTGCTTCTGCTCCCTGCCCCTTCCCTGTATTTCTCTCATATTGCAGGCTGCTCTAGTGTCTGGGTTTATCTATTAGATCCAAGCTTCCCAAAGATGGTGTGATTAGATCAGTTGATCACTCTTTATAGAGAGGGCCCTGCCCAGGGCTTCGAGTCTCTGGTTCCCAGGCCCAGGGAGGCTAAAAGGTGGCAAACAGAGCTAATGGGTTCCACTCCAACCCAACATTTCAGACTCAAACTGTACAAACTTAAGAAAGTCAACTTTACTCCCCCTTCATTGCTTCTTCTGTGTACCCAAACTCAGTGAATGTTCTGTTACTATAGCAATCTGGTCTTCAAAATGAAGTCCTCCCTGTATCCCAGTCCTCCTGCTTCATCTCTCTCCACTCCTTCTGTACCACAACCATCTGAACTTCTCAATACATAATTTTTTAGATGAAATCGTTCTTCCTACCCTCTGGCCAATGCTCTTTCTTTTCAACCACACTCCATACAAGGGGGCTTTGTTTGGACCTCTCTGTCTCTACTTGTATCCCCTTTTCTCTATAAGAACCCAATCTGGAATGCTTTAACATCCCCATCTACTGGATCATGAACCTTTCTGGGCAGAGATGATGATCTAGTGATCTTTGGGGCTTGCCCAGAGTGGCCATCTGTGAGTATTAAAGACCAACTTGGCAATGACTCTCAAACATCCTTCTCCTAGAGCTCAAGACACATAGTCCCCGATCCCCTGGTTCAGCAGTTCATCTTGAGGAGGTGTGCAAAAATGAGGATCCTGGCAACAGCCTGGTGGGATCCCACGATCCTTTCCCTGTATCAAGACTTCTCTGGTGTGACTGGATTTGTAGGCTTGGCCCTGAAAGCACTTCTCTCCAAGGAATAGCAAGAGCAGAGAGGACACAGCTGTGATCTGGGTGGTCCTTTGCCTGGCCTGCCAGGGGCTGTAGTCTGCCTGGCTGCTTTAAGTGCCTCTCTGTGGGATGAGCTAATTTCTTCTTGCTCTGTTGCTTTTGCTCGTGATGCTGCAGGACTCCTGGTCCAGGAGTGACTCAGCTGATTTTCCTTCTGACATGCTTGAAGTGGTAGGGGGGGCGGGGGGTGGGGAGCAGAATGATAAGGGAGACAAGCTGGGAGCAAAGTTTGAATCTTATAGTCATGAGGAGGCCTGGCCTCATGCCCACAAGACCACGAAGAGGGCCAGAAGAGTTAGGGCCTGGTCCTGAACTGAACCCCGGAGTACAGCCAGGAAGGACCTAAGGGAGTGCAGAGTCCTCACTAAAGCCCAAGCTCTGAGACTCTCCCACCAAGCAGGCAGAGTTAGTGGTGCAAGTCCAGCTGGCAGGTAATGCAACATAAAGAGGTATTTCAGGCCCTCACAGTAAGATGGAGATAGGAACTAAGCTTCATAGAATGGTGGGGAAGGAGGAAAGCAAATCCGAGTGAGATCTAAGGCAGGAATCAGACCCGTGAGTCTGGGCACAGGCTGAGTGGGGAGGAGAGACCTCAGGATCAGAAGCCCTATCATTCATTCCCCACCTCCTGCTGCACACTGGAGATGCAGAGATGACCAAGCCTGGATCCTGCCCTAGAGGGAACCCCTGTTTGAATTTGGTGGGGAACCCAGACATATAATAAACTACAGTTAACACTGGGACACCTGGGTAGCTCTGCAGTTGAGAGTCTGCATTTGACTCAGGGTGTGATCCTGGAGTCCTGGGATTGAATCCCACATCGGGCTTCCTGCATGGAGCCTGCTTCTCCACCTGTCTATGTCTCTGCTTCTCTCTGTGTGTCTCTCATGAATAAATAAATAAAATCTTTTAAAAAACAAAACAAAACTACAGTAACAGTCAAAGCTATGGGAGAGGTCAGCACAGGGGCCGTGGAGTGCAGAGAAGGAGGACGGACTCTGCCTCTTTGGAAAGAGAGTCTAGAGATCCTTCATAGTGGAAGGAGAATCTGAGGGTCCTTCATTTTTTTTTCTGAGGGTCCTTCATAGTAGAGGGTAAAAAACTGGAAGGTCCTTCACACTGGAGTGGAGGGTCTGGAGGTCCTTCAGAGTAGAGGCGAGTTCCTACTTGACGGACATAAAAGTATTTAGGTTTTTTAGGCGAAAAAGAGAAGCGTGTGTATTGGCATGAAGTATGTCACAGCCAAGCCTGTTGGGTACTACAGGTCATTCGATGGGACTGGTACACCAGCTGCATATGAGGATGTGACAGCAGATGTTGCAGATGTCGATGAGAGGCAGAAGAAAGGGCTGTACTCCTGGTTGTGATTCTGGTGATCCCACCTACTAGTAATATGGATTCTAACCCCACAGCTCTACCATTTAACTCAGTCAAATTACAAATCTTCCTCTTAAAGGAGAGGGGATGGCTGATATGCTGCTCCTGTTTTGTATGAGTTGCTGTCTTTTAAGCAGAGGAATCCAACTTGGGCTGGCCTCAGGGAAACAGGGAAACAGGCAAGAAGAGAAAGGAAATTGAAACTCAGTGGGCACCCCAGTGTCCAGGATTCGTCCCCAAATATGCAACATGCTAGAAAAAGGATAGTTTGACTAATGTTCAGCTACCTGTTACTTCTGCCCAATTCGTGTTCCTTCAAGAACATGAACAAGCTGGGGCTAGCCCTGCTGTGGGGTCCCAGATGTAGCAAGTCAGAGATTAGGTGATGGTTAGAAGAGCTTGGAGCCTTCTGAAAAGGCATTTGCATGATTGAGAGGAAAGAGACAGCTTTAGGTTCCAAATTCAAATTGTCCTTCCTAGCTGTGTGTTCTTGAGCAAGTTACCCAGTCTTTCTGAGCCACTGGGTCTTCAGCTGTGAGATAGGGATTATAGCACTTATGTCCAACAATACCTTTTGTTGTGAGGGTAAATGAGATAATTTATATGAAAGACTCTGACACACAGTGGATATTCTGCTTCTCCTCCATGACCCTGTCTCAAGAAGCCCAAGGAAGGGGGAAAGCGTTATTCAATATGTATAAAGGGTTAATACCTGAATATATATATATATAGAGGGGGGGGGCTCTTTTAAATCAATAAGAGAATGGATACTCCAATACAAAAATAGGCAAAAGATAGAAGCAATTAATAAAGAGTACATTTTATTTTTTATTTTTTTAAAGATTTTATTTATTTATTCATGAGAGAACAGAGAGAGAGAGAGAGAGAGAGGCAGAGACACAGGCAGAGGGAGAAGCAGGCTCCATGCAGGGAGCCCGACGTGGGACTCGATCCCGGGACTCCAGGATCATGCCCTGGGCTGAAGGCAGGCACTTTAATGGCTGAGCCACCCAGGTGTCCCTAAAGAGTACATTTTAACGGCTATTAATCATATACAAATATAATGCCATCTACATACAAATATACAGCCATATATACGCACTTCATTAACCAAAAAAGGCAAATGGAAAAAAAAAGAGAAAAAGGCAAATGATAACAATAAGAAAAAATCATTTCCACTTAGCTTGACAAAGCTTATAAACTATTTATTCATAAACACAGTGTGCTCCCATTTATAATTTATAAACCACTTGTATTCTTTTTACATGAACTATCTATTCATACCTTTTGCCCATTTTTCTTTTTTTTAAGATTTTATTTATTTATTCATGAAAGACACACAGAGAGAGAGAGAGGCAGAGACACAGGCAGAGGTAGAAGCAGGCTCCATGCCGGGAGCCCGATGTGGGACTTGATCCCGGGACTCCAGGATCAGGCCCTGGGCTGAAGGCGGCGCCAAACCGCTGAGCCACCCAGGCTGTCCTTTTTGCCCATTTTTCTGATGTAGCATTACTCTCTTCTTATTGGTTCATAAAAGCTCTTTGTATATTAGATTTTAACCTTTTTATTGCCATATGTATTGCACATACTTATCTAATTTGTTATTTGTCTTTTGACTTGTTTATGGTATTTTGATTCTACAAAATCTCCAAATGGTCAGAATCATCAATGAATGTTTCCTTTTTAGCTTGGCAAAGAGGATAAAGTTTCACAATACACAGCATGGGAAAGGCTATTGCTAATAAGAGATCATTAGCTTAAGTAACATGGATTGCAACCACTTTATATTTAAATCTTTTATGGCTCACTGCTCTGACTCGAATTTTCTCATTATGTAGTGTTCCTATGGAGACTTGTCTTCCAACATAGGTGTGAGCCCAGGGAGAAAATGTAGTAATCACACAGCCTTGAGTATTCTAATCTTCTCAAAGTTGCATATCTCACTGAAAATTAATTGACTACAGTTGGGGCGTTGGGGTGGCTCAGTCAATTAAGTGTCTGACTTCTGATCTTGGCTCAGGTCTTGATCTCAAGGTCTTGAGTTGAAGTCCAGGGTGGAGCCTACATAAAGAAAAAAAAATATTAATTGACTGATCTGGTTTGTATATTGGTCTAATGAGTTTGGTTAGTGTGAGTCCACCCTAATCTCAATGCTGACAAAATCATCCTTAAGCTATATATAAGTCCAAGAGCTGGACTTTGGGTTGTGTTAATTAATCCAGAACTTTCTGAGAAATGTGAGTCTCACCATATTTTCTTGGAAATAATCTCCAACATTTCCATGGCTATGCAAGTATCTTTCTCAATAATAAGTGGTGGAGGTGAAGATGCCAGAAACCCTATAACTAATAATAATTAATAATCATGCCTATCCCCTGATTAGGTACTTTTTAGGTGCCTGGCACTATTCTTGTTACCTGTAATGGACTATTTATTTATTTATTTATTTATTTATTTATTTATTTATTTTTTGTAATGGACTATTTAACAGCTACAACATTCCAACATAATGTACACAACATCAATTTCTGACTTACAGGTGAAGGAAAAGAAGCCCAGGGGGACAGAGTAACTTGACCAAAGTTACAGTCAGAAAGTAATGCTGCCAATATTTGAACCCTGGACTGTCTGCTTTCCTTTGTGCTTGTGTTTGTTATAGTTGATAATGATCCTGTCTTGAAATCTCCATTTAGAGACCCTCACCATTATCAAATTATTCCACTGACTACACTAAAAATAAGTTGATAACCATTTTTCCACTAATTTCTTCATTTCTTTCTGAATTTTCAAATCTCCAACACTTACATACGCATATGAGCACCCTGTGGGTAACACATGGGAACTCCTGCCAAATCCCTCTTCCTGGGAAATATGGGCATCCATTCTTCCACTATCATCATGGCTGCTGTGTCAAATTTAAAATATAAAGGGTTTCTTGTGCATTGTCTTCCAGCCAGAAGAAGCAGCAATAGGCTGACACATTCCATATGAGGCCGTAGGCCTCCGGGAAAATGTCTTTCTCTTGGTGTTTTTTAAAGTATTGATTTGGCTCTTTATTCTCTGGATGAATATAGACCTTTAGCAGTTTCAGGTGGCTTAGTAATGTTCGGATAACTAAAATTGACCGGTCTATAAATGAATTGAGTTATTCGGAGGATATAAAAATACCGTGCCATTTTGTTTTATGTAGTGCTATTTTTATGAGAGCTAGAAAACGTTCTGTAGACAGAACAGTGGAAAACAGAAAGGGAGACAGCATTGTGCCACAGAAAGAAACAAGAGAGAGAAACCTGGAAAGAAAGAAGGGAATTAATAATTGATTATCACTTACTATTGCCAGTCAACGTACTAGATACTTCCTTTGTATCATCTTGTTTAATCTCCACAATCATCCTGAAACAGATTTATTGCATCCATTTCATGGACTAGCAAACAGGCCTGGAAAGGTTAAGTGACTTGCTCAAGGGCACACAGCTAGTTCATGCAGAGCTGGGACTTGAGTGTAGTTCTCTCAGACCCTTGGTGTGCTGGGTACAGCAAGGAAGAATAGATCACAAAACCCAAATTGAAGCCTAGCAGAGAACTGAGAAGGTCAAAGTGAAACTGACAGGAGACCACAATGATCACAATGACAGAAGAGTTTTCGCTAGCAGTTAGTTAGTGGTGTGGCCTCTGAATCTGCCCCCCTGGAGCAGGGCAGGAGCAGGAGGCTGGAGCTGGCCCTGATGGAGGTCAGGGTGAGGATGGCTGGAAGGACTCATCCAGTCAGAGAGGCTGCTGGTTCCCAGATGGCTGAGAATCTGAAAGACTGTTAAGGCAAAGAGATGATTGAGCTAGGCCTGAGATAGAGCCCTGGTCTTTCTAGGATGCAGGGGACACTAGGTTTCAGGGGATGGCTCCTCCCTTTTGGAGAAGCACTCTCCTTGTCAAAGTCTTACATCAGTAAATCAAAACTTAATCACCCTGGTATCAGTAATGCCCCAGGAACCCATCAAGATCTTTCCTGATGATCTGAGTGAGAAAGCCACAGGAAGGTTTCAATGCATTCAAAAAACACTTATAAAAAGCACACTTTCTATGTATCAGACATGACTTAAGTGATGGGGACCAAATGGTATGCCAAAATACTTTGATCCCTGCTCTTTAGAGCTAGATAGAATCTGGTGGAGGAGACAGATACTAATCTCACAATCATGTATCAAATAAATGTAAAATTGAAATTTTAACAAGTGCTTATAAGAAAAGTTACACAATACTGTCAGGTAAGGCTTCCCTAAGAAAGCAATGCCTGTATTGTGATGCGGGGAATAAGCAGAGTTAATTACTTGGAGGTAGAGTATTATATTCCAGATAAAGGAATCATTAAGTGCAAAGGTCTCTTGTTTTAAATGGTTCATCTTGGAGGATGGAGGCTTACTGCAAGATCAGGACTTTGCACACATTTTACATTCTATCTGGACATCTCTTTTCCTAACTGGAAAGATCCTTAATGGTCAACAAGTCCACATTTCATGTTGAAGATTGGACTTCTGTTCTTAAGCATAATGTACTTTTCATTTATTCATGCCTACATGCAAGTATCCATCTATCCAATCAGATCTCCAACCAAGTATCTATTTATCTGTTCATTCATTACCTATTCATATATCCACTTAATCACCCATCATACCAATTATCAATCCATGTGTCTGTCTACCCATCTACCAGACAACCATCCATCAATCCGTGTATCTATACATCTACACACATTTTATCTCTTTATGTTTATATATCCATTTATCTATCAGCCACCTATGTATTCATCCATTTACCTACCTATCCATCTATTCATTTACCCATTCATGTATCCATTTATTCATTTATCCCTCTCCAGCATAATAAGAAATATGTTTGGTGTCTATCCCCAGCTCCTGACACAGAACTCTGAAAATGCTTGTAATTTTCTCAGTGATGGAGGTGATAGAATTGTCTTACACAGAGGTCCCAAATCCCTTGGAATTTGCTGGGTGATAAGAGCACTGTTTGTTTTAATGATGTGACTCTTGGTAAGCTCCTGAATAGCTTCAGGATGGGGACTGGTAACCAGATAGATCAAGCCATAATTGGAAGCTTGAAACTTTTGACCTCACTTCTCCCCATTCTCTGAGAAGAGGAGAGGGGCTGGAGATTGAGTTAATAATTAATCATGCCTATGTGATGAAACTTCCACAAAAATCCTTAAACCATGAGGTTTAGAGAGGCCCTGGTTTGGTGCGTCTATCCATGTACTAGAAAGCTTCTGCCCTTGAGACACTTCTAGACCTTGTGCTATGCTCTCTTCACGTGACTGTTCATTTGTATCCTTTACAATAATCTGGTAAATGTAGATAGAGTATTTCCCTGAGTTCAGTAAGCCATGATAGCAAATTCCCCAACCTGAGGAGGGGGTTGTGGGAAGCCCCAATTTGTAGCTAAGTTGAACAGAAGTGTGGGTAACCTAGGAACCTACAACTTGTGGTTGGCATCTGAAGTGGGAGGCAGTCTTTTGGGAATGAGCCCTTAACCTGTGGGATCTGGGCTAACCCCAGGTAGTGTCAGAATTGTTTAATGAAAGGACAAACTGCAGACATTTGGTGTCAGAAGTGTAATGAATGGAGAAACAAGTCTTCTTTTACCTTCTTTCCAACCAACTAACCATTTATTTATGTATCCATTCACCCATTCTTCCACTCATCCATTTATCCATCTATCCGTTTGCCTCCATTTATCATCCATTCATTTAATCATCCAAGTATTTGTCCACCTTCATCCATTTATTTACCCACTGGTGTATTCATCCATTTCTATTGCTGCAGTGACCAATTACCACAAACAGTAACAGTGGTTTAAAACAACAGTGGTTTAAAACAACACAGACCATATTATACAGATGGTTTCCAACTTATGATGGTTCAACTTAAGGTTTTTCAATTTTACAATGGTGCAAAAGCAATATGCATTCAGCAGAAACCATACTCTGAATTGTGAATTTTGATCTTTTCCTGGCTAGCCATATGTTATACTATCCTCTCTCATGATGCTGGGTAGCAGCAGTGAGCACAGCTCGCAGTCAGCCATGTGATTACAAGCCATGAGAACAACCAATATACTTATAACCACTCTGCACCCATACAACCATTCTGTTTTTCACTATCAGTACAAATTCAAAAATTGCATGAGACATTCAACACTTATTATAAAATAGGCTTTGTGTTAGATGGTTTTGCCCAACTGTAGGCTAAGATAAGTATTCTGAACACATTTAAGATAGGCAAGACTAAGCTATGATGTTCAGTAGGTTAGGTGTATGAAACACATTTTTGACCTACGGTATTTTTTTGTTGTTGTTGTTGTTAGACACAGTATTTTATTTTATTTTATTTTATTTTATTTTATTTTATTTTATTTTATAGATTTATTTTTTATTGGTGTTCAATTTGCCAACATATAGAATAACACCCAGTGCTCATCCCATCAAGTGCCCACCTCAGTGCCCATCACCCAGTCACCCCCACTCGCTGCCCACCTCCCCTTCCACCACCCCTAGTTTGTTTCCCAGAGTTAGGAGTCTTTCATGTTCTGTCTCCCTTTCTGATATTTCCCACTTATTTTTTCTCCTTTCCCCTTTATTCCCTTTCACTATTTTTTATATTCCCCAAATGAATGAGACCATATAATGTTTGTCCTTCTCCAATTGACTTACTTCACTCGGCATAATACCCTCCAGTTCCATCCACGTCGAAGCAAAGGATGGGTATTTGTCGTTTCTAATGGCTGAGTAATATTCTATTGTATACATAAACCACATCTTCTTTATCCATTCATCTTTCGATGGACACCGAGGCTCCTTCCACAGTTTGGCTATTGGGGACATTGCTGCTAGAAACATCGGGGTGCAGGTGTCCCAGCGTTACATTGCATCTGTATCTTTTGGGGTATTTTCTTTTCTTTTCTTTTTTTTTTTTAATTTATGATAGTCACACACACACACACAGGGAGAGAGAGACAGAGGCAGAGACATAGGCAGAGGGAGAAGCAGGCTCCATGCACCGGGACCCGACATGGGATTCGATCCTGGGTCTCCGGGATCGCGCCCTGGGCCAAAGGCAGGCGCCAAACCGCTGCGCCACCCAGGGATCCCTTTTGGGGTATTTTCAACTTAACAATGGGGCTATCAGGACATAACCCTGTTCTAAGTTGAGGAAGATCTGTAGTTCTAGAATTCAGAAGTCCAAAATGGGTCTCAATGGGGCAGCCCAGGAGGCTCAGCAGTTTAGTGCCGCCTTCGGCCCAGGGCCTGATCCTGGAGACCTGGAATCGAGTCCCACGTCGGGCTCCCTACATGGAGCCTGTTTCTCCCTTATGCCTGTGTCTCTGCCTCTCTCTCTCTCTCTCTCTGTGTGTGTATGTCTCATGAATAAATAAATAAAATCTTTTTTAAAAAAAAAATGGGTCTTAAGGAATTAAAATTAAAATGTTGGTAGAGTTGTAGTCCTTTTGGGGAGAGTCAGTTTCCTTACCTTTTCCAGCTTCTATAGCCCACTTGCATCCCTGATCTATTGTCTCCTTCTTCAAAACAAAGATGTACACACATCTTCAAATTTACAAATCTTCAGAGTTTAAAATCAACACCTATGTGCACCTTCAAATCTCTCTCTAATTATGTACCTTCTGCCTTCCTCTTATAAAGATACTTGTGATTACATTGGGTCCATCCTGATAATCCAGGATAATCTTCCTATATCAGGGTCAGTTGATTAGCTAACTTAATTCCCCTTTGCCATGGTAATCTAACATACTCACAAATTTTAGGAATTAAGACATAGACATATTGGGGGCCATTATTCTGTTTACTGAATCATCCATCCATTTATGCTTTGATCCATCCAGTTCATTCATTAGTTCATCTTTGTGTTCATCTACCAATCCATCAGTTTGATCATCCATTCACTCATCTATTTATGTACCTATATACCCATGTATGTATGTATGTATCATCTATCAAGCTCTCCATTCATCCATCCAAACATCCAATTGTCTATTTATTTATCCATTCATCTAACTAGTCATTCACTTGCCTACCACCCATTCATCTGTCATATCAGCCATCCATCCTAATTTCATTATTCCCATTTATCCATTCAGCATCTATTCATCTACCAATCATTCATGCATCAATTTATCCACCTATTTAACCATCTATCTAATCATTCATGAGCTACCTTTATCTATCTTGCCTCTGACCTTTTAATTAAAAAAATAGTACCCCTTCCAGACCCCAAATACATGCATACACACACACACACACACACACACACACACACGCACACATACACCAAAATTTGGACCTAATGACTAAAACAGGTCATCCTAATTTGTTCTTAACCACCTCTTTAGCTCTGATCCTAACTCCAAATGACTTGGAGTTCCTGGACCCTAAGCCTCTCTCAGTTTTGCCTGTAGTAATTTGTACTGGCTGCATGCCAATGGGTCTTCCTGTAATCTTCCTGTAATGGAGCCCTGCCTGTGTTGACTCTGTGTTGACCCTGATATGCCCTTCTCTGGGTTATGCCCAGAAGGAGTCAAGAGAATAAGCAAACCTACAGTATATGAGTGTGTGCGTATGGAAAGTTCTGGATTAGAGCTATGTGCCTCAGGGTTTTTCTGCTCTACTACCCTTTTCCCAGTAAGGAGGTTTAAAAGAAAGTCATACTCTTCATGATATAGGTTGATTTACCCCCATGGGGAAGTGAGACAAATAGTACTAAAAACAGTTGTGATGAGATAGTCAGAAAAGCATCTTGAGGGGCACCTGGGTGATCAGTTAGTTGAGTGTATGATTTTTGATTTAAGATCAGGTCATGAGGGATCCCTGGGTGGCGCAGCGGTTTAGCGCCTGCCTTTGGCCGAGGGCGTGATCCTGGAGACTCGGGATCGAATCCCACATCAGGCTCCCGGTGCATGGAGCCTGCTTCTCCCTCTGCCTGTGTCTCTGCCTCTCCCTCTCTCTCTGTGTGACTATAATAAATGAATAAAAAAAAAAAAAAAATAAGATCAGGTCATGATCTTGGGGTTGTAGGGTTGATCCTCCTGTTGGGCTCCATGCTCAGTGAAGAGTCTGCTTCTCTCCCCCTGCCCCTGCCCCTGCTTGTGCTCTCTTTCTTTCTAAAACAAATAAATAATTCTGGAAAAAAAGGCATTTTGAAAATAAGAAAAAAAGTCATTTAAAAATCGTAAAAATTCACTGAGGAGGGCACTTGATGGGATGAGCACTGGATGTTATATGTTGGGAAATCGAACTTCAATTTTAAAAGATCTTAAAAATTGCCATTAGATAAGGACAAACTAAATCAATATGGCTCACTTTATTTTTAACAAGTTTTGTTTCCTGCTCAGACTTTTCCCCCACAGATACTACTACTAAGGTGAGAAAACATGTATTACTGAAGCAAAAGCATCCATAGAGGCAATAACTGCAACGTCACCACTCATTCACAGACACCACCATAATTTACGGTTGTCAGACGGGTGATGGTCTCTCACCACTGGCTGAGCCATAGATAAGGTTGACTGTGGGCTGTGTGATATTCCCAGCACTCAGCTAAAATGCCACTCCCTGCTCTATTGCTCAGGAGAACGTGTCAAACTACAAATGAACAGGAGTGACACTATTATAAGACTACTCCCATTTGTTTGTTTTCTAAAAGGTATCTCATTAGTGACATTTGCCACATACCTCCTGATTGGCCATGTCATGTCAAGACATGATCACTGAGGACTACGACTGAATGACTGTCAGATTCCTATACAGTTTTTTTTTTTTTAAAGATTTTATTTATTTATTTATTTATTCATAGAGAGAGATGGAGAAAGAGGCAGAGTCACAGGCAGAGGGAGAAGCAAGCTCCATGCAGGGAGCCCGACGTGGGACTTCACCCTAGGTCCCCCGGATCACACCCCAAGCTGCAGGCGACGCTAAACTGCTGCGCCACCGGGGCTGCCCTCCTATACAGTTTTACGATAAAAAAAATCCACGATGGACGCAAGTTTAAACTGGAATGAAATTGTTTGAGCAAGTCTTGGTAGATCAGCTCCTGTCCCAGAGATGCCATGAATTTGCTGAGTGAGCAGAAGTGCTGGTACATCTTCATGGAGTTCAAAACTGGCCCTTTGGGGGCACAGTCTACACTTTTTCAAAACTGTCCAAGGAAGACAGTGGAAATTATGTTGCTATTAGAGCCTAGGCCAAAAGAATATTTCAGGAATAAGTGAAGAGGGGCAGTGCTCTGGCAATTCTCTATGACCGATTGGCAGTCTGGTCTGGGAAGATATCACTTTTTAGTAGTTGGAAAATTCTAGGGCCCTGAGTCAAAAGATTTTTGAAGGCACTGACATTCCAACACTGAGACATCATCGGTTTATGAATAGGGGCTCTGGCCATCAACAAGACATGTGCAAATTATACACAAAGGGTTTATACTTTAACATCTCTTGTATAAAACACTACTTGAGGGGCACCGGGGTGGCTCAGTGGTTGAGCATCTGCCTTTGGCTCAGGTCATGATCTCGGGGTCCTGGGACTCCGTCCTTCATTAGACTCCTGGTGAGGAGCCTGCTTCTCCCTCTGCCTATGCCTCTGCCTCTCTGTGTGTGTCTCTCGCGAATAAATTAAAATCTTAAAAAAAAATACACTACTTGAAATCCTCAACAATAATTCTTAGGTTTATGTCAAAGCTCTTTCACATTCTACACCTCATTTGGTCCTCACAGCAACTCTGAGAAATTGCCTAGACAGGGCATATCCCTATTTTACAGATGAAATGACTCCATCTAGAAAGTCAATGTTTGGAGATGGCAAACGGTTTTCATGCTATGAGCCATTCTTAGTTGGCGCCATTCAGGATGGGAGGGAACAATATATGGAGGTCTACCATGCTTTTCCTCAGCAAAAATGTGTTAACTAATTAATTTTAAAAACTGTAGCACTTTCTTCCTAAAGAATGAAACAGTGCTGCTTCTTTTATTGTTAATTTGCAGGTGGTAGTTTCTCTGAGCTGGTCAGTTATGCTGATTGTTAGAATTGTGTTCATAAGAAAAAGGATTCCACCACAACTTGAGGCTCGGTGAAAAGCCTCGGCTTAAGCAAGTTTTTATGGCTAAAATTATCTGTCGCTGCAGGAAAGTACACTGCTGGGTGAGAATGAAAGATTTATGGAACTGTTTCAGGGTAGAGTGACCGGTGTTTTAAAAGAAATCCTACCCAAGAACATTCAAGGTGTGACTTTTTATAAATCATGGTTACTAAAAGTGAGCACAGTCATTTGTATGTATTAACTCAAATAAAAAAAATAAAAATAGTCGTAGTTATACATGTGTGAAAGAGCTCTGCAGTACTTTAAGAGTTAAATCAGTCAGATTAAATCATAAGAGATGGAAGCTATCTATTACCAAAAGTCACTTTAAAGGACAAAAGCTCCCTCAGGTCAAAGGCAAGAACACAGATTGACTTCAGGTGAATCAGTGGAATCAGTATGTTTCTTTTTTTTTTAAGATTTTATTTATTTATATATGAGACAGAGAGAGAGAGAGAGAGGCAGAGACACAGGCAGAGGGAGAAGCAGGCTCCCTGCAGGGAGCCCAATGGGCGGCAGTTGGGGGGGTGTTGAACCCAGGACCCCAGGAGCACAACCTGAGCCAAAGCCAGATGCTCAACCACTGAGCCACCCAGGTGTCCCTGGAATCAGTATGTTTTAAAGAGAGCAAGTCAACAGAAGAGGGAAGGCCTACACAGTACAGGGGGAAATGAGGGTTGTAGAAAAAGATGTAATAATGTAATTAACAATTTATAGAACAGTTTTCATGTGCTAAGTAGTTTGAATGAATCATTTAATCCATACAACAACCCTGTTAGCGGAATCAAAAAACTTCACTAGTGGTAAATCTGGGATTTGAACCAGATCTGTTGGCCTCCAAAGCCTGTGAGCTTAACTATTCTTATCCAGTTTTTTTCCCATGGAAGGGTGCTTTTGGCAGACTGACCCCTGTCATTTGGCTACACACATTCTTTTATTTCTTCTTTGGAAGTTACCTCTACACACTATGGGTCACTGTTCAGAATCTCCTCAGTGGCAAACCACAGACACATGATTTTTGAGCTATAAGGGAGAATAGACTTCACATTGTCCACTCTCCTCCTTTTACGAATGATATCTGTAACTTTATTTTTGCAAACTGCCATGAACACCTTTCCCCCAGCTCTGGGGAATAAGGTCCATGACCCAGCAGGGGAATTCCATTTTGGTAGTAAGATGTGATTTTAAAGGAATGCAGTAGATTTTCTTATGTGATTTGTTATGGTATTCATGGTCTAATCAGAAAACAAAAAACTCTGAGAGGTTAAGACATAAGGACTTTATTTGAGGACAAACAGGCCTAGGTCTAGCACACCTATAAACTGCCTTGGAATTGTTTGCAAGGGCAACATTATTGGAAATAAACATATAGGATATTACTTTGAAGGGTGAATTTCACTGGGGTGATATGTCTTGGCATACTTCTGCTTTCCTGACCTTGACTGGGGCAGATCCTTCCATCATAGGCTCTCATGGCACCATGTACCACTCCTTTATGGCACTTACTACTGCTGTGATGTCACATTTGTTTGCACAATTATTTGACTAATGCCTGTCTTTTCCATAGACTGTATACTCTCCACAAGGGCTAAATTTGTGCTGAATTTTCTCTGTCACTGTATCCCCAGCACCTAGGACAATGCTGTGAAAGTCAGACCTAGGCATTCAGTAAGTGTTCTCTCAGTGAATGTTTTCCATTTTAAACAGCAATCTCCTTAAGTATCTTCCTAAAAGAAATGAAAACATGTGCCTACACAAAGACTTGTATATGAATGTTCCTAGTAGTAATATTCATAATGGCCCCAGAGTGGCAACAATCCAAATGTCCATCACTGGTGAGTGGATAAACAAAACATGGCATATCCATACAATGGAATACCATTCAGCTATAAAAAGGAATGGAATGGAATATCATTCAGCTATAAAAAGGAATGGAATGGAATACCATTCAGCATTCTACAACACAGATAAACCACAAAGATATTATGCTAAGTGAAATAAGACAGACACAAAAGACTACTATTACATATGTATGAAATTTCTAGAAAAGAAAAAAAACCATAAAGAAGAAAGCAGATCCACGGTTCCTTGGGCCTGGGGCGTGGGAGTGAGGATTGCCTGTATATGGGAAAAAAGGACCTTTTGGAGGTGATGGAAATGTTCTAAAATTGGATTGTAATGATGGTTGCACAACTATATAAATATACTAAAAATCATCAAACCGTACATTTGCAATTGTGAACTGTATGGTATGTGAATTATGCCTCAATATAGCTGTTAAAAATGTTTTTTAGGGGGACGCCTGAGTGGCTCAGCAGTTGAGCATCTGCCTTCGACCCGGTTGTGATCCTGGAGTTCCGGAATCGAGTCCCACATTGGGCCTACTTCTCCCTCAGCCTGTGTCTCTGCCTCTCTCTCTGTGTCTCTGTGTCTCTCATGAATGAATGAATGAATGAATGAATGAATATTTAAAAAAATAAAAAATAAAAATGTTTTTTAAAAAATCAATCTCCGGGCAGCCCTGGTGGCCCAGAGGTTTAGTGCCGCCTTTGGCCCAGGATGTGATCCTGGAGACCCTGGATCAAGTCCCACGTCAGGCTCTCTGCATGGAGTCTGCTTCTCTCTCTGCCTGTGTCTCTGCCTCTCTCTCTCTGTGTCTCTCATGAATAGGTAAATAAAATCTTTAAAATAAAATAAAAAATAAAAAATCAATCTCCCTAGTCATTTTTTCCTAACTTATGTTCTATGGAATATTATTTCTGTGGGACTTTGTACTAGAGACTGCTAGTTGAGTCTCTCAACTCTTTAGTGAGGGAACTTCATTTTTTAAAAAAGATTTTATTTATTGATGAGATAGAGAGCACACGAGAGAGCAAGTGCATGGGCACAAGCAGCAGGGAAGGGCAGAGAGAGAGGGAGAAGTGGTCTCCCCTTTCGATCCCAGGACTCTGAGGTCATGACCTGAGCCGAAGGCAGACACTTAACAAACTGAACCACCCAGGCACCCCAAGAACCTCAATTTTTAACATGGCACATAGGCAAGCAAAATAAAATCCATATTTTCCAACCTCCTTTGCAGCTCCATTTGGCCATGTGACCAAGTAGTGGCCAATGAGATGTAAGCAGAAATGATGTGTAATATTTCCAGAAAGGTTGTTTCAGGGACATGACTGAGCTCCATTTTTTTCCTCTTGCCTTTCCTTTCTTCCTTCCAAGGAAATGTGGACTGTTGCTCCAGCAGACATCTTGGACCTTGGAAACGAAAGGAAAGATGGCAGAGCAAAAATATTAAAGTTTGGATTCCTGACATACCATAGAACTGCTATGCCATTCTTGAACTGCCTGCTTCTCATATTTCTTTTATGCAGAACAAAAATAAATTTTAATTTTATTATGCCTTTTTTTCTGTTATGTGTAGCCAAATCTAATCCTAATACCAGTTTTATTTATTTATTTGAAGATTATATTTATTCATGAGAGACACAGAGAGAGAGAGAGAGAGAGAGAAAGAGAGGCAGAGACACAGGCAGAGGGAGAAGCAGGCTCCACGCAGGGAGCCCGATGTGAGACTTGATCCTGGGTCTCCAGGATCACGCCCTGGGCTGAAGGCGGCGCTAAACCGCAGAGCCACCCAGGCTGCCCCTAATACCAGTTTTAATAGGCATTTAATGAAAAGAGGGTTTTGTGGTCAAATAATTTTGAAAATCATTAAAGTTTAACAGATTTCATTAATACAAGACCTCTCAGTTTTTAATATGCTAATGAGGAATGGCAACCTTCAAGATGCACCAGAGTATACACAACTTCCCAAACCAACTTGACTCTTTTTTTTTTTTTTTTAACTTTTTATTGTTAAAAAAATAGGCTCCATCCCCAATATGGGACTCAAACTCACAACCTCCAAATCAAGAATTGCATGCTCTACCAGCCGAGCCAGCCAGGTGCCTCCGAAATCTCTTGATTGGATCATCTCATGGGATGAATGACTGAGGGGCAATGGGAAATGTTGCTTTAAAAGTTTACATTTTTGGGGTAGCCCGGGTGGCTCAGCAGTTTAGGGCCTACCTTCAGCCCAAGGCTCCGGTGGCTCAGTGGTTTAGCGCCTGCCTTCAGCCCCGATGTGAGTCCCACATCGGGCTCCCTGCATGGAGCCTGCTTCTCCCTCTGCCTCTTTCTCTCTCTGTGTCTCTCATGAATAAATAAATAAAATGTTTAAAAAAAATTTACATTTTTGCTTCTTTCCAATGCATCCTTCTTCTAGGCTGATCTTTCTTAAACATAAATTTGATGATATCATATAACTGTTTAAAATCCTTGAACAGCCCGGGTGGCTCAGTGGTCGAGCGATGCCTTCAGCTCAGGGCATGATCCCGGAGTCTCTGGATCAAGTCCCACATTGACCTCCCTGAAGGGAGCCTGCTTCTCCCTCTGCTTGTGTCTCTGCCTCTCTCTTTCTTTCATGAATAAATAAATAAAATCTTAAAATTAAATAAAGTAAAATAAAATCCTTGAACAATTCCTGTAGGACAAAGTTCAAACTCCTTTATGTAATAAATAAGACCTTTTGTAATCTGGCTCTTGCCTTCTCTCTAGCCTCACCCTAGCAATCTCCTTTACACATCATGAACCATTTGCACTGTTGAGACCTGCACATGTTCTACCCATCTCCTGGACTCTGCATATGCTATCCCACTGTGAGTGGAACACTTTCTACCTGCCGCCTTGACTGGTATTCTATCCTTTAAGACCAGGCTGTTGTATTAACTCATTCACATCCATTCGTGCTTTGAGCAATTCCTACTTACATATCAGGCAACACACTGTACTTGGGTTCCAAAGCTAAATAAACATAATCCCTGCCCTAGAGGGACATCAAATCAAATGCAGTTAGACAAATACTGTATTAGTCAGAGTCTGCTAATGGCTGTAACAGACAATCCTCCCATTTCAGTGACTTGGCATTAAGACAGTCCTTTTCTCATTTACAGCACAGTCCAATTCGGGTAAGCACAGGGGTTCTGCTCCATGCAGTCAGGGACCCAGGTTCATTCCATTGCCACTTTTGGGGGCCTCGAAGTCCTCCACTGGGTATTTTGCATCTGGCCAGCAGATGAGAAAGGAGGAGTTTCGAGGCTCACACAAGAGGTTTTGGGGGATGCCTAGAAATGAGATCTATCTGTCACTTCCGTCCAGTTTCCATTATCCAGAACTTAATCACATGGGCCTACCTGATTACAGAGAAATGTGGTTTTGCTATGAACCTCGGATGAATACATAATGGGCTGGTGAAATTAGCCTTTTCTGTAACACAGATATATAACAAGATATATAACAAGAACAGATATATAACAAGAACAATAAAGAAGCTCATGGTCTAATGGAGGAGACGGACAAGTCAACAGAGGCAGGAAGGCAGGAAAGAACATGGTCAGGCAGGATGTAACCTGTGTTTATGGAGTTACTACCAGAAAAGTTCTAGGACTGCTGGAAGTTCCGCTTCAGAGCTCCTAAGAATTGCTCTTCTGGAGCTGTCTGTAAATACCATGTGGTACAGATAGTTGTGCATCATCGCTGTCACCTCCATAACAGACTTTCAGGGCCTCTTAGTGTCAACCATCTCTTGTCCAGTCAGCCACTGTGATGTCCAGCTCTGCATGGGCTCCATTCGACTTCACGAGCTGTATCCTGACAAATCTTTGCCTCATGACCCTGCTGTAAGCCCCCTAGCACTGAGTTTTGGGACACCACAAAGCCCCACCTCTCACTTATGCATGAACTGAAGTGAATCTTTACCCAATGGGAGATGAAACTTCCTCCTTTTCCTCTCCCATATAGGCTGTCCTAAGCCTCATGTCATGTGGCTTCTCAGAGGATAATCCTTTGAGCTGAAGCTATCAGCCACACATAGTGAGGTCAGATGAGTAACCATCCTGGTATCAGTTCTTCTTACTTCCCTACCTTCCTCCTTTTGCCTCCCATTCTGTCCTGTAGAATCAAGCTCTGTGTCCTAGAGAACTCAGGGCAAGACATCCCAATGAATGCATACTGCTAAAAGCCACTTTGCAATCAGTTTCCCCTCTAGTGCCTATTTGCAGGTCCCTGGATGCTGCAGATGTGGTTCCCCCCACCTTTTAAAAAAAAGATTTATTTATTTATTTATTTAAGGAATCTCTACACCCAATGTGGGACTCGAACTCATGGCCCCAAGATCAAGAGTTGCATGCTCTACTGACTGAGCCAGCCAGGTGCCCCACTGCATAAGTGTTTTAAGGGTCAGATTCCACTAACCCTGTTCAGTTCTGCAGACATGACTCTGTGAAGGTCAAGCCCGCTGCCTCTCCTGAGTGTAGCCTCCAGGCCTTTGCTTGTACCTGTACATTTGTTTGTGGATCAGTTGTGTACTCCTATTGATTTCTTGTTTGGTAACATAACATCTGTATCTCTATGTTTGACTTCCTATGTGCTACAGACTTTTCTCAAGTTTAAGAACAGGAATTACTGTCTGATGAGTTTGCCTCCCTCCCGCTCCCACACCTCTCATTAATGTCTCTTTCTTCTGTGCCTTGGCACATGCATGCTGCTCCCTCGGTCTGGAGTTCCATTCCTTACCCAACTTGTTTATGTTATTTCATCTTTTGTGAGCGAAGGACATGATTTTACAAAGGGAGGGCCACTTGACTCCCATGTAGGACTCATCAAGTCTGTCTCTGATATAACTCTGCGCCCAGCCCTTTCCCAGGAACTAAAGGGCACAGACCTGAGCCCCATCAGCACTCTTGAGAGTTTTACATCCTTGATCCTGGGTTGGACTGAAGGGGTTGTGGCCATCAATTGCCTGGACCTGCCTCAGCCTCTGCAGCAGCTGGTTCAGGAGGGCAAGCATGCTGTCCCTGTGAGGCAGGGGGAACAAGTAGCTCTCTCCATACTCACTCACCAACAGCTTGGCAGGATTGAAGATCCTCAGGATCAATGTGTAAATCTCCATCTTAATCCAAACTAGATTATGAGCTCCCGGACGACAGGGATATTGTCTGCCTTTGTGTTTACAACAATACCTGGAACACAGTTGGTGCTTAATAGTTTTGTTGTTGTTGTTGTTTTTAAGGAAGGAAGAAAGAGAAGGAAGGAAGAACCATGAGGTATCTTGGACAGCCTTGAGTCAAATGAGAGAAAAGTGGACAAGTGAGGTAGACACGGGGCAGGGGGCTGCTATCTCTGTATTTTCAAACTGGAGAAATCTCTGCAAGAAAGTCAAGAAGTGGTCCTCGGAAAGGAGTCGGGGTCACAGGACAAAAACCACAGGAACACTGGGGCTTCAAAGAAACTAAAAATATCTTCTCTCCCAGGGTACTGTAAGGTTTGGCTACATCATTACAGCTACTCCTGACAAAGTTGAGCCATGTTCATCTTCAATGTATCCAACAAACTGCTCTTGGAATCCCCAGGACTCAGATCATTCCTACTTTGAGGTAAAATGAGCCTCTACAGTCAGAATCCAGCCATTTTAATTTTATTTTTGTAAGTGAGTGCTAGAGAAGCACCCATAATAGGGGGAAGCAGTGAGTGAGGGGGACAGGTTGACTCACCACCCGGGGAGAAGGCCAGTAACGGGATGGCATAGGTATTGGGCCTGGCAGTTGGATAACACTCCCTCCCTTGCTCCAAACATTTTCTTTATGGCATTTTCACTACTTGCCCCTTGTATTTACTTATTTGTTGTCTGTCTTTCCCCTTAGCATGCCTATTCCACGAAAGCCGGGCCTCTGTCCTATTGACCGGTATCCCCTTAGATCAATGCCTGGCGTTTAGTGGATTTTTCAAAAATTAGCTGCTAGCGAACGAATTAAAGAATATTAAACAATTAGTTGAATCTCTGCCATATGCTGGGCCCTGTCCTTGAGGATGCTACAGGGATGGTGGGGGAGATAGGCCTGAACATAAACGTACGGTAGCTCAGCACCTGATTTTTGGGAGGTAGACCCAAGGCACCACCGCAGGATCCCCGCGGCTGAAAACTCCCGGGGAGAGGAGGGGGGGGGGCTTGGGAAGGATCCTCGGAGTCCCGTCGTGTGCCCGGAGCGCCAGGAAGGCAGGCGGAGCGGCAGCCGATGTGGCTGGAGGCACAGACTGAAGCTCCTCCGGCTCTTCGCGCGGCTCCTCGGCATCCTGGCCCGACCTGCGGAACCCTTGCCTCTCCTGGCTGCCGTCTGCGGGACCTCGGCCCAAGCGGATGCCCCCCCCCCCGCCCCGTCGCGGGACCCCGGGCACATCCTCTCGCGCCCCGGGAGACGCCGGCCCCGGGTCCTCCGGCCCGCTAGCCCGCCACCTGCGAGACCTCCCTCCACCTGCGGGCTGAGCCCCCCGCACGCCCGCGCGCGCCCCGGGTCCCCGCCCCCTGCCTGCGGTCTGCGGCGTGCAGGACCCCGCCCCGCCCCCTCGGCCCGCAGGACCCCGGCCCCGCCCCGCCCCCGTGGCCCCGCCGCTCGGTCCCGGGGGGCGGGGCCGCGCGCCGCGGCGTCTCGGAGGCTGGGGGCGCGAGGCAGGGGGCGGGGCGGCCCCGGCGCCGGCCAATCAGCGCCGCGATCACATCCATGCAAATACGAGCACAATGGAGCGAGCCCATCACTCGCCCCTGCAAGCAAGCTTGAAATGGGCTTCCGCCTGAGCGGCGGCCGGGGTGGCCAATGAGCGTGTGTTTTGGGCTGGCGAAGCCCAATGGCGCGGCAGGGGAGGCGGGCCCGAGCTGGGTTAGGGTGTCCTTGCAGGGTGTCTGAGCTAAACTTCACCAAATAATAGCTGTTTGTATTTTGGCTGCTGCAGGAGCCATTTTAGGTAAGTTCTTCTCTTAACTTTTTATTTTCCTCCCCGGCCTCCGCTGGCCGGCCTCGCCCGCGGGCCCGCGGCCCCGCCCCGCCGGCCCGGGCCGGGGTGCCCCTATGAATGGAGCCGGGATGCGGGGCGGCTGCGGCGGCGCCGAGGCCCGGCCGGGGTCCGAGCGGGGCCGGCGGCGGGCGGCCTGGCGGAGGGCAGGCGGCGGCCTGAGGCCTGGGACGAGCAGCCGGCCTCCGCCGCGCCCCGAGCCCGCTCGCGCTCAGGCCGCGCTCGGGCCGGGCGGCCGTCCTTGGGAGTGCGCCGCTGCGGGCCGCGCGGAGGGGCGGGGGTCCGGGCAGCCCCCGGCCCGGGGCCCGGCGGGCAGGGGCGGGGCGTGCGGAGGGCCTCCCCCTCCCCCTCCCCCTCCCCGCCCCTCCCCGCCCCCGCCCCCCCGGGGCGGGCCGAGGGGGACCCCCGGGGGCGCGGCGGGGGCGACCGCTGCTGCGCCGCCGCCCCCGCGGAGAAGTTGCTCCATCGGCGTCCTGCGTCTGTTTGCAGGGGTGGAGGGGGTGGGGGGGTGGGCTGGTGCCAGGCCGCTGCTCCGGGCGGGGGCGGGGGCGGGGGCCGGGGCCCCGGCGCGTCCTCGCAGCGCGCTCCCCCTCCGCCCCCTTCTTACGCACTAGCGCGCACTCGCCCCGAGACTCGGAGCCCTACGGGGTGTCCAGCAACCCCGCAGCCAAGTTTTGTGCATTTATTAACATTGCATGCTTGGGCTTTCTTTCTTTCTTTCTTTCTTTCTTTTTTTTTTTTTAATTCTAAAAAAAAAAAAAAAAAAAAGGAATCCTCTGTCCCCTCTAGGGTATTTATTTCCTTCCCCGTTGAGAAGTAACGGAGTCTTTTACTCCCAAATTTCCGGGGACGTTCTTCTCAGATGTGCAGAGGGGTTGGCAGCTACTCGGTCTTTAAAACGACGCTCTTAGGAAATCCCCCTCGCTCGTGAGATGATTGAAATTTGAGTTTGTTTGCAGCTTCAGTTTTTATTTGATCCAATTAAAAATACATAAGCAAGCACTCATACTTGTGTACATAAAGTCTTCCTAGTTCCAGTTAGGACTGATGTGATGTGGTTGTGTGTGTGTGTGTGTGTGTGTGTGTGTTTTTCCGGTAGTGTGGGATCTAATAAGGCAATATAATTCAATTTTCGACTTGTAGGCCCGTGTTCTCCAAATTAGGGTTTTATGGACCACTAGTAATCTGGCCAAGGTTTCTAGTGAATCCTTGGCTTCTCCGGGCATCTCTGGAGCTGTCGTATATACCTTATTCCCCAACCCTCCCAAACCTGCTCGTTTCTGGTGTCACAGATCCACGAACAGAGAAGATACACATATTAATATTTTTATGGTTTTTAAGAGCGTCTGCAGTAGTGTCTGAGATTCAAGTTACTGTTTCTCAGATGGCCTATCGGAATGCAGTCCTGTTAATCCCCAAGTTTTGACATAATTTGATGAGGATAGGCTTGTGGTACTTTACAAAAGTGCTGGTAGGGACCCCAGTACTGTGTTCCCAAGGGTGATTGTGAGCTGCCTTTCCTACTGGAGGTCTGTAGCCACTGTGCACTATACAGTAGTTTGTGGATCCGCCAAATTGGCAGATAAGATTGGCAACCTCAGGCGAATAGTTTCTGTGAACTTCGTGGCTCTCTGGCGGTACAAAGAAGGTTTGAGGTCTATGTATGAAAAAACGATTAGACATGAATCTTCAAGTAACATGGTTTATGCCAACCAGAACAGGTGGTTTCATATAAGCAATGCGTGACTGTAACCAAAGGCCTGGGAAAATGGGGAGTGGTAAATGATTAATTTTGGACTTCTTTCTGTCCCAGGACAGATCTCTTAGATGAATTGAGATGGATTATTTAGACTTTTATCTTCATTCACCGACTACTACTAAGAACTAACCTTTACATTTTTCCCCCCCTTTTTGCTAACTTTGGGATCTCCTTTATAGTAACCAGACTAGGATACTGTTCTTTTGCTGTAGTCTGGCCATGGGCGAAATAATTCTAGATGTGTTGTGAAATTAATTATGTCTCTTAGTGATATTACAGTCTGCCTGGAGTCACATCTTTTACACTGCAGTTATTTCTTTGCTTTTTACATTTAGCTTTTCTGTTGTTACAGCATGCAGTCATTCAGTGTGATGTCTTTTGCCACAACTTTTAATATTCCCTATCATTAAAATTATTTTATAATTTATTGATATAGTTAGAAGTTCCCTGAACTCATCACTATATTCGTGCCAACCACACAAGAAGTTGAAAGACCAGTTTGGAGTGAAATGGGAGAGCCACAAGTAACACTGTATTTCTGGAAGATCCTTTGGCAGTTAGTTTCTTATATTTATTGGTTTACTTTTCTTATAACTGTTTCAAAATACCAAAGAAGATCTCAAGCAGAATCATACCTCTATAGAAACCAGATATCATTGGTGATTTTTGCCATTATGTTACAGAAAACTTACCAGAAACAAGAGACCTTGGGCCACTGTGTCTTAGAGATCTCTTTGATTTATAGAAGTTTGAAACAAGTCTTTTGGTTTTCTTGGAAGCACGGCTTTGCCCCAAGTAGAGGTTGTGGTTATGTCTTCCTGTGTTAAACCATGAGGAAAAAGGGCTCCATACTCTCAGGCTTGATTCTCACTGTAAGGGGCCTATGTTTTTCCATTTTCACGGAAAGACTTTTTTGTCTTGGTAGTGGCCAAAAGGAGTCAAACATATTCTGAATCCTTCTGAACAGGTTTGGGGATTCAAGGATTCTCTTGCAAAAATATTTTCGGCATGTGACAATGACTGTATCTAAATCAGCTGAGGAGACTGTGTTCTTACTCTAGTCCATCCCCTTTGTCCCCCACCCAGTACAGCAAGGTTAGAAGTAGTTTTATTTTTAATAAAGATTTGGTGGTTCACTTTATACTTCCATTCTTCCTACAAAGCTTTAGTTTAATTCAGGTGAAAAGCTGCAGTGAATTCCATGGGACTGCCTGCATTCTCCTGTTCCAGGTTATTATATTGAAAACTCTTTGAAATACATAAAATAATAGCTAGGGCTTAGATATCTGTTTCCTAGAGAACAGGTCTGTTTTTTTTTTTCCTTCAGTAGAATGTGACATGCTTGTGAGATAAGCAAAAAGAACTAGCACTGAATGAATACCTGGTGTGTGTCCAGCACTCAGCTGGGCCCTGGGGCTGCAGGGATGAAAAAAAAGTATCCCATTTTCATGGTCATTCTTATGAGATTGGATCGAAGCTCAGAGAGGTAAAGTAGCTTATTTAAGGACATCAAGCTAGTAAAAGTTGGAGTCAGAATTTGAACCTAGATCATCTGGATTTAAAGGACATATATTCTTTCACCAACAACCTTCCAAAGATTTCTTTAAAAAAACTGGAGTATGCAGTCATGTTTTAGTGGTATGGGGCTAAGTTAACTAACATAAGTTGTTCTACACATTTGTCTATTTTTACTTCTTCATTTCCAGAATTTGTCACTGAAGAGGCAAATTAGAATACAGTAAGGGCACCCCTAACCCCCCTTGTCTCCACAGTGTAGGAGAGGTCCTTGTTAGGGCACTTAAGAGTTCAGCCTAGCCTGGTACTAATAAACATGAAATGCAGAGGGAGAATGCAGTCACTTTTTCCTTGCCAAAATGTTCTTTTCTTTAGTTCATTTTGTGGAGGCGTTGATACCCTCTTGAGAAATTCTGTTACTTCCATAAAAGTCCTGAAGGTAGTAAAATGGAGTTATTTTAAAATATCCATCCCTGTTCCCATTTCTGAACTAAATTATTTGCATAAAATCCAGAGAAAAATGTTTTCTTTTTGCTTGTAGTACCTATATGCTTTGATTTTTAGAGTTTGTAATAGTGATTCTTTACGTCCTCCTACGCTTATTCTTTTTGTCTGTTTGCCATCATTGAGACCTTTAGAGTCTTTGATAATGTATATGACATTAATAGTTCCTATTTTGAGAAATCATTTTTTAAGTTGATGAACCTTTTTCCTTTATAGTCATCATGGAGGACTTAAAATTTTTTAGCAGGGGAGAAAACCTGATATTTCAATAGATTTCTTTTTTTTTTTTTTTCAATAGATTTCTATGATGCTTTTATCCACTAGCTGTTTCAGAAGAAGTTAGGTACTAAGACAGTATTTGAAAATTTCAGAAAGACTAGGAAGCAGAATTTTAAGATAACTTTAGGACATGAAATGTAAGTTGGGTTTGAATTTTCTAAGTAAGTAAAGGGAAAGTTTTATTTTTCTCCTTTATTAATTAAAGATTGTTATAGGGAGTATTCATTAATCTAATTTTATGGATCAAATATATTATTTTATCAGTAAATTTTAAATATATATATATTTTAATTTTAAATATATATTTTGAAATTTCTTGTACATTATGTGACCAAGGTATTTTGTTTTTGGAATATCTATACTTTTTTTTTTTTTTTAAGAGTTATTTATTTAAGAGAGAGCAAGGGAGCGCCTATATACGCATGGGGGGGCTTGAGGCCTGAGAGGGAGAGAATCACAAGTAGGCGTCCTGCTGAGCAAGGAGCCCAAGCATCTCCATCTCAGGACCCTGAAATCATACCCTGAGCTGGAATCAAAAGTTGGTCACTCAACCAACTGAGCCACCCAGGCACCCCTGGAATCTAAATACTCTTTAGTTGTAAGATTGTTTGCATATAAAAGGTCAGGCTTCAAGTTAAAAGGAGTTCTAACTACTGTGGTAACCTTAGCCTTACTTTAGTTTCTACCTGTTCAGGTTGAGGCTTTTTATCCTGAGATTCATGGACCCTTATGGAGCTGTTCTGTGAACTCCCCAAAATAGTATATGAAATTTTTGTGTGAAGTTTTATGGGAAGTGACTCCATTCTTTTATGCTTCTCAAAGGGATCTGTGACTCCCATCCTCCTTTCCTCTACCCCTCATGTCTTCCCATCCTCCCTTCTCCCCCACCATCTCTTCCCACCCACATGCAAAAGCAGTATTAAAGATTATTGATGGGCATCCCGGGGTGGCTCAGTGGTTTAGTGCCACCTCCAGCCCAGGGCATGATCCTGGAGACCTGGGATCAAGTCCCGCATCGGGCTCCCTGCATGGAGCCTGCTTCTCCCTCTGCCTGTGTCTCTGTCTCTCTCTCTCTGTCTCTCATGAATAAATAAATAAAATCTTAAAAAAAAAAAAAAGATTATTGATTTAGGTCATTTCAAAAAGTTGTCTTGTATGAGCAAAGTCTTTTCCTGGAGACAGATTTGTTGGGCCTTTTTTGTGCTTTAGGAGGTGATGTAGTCTCAGTCTGGACCAGTTAGCCTGGGCTTGGTGAAGTACTCCAGGCAGCATCCAGACAAGGGTTATGCCCAGAATTCTCCCCTGCCTTATTTTTATGCTTGGGAAACTGTTCCACACCCTTGCTCCTATAGCCTGATAAAAGAGCAGGAGGCTCTTGGGCCTCTCTGCTTCTGCAGATGGGACTGGAGGGGTGGCCATGGCTAAAGCTCCTGACATTTTCTTGCTTTGAATACCACTTACTCATTCTGTTGCTGCTTCATTCAGTATGTTTAGGAGGAAAAGGTTTTTCCCTAACATTATAAAAGAAACATTTAAAAAAACCCTTCATTTTTATATTCCCTAGACTTTGTATATACCTTGAAACTCTTTTGTTAATGTCAATTTCAAATGGAATTTTTCTTAATGTCTGGTTGAGCGTGTGAGCTTGTTTTTACAGATAATATGCCTATATGTAGAGTTATATTAAACCAGTTGTTACCATAGGAAAAAGGATCAAATGTTAAAATTCTCAAAGCCTTATTTTATCATTTGCTTAAGTAAAAGTCAAGCAAATTAGTAAAACAGAATTCTAGAGTGACAAAATTCTAAAAGTAGTCTCTAGGAAGTGGCCAAACTTGAGAGATCCTGGAAAGTTCATTTGTTGGGCCAGACCAGAAGATGAATAGAAGAAAAATCCGTTTCTTTGGTTTGATATGTAAATGGAGGAAAACACTATAAGCTTGAGGCAGTTTGGTTAAGGGCATTGACGTCCCATGAAGGGATTCTGTTTGGTTTGTTCCTTCCCCTAAGTGTACATGAGCAAAGAAGCGTGCTTGGACTGTTTACTTTGGGTTCAAGGAAACCATCAGTATTCTAAGAAATTCTTTGAAAGATTATGTCCGGTAAGCTAGTACATACAAAGCATAGGTTTTATTTACTGAAAGAAATTTTGTATAATTTAACACAAAGACTTTATTAATGTTCATTTGTATATTTTGGCCTAACAGCTCTTGTAAAGTTAGCAGTCTAAATTCAACTGTAGATTAGCTTGAAGAAGTCAAGGCACCATCCTTGTTGACCATGTGGCGGAATCAGAGATAACTGTAAAAATGTGAAATAAGCCCTTTTAGGTCAGGGTTGCTCATAGTATGCAGATCTGTGCAGGTCTACAGATTGTTTGTTACCTGTCTGTGGTGAGATAAGTACAGAACTTGAAGAATGTAGATGTATTTACAGTACTTTTTAGAAAATTGATTTGTCTGTTGAGTCTAATAATAAAAAATGTAAGTTTATGTATAGTCTTTGTTTTTAAAAAAGTTTTTTCCTGGGCAATTCATTTTTCTGGTATTTTATAGAAGTATTATTCCATGATGGATTGGGAGAAAACAAAAACTAGTGGGGTATTTTGTTTTGTTTTGTATTTAAGTAATCTCTACACCCAATGTGGGGCTCAGACCTACAATCCCAAGATCAAGAGTTGCACGCTTGGGGCACCTGAGTGGCTCAGTTGATTAAGCATCTACCTTCCGCCTGGGTCTGTGTTCCAGTCATGGTCCTGGAGTCCTGGGATTGAAACATCCCCCACCCCCATCCCCCGGATTGGGTGCTTCTCCCTCTCCCCCAACTTGTCTTCTCTTGCTCGTTCACTCACTCTCAAATAAATAAACAAAAGAAACAAACAAATAAATAAAACATTTAAAAAAAAGAGTCACACTCTATTGACTGAACCAGTCAGGCATCCTCAAAAAGTAGTTCTTAACCATAGGCAGCACTACATAAGGTGATATGTAAAATCACCATTATCTTGCAGCTTGTTTAAAATGCACATTTTGAGGCCTCATTCCAGACCGACTGAAATAAATTACCTGGGATGGGGACCCAGTATTCTTTGTTTTAGCAAGCTATACTGATAAATTTTGTGCACATTTAAATTTAAGAAACATTGTTCTAGATTAACATTGTCCAATAGAAGTCTGTGCTATGATGAAAAATGCCTTATCTATGTGCAGTACCTACTAGTCACACATGTGGCTTTTGAACCCTTCAAAGGTGGCTAGTATGACCGAGGAACAGAATTTTAAATTTTATTTAATATTAGTTAATTTAAATTTAAATAGTCACATAGTGGTATTGGCATTTGACACCACAGGTCTAGATCCTCTAGAGTCCCCCTTTCGGGGAGGTGGGGGGAGTGGAGTTTTTCCCCCTTCATTTAGAAAATACAGGATAGGACAAGACTATCCTATAGTTTTAAATGAGATGGAACAAATCATAGAATAAAAGTTGGCAAGTTGGCACTTATTTGCCCATTTATATTTACCTATTTTTATCTAAAAGTTGATATTAAGAAAATAGTAGGGTCAGGAAACAAATTTATATCTATGTCACAAAAGGTTTTGCAAACAGCAAGGTAGCTGTTTTAGTGAGGCCTTGTGACCCTTCATGGCTGCGACTAACTGCCTGATGTCTTGCAGTATGACTTCTGAAGCTTTTGTCTTTCCTATAAAGATTTAAGCTTTTAAGTGCAATACTGTAGCTTTCCAGTTTTCAGTAGAGAGCACTAGTTGTTGGGAGTTCTCATTACTTTAGACTGGGTAATGGAGATTTTTCCTATGTAAATTATTATTGGTTTATCACCTTACTTAGAGGATGGTTTTTCATTTTATAAAGGTAATCTTTGTTTTTAATAATATTCAGCAAGGTTCCCTTGAAAAATTGAGCCTTATCTTCTGTCCTCTTCCAATATATTTAAAAACTGATTTGTTAAAAGGATTTCTTTTACTCATTAAAGATTGTATATGCTTCCCTGCCTCCATCCCCATCTACTTGTACTTCATATTTAAATTCCTAAAAATCAAAGATGGCCTTGGCTCTACTATATTGATCAATATCCTTTGCAGGATTGAAGATTATTCTGTGATTGACAAGTAGAAGGAAACATGGCTATAAAAGTAAGTGACGATGCACATGTAGAATCATAGCCTTTTAAAATGTTGTCCAGACATGGTGAGTCTTTTCTAATTGTACCATAGTTTTATTAAATATATTTGCCAGGTTTTAGGTTTTCAGGTAGGAGATTGTTAGTCATATAGGCAGTGACTCTTGAAGCATGAGAGACAGTAGAGGTGTCCCATGTTGTTTATACAGTTAGAATGGGTAGCTTCCTTAAAGATCATGGATAGGACTGCAGGAATAGGAAAATTAATATAGCAGTGTTGGTTGGCTTTGTTTATGGCATGAATTAGTGTATTGTCTTCCATTGGTGTTCATTAGAGACCAGCACTGTTTCCCATTTTGTTGTAGGGACAGTCTTATATTCTCAGAGAGAGTGAGGATGTACTGGTATCTTGTCTGGCAGGGACTTCTGTTTAGCTGAAAATGATACAAGTATCACTGATGGAGAGAGGAGCTATTTTGTAACATGTTGCTTTGCAGCTCTTTTTTTTTTTTTTTAATCTGTCCAAGGAGTTTCAAGTTCTTGATCTCTAGGTATGTATTTGGATTACTGCTTTGGAGTCTTTTTATGTATTTATTTTTTTTAGGAGAGAGAGAGTATATGGGTGGGGGCAGGGGAGAAGGGGCAGAGGGAGAGGGTGAAAGAGAATCTCAAGATCTCAAGCAGGCTCCATGCCCAGTGCAAAGCTGGACACAGGCTCAGCTCACGACCCTGAGATCATGACATCATGACGTCGGTTGAAATTAATAGTTGGACGCTTAACCGACTGAGCCACCCAGGCACCCCTGATTTGGAGTCTTAAGGAATTGAAAAGCCTAGTCTGTTGGTACTGAGATCTGATAGTTGACAGATCCCAAGTTTAACAATGTTTGTTGGTTCCTTGCTTCAAGTTTGTTCCCATCTTTGTCACTGGTTCCCAGAGCTGGGACTGGAATGTTGTAAGAAATGTTACTAAAAGACTGATTTCATAAGCCATGGCCAAATACCAGTCTCCTTATTTACACATAATAGTCCTACTCTGTCCATCCTTATCTGCTCTAATGCAGCATTTCATGCCAGCAGGGCTCTCCCTAGGTACTGACTTTCCCTATGTTCAGTCTTGAACTAAGCTTTGTTGTTACCATTATAGCTGTGGCTGTGGCAGTTATTTCTAGTTTAAGCGTTATCAGGGCTTACATAATTCAGCATCTCAACTAGATTCTTCTCAACCAAAGCCTCTTTCTGGCTTTTTAGGATTGAAGAAGAGTAGTGTTGGAAGGGACTTTGTAGGCCACCTAGTCCAATTTCATCATCTTATGGATGATAGAATGGATTTATACTCATGTAAATATTTTGTGAGACCATAGAGCTGATCTATGGCCAAGGTAGGCTTAGAATTCAGATCTCATTTTACTAACTAGATCTCTTTCCCTGATTGATGGTTAAGGTCCTGAAAACCCCTGTGGGAGAATTCCCTTAAGAACTTACAGGGATAGGGGATCCCTGGGTGGCTCAGCGGTTTAGCGCCTGCCTTTGGCCTACGGTGCGATCCTGGAGTCCAGGGATCGAGTCCCGTGTAGGGCTCCTGGCATGGAGCCTGCTTCTCTCTGCCTCTCTCTCTCTATGTCTATCATGAATAAATAAATAAATCTTAAAAAAAAAAAAAACTTACAGGGATAATATGGGGAAGTTATGTTCTGAGATTAGAAATGAATCTCTGAAAGGCTGAATAATTTTTTTAATGTTTTCAAAGTAAAGATATCAGTGGAATTTTACATGTTTTAAATGAATAAAGATGTGTGGTACTATTTTGGAAACTCTTGTTTACTATATCTTGTTTACTAGAAACATTTTGGCATATCCCTCCCTTTTATATCTTTTTTTTTAAATAATAAATTTATTTTTTATTGGTGTTCAGTTTGCCAACATACAGAATAACACCCAGGGCTCATCCGGTCAATTGCCCACCTCAGTGCCCGCCACCCCCTTTTATATCTTTGTAAAAGGCCTGTGGTACTATTTTGGTAACTCTTGCTTACTGTTTTTTAGGTTGGAGGTGGGCAGTAAAGCAGAGTTTACTGAGCGATACAGTATAAAGTTCCCAAAGAGGGAGGAGACCCGAGAGGGTTGTCTTCTTCTTTACTATTTTTTTGCTTCCTAGAAACTTTTTGGCATATTTCTCCATTATATATTGTGAAATTCGTTGTAAATTTACCTTTGGGTTATTGCAAATAACATGGATGATTTTTTTTTTTTTCCCCAGATCTCCATACTTGTTCAGCTTTTTAACTTAGGGTTATTAGAATAGGTTTTTCCCAGACCCCTCAGTTGTGATAATAATAGCAGCTGCCAATAATTGAGCACTTACTATGCTCCAGGTGAGGTGTTAGGCTCTTTCATAGTGTGGTAGTTGTTAGGGCTGCACACTGATACTCTATTTTTCTTTTCTTCTGGGTTCGTGGTAGGATAGCACTTACCCCTCACCTTGAAATTGTGCATGGCTGTGTGACTTGCTTTGAATATTGAAATCTGAGTGCAAGTGATGTGAGGCACTTCTAGGCAAACACTCCTTTTTTTTCTGAAGGGGATCTGAAGTGGTTATGTAGTGTAAGCAGTAAGTCTATGCTTTAAACCACTGAGTTTGTGTGTGTGTGTGTGTGTGTGTGTGTGTGTTTTAAGATTTTATTTATTTATTTGAGACAGAGAAAGAGAAAGCAGGAGTAGGCAGGAGGGGCAGAGGGAGAAGCAGGCTGCTTGCTGAGCAGAGCTTGATCCCACAACCCTGGGGTCATAACCTGAGCCACCTAGGCACCCCACCACTGAGTTATTTTATTTTATTTTTTTAACCACTGAGTTTTTTAAATGGAGTTTTAACTGTAGCATAAACCAACCCATCCTCTTGAATATAAATATACATGGATTCTTATCATTGACCCTTTTTTTTTTTTTAAGATTTTATTTATTTATTCATGAGAGATACACAGAGAAAGAGGCAGAGACACAGGCAGAGGGAGAAGCAGGCTCCATGCAAGGAGCCTGATGTGGGACTTGATCCTGGGACCCCGGGATCACACCCTGAGTTAAAGCAGACGCTCAACCACTGAGCCACCCAGGTGTCCTTCTAATCATTGATCCTTACGGCTAAGTGCTAATATTAGCCCATTTTGCAGTTGAGGAAATGGAGACAAAGGAATTAAATTTACTTGTCTAACAGAACTGGCAGCCCAGGCACTTTGAGCCCTATATTCTTTTCTTCTTTTTTTAAAGATTTACTTACTTGTTTGAGAAAGGGAAGGAGAGCATATGAACAGGCCAGGGAGAGAGGGAGAGAGAGAGAATAATCTAGCAGACTCCCCTGTAAGCATGATGCCCAACGTGGGGCATAATCCAGAACCCTGAGATCATAACCTGAACTGAAATCATGAGTCAAATGCTTAACCACCTGAGCCACCCACGCGCCCCAAGCACTAATTCTTTTTTTTTTTTTTTTTAATTTTATTTATTCATTCATGACAGACACAGAGAGAGAGAGAGAGAGAGGCAGAGACACAGGCAGAGGGAGAAGCAGGCTCCATGCAGGGAACCTGACGTGGGACTCAATCCCAGGTCTCCTGGATCACACCCTGGGCTGAAGGCGGCGCTAAACCGCTGGGCCATGGGGGCTGCCCAGCACTACATTCTTAAGCATTACTTAAGTTTGCTGCTACCGTGTATGCTGTACCAACTCAGTACCCATAACATCATGCCAGAGCTGTGTGTACTTCTTTGTTCCATGCCTTCTTACTGATGCCCCTGAAGTTCCATTCCAGGTCCAAGGGTCTCTCACCAGCATTTCTCTTTCCCAGTGTTGTACTGCAGAAACCTCCATTCCTTTCTGTTGTCTGTTACTTACTTTTACTACCTTCTGGAATTCCATCTTTCCTGTGAGGGTGATAGTTCCTTGCATTAGATATCCTTGCATCTCTAAAATTTTCAGAGTAAATTTCTCAGAAGGCCACAGTTGGCTTTATGAGTAGGCTGCCCAGCAATCACTGAGGCTTTGCAGTGTAGTTAAGTGCATGGATTCTGCAGCCAGACCACCTGTTTGAGTCCCAGCTCTGCCACTTACCGGCCATGTGAACCTCTCTCTTCCTCAGTCTCCTTGTGTGTACAGTGTACAGTATTATAATAATAATACCTATCTCATATAGTTGTTTTGGAGATTGAGTTAATTTATGTAAAGCCTTGGAACAATGCCTGGCACAATTGTAAGCATGATATAAGTGTTGGGTATTATGATTTTGAAGAATCAGGCATCACAGGCCAAGATGAGTGAAGATAACTCATTACTGAACTTAATCTTTCTGATGGTAAGATATTAAAGGTTTAATACCACAATTTAAATTTTCCTGTTGTTTAACAGGGATTGCTGAGCAACTCTACAAGGCACTAAGCTGGGGGGGTGGGGGGTGACCTAGAATTTGCCCTCAAAGAATTTATAGTATAAAGGGGGGAGGGATCCCTGGGTGGCGCAGCGGTTTGGCGCCTGCCTTTGGCCAGGGGCACGATCCTGGAGACCCGGGATCGAATCCCACGTCGGGCTCCCGGTGCATGGAGCCTGCTTCTCCCTCTGCCTGTGTCTCTGCCCCCCTCTCTCTCTCTCTCTCTCTGTGACTATCATAAATAAATAAAAAATTTAAATTTAAAAAAAATAAAATAAAATAAAGGGGGGAGATAAGATATACATAAATACCGGTATACAAATAATTGTGTTGTTGCCAGGTAGCCCATAAAAAGTGTCCTTTGGGAATTTAGAAAAGGGGGAAGTGGGAATCAGAGAAGACTCTGAGTTGGGGCACTTACTAGGGTTGGAAAAGGCGTCAGGATTTGGATGTGGAGACTGGGTGTGGTAGGGAGGAAACTGCCAGGTGAAAGGAAGCATTAGATCAGAGGCCCATAATAAACATGTTCATTCATCCATTCAGCAAAAATATAGTGAACATTTATTTTTAAAATTTTATTTATTTATTCATGAGAAACACAGAGGGAGAGAGGCAGAGACATAGGCAGAGGGAGAAGCAGGTTTGCTGTGAGGAGCCTGATGGTGGGACTTGATCCCAGGACCCTGAGATCATGACCTGAGCCAAAGGCAGATGCTCAACCACTGAGTCACCCAGGTGCCCCTATAGTGAACATTTGCTATGCGCTAGGCATTGATGTCAGCCCTAGGGATGCAGCAATAAACAAAACAGTTCCTGCTCTTATGGAGCTTGCGTTGTAGTATTTGAATATACGGAACCATAATGTATCAAGTGGTGATAAGGACTAAGAAGAGTTGTAAGGAGACAGAATAGATTTATATAGAACAGTAGATTCATTTCTAATGTCTTTCTTAAGGTATCTTTTAAGGAAACCCAAAGCCAAGCTAAATGGCTTTTTTGTGTGTACCGGGCCATATTTGTGCTATTTTCCATGCTCACAGTTCTCTGCTCTTCTTTCTTGGCTGTCTAGACATTTTCCTTCCTTTGAGACTTGAGTTCAAGTCCCAGTGTCTTGTCTTCATGGGTCTATCCCCCTCTGTATCTGCCAGAAGCACTCTTTTCTGGAGTCAGTTTTGGCCTATGGAACTAATTTGGCGTTTCCTATTGAATTACGTTTGTCTTTTCTCATATTTTTTGTCATTTATTCCACAAGTATGTGATGCCCATTTATTTAGTAAACAATTTATTGGACTTTCATTTTGTTTCAGCCATGACGAGGCACTGGGAACTTGAAGATAAATGTACATGGTCTGTGCCCTTGAGGAATGCACAGTCTGTTGGGAGGGAGAGAAATGTAAACTGCTACTACAAACATCATGATAAATGTCAAATTAGGGCTGTGTCCAAAGTTTTGTTGGAATGCAAGAAGAGGGAGCCAGGGGAGTTAAGAGTTTTGAAAGGAAGAAACTTTTACATTGGCTCTTGAAAGTTGATTTGTATTTTAATAGAGACTGGGATGGGTGTCTGTGAGTTTGGAGAGCCTTTTATGCATGGGATGAATCCTGTGGGGGGGAGGGGCGCAGAAGGAAATGGTAAGTTCATTGAAGCTGGAGAGTAGTGCAGAGTTGTGGATTTGGGATGGGTGGTAGGCCTGGAGGGATAGATTGGAGACGTTGAATGGCTTTGAAAATGATGTAAGGAGTTGAGATTTGTGTGGGCAGTGAGGAATCATCAGAGGTTTTATGGCCAGAGAATAGATTGTATTTGGTACTTGGGCAGCCAGAGGTTGGTTTAGATCAGTGCTGCTTAAATTTTCCTGCGTATGAGAATTACCTGGAGAGCTGTAGAAAAACCAGTGCCTAGGTCACACAGTAAAATCCTTTTCTGGAGAAGGGATCCAGATAATGGGTTTTTGATAACTTCCCAGGTGATTCCAGTGTACCCCCCAAGTTTGAGAACCTGTGGTTTGAGAGGCCTGATGACAGGTCAGTAAATGAGGCTGTTGCAGTGGCCTGGCTAGGAGAGAAGTCTTTGAATTGAGGCATTGCGAACATGGAGACTAGGGAGGACTGAGCTAACCATTGTTATTTTCCTTCACTTTTCTCTGTATTTGTTTTCAACAAAATTGTGGCCCCCAAGGGTGCAAGGTCTAGTCTTTGTAGTTTGAATTCCTCAGAGATATGTACATAGTAGGTTCTCAATAAATATTTGCCTTGATTAAAGTTCATTTTCTTTTGTTCAGCTACTCAGAGTTGAGTACTTAAGGGCATTTTTATTTCATTTGCTTATTTCCTTTTTGATATTAAATAGAAATTCCTTTAGGGATGTGACTGGATGGAAATGAAACTTTTTCGTCTGTTTTACTTCCTCAGAATTCCAATTCAAGATTTTAGAAGTTAAAATTCACTAATTAAAACAATAAATATGCATATGAATTTGGCTTATCCATATGATCTTTCCTTTTTAGTGCAAATGAGCAAGTTTGCTTTTAACTCTTGGCATTTGTGTAAAACCCATCAGTGGTGATATACCATTTAAAGTAAAGAATCCTGAGAAAGTATCTAGAATCTTAAAAGTACTTTTTAGAGATTTTTATTTATTTAGGTAGTCTCTACATCCATCATGGGTCTTGAACGCACAACCCTGAGATCAAGAGTTGCACGCTCCACCAAGCCAGCCAGGTGCCCTGAGATTCTTAAAGTATTGTTAAGGTTTATGTTCCACAACATGTGGAAAGTGAACCTTAACACTAGATTCTGTTAATGTATGTAACTCAGGAAATTTTCCATGTGGTATAGAGTCTGACTTGCCTTGTATACTTGAAATATATTTGTCTCTGAATGGGGATAGTATTTAAAAAATGCTGTGAATCATTTTTTAAAAAGATTTTATTTATTCATTCATAGAGACACAGAGAGAGAGAGAGAGGCAGAGACACAGGCAGAGGGAGAAACAGGCTCCATGCAGGGAGCCCGATGTGGGACTCGATCCCAGGTCTCCAGGATCACGCCCTGGGCTGCAGGCAGCGCCAAACCGCTGCGCCACTGGGGCTGCCCTCTGTGAATCATTTTTATATCAACTCTCCATTCTCTATTCTAAGAGAAGCGAATTGGAACACACAGAAATTAAAAAACTTTTTTATACTTGATGCCATTTATACCTCCCCTCTGTCATTTGGCATCTTGAAAAACATCAAACCTACAGAAAGTTGTAGGAATGATATCATTAAACACCCATCCTCCTTTATCTAGATTCACCAGTTACTGTTTTGCCAATTTTTTGATTACTTGCTAGCTTGTGCTTGTGCTCCGTCTTTGTAGCCTGATCCTTTGAGAGTTACTTGCAGACAGACATTATAACAGTTCACCCTAAATATTTTGCATCTTAATCCTGGGAGAAAGGGTGCACATAATTATAATATAATTACATCATTCAGGACACTTGACATAAACCTGATATATAGTCCATTATCTAAATATTAAGATTCACGTATTCTCTAGCTTTTTAATTTTTCCTGCTCTTGAATTCAGTTAAGGACCATGCACTGTATTAATAAGTTGTCATGCGTCCTTACATTGCAGTATCAACTGGTGTGACCCAGTAGTCTCAGGATTTCAGGAACGGAAATGAAAACCTCTGTAAGGGTCATGCAGCCCAGCTTTCCATCCTTCTTCCCTGCTTGCCTCCTCCACGCTCTCCCTGGCTGGCTGGGAGTGACCGCCCGAGACTCATGGCAGAGTTCTGAAGTGGGACCTCATACCTGGTGCAGAACTGCTTGTGCACATCTTTCTTTTTTTTTGTGCACATCTATCTGAGGCTAGGAGAGGTTTTATCCTGGACAGGGTAATTTTTTGTTTTAGGGTTAAAGCCATTCCAAGTTGCCCAGGTGCTTCACTAAGAAAATGTAGTTTAAAAAAGAAAGGGAAAATGTGATAGTGTAAATGAGACTTTGAGAAAAGATTTTCATAGGTGACTCAACATCATCTGAAACATAAGTTATCTTTCTACTGTTTCTTGAGGACCACTCCTCATGACCTTGTCTTTATATAGTTCATGGGGCGGGCTTTCTTTTCTTTCTTTCTTTGTTTCTTTTCTTTCTTTGTTTCTTTCTTTTCTTCTTTCATTTATTTATTCATGAGAGACAGAGAGAGGCAGAGACATAGGCAGAGGGAGAAGCAGGCTCCCTGCAAGGAGCCTGATGCGGGACTCCATCCCGGAATCCTGGGATCATGCTCTGAGCCAAAGGCAGATGCTCAGCCACTGAGCCACCCATGCGTCCCTCTTTTTTTTTTTTTTTTTTTTTAAGATATTAGAACCTCCCTGCCCCCCTTTAAATATTGCAATGGTTGTGTGTTTTTGTCTTTTCACTCCTCCCTAGGCAGACTTCATTCCTTTTGCTTCAACTCTTCATGATCCTAAGATCTGTTTCCATTCTCGTCCTCTTTGCTTCAAACTCTCATTTCCAGCCTTGGCTTTTAGCAGCTTCAGCTGCATGTCCCACCTCAAAACTGAACTCAGTATCTTTTTGGGTAAACCTGAGCATGAATTTGAATATTGGTGGGGAGATGAGAATGAGATGGTTTTTGGCTAGGGAATTAGGAACTTTAGGCTTGTGCCCCTTATTAGCCCTTCTCCTCCTACTGCACTCTACCATCCCCAATCCCTCAAGGGAAACAGGTGAGCCAAAGGCAGGCCTTGCTAACACTGCCATTTCTGGCTCAGTGTGGAGTCTTGGGAATTAGGCTTCATAAAATGAATTCTTTTAATCCATTGTTTTTCAGGTTTTTTTTTCCATTATCACTCCCCTAAGAAGGCCTTTTAGACAATTTCTTTTTTAACATTAAAGCCCTCCTACCCATGAAATTTTAATACCACAAGTATATAGTGTATCCTGTGTATATACTATATTTATGTTTGTATCACACATGAACAATTAAGAGATTATAACCTTCAAGAACCACTTTTTGTCCCCTTGGAGTGAGATTGCTCCATTGAAAATACATGTTTTAACCTAGACTGGAGGCAGTCTAATGTCTAGAAACAAAGCAGGCCAAAGAGTCTGCCGTTGTCCACAGAGAATTTGCCTTAGGGTCACATCTCACTGCTGAAACTAGAGTTTCCTGATCTTGTTGTGACTACAACTCACAGTAATAACAACACAGTATATTAATTCAAAGGTTTTAATACTCAGTATATATTCTTACTACTTGTGATGCACTGTATCTACTGTATTCTTTTAAAAATAGTTCCATTAAGATAATTACATACCATAAAGTTACGTTTTTATTCTGTAAAAAAATTTTTTTAAAGATTCATTTATTTATTTTAGAGAGGGGGAGAGTGCAAGTAGGGGAGCGAGGAGGAGAAGAGGGAGAGGGACAAGCAGAATCTGAGTTGAGTGCAGAGCCCAACGCAGGGCTTGAGCGCATGACCTGAGATCATGACCTGAGCTGAAATCAAGAGTCAGATGCTTGGGGCAGCCCGGGTGGCTCAGCAGTTTAGTGCCACCTTCAGCCCGGGGCATGATCCTGGAGACCTGGGATCAAGTCCCACACTGGGCTCCCTGCATGGAGCCTGCTTCTCCCTCTGCCTGTGTCTCTGCCTCTCTATCTCTTTGTGTCTGTCATGAATAAATAAATAAAATCTTAAAAAAAAAAAAAAAGTCAGATGCTTAACTGACATAGCCACCCCGGTGTTCCTGTTTTGTAAAATTTTTAATTTAAAAAGAAATGCTAGTTGTGATCCACTGACTCGAAGAAGCATGACAGCCAGCAGGAAGAGCAATGCCAAGGCGTAGCTTGTCTAGAGACTACCATATGTCCACCAGAGAGGTGAGAAGAAAGGCAGACAGAGTCCTAACCACTGTGCTTATTGTAGACATTGGACTTTGTTTCAGTAAATGCCCTTGAACTGACCAGACTGGCAGTTTTACTCCTTGGTATTGGATGAAGACTGGGAAGCATATGGCAGAGGAGGGCTGTAGTGAGTTTTTTAAGCCCACAGGTAAAAATGCTCTGGTGGCAACCATGGCTTGCCTCCTAAGCAGGTGAAATGGGCAGCTTTATTCTTTGGTTTGTGGTGCTAGCACTGCCCTGCCCCCCTTAAAGGAAGGAAGAGAGGCCCAATGGGGGAGAGAGGATGAGGGGGAGAAAGTTGATCTAACATTAGGTAGTAGAGCCTGAAATTCTTGAAACCCTCATTATTTAGTGGGTTTATCCATAAGAATATTTGACAGAGTGACTATAAGGATCTGTGTATTTGATTAATTTGTTGTCATTAATCTGTGAAAAGAGTATAGAGCACCGAGGAAATGAAATAGGAAGCTATCAGTTTTTATTAGAATGGAAGAGGAGAGGGTGTAAAGAATGACATGTAGCTTTGCTCTGTTGGGGGGTATTTATGGTCAGAGGGAAACCCTGCGTATAGATACGCAGTATCAGCTGTGCAAACATGGAAGCAAGTGCTAGAAAGGCCAAGAAAGCAGGTTTTGCCTGTCTAATTTTGGCCCCAGTGCCAAGCAAGGCAGGAATATGGTGGGACCAAATAAAGCCGAGGCATTACATCCCAGAGAGCAGAATAATTAGAGCCAACTCTTATTGAGTGCTTATATGCTAGATACTAAGCATTTTATATTTATTCTCTCATTTAATCCTTTAAAACAGGGACACTTGGGTGGCTCAGCAGTGGAGCGTCTGCCTTTGGCTCAGGGTGTGATCCTGGGATGGGGATCAAGTCCCAAATTGGGCTCCCTGCTGGGAGCCTGCTTCTCCCTCTGCCTATGTCTCTGCCTCTGTCTCTCTCTGTGTCTCTCATGAATAAATAAATACAATCTTTAAAAAAAAATCTTTTAAAAACAGTGTGAAGTTATAGGTAACCAACCTATTACTTTCCTCATTTTACCGATGAGGAAACTGAGGCACAGGGAGGTAAAGAAACTAGTTCAGGGTCACATGGTTACTTGTTCTTACATGTAATAGAAATGCTCAGGGCACTGGAGACCCTGCCTTGAAGTGAGTGAACCCACCACTTCTGGGGCCGTGACTGCTGTGCCATACCTCTTTTCAGGAGCATAGCCTACCTGGTGGATCTCATGATCTTTACTTAAGTCATTTTGTCTCCAGGTTGCCACCCTGAAGTTCACTCTTAGAGGCTGGTGACCACAATACTAAAAATAACATTGTCCTAGACAATATTTATAGTTTTTTCACTCCCTCTGGGTACAGACTGTGCCTTATCTGGGAAATACCACTTATTTTAGGGCTTGTCCAGTGGTAGTCATATTTCAGGTCAGTTCAGCAGACATTTACATGCTTCTTAAGGGCGCTGCCATGCAGTCAGTGCTGGGGGTGATCATGGTATAGTAGGGAAAGACAAAAACCAATATTTGAATTGCAGTGAAACTAAGGAGAACAGACAAAGGAACATTGAGGAGGGTAAGGAGGTTAGGAAGAACTACCCAGAGGAGTTAACATCTAAGTTGAGTTTTGAAGGATAAAGAGGAGTTTGCTCAGTAGGTAGACAATTGTAGAATAATTAAGTGAAAATTGCTGGAGAGATGGACAAAAGCTCCCTTCTGATATTATTGCCAGTGTGTCTAGATTCTTAATGCAGTAGAAAGAACTTTGTAAAATTCCCTTTTTTCCCCTAATGTCTTGAAATGTCTTTGGGATCCTAGGCGTTAGCAGTAGTGCAGTCAGTATATCTAGGGATTATGCTTTGGGCCTTTTAAAAGAGGGAAAGCTGCTATCCCATGTAGCACCTGCAGGCATGCTGCAACTTTGGACAGAAGCAAGTGTCCTTGTATGAAGGGATGATGATGTTTCCAATACCCTAGCTCTAACCAAAGCTTTTTTGTTTTGTTTTGTTTTTAAGATTTTTGATTTATTTATTCACGAGAGACACACAGAGAGAGGCAGAGACATAGGCAGAGGGAGAAGCAGGCTCTCAATTCCTGGACCCCATGATCAGGCCCTAGCTAAAGGCAGATGCTCAACCGCTAAGCTACCCAGGCGTCCCTCTAACTAAGACTGATTGCAATTGCTTGGTGAGCTTTTTCTTCTCTTTCTCTTTTAAAGAGTTATTTATTTTAGAGAGAGAGAGAGAGAGAGCACGTTTGTGCACTCGTGTGCACGGGTAGGGAGGGGCAGAGGGAGAGGGTGGGAGAAACTCAAGCCAGTTCCTTGCTGAGTGCAAAACCCAACGCTGCAGGGCTCTATCCCAGGACGAAGAGATCACAGCCTGAGCCAAAACTGAGAGAGGGATGCTTAACTGACTGCACCACCCAGGCATCCCAAGACTTTTCTTCTCTTATGTGAAAATTGTTGATTAATTGTTGTTATTCAGAAGGTATTTAGTTATTCAGTCACAAATGTTTCTTGTGAGCACTGAGTTTTTGAGGTGGAGGGTAGATAAGGACAATACATAGAATTTGAGTGTTTGAAGTATAACATGTATTCAGTAATGTGTACAGATCTCAAATGTACTGCCTGATGGATTTTTACATGTGAATATACCTGTGTAATTATAACATTCAGATCAAGATAGAGAACATTCCTAGCGCCCCAGAAGTTTCTCTCAGGTCACTTTTCTGATAATACTCATATCCACCCCTTCATCCCTCCCCAGCATTATTGTGATATATTTTGCCAAAGATTAGTTTTACCTCTTCTTCAACTTTAAGTGGAATCATAGAAGATGTCCTGTTTTGTATCTGGCTTCTTTCACTCAACCTTATGATTGTGAGATTCACCCACCTTATCGGGGACCATTGATTATTTACTGGTCACCCTGCCAGGAAGAGGCCTGGAGTAATCACATGTGATTGCTGGCATTCATTTATTCAGTGGACATTTCGAAGTGCTACATAGCAGGTGCTTTGCAAGGGCTTGGTGAGCAAAGATAAGTAAGTGCTTGCCACCAAGGGACTTTCAGTCTAGTGAAGGGGATGGGCACTTACATACATAATTATGAGAGTGAGGAATTGATCACCTATTGGGGGTGAAAATGGTTTTTGAAAGACTTTATAGAGAAGATGAAATTTCATCTGATAAAGAATTACTTGAAGTTTTCCAGGCAGTCAAAAGGTGATAGCACAGGTATGGATGTATGAAGCAGCATGGTGTCTTCAGAGTCCTTTGATTCTAGATTGATCCAGAGGTTAAAGAATGCCAAAAATACCACTTTGGGAAGAAATTTTTAGGAAACCTTTGGTGTATAACCTCCATCTTAGGCTGGGACCATGGGAGATGACCACTCTAGGGAATGGTTGTAATTGTGTTGTCACGGAGAAAGCAGGGAATGGAAGTGAAATTTGGTGATTGCTGTAGCTAAGGAGAAACTTCCGGCACTGCTTTACTGTTGATGTTAAGGAAGACTTTTATAAGGGTAGGTGAAACTGGGACGCCTGGCTGGCTCAGCGGTTGAGCATCTGCCTTTGGCTCAGGGTGTGATCCCAGGATCTGGGATCCAGGATTGAGCCCCGCATTGGGCTCCTTGCATGGAGCCTGCTTCTCCCTCTGCCTAGGTTCTGCTTCTCTCTCTTTATGCGTCTCTCATGAATAAATAAATTTTAAAAATCTTTTTTAAAAAAAGGATAGGTGAAACTACAAAGATGCTTATTATTAATGTGGTATTTTTTCAATAATTGAGATGACTAGAAATGTCTCAAAGCCATCAAAAATTCCCTGAGGTAGGTGGGGCACCTGGGTGGTTCAGTTGGTTAAGCATCCAATCCTTGGTTCTGGGTCAGGTCATGATCTCATGGGTTCTCGCTGAGATTAAGGCCAGAGATAGAGGCTGGAGATCGAGGCCTCTGTGCTCTGTGCTCTAGGGGGAGTCTGCTTGAAGAAGCCCTCCCTCTGCTCCTCTTCCTCACCCTCAAGTGCTCTGCTTTAATAAATAAATATTTAAAAAAAAATTACCTGAGGGTGGATTTAGATGCAATGTCTCCTCCCTCAATCACAGGGTTTTGTAGAAAAATGTGTTCCATTTGTGTTCCCTGTAGTATTGGTTTGCTGGGGCTACCCTAACAAAATCCTGCAGACTGAGTGGCTTTCACAGAAATTAATTTTCTCATGATTTTTAAGGCTAGCAGTCCAAGATTAAGGTGGTTGGTTTGGTTTCTTCTGAAGGCCCTCCATGGCTTGTAGTCCTCCTTCTTACCATGTCCCCATGTGGGTTTTTCTCTGTGCTGTGTCCTAATTTTGTCTTAAAAAGGACACCAGCCATATTGGATTAGAGCCCACTCCAGGGACTGCATTATAACTTAATTACTACTTTAAAGGCCCTATCTTCAAATATAGTCACATTCTGAGGTAATGGGAGTTAGTTAGGGCTTCAGCCTATGAATTTGGTGTGTGGAGGGAGTTACACAATTCAGTTCATAATACCAATGTTTCAGAACTGGCCATAATATTGTTGGGCTGTGCAAGGGTTATCACTTGAGAAAAGTAGGATAAGGGGAGGGTGCACAGGACAGCGCCAAGAAAAGCAGGTTGTAGACCGGTCTGGTGTAACCCCTGGGAGGGCTAGACTTGCTCTTCAATGGCTATCTCTTGAGTTCATAGTGGCTCATCTGCACACACAGACCCGTGAGTCTTGGTTACTATGTCTAACACCATTAAGACTGTGGTATTTTATCAATTAATAAAGAGTGAAAATGGAGACTGGAAAGAAAAGAACATAAACTGTGAAGGCCAGGTGGATATCATAAGGAAGATAGTTTTGTGACTTTTACAACTCTTTTTTTTTTTAATTTTTTTTAATTTTTATTTATGATAGTCACAGAGAGAGAGAGAGAGGCAGAGACACAGGCAGAGGGAGAAGCAGGCTCCATGCACCGGGAGCCCGACGTGGGATTCGATCCCAGGTCTCCAGGATCGCGCCCTGGGCCAAAGGCAGGCACCAAACCGCTGCGCCACCCAGGGATCCCTACAACTCTTTTTTAATTTAGATTTTACACATTTATTTGAGAGAGAAGGTGCATGCAAGTATGAGTGGGGGCGGAGGGGGGGCAGAGGGAGAGGTAATAGCAGACTCCCTACTGAGCACAGAGCTGGTCCTGGGTGTCTATCCAGGACCCTGTGACCATAACCTGAGCTAAAGGCAGACACTTAACTCACTGAACCACCCAAGCACCCTATAACTTTCATAACTCTTAATAACCTGTTCATGTACCCTGTGCAGAACAAATCCTATCCCTCTGATCTGCCATCTAACCCTTTTCTTTGATTGGGCTGGCGTTAAACAGCCTTGGCATTCTCCTTATCAAAACATTTGAATACCAAAGAGCTGTTTCTAAATCAGATCACCTCACTCTTCCTCCTCCTTGGGAACAGGAAATTGTTGTCTGTAGAAGGATTTTGAATTTTCTCTTGTGTTGGCCACTGAGAGGCTGGTGGGTGGGGATTTTTTGTTTTGTTACTGAAGCCTCTTAAAAGTGCTTTTAGAGAGTCACACCTTAAATTTGTTTGTTTGGAGGCAGAACTCTTATTAGAACTGCTTTTGTTGTTAATCTGCATTGAAATTCTCTGGTGGCAGATGAGGCTTTTTTTCTTTTCTTTTCTTTTTTTTTTTTTTTTTGCAGATGAGGCTTGTTATATGTACCTGATAACTGAAAGTTTTTGATTTTCAAGGTAATAGTGTTTATTATAATGAGATTATAATGGTCTATGTCCTAGAGTTGCTGTTTAAAGACCTTTTTCCAGAATTAGATCTTTAAAGTTTCTAGGCTGTTTTTTTTTTTTTTTTTTAAGATTTTATTTATTTATTCATGAGAGAGAGAGAGAGAGAGAGAGGCAGAGACATAAGCAGAGGGAGAGGCAGGCTCCCTATGAGGAGCCTGATATGGGACTTGATCCTAGGACCCTGGTATCACAACCTGAGCCAAAGGCAGATACTCAACCATTGAACCGCCTAGGTGTCCCAAAGTTTTTAGGCTATTAAGAGAACTCATGCAGAGTTGAATGAGATGTGTTCGCTTACACCCACTCCTATTAGACCTAGCCTAATGTGAGGCAGAGATCTTGGAAGTCATGGCATGCCCCAGGTGTTTTGATGCTGCATCCCTGTTAGTACCAGTGAGGTTCCATTGTCTTTTTGCTATCCCTTAGTGGTGGGCTGGTGGACCATGAATCCCAAGTTGCCAGGATAGTCTGTGTCAGAAGTAAGCTTTTAAAAATCTTTGAACAACAGTCAAAGATAGTGTGCATTGTGGTTCTAATTTCTGTTTATATTAATAGGACATTTGTGTTGTCTTTGACTTGCTTGGCTGTTTACTGAGGAATGAAGTTCTTTTAACAGATATTATGGAGTCATTGTTAAATCCCTTAGCAAGGAGTAAGTTCATTGTTTGAAATGGGTCATAGTTCCAGAGTGTACCCAGCATTTTACTTACTTTTTTAAGAAACTAGACTGTTTTTCTCAAAACTTTCTTTAGGCCAGTAAACTATATATCTTATACTCCTAGCAAGTTTAATGTTTTAAGTTTCCAGATTTTTGTATCTTGTTTTCATTCTCTTTTCTACAATTTCATTTCACTCTAATCTTAGATTTGACTCTGTCCATTCTTTTTTCTTTTTGTGGTTTGTGACATTTTTCTTTTTTACAAACTGTGTTGATAATACTATTCTAGAAAAGTGTTTTTTAACCATAAAGTTGCTGACAGCACTCAGAAGCTTAGGTCATAGAAAATCTGGGATCACTGGACAGGTAGCAGACTAATTTGAAATTCTATGTACCTTGGTAGAGTGTTGTACATGTTTAATTGGCATCTTCCATCTGTGGAAATCCTTGAGCAGTTGCTGCCATTTTTTTTAGAAATGTTTTGATTTTCTTAAGAGGTCTTTTTTTTTTTACCCCTTTTTAGTTGGAAATACTTCAACAAAACAATACAGATGTTTTCCAACTTCCTAAAGGAGAGATAGAATCCATAGGTTGCATTCATTGGGGATTGGGAGCTCCCAGTGTAGCCTGTCAGTACTCCTAGAGAATTTTTTTGGTCCTTTTGTTTTAGTAAGGTCCTTTTAATCACAGGGAACAGAAATGTAGGCCATTAGGATAGTAAAGTGTGGAATAGTGTAGTAGATTGAGTCATTTGCTCTACTTATTCACCCTTCTGTAGTACTATTTTACTTTTATACCCTTGCCATAACTTCATAGATGGAATTATATCCCTATCCCTTGATTTTAGTTTTGGCTGTATGGCTTGCTTTCACCCAATGGTATATTAGTAGACATGAGAGCACAGGTTTGCAGCATGCTTGTGTTGATAGGCTTGCCCTCTCATGCCTTTGCCATTACCAAGAGAAGAACCCTGAATAGCTGTAGCCTCTTCTTCTTCTTATTTTTTTTTAAATTATTATTATAGATTTATTTATTCATTCATTCAGAGAGAGTGAAGAGAGAGGCAGAGACACAGGCGGAGGGAGAAGCAGGCTCCATGCAGGGAGCCCGATGTGGGACTCGATCCCAGGTCTCCAGGATCACATCCCAGGCTGCAGGCGGCGCTAAACCGCTGCGCCACCGGGGCTGCCCAGCTGTAGCCTCTTCAGCGTAGACCTCAAAGTGAGACAGTAGAGCAGGGCCACCCAACAGACCTGTACTTTATTTTATTTATTTTATTTTAAATATTTAATTTATTTATTCATAGAGACAGAGAGAGAGAGAGGCAGAGACACAGGCAGAGGGAGAAGCAAGCTCCATGCAGGGAGCCTGATGTGGGACTCGATCCAGGGTCTCCAGGATCACGCTCTGGGCTGCAGGCGGCGCTAAACCGCTGCATCACCGGGGCTGCCCCAGACCTATAATTTAAAGCAGAGTCAACCCAGCTCAGATGCCCAAGGTAAAGTTAAATGCTTATTGTTATATGCTACCAAGATTTTGTGGTCTGTTGTTATGCAGCATTATTTTGGCAATAGATGACTAATATAGACATCCTGCTGGATTCAGAACAACTCCTAGGCCTTTAGTGACCATTTCTCTTGGATGGTCTCTCCTAGTACTTTACCATTTATAGGATTCCTGGTGAATCTGCCCCACCCTTCTCTTCCACCCATTGGTTTCTTCATTCTACCTTATTCTCCTTTACTGTATAGTTTCTGTTTTCTTGTATCTTATGTTCTCTCTTAATTTTTCTGTGACCAAGGTCCTTTATGGCTCTTCCAGGGTCTCAGTCTCATGATGTCTCAGCTTCTACTCTAATTGCTTAATACCTTATTTTTCAAGAACATTCCATTTTATATTTGAGGGAAAATTAATTTTGCCTTTTAGGGTTTTCCCTCCCACCCCAGACATGTCATGACCTCAGTTGTTGGTTTCTTTAGGAATTGGCTGCCCTTGGGATAAGGGTCTGCCTCTGCACCAATTAGATGTGTCTGCGGGTTTGTTGGGAGTAGGAATGTGTCTGAAATATGTGAGTGCCTGGTACTTGCCTTACTAATAGAGGCTGTGAATGTATAGAAGACTTAGTGATAAGATAAATCTTACACAGTGTTATATGTATGTCATCTGGGGATTTTAGTGAGTGTGAAAGCTTGTCAGTTTCTGGGCTTATCAGTTCACCGGAGGGGAAGCTTTTAACTTCGCTCTTGAAGGCTTTTAATTTTCTGGGGCTGCATTCCATTTTTTGGTTTCTTAGTTCTAAGATATCAACCTTACAGCCTGAATCCTCAGAATGAATCCTTTTCAAGGGAAAAATGTGAGAAAAGAGATCATCTACTGGAAGAAAAGCTGACTCATGCAAACCCTTCCAGAGTTGAGAAGCAAATAAGTCCACTTATTTTGAAGTTCTGAATTTGCTGGCTCTTGAAGCTTTCTTAGAGATTCTTTTTACATTGATAGTTATGTCAAGTGCAAATAAAGACAATTTTATTTCTTTCTGTTTAATCTGTATATCCTCTTTTTCTTGTCTTATTGCACTGGCTAGGACACTGGTATGATGTTGAATAGATGTGATGAGATTAGACATCCTTACTTTGTTCCTGAGTTTAGGGAAAATTATACAGTTCCATTAACTGTTTTTCATCAATGCCTTTTGTGGGTTTGAGGAAGTTCCCTAGTTTGCTGAGAGTTTTTATCATAAATGGATGTCAGATACTTTTTGTGTATCTATTGAGATGATCCTGTATGTTTTTATCTTTAGTCTGTTGATACCGTGAATTACATTAATTGATTTTTGAATGTTGAATCTCTTTTGTCATACCCAGGGTAAATCCCACTTGGTCTTGATTTTTTTTTTTGTTTTTTGGTTTTTTTTTTGTTTTTTTTAAAATTTTATTTATTTATGATAGTCACAGAGAGAGAGAGAGAGAGAGAGAGAGACGCAGAGGGAGAAGCAGGCTCCATGCACCGGGAGCCCGATGTGGGATTCGATCCCGGATCTCCAGGATCGCACCCTGGGCCAAAGGCAGGCGCCAAACCGCTGCGCCACCCAGGGATCCCTTTTGTTTTTTTTTTAAAGATTTTATTTATTTATTCATGAGGGACACAGACAGAGAGAGAGAGGCAGAGACACAGGCAGAGGGAGAAGCAGGCTCCATGCAGGGAGCCTGATGTGGGACTCGATCCCAGGTCTCCAGGATCACGCCCTGGGTTGAAGGTGGCACTAAACCACTGAGCCACCCGGGCCACCCCTGGTCTTGATGTTTTATCTCTTTCATCTATTTGCTGTATTCAGTTTGTTCTAGTATTTTGTTAAGGATTTTAGTGCCTATTTTGATCTTTGTGTTTGCCTGTGGTTTCTTGTATTACTAAATTTGGTGTCAGGAAAATGAGATAGCCTGGGTTCCCTTCTCATGTGTTTCCTGGAAGAATGTATGTAAAATTGGTATAATTTCTTCTTAAATATTTGATAAAGTTCACCATTGAAGTTGTCTGGGCCTGGAGTTTTCTTTGTTGGAAGGTTTTTTTGTTTTTATTTTGTTTTAAGATTTTATTTTATTTTTCACACACACACACACACACACAGAGAGAGAGAGAGAGAGAGAGAACTAGCAGGGTGGAGGGACAGAGGGAGAAGGAAAGGCAGATCCCCCCCCCCCCCCCCCCCCCCCCCAGCAGGGAACCCAATGTAAGGCTCAATCTCAGGGTCTGAGATCATGACCTGAGCCCAAGGCAGATGCTTAACTGACTGAGCCACCCAGGTGCCCCTGTTGGAAGATTTTAACTATAAATTCAACATCTTTAATAGATGAAAGGCTGTTTAGGTTCTCTTTTGCTTATTAAGTGAGTTTTGCTAGTTTTTGTCTTTTGCGGTACTTACCTGATTCATCTAAGTTATGCAAATATACATGCATAAAGTTAATATTATTATCCTTTGTTTTCTTTTTTCTTTTTTCTTTTTTTCTCTTTTCTTTTCTTTTCTTTTCTTTTTTTCTTCTTTTTTTCTTTTCTATTACAGAGAGAGAGAGGCAGAGAGGGAGGAAGAGAAAATCTGAAGCAGGCTCCTTGCCCAGCACAGAGCCTGGACACTGGGCTTGATCTTACAATCCTGAGATCATGACCTGAGCTGAAATCAAGAGTTAGACTTAACCAACTGAGCCCTTAGTCATCCCAAAAATTACTATCCTTTTAATGTGTGTAGGCTTCCTAGAGATGTCTCCTTTTTGAGGCTTGATATTGGTAATTTGTGTCTTTTTTCTTTTCTCTTGATTATTCTGGTTAGAGTTCATCAATTTAAAACATCTGGCTTTTGGTTTTATTAATTTCTCTCTTTTTTCCTTTTTTTTTTTTTGGTTCTCCATTTCATTGATTTTTATTTTCTATTATTTCTTTCCTTTTACTTGCTTTGGGTTTACTTTGGTCTCCCTTTTTTGTTTCTTAAAGTAGAAGCTTAATTTATCAGAGGGCTTTTTCTTCTTTTATAATATTTTTTTAATGCTATAAATGTACCTCTAGGCACTGCTTCAGCTGCATTCCATGAATTTTCATATCTTATGTTTTGATGTTAATTCATTTCAAAATATTTTCTAATTTCCCTTGTTAGTTCCTTTTTGACCCGGGGTGGTCTACAAATGTGTTTTATTTCCAAATATTTGTGGGCTCTCCAGGTATCTTCTTGTTAATGATTTCAAATTTAATTACTTTATGGTCAGAGAATATACTTCGCTGTAATTTCACTTTTAAAGTTGTTGAGATTTGTTCTGTGGCCAAGAATATATACTGTATTGGTGAATATCCTGTGTGCCCTTGAAAAGAATGTATATTCTGCTCTTACAGGGTGGAGTGTTCTGTAAATGTTAATTAGGTCAAGTTGGTTGATAGCATTATCTGTATCTTCTGTATGCTTACAAGTTTTTTGTCTACTCGTTTTATGGATTACTAAAAGAGGGGTGTTAATTTTCCAACTATAATACATATAATTGTATGTTATATATTTATTCATTATATGTTATATATATTTCCTTTGAGTTCTCAGTTTTTGCTTCATGTGTTTTGAAGTTCTTTTGTCAGAGGCATACAAATCAAGGATTGTTATGTTTTCTTGATGAATTAACCCCTTTGCCATTATGTGAATGGCTTTCTTTGTCTCTTTTAATATCCCTTCTGAAGTCTCCTTGATATTAATGCAGTATCTCTGGCTTTCTTTTGATTAATACTTGCACGAAATGTCTTTTTCCATCATTTTACTTTTAACCTATCTAGTCTTTCTTTTTTTTTTTTTTAAAGATTTTATTTATTTATTAATGAGAGACACACACAGAGAGAGGCAGAGACACAAGCAGAGACACAGGCAGAGGGAGAAGCAGGCTATGCAGGGAGCCTGATGTGGGACTAGATCCGGGGTCCGGGATCATGCCCTGGACTGAAGGCGGCGCTAAACTGCTGAGCCACCCGGGCTGCCCTAACCTATCTAGTCTTTAAAGTGGGTTCTGGGGTACCTGTGTGACTCATTTGGTTAAGCATCCAACTCTTGATTTTGGCTCAGGTCATGATCTCAAGGTTGTAAGACTGAGCCCCATGTGGCCTCTGAACTCAGCAGGGAGTCTTCTTGAGATTCTTTCTCTCACTCTGCCCCTCCCGGAACTCTCTTTCTCTCTCTCTCTCTTTCAACTTCATAAATAAATAAATCTTTTTAAAAAGTGAGTTTCTTATGGAAAGCATATAACTGGGTCTTCTGTTAATCTGTGCCTTTTAATTGGGGCGTTTAAAACATTTACATTTAACATCATTATTAATATGTTTAGAATTAAATCTGTCATCTTGCTAGTTGATTTTTGTCTCATTTGACCTGTTCCCTCTTTCTTATTTTTATTCCTCCTTTCAGAGTGAGGGTTTTTAAAATTTCATTTTATCTTTACTATTGGTGTATTAGTTATACCTCTTTAAAAAAAATTAATGGTAACCTTAGGGTTTACAATATTCATCATGGTCTGCCTTCACATAAAATGCTAATTCACATTTCACTTATGGCATAGGATCCTCACAACACAGTATACTTGTAGTTTTCTCCTTCCATCCAGTGTAATATTGTTATACATTTTACTTTTACATATTTTATAAATCCACAATACGCTGTTCGTGTTTTTCCTTTGACATTTATCTTTTAGAATGATTAAAAATATGGAAAAGTGGCTTTAAAAAATAACTATTTATTTTATTTTTTTAAAAGATTTATTTATTTAATGGGGGAGGGTGGAGAGAGAGGGAGAGAATATTAAGCAAACTCCCTCCCGAGCACAGAGCTGATGTGGGGCTCCATCCCAAGACCCTGAGATCATGACCTGTGCCAAAACCAAGAGTCAGACGCTCAACCAACTGAGCCACCCAGGTGTCCCTGGAAAAGGGCCTTTTGTATTGACTTCCCTTTTTATCATTTCTGGAACCGTTAACTTTGTTTTGTATTTCCTCATTTTTGCTTGGTATCATATGCCTTCTACTTGAAGAACTTCCTTCACCATGTCTCATAGGGCAAGTGTGTAGACATTGGATTACCTCAGCTTTTGTTTGTCAGAAAAGCCTTTTTTTTTTTTCTTTTTCTTTTTTCTTTTTTTTTTTGCCTTCATTTTTGAAAGATACTTTTGCTGACTATAGAATCCTGGATCATGAAGGCCTCTCCCTGTTTAATACTTACAAGATTTCACTTTAGGAGCACCTGGCTAGCTCAGTCAGAAGAGCTTGCAACTCCTGATCTTGGGGTTATGAGTTTGAGCCTTACATTGGATGTAGAGATAACTAAAAAAAAATAAATAAACTTAAAAATACAGTTTAAAGGTTTCACACCATTATCTTCTGGTTGTATACATTCTGATGAGTGGTCTGCTGAAAATGTAATTTTCTTCCTCAGAAGGTAATGTCTTTTTCTTCTGGTTGTATTTAAGATTTTCACTTTGACTTTTAGCAGTTTAACTATAAAGCATCCTGCTGTGTGTTTTTTGTTATATTTACTTAGTTTATGTTTGTTTAGTAGGGTTCTCTAAGCTGCTTAGATCAGTGGTTTGATGACATTAATTTTGGAAAGTTCTTAGCCATTTTTTCTTCAGATGTCATTTCTGCCTTATTCTTTTCCTCCCTTTTCTGGGACTCCAGTTACATGTATGTGATATCATTTGATTATACCTCAAAGCTTTTCAGTGTTCTTTCTGTTGTGCACATACCCTCTATACACTTCTTTTTTTTCTGTATTTCAGTTTGAGTGATTTCTAGTGATTTATTTCTGAGTTCATTGATTCCTTCCTTGATTATGTTGTTAGGGTACGCTGAACAAAGGAATTTTTCATCTCTAGTAACAAAAATAGCATTTCTTTTTGACTGTTCTGTACACAAGCTTTCTACTCAAATTTATTGTTCATATTATCTACTAAATTCTTTTCTTTTAAAAGATTTTATTTATTTCTTTGACAGAGAGAGAGCACTAGAACAAGTATAAGCAGGGGGAACAGCAGAGAGAGAGGGAGAAGCAGACTCTCCATTGACCAGGGAGCCCAATGTGGGGCTCGATCCCAGAACCCCAGGATCATGACCTGAGCTGAAGGCAGATGCCCAACTGACTGAGCCACCAGGCGCTCCTGTAGAACTTTTTCTTTAACTTATTAATCATTGTTTTTTTAAATTCCCTTAGTTACAGCATTTGGGTCATCTCTGGTTCTCTTGATTGCTTTGTCTCCTCCTTCCTTCCCTCCTTGCTTTTTGTGTATCTTGTAATTTTTGATCAACTGCTGGACATTAGTGCAGAACAGTTAAGAGACCGAGGTGGACATTAAATGTTGTTGAGACTGCTGTTACATTAGGGGTGAGTTTTGGGGGAGAGAAGCTGAACATTTGTGTATATATAATATTCAGGACCTGTTATAGAACTAGGAACTAGGAACCTAATTTTATTTTTTCAGTTACTTTAGAATTTCACATTTGTATATCTTGTTCCTTTTATAGCATCCATAGGAGTTACTTTGTCTAGACTTACCCTTGTAATTGCTTTCTCCTTTATTTTGGCTCACACTGTATTTGAAATTCTTCTTACTTCTGTTGTCTTCTATACCAAATGACATTTGTTAGCAAGTTTGTCTTTTCTCACTAGACTGTAAGTTCTTAAAAGTAGGTAGAATGTCTTATATTCGGATCTCTATCATCTTTTAACAACATTTTAGATGCAAGTCTTTGTTGTTGTTGTTGTTGTTGTTTGTTTTTTTGTTTTTTTGGTTATTGAGGGGTGCCTGGGTGGCCCAGCCCGTTAAGTGTCTGTCTCTTGGTTTCAGCTGAGGTCATAATCTCAGGATAATGAGATTGAGCCCTACATTGGGCTCCAAGCTCAAAATGGAGTCTGTTTGAGATAGATCTTTTCCCTCTCCCTCTTCGCTCATCTACTCACATGCATACACACACTCTCTCTCTCAAATAAAATAAATAAAATCTAAGAAAAATGAAAATAATGCAATAAATGCTAGTTGCTGCTTTCCAATTTAATTATTATTAACAATGCATGTTAGATAGGCAAATCTAATCTAAGTTTTTAGAAGCTAAGTTCTTTCAGTAGGAGGACTTTTAATATTGTAAAACCATCTGTCTCAGCATGAATAAATATAACCACTTCTATATTAATTAAGGAGATAACCTTTGGTATGAGTATTTACAGTAGAAAGGGAGCAGAACTAGAGTAGTTTCTACCATACTAGCAATATACTGTCGTACCTTCTCTCTTATCCTAGGGACAATGTGCGTACCTTCTCTCTTACTCCTAGGGGAATAAAAGCAATGCAGAAATAGATTTCCCAGATCAGCCTTCCCTGGGACCAAAGGTACTTTATCTTATAGCACATTTTCAATTTTATATAAAAACTGTATTCATCTTTAGGTATTATTTATTGTTTGTTTTTACAGTGTCTTCTTTTTTACCATTGTTGATCAAATGGTGTTCAAATATATAAAGCCCAGAGGGAATCACAGAAAGGTGATGATAGCTTCTTGAGAGTTATTAAAAATATTTGGCAGACAGCTATTGGGAAAATATTAAGGCTGGTATGGTACCGTATTCTGGATTCACAATTTTTCTTACCTCACAAGAAGGGATACAAAGCACAGTTGTGGATCAAAGAGGATTATTCTTTGGGTACCCTTGGTGCCTATATCACTGAGCACCCCCCCCCCTTTTTTTAAAGATTTTATTTATTTATTCATAGACAGAGAGAGAGGCAGAGACACAGGCAGAGGGAGAAGCAGGCATCATACAGAGAGCCCGACGCGGGACTCGATCCAGGGTCTCCAGGATCACGCCCTGGGCTGCAGGTGGCGCTAAACCGCTGCGCCACCGGGGCTGCCACTGAGCCCCCCCCCCTTTTTTTTATGATAGTCACTCAGAGAGAGAGAGAGAGAGAGAGAGAGAGAGGCAGAGACACAGGCAGAGGGAGAAGCAGGCTCCATGCACCGGGAGCCTGACGTGGGATTCGATCCCGGGTCTCCAGGATCGCGCCCTGGGCCAAAGGCAGGCGCCAAACTGCTGCGCCACCCAGGGATCCCTGAGCCCCTTTATTAGGTTAGTAGTTACATTTGGACAGTATCCTCTTCTTCTTCTTCTTCTTTTTTTTTTTTTTTTTTTTTAAGATTTTATTTATTTATTCATGATAGACCTAGAGGGAGAGAGAGAGGCAGAGATATAGGCAGAGGGAGAAGCAGGCTCCATGCTGGGAGCCTAATGCAGGACTCAATCCCGGGACTCCAGGATCGCGCCCTGGGCCAAAGGCAGGTGCTGAACCGCTGAGCCACCCAGGGATCCCCTAGTATCCTCTTCTAATGAATGCAGTATCTTACTATATGTAAGACAAGGATAATTATTCATGTATTTTTAAGTTTTGGAAACAGGTGATTAATTTGGCCCACAGATCTGGTATAATTAGGTAATATTTTAACTACTCTGATAGCAAATATATAGTGATGTTAGCATAGCACAAACAATATTAGAAGGAATGGGAGTGGGGAGGGGATTGGAAAAAATGGGGTTGAAATAACTTTTTTAATCACAATGAGTTTTTTTATTGTACCAAATATTCTTGAATTTGGAAAACAATATTTATTTATATGAATGTTGGAGAAACTGAAACGTATAAAGAGAATAACTGCCAACAAATACCCCATTAAAAAATACTGACCCTGAACAGTGCCAAGAATTAGGGGCCCTGACCCCTGAGCAATTAAAAATCCATATCTAGCTTTTGACTTCCAAAGACTTAACCAGTAATAACCTACAGTTGACTGGAAGCCTTACTAGTAACAATTAACAGGTTTTGTATGTTACATGTGTTACATACTGTAGTCTTACAATGAAGTGAGAGAAAAAAATGTTACTAAAAAAAAACTAAAGAAAATACATTTACAGTACTGTGCTGTATTGAGAAAGATACGTGTGTGTGTGTGTGTGTGTGTGTGTGTGTGTGTGTGTTGTTCAAAGGTCAACTATATGTATGTTTTGGTAGTCAGTTTCCTTGGACAACTTTTCTCAGAGTGAAGAGGCTGAAGAGTTCAGTTTGATATCAAGACATCTTGACACCTTGGCAATGAAGCATTGCCTAATGGAAAGCACACCTCCATGGGAATGTTGTAGAATTTCTGCTGACAAAAGAAGTCTACCCAAAGTACCTCACATATTGTCTTTAGAGGCCACTTCTGTCAGCTTTTTTTGGTGTTTGTTTTACATACAGGCTTTCTGCAAGTTTTCATGCCTCATGGATGGATGGTGGCCAAAGTTGGATTTGGTTATGAATTCCTGTTCTTTCTTTCCCTTAACCTTTAAAAAATGTTTTATTATGGAAAATTTCAAATGTGCACAAAAGTAGAGAGAATAATACAATTTTTTTTACAACATTCTCATATGATTCTTATACTGTGTCCCTTCTCACTTTCTTTTTGACCTGTTTTAAAGAATATCCCAGACAACCTGTTATTTCATTTATAATTATTTTAGTGTTTATATCTATTGGTTATGGATTTTACAGAAAAGCACATTATTGTACCCCACAAATTCCTTAAAATCTAATTCCTTAGTATCATCTAAAAAATTTTTTTTTTAATTTTTATTTATTTATGATAGTCACAGAGAGAGAGAGAGGCGCAGAGACACAGGCAGAGGGAGAAGCAGGCTCCATGCACCAGGAGCCCGATGTGGGATTCGATCCCGGGTCTCCAGGATCGCGCCCTGGGCCAAAGGCAGGCGCCAAACCGCTGTGCCACCCAGGGATCCCTCCTTAGTATCATCTAATACTGCATCTCTTCTCTTGATTTTTCTCAAAAATGTCTCTTTACAGTTAACTCTTTGAATCAGGTCTACATAAAGTCCACCTAATGCATTTCATTTATATAGTTCTTTAATCTTTTTAAATCTATAATATACTTTTTTGGGGGGCCTTAGGCCATTTATTTATCAAAGAAACTAGGTTGTTCCCCTCTCCCACATTATGGATTTTGCTGATTGTGTCCTTGTGTTGTATAACATGTTATTTTTACCTGTAAACAGGTAGTTAGATTTGGAGGCTTAACTATTTTTATACTCATTTGTATTTTTTTCTAATTTCTTTTTAATTTTTTAAATTTATGATAGTCACAGAGAGAGAGAGAGAGAGAGGCAGAGACATAGGCAGAGGGAGAAGCAGGCTCCATGCACCGGGAGCCTGATGTGGGATTCGATCCCGGGTCTCCAGGATCGCACCCTGGGCCAAAGGCAGGCACTAAACCACTGCGCCACCCAGGGATCCCTCATTTGTACTTTTTATTATCCATACATGATGTATTAAACTTCCTTTCACATTAGAAGAAGACCATAATGTTTGATTGTCTTACTTTGTATACTGAGATTAATTGGTGGGCTCCTGTTGACCTAACTCTTTGTTTGTCAAGTATATTTTCCCATTTGACAAACAAAATCCTTGGGGTGACATTGTGACAACCTGCAGATCTCTAGGTCTCTTTACCTTCCAGCTGAGGGTCATGATTTAACTTTTATTGGTGATTATGGCCTGAGTCATTTATTTCACTACTGTTAACATTTTAAGAAGACTTGAGAAACTTGTAGAAAAGAAAAGGAGAATTTTTTATTAAGAACTTTAAAAAAATCTGCAAGCAAACTTTGAGGTGTCTGGAAAATTAATTTCTGCAAGGTATTTTTTTTCTCTGATTATGGCTAGTAAAGGACATGTTGTGTAGAAAAGAACGTTTAAAAGTTGCGTGTTTAGCTAAATTTACGCCCCTATATTTGTTTTTGAATAAGTTGTCCTTAAAAGGTTTTATGGGAACAGATTTTGAGTTAGACTCCTGCTTTTGGATTATTATGCATTTGTGAAATATTTTTATCTACATTGGGTTTGCTCCAAGAATAATAAAATTCTAAGATTACGTTGGGGATTATGGGTCATGATTCCATATGGGTCACTTGAATCCATGTAGGTAATTTCTTCTTACTGTTGTGGTTACATATTTTTTTTGGTAAACCTACCTAGAAGACTGTTCTTTAATATCCGTAGAAATAGTTGACATTATAAAGTACTTCCTGTGTGCCAGACACTGTACTTTGTAATTTACATGTACTGATTTATGTAATCGTCACATGATTATCATCCCTTTTTTTCATATGAGGAAACTGAGGCAGAGAGATTAAGTGGTTTGCCCTGGTCATACAACTAATGAATGACAAGGGCCAGGATTTGGACCTAGACTGTTTGATTGTAGAATTTATCCTCTGCTATAGCAGAAGGACAGAGTGGATTAGGTAGTTTCTCTATCACTAGAAAAATACCTCAAGTGTACTGTCCTTTACTAGTCCTGGAGGATAATTATTTGTATTCCTATGTAAATAATCTACATATATGTGTATTTAGTTTGTGTGTGTGTATATATATAAAGAGACACATTAAATGAGAACAAATATGTAGTTTTCCCTTTAGGAAGAAGGTCTTTCTGACTCTAAGACCTTTTTTGAATCTCTTACCTTTATTTATTTGTTTAAAGATCTCAATATTAATTTGACAGAGAGAGCATGCACAAGCAGAGGGAGAGGGAGAAGCAGGCTGCCAGCTGAACAGAGAGCCCGACAAGGGGCTCCATCCCAGGACTGTGGGATCATGACCTGGGCCAAAGGCAGACGCTTAACTGACTGAGCCACCCAGGAACCCTTGAATGTCTTAACTTTAGATGGAGATGGAAACAGCCCCCTGACTCCAGTATTATCATCTAGGGTAGAGGGACTTATAAGGTCAGAATAAATGGCAAGGTCACAAGGGAAACCTAGCAGACAGCTTTAGGTCACAGTCAGATTCACACAGGATACTACTCTGGCCTTTGGACCCTTTTTGCCTCAAAGTACTAGTTGCTTGCTCTCTAATCATCCATCCAGATCTTACTACACATTTCAGGTTATTTTTGGAGCAGAAACCCATATAGCTAGTGTTCAGTACCATAGAAACAATTTTTTAAATTCTCCAAATCAAAATAAAGAGCTGTCTTAAGTCTCTATTAAAGAATCAATAGTCAGGAGGCACCATGTAGACTGTATTGTCCCAAGTTTATCTTTGCTCTTTGCTAAGTGATTTTTTTCTTAAATTAAGGTAATATGTATCATATTTTAACACATTTCAATAATTCTCTTCACCTCTTTTGCTGCCCGTCATTCTGTTTTTAATTTAACAAGTGAATGCTATTTCAGATGGGAACAATGAATAATTTGACCAGTTGTGTTTTTTTTTTTTTTTTACAAGAAAATCTCTACTTTTCTTTATGTTTTTACCTTTGAATTGTGTTTTGTATTAGTCTAGTAAGAGGTTACTCTAGATAAGAAAATGTCTAGGTCCTCAAGAATCTGAATGTTGTAAAAATCTGATGGTTTGAACAGTTGGTTATCATTGATAGGAATGTGTTACACAGAACTAATGGGAAAGCTTCCTCAGGTCGGGAGCCAAAAGAGATGGATTATCTAATGTCCTTTTAGTCTGTGTTTGAAGCTCCAAGCAGTTTTGTACCAGTGGTAAAATTTAATAGGAAAGACCTCAGGGATTGATTCTCGAGGTATAAGAGAGAGGACCGACTTAAAGACAACATGTTTCTTAATTTTACTTATCTATTGCAGATTCAAATGTTGACACTGTATATAATTTTGGATATCATAATTTTGGTAATCATTGCATCACTAATTTTTCCCAAATTTAGAGAATTTCTTCAAGTACTTAGCATGTTTTTGTAAGGAAGTTCATGCCTTCTAACAGAAACATTTGCTGAATCATCTTCTTGACTTTAATGTAGCCCTTCCTTTTTAGTAAGTTTTTCTTGGGGAAAGTAAAAAAGAATTTATTAACAGCTTTCTTATTCCCTAAAGAGTGGAAAACTCAGTAAAATAGAGAACATAGTAATATTTTTGCAGGATTCATTTTCCATAGTTTTTTTTTTTTTTTTTTTCCCTTGGTATGTAGTTCTTCTATGTACAGAGGTCATAGAAGTATAGGCTTGTAGAGCATAGGATCCTTACAAAACGAATTTGAAAATCTCAGGTCAAACAATTTGAAGAAACAGTTCTTCACTTTCATTGATGACCGTCTGGCATATCTTCTCTTGTTGGTTCCTGAGTTAGGTGGCCACCCCATTGGGGATACGATAAACCATAAATGAGAGGGAGACATTTGAGAAATGGTTGAATTTGGTGTAATGGAATTTCAAGATGAATATTATGTTTGGCATAAAGAATCGTCCTTGCATGGCCTTCTGGCTGATTGGGTCAGTTCCAATATGGTGCTAAACTATAGGAAGTTAGCCTCTAATGTCTGGCCTGTATAAGTGGACCTTTGCCTTGGCACTAGATCATTGAATAGGTTAGTCAGAGGCAGAGCAGTAGAGTTGGTTTCCCTTGATATGTAGGATATGACCAGCAGCAACTGCATACATGAAGAAAGCTTGAGGTTTCTTTCCACAGTTATTAATGTTTGTATACAGGTATTTTTTTACTGACCATTTTGTAAACTCTTTTTCTTGGTTCTCATAATTTTTAAGTTGTTTTTTGGGCTTCCAAGAGAAACAGTCACATCATCAATTAATAATTCTATGTCTTTCTGTTAAATGTATGCATCTTATAGTTTTCCCCCATATTCTTTATAATGTCCAGAGTGGCTCTTGATGGATGGCATCTTTGTCTTCCTGACTTCTTAATACTACTACTGCCTTGGATGTTTCACCATAAGATTTGACTTTTTCAGATGGATATTTATAAGGGATAATAACTACTTCAATCAGATAAAGTATCTGAGTTCCACTTTCGACTTGCAAATTAAAGGAAGTACAGAACATAGAAAACTCAGGAGATAGCAGAAAATATATGGGGTATTAATATTAAATATCTGGGAATATATGGGGTATTAATATTAAATATCTGGGAATATTAAATATCCTAAGGAAGAAAAAAAAAACGATAGGATGATTTTATTATCCTCAAGTATAGGTAGGACCTGTGCTGGCACATTAAAGCTTCCAGATCATCTTTGAGAATGAAAAGATAGTGATGCCCTGGCCATGTAACTGGGTCAGAACACACCACCAGATGTCTCTGTATACTTTTACTGGCAACCACGATCACATGTAGGAGCAAGAACAAACAAAAGCACTGTACTCTTCAACCTGAAAAGACAGGACTCCCTGCCTCCTGAGATGTTCCTCCAGTGCCCTCTACTGACCAAGCTTAACATCATGCTCTGCCAAGGAGAAATGAATGCTTCAAGAGCTCTGTTACCACAGAGCAGGTACTGAAGGGTGAATTTGGAGTTGAGAGGCAATACATTGATAATTAGCACCAAAGCCAGACACAATTACTATATAATTCCATTTATATAAGATAGAGAAACATGAAAACTATAGAAACATGAAAACTGTTAGAAGTCAATCTAATGGTTAATTTTGGAGAAAAGTAGTAGTGACCAGAAAAGAGTATGGATAGGCCTTTCGTAGTACTAATAATGTTCTTTTTCTGACATGAATGCTAGTTATGTAGGTGTGTTCAGTTTGTGCAGAGTAGAATTTTTTTTAAGTACATATTCTACTTCCACGGAAGTTAAAATTTGATTTAGTTTTATTCCAAAAGTAAAAGCTTAAAAATAAGATCCAGTCTAGAATAGGGGAAATACAAAGTAATCCTGGGTCTCTCCCCTTTTCTTATTTTTAAAAACTGGTTTGAGGGTTGGGTATCTTTTAAGGTTGTGTGTGTGTGCGTGTGTGTGTGAGTGTGTGCTTTTCAAGATTTTATTTATTTATTCATGAAAGAGAGAAAGAGGCAGAGACAGAGGCAGAGGGAGAAGTAGGCTCTCCACAGAGAGCCTGATATGGGACTCTATCCCGGGATCCAGGCTTAGGCCCTGAGCCAAGGGCAGATGCTCAACCACCGAGCCACCCAGGCGTCCCTCTTTTAAGGTTTCATTTATTTATCTGACAGAGAGCACGAGTAAGGGAGGGGCAGAGGGAGGAGCAGACGACCCTCTGAGCAGAACCTGATGGGGGTCTGGATCCCAGGACCCTAGGATCATGACGTGAGCCCAAGGAATACACTTAACCAGACGAGCCACCCAGGTGTCCCAAGGGCTGTACATCTTAAAGTTGAAAAACAGGTGCCTATTTCATTCAGCAAAAATATTCATTACCAGACTACCTTTCTTTTCATTTGAGATCAAATTGTTAATAACTGAGGCCACCTGTAGAGCAGCTTTCACTTCCTTTTGTTGCCATTCTTACCAAATCTTTGAACAGCAGCTTCTTAGTTTTTTTTATGGCATTTCAGATACAGTGTAAAGTAAAATACCACTGTTTTCTATAAGCATTTTCTTTGCTTTTATCTTCCTCATGACATGCCCTTCCTCTTGTAGCCACTGACAAATCAGCAGATCCCTTTTTTCCTGGCTGAGAGATTTGGAAGCCCACCGTGGTTACTTCCATGTAGGAGTTAATGATAATGGGAACCATAGATGGTTGGTTCAGGAATTGGTGGTTATAGGACAGACTCAGTGTGTGGCTTTTAAAAGCTCTAAAAGAAGCAGTGTAGTACAATAGTTTGTTCAGGAGTAATAACTGAGTGTAGAATGGGAGGAAGCCATCAAATTGGGAATCAAACCCAGATCCAGGAGGCAGATATGGAATCTTTTTTTTTAAGATTTTTATTTATTTCTTTATTCATAGAGATGCAGAGAGAGAGAGAGAGAGAGAGAGAGAGAGAGATAGGCAGAGACACAGGCAGAGGGAGAAGCAGGCTCCATGCAGAGAGCCCGATGCGGGACTCGATCCCGGGTCTCCAGGATCATGCCCTGGGATGCAGGCGGTGCTAAACCGCTGCGCCACCGCCACCGGGGCTGCCCTGGAATCTAGATAGGAATCACATTCCCAGAAAGCAAAGGTTGCTGAGAAACTCTGGCAATTCACTGTGGATAGAATTCAGGGTGAATTTTAAAGTGGAGCCAGCTGTTTATAAAGCCCAGTTGTTTTGAAATCAAATTAAAGTGAATAATAGTAATAGAATTGGAATTACCACCTTTTCTGTATAGAGTTTGATATCTCCACATTGATAGGATAGGAGGTTGTTTTTAAGCTTTGAGTGGCTGGTAGTACTCTTATCTAGTGAGGGTTTGGCTAGGGTAAGAGTCACCACAGACATGTAACACAAAAGGCTAAGAACCTAGGATAATTCTCTTGCAAAAATTGTTTCCTTGTATTTTTTAACCTTGAGTTATTTGAGGGTTAAGGGAATAAAATAGTAAGAATAGTGAAACTAGCCAGTGGGCCTTTCATTTGTAAATTTAGTACATGTACTTATCCAGCCTATATATAGGTATTTACTGTATCATAGGCCCTGTCCTAGGCATTTAGGACTCAAAGATGAATCTAATGCAGTCCCTGGGTCCTATGGAAGGTTATTATTTTGTATTCCTTTCTTTGAGGGCTGTCTTTATTATACTGTCTGTGACATACAGCTTTGTCACCAACTCCTTTAGGATTCTATAGAGCCTTTAAGATCTGATACTTGAATTTCATATCCAGGCAAATGAGTATCCTGACTTTTATTTTACTTCATTGTATTACTAGTCTGGTCTTACACTATGTCACTAATAAAGCGCTTCATTTGCAAATTTAGCATCTTAAGGAAAGGGTAGCCATGATTGAAGGTATGAATCTCATTGTGCACATATACTCCAGAGTGGTGGTTTGGAAATTTTCTCACCTCCACACTGGTCATCTGTATGGAGAACAGTTTGAAATCACATCACTACAGCTAGTTCTTAGTGCTGATGATGGAAGAGAGCATTGGAATGGGTAATACAAAAATAATGTAATATATGCACAAGATTATGGGTATTAAGCTTATATTTCAAAACGGTTGTCTTTTGATCTGGGAATTGATACTGTTTGCCAAGTAAACTAACAGGCTCTTCTCTGTGGTTTTCTTGCTCATTCTGTCATGATTCTGACATCTCAGACCAGTCCTCCTAAAATAGTCCTGTTGAGTTTTACTTACAGGTAAGTAATTACTTAGGTGTTAGTTGTTAGAAGTCAGTAGTTTTAATAGTTTGTTGGTTTGCTAATGTGACTACATCTAAACCAATTTGTAGTTAGGTGAACCACACATAATGTAGATGGTTTTAACAGAGTTTAGTCAGTTTGCTTAAATTTGCCTAAGGTGGCTTCTTGACTGTTCTGCTTATTGTTCACAGTTTCTGCCCTCAGTGACATACTGCCAGATTCAGAGAACCAGGGCATTTTATTTTATTTTATTTTATTAATTATTTTATGAAAGATTTTATTTATTTGTGAGAGACAGAGAGGGGCAGAGGCATAGGCAAAGGGAGAAGCTGGGAGCTTGATGCAGGATATCCCAGGATGCCAGATCACAACCTGAGCCTGAGCTGAAAGCAGATGCTCAACCACTGAGCCCCCCAGGCTGATAAAATGTCCTGAACCAGGGCATTTTATTGGCAAGAGAGCCCTGTTGCCAGCCACCTTCCTCGTCATTCGGCCAGTGTTGTCTGTGCTTGCTTTTGTAATAACTTTTTACATATTTGTTAATAATATAGCATCCTGCTTTCCATAACAGCTCCACCCACCCACCCCCCGCCCTGCCCCCACTGCAGACTGGTTCTGCATTTATCACAGCACTCTTCTCTTGAGAATTTGAGGAAGGGGGAATTGAGGATGGGAGAAGACTGGAGAACTGTTTCATCTTTTAAAATCCTTCTCGATTTCTATTAAATTCTTAGACCTTAAGGGAAGGGCAGGAAGTGCCAGAGTTGAACAGCTTTTAGGGGCTGAAGTTGCTGTGGACTCCATCGGGTGCAGCCTCCTCCTTGTTGTACAGCCAACGATTTCATGTAGGATGTGCAAGTTAGGTGTCAGAATTTTTACCTTAAAACTGGAATGTAAGGAAATTTGTGTCAGATTCAGAATCCATTACTTGTCTTTACACAACAGAAAAAAGGTCTTTGGAAACATTTTGGCACTTTATTTTACTTGAATACAGCAGAGTGGTAGAAGTAGGGGGAAAGCCCATCTTTTTAGTGTTAGGAATTCGAAAAATGTAGGTGATTGGATGTTTACAGATATGTTTGCACTTGCGCTGGCTCTTTTGTTCCTGTAAAATAAAGTGTTGAGCCTGGATGATCATAAAAATGTGATTTTCCTTTATTAATTATCCCAAAGTAAAAACTCTGCTGAGGACTGTTTGTATTACAGTCTGTTTGCATTAATTCTGTTAACCTGTTTACTTTGTTTCCCCCACTGTCTTGGATAGCTGTCAGATAGACTTTATTCCTTCCTATAAATTACTCCAAAACAATTTTGTGTAACAATTCAGAATTCAGATGGAAGACATTATGAAAGTAGATAAAGAATTCCTTGCAGTTATATATCCCTGAAGATTTTATCTGTTTATCATGAATTACTTCATGAAATATTTTGTTCCCTTGTATGTGGGTCCATCCATCTTCTCTAAAAATGTGTTTAACAGGTCTTCTTGAAAGATAGTTTTATCAAGCTGTTTTAATTGCTTCCTCTTCAACTCGTGGATGGATCAAAACTGTCCTCTGCTGCAGTCTGCTTCCCCCCCCCGCCCCCACACACGGGCTTTCCTTTTTTTCCTTTTCTAGACTGTTGTACTTTATCTATAGAATATCTGTCTAACCTCTGCCCACTCTCTGAGTACCCCAAATAGAACATCTCCAACTCCCGACCTCTCACTTGTGCTGTTTTCCTTTGCCTTTCATTTGCTCAAGGCAGCTCCATGTAGTGCTGAGAGCTGAATTGGAACCCAGGAAATCCAATTCTCGTGCTTTGGAATAATTGTGAGCCTTTGGGCAATCAGACTCCTTTGACCCTTAGTTTCCTTATCCTAAAAAAAAAAGATTGCGTTGCCTGAGCTTTAAGTTCCCTCCCTGTTCCTTCAAACTTAGCCTATCCAAAATAAAACTCATCCATCTCCTCTCCCGAAAGGTGTTTTTTTGTCCCTGTTCTGCAAATGAAGAAACTGAGACCCAGGGAGATTGAATAAATTGTACACATCATACAATCTTTGTGTTCAGAACTTTAGATATCTTCATTCCTATCCATGGGTATTACTGTTCCCCACAAAAAGGCATTAAAGTGTAACAAGTCAAAGGTCTTATGTTGCTTGTGGAGGCCTCTTGAGAGTGAACATGGAGTATTATTTGTTAAGCCCTTTGTCCTCCCCCATAAGATTATAGATTGAATTTTCAGGGCTCTGAAATTTGAGCTCTATTGTTAGAAGATTTGTTTCTTCAATCTTGAGTTCACTGATTTGATCGTTCCTGAGCTGGGTCAGTTGACATGATGGCGTGTGGTCTAATGATAAACAAAAAAGTACAGTCAGGTTTTACTTTGCGGTGTGATATTTAATATAGTTCTGGTTGTACCTGGCTTTCTTCTACTACTTACTGCCCTTAATAGTGATTCTTATCAAGCAAGTTGATTTTTATCATCAGATTAGGAATTAAAATGATTTTTTCTGATTGAAAAGAGCATTTTGAGATAAGTCAGTGATTCATAGAAAAACACAGGTTTTAAAATGAGGTACTTATTGGAATGCCTGGGTGGCTCAGTCAGGTAAGTGTCCTACACTTGGTTTTGGCTCAGGTCGTGCTTGTGGAATCGAGCCCTACATCAGGCTACATGGTCAGGGTGGAGTTTGCTGGAGATCCTCCCTCCCTTCCCTCCACCCCCTCCCCCAATGTGTGCACAGGTGCACTCTCTCTAAAAGAAATAAAATCTTTGAAAAAAAAAATGAGGTATTTACTATCTGTACGGAAAAAAATTACACAAATTTTTCTTAGCACAATATACTTCATGGTTTCACTGTGAATTAGATATTGATTTAATAAATAATGATGATAATAAGCATATTGGGAAGCTAATACTTCCATCTTCTATAACAGGATATTATCTGTTTTTGTAAATAAAGTTTTTTAGAACACAGCCAGACCCATTCATTTGCATATTGTCTGTGGCTATTTTCATGCTACAATTGAATTGTTGCAACAGAGATCATATGGCCTGTAGAGCCTAAAATATTTATTATCTGTCCATTATAAAAATATTTACTACTTCCTATTACAGGAAGAAGCCAATAGAATAGACCTGAGCCAAAACCAAGAGTGGAACACTTAACCCACTGAGCCACCCAGGCACCTGTAGACTGTTGAATTCTTGAGCTAAGTACTTGGATTACTTGGCAAAAGAATGAATGAAGAATACTGAGAAATTTGATTGGACTCAGAGAACAGAATAAACAGAAAAGGAAAAAAGACAGAGCCCACTAGTTACGATGAAGAAAACAGGAGCTCAAAGCATTTTCTGAGCTTTCCCATTTATTCACTCACTCATCTTGTAGGTAATCATTCAGAAGCCCAAGTATCAATCTTGATAGGACAGAACGGAGTTCCTTCCCAGAGGATACGTAACCACTTAACAGCTGATGGCATGCGCAGACAGGGAAAATGGGAAGAGATGATATCATGGTGATACAGCTACTATAATTTACTGCTTTTCACAAGATGTTTTCAGTGTTTAGGGAAGTTAGGTTAGACAGCCCCGAGAACATGACACCAGAATAGAGTTTTGAAGGATGAGACCGGAGAGGAAGGACAGTGGAAGGATTTTCCAGATGGAGATGGAGACATAGCTTGAACAAAGATCTGTCGAACAGGGCTGGTTTCAGAACCCGCAAGTGCTCAGGATAGCTGGATGAATGCGGGAAGGTGATATCAGAGCAAGAGATGACCAGGGGCCAGATTGCTTATGCAGGGCCCTGTATTGTGAGGAATTTGTATTTCTTTCTGAAGACACTACAGAGATACAATTTCATTTTCTTTACACTTTAGGAAGACATACTCTTGGTACAATGAGGGATGAGATGAGGGTAGGAGGCATGAAGAATAAAGGCACTTGGGAGGCTATTTCAAGTTTAAAAAAAAAAAAAAGACCAGAAAGAGTAGGAATAAATTAAAGTGGACTGGAGAAGAGCCAGGGGATTCAGGAATTTTGAAGGAGTTGAGGATGACTGAATTCTTGGCTGGGTGGCAGATAGTGGGACATTAGCCTCTGATGGGGGGACATTGGAGCAAGTATCTATGTGTGTAAAGGTGGTATGGAATTTGATTTTGAAAGAATTGTGGATTTTTGGTGCAATCTGTGGAACACCTAATTGGAACTGGCCAAAATATGGTTGGCTGTGTCCACTTGGAGGTCTGGAGGAGGGCTTGGATTTGGGAATGTACAGTGGTCATGGTGTAGAGAGATGAAGTTTGGCAACTGAGTAGAGAACTCAGCAAGTCCTGGGGGTAGTAACAGTGTACAAACCCTGGGGACACTGACATTTAATAGGCCTTATAATAGGAGATGCCAGGGAGGGCACTGAGCTTTGGAAGCCTGCAATCAGAGGAAAATCAGCAGAGGATGCCCTCCAAGATGCCAGTGGGATGAGAATTAAGAGGAGGAAAAGGTCCATGATTTAAAATGCTGCAAGGAAAATAGAATAGAGTCTAAAAATACCTAGGGAATCATTGTTAAGAGCAGTTAGGAAGTAACATGGGAAGAGAAAATATAGGTGTGGCAGGGATTTGTTAGTATAGTTACTATTCTAGGATCAAGTTTAACTTGTTTCTTTGTTGAGCAGAGAACATAGAGAGAGGTTTAGTAATAAGGAGTGGAAATGATTCTTCCATTCAGCACATGTTTACTGTTATAAGCCAGGTCCGTTCCATACTCAGAGTACAGCATGAACAAAAGAAGGCTCACGTTTGTGTACATGTGTGCACGTGTTGCACAGGTAATAAATGTATAATCAACGTGTAATATCAGGTAGTAATAAGTGCCAGAAAGAAAACTAAAGTAGGAGCATAGAGAGTGGGGACAGGCTGGGGGCAGAGGTATGTTTTCTGTGGAGTGGTTAGGAAGGACATCACTGACGAGGTGACATTTGAGGAGAGAGACCTGAGTGAAATGAGGAAGGGCTAAACTGCACAGTAATCCAGAGTCTGAGCTCAGATTGAGAAGTGGGAGAGGAGAGAGGATGGATCCCAAGTATTGATGGAAGGGTTAATTGTCTTCAAGAGAGAGCCACCTTCCTCCGACGCTGGAGGGAAGCGTGGGATAAGCAACACCAGTGGCTGCCATGTAGCTAACGTTTCCCATGTGACACACACTGGAGATTCTCATCCCTTTTAATTCTCCTGAAACCCTGTGAGATAAGCATTGTCACCATTTTGCAGGAAGAGGTTTTACCTGGCTAATCATTATTAGAGCCTGGATTTACACTGCTTTTTGGCACTTCACACTTTTGCTGTCATCGTCCTGTAGATTGCCACAAGCCTAGTGACAGACAGATAAAAATTTGTGCGGTTTGTGGAGGGTGCCAGAGTGGGGAAGTGAGAAATTGAGGGCTGCCTTACCTGCTGTGGACCCTCTCTGTGGTCCAGAATGTTTGTCAGGAGTCTTGGTAAGGGGTGCTTGGTGGGGGATGTAAGGAAGGTGGCACTACCCAAGCCCCGCCTGCCTTTGTCATTAACTCTTCCCCAAGTGAGTTGTTACTCCCTGTGTTCAGTTCCTTGCTCTTCTAAAATCCCCACTGAGCAGTAGCATGGGATTGCCTTATTTGCACCTGCGGTTGTCAAAGTGGTTCTTAAGAACCAGTCTCAGGGGGATGGATCCCTGGGTGGTGCAGCGGTTTGGCGCCTGCCTTTGGCCCAGGGCGCGATCCTGGAGACCCGGGATCGAATCTCCACGTCGGGCTCCCGGTGCATGGAGCCTGCTTCTCCCTCTGCCTGTGTCTCTGCCTCTCTCTCTCTCTCTGTGACTATCATAAATTAAAAAAAAAAAAAAAAAAAAAAAAAAGGAACCAGTCTCTGGGCTGAGGGTGGGTGCAATTAGGTTATAAAAATACATATTCACTGTGGAAACTCTGAGGTGTATCTGATTGTTAAAGTTGCTTCCCATGTCCTGTTTGCCCCAAAGGGCCTGAGAGTTCAAGGGCTGGAGCCTGTTAAGAGCAAAGGTCCTGTTCTTCCTGCCATCAGATGTGTCTTCTGCTGTCCTTGTGAATGTGCCCTTGTTTGTGTTTGTGAAAACACATGCTCTTGAAATAAAATAGACCCCTGGGACTGAGCAGGGATTGTTTAGAAGGCAGAATTCTCAAAGCATAGTAAATATAAATAATTTCTGAATGAATGGTAGAATAGTGTGTACCTGATGTTTTATTTTTATGTTTTAAGTGTCCAAAACAGAGCACAGGGGAACTGGAAATGGCACAGGCACTGTTGCAGAATTTTTGAACTGGAGAGAGAGATAGTAATAAAAAAAAGTAACTTTCAAAATGTTACATTGGGGGATCCCTGGGTGGCTCAGTGGTTTAGCGCCTCCCTTTGGCCCAGGGCGTGATCCTGGAGTCCTGGGATCAAGTCCCACATCAGGCTCCCTGCATGGAGCCTGCTTCTCCCTCTGCTGTGTCTCTGCCTCTCTCTCTCTCTCTCTTCTCTCTCTCTCTCTCTCTCTGTGTATGTCTCTCATGAATAAATAAATAAAATCTTAAAAAAAAAATGTTACATTGAAACCTGGCACCCATTTTTCTTAATAGAAGCATTGTCTGGTGGGTGAGTGAGTGTAAGAAGGAATAGTAATTTTTATATTGTTTGCTTTTTACATTATTAGCAGCTTGTCTCCTGAAGGTAATTTTTTTCCCCTGAAGGTAATTAAATGCTACATTCATACATAAGCACTGAAATGCAGTGAGGAGAGCAGGCGTCCTGTCAGTTTTCATTTAATTCATAAATCATACATATTATTTTTCCCCCTGTTGACAAATTTCCTAGTTTGCCCACACAGTTAGGTATTGCAGAATATGTCTGTATTATCTTTCTAATTAAGTTGTGGGACTCTGAAGTTACTTTGTTCTTTATTGAGCCCAAAGGATCTAATCACAACTTTAAAAAAAATTTTTATTCTTTCTTTCTTTATTTACTTACTTACTTATTCATGAGAGACAGAGAGGCAGAGACACACAGGCAGAGGGAGAAGCAGGCTCCATGCAGGGAGCCCAATGTGGGACTTGATCCCAGGACCCCAGGATCATGCCCTGAGCCCAAGGCAGGTGCACAACCACTGAGCCACCTAGGTGTCCCTAATCAAAACTTTTGAGTGATGGCAGCACTGCAACAGAAGTACATGCTTTGGGTTATATTTGTTCATCCATTCCTGCTATGTAAAATTCAGCTTTGCAAAAAGATTGCATAGTTTTAGTTTTATATATATATATATATATATATATATATATATATATATATATATATTTTTTTTTTTTTTTTAAGATTTTATTTATTCATGAGAGACACAGAGAGATTGAGAGGCAGAGACAGAGGCAGAGGGAGAAGCAGGCTCCATGCAGTGAGCCCGATGTGGGACTTGATCCCGAGTCTCCAAGATCACACCCTGGGCTGAAGGCGGCACTAAACCGCTGAGCCACCCAGGCTGCCCTAGTTTTATATTTTTTAAACAAGTACCATAAAAGAGAGGTAAAAAAGTAGAGGTAACTTGAGGGAGTGCTTTGTAAATTATTAGATACTATTTGGAGAAATAAAAGTAGATAAATGCTTTTTGAACGCCTACTGCTGTTGTTGATGACATCTGCCATTTTGTAGGGTGCTGGTGCGTGGTGATCCACAGAGTGCTGTAAGTGATTTCACAGTAATAATGTGAGGTTTGTCAAAGCTCACATCTAGTGAACTAGAGCAGTTATTCTTAGAGTAACATCATTCCCACTCAGATCTCACACACACGTTCTCTCTTTCAGAGGATGGGGTGGGGTTACCTATGCAGCATGAATATCAGTAAAGGTACTGGCAATAGTATCTTGCCTGTGAACAAATTGGTGGTGGGGAGATTTGGTTTAGAGTCAGTCACCACCTCTTTTTCTTCAAGCTTTCTTTTTGCTGGGTAATCAAAATCAAGCCACATTTGGGTGAGCCCACCTCTTCCCCAGTCTTTCCAGCTTGTGTTTCTCTTCCTTCTCTGATGTGTGCAGGTCCTGTGATGACACAGGCCCTAGGGCTGGTAGGCCTGTGACCCTTGTGGCCACCTCCATTTCCTGGGCTTTACTGGGATGTTCACACTTCCCACCTCTTCCTTGAGCTTCCTCCATGCCCAGCTCTATTTCCTGTTGGCTTATTTCTTGGGATGTATTCCTTAAAGTAGAATTGGCAGATAAAAGGACTCAACAGTTTATAGATCTAGTGGCACCTTGCCTGAATGCTCTTCAGAAAGGTTGAAACAATTAGGGAAGTGCTATTAGCAATGGTAAGTTGGACCTGTTTTTCCCACATTCCTGGAAGTGCTGTGGCCCTGCAAATTTATTTGCATGCTAGTTTGTTGTACTTAATCAGAAGTTGTGCTTTGATGGCTCTGCTGCATTATACTTATTCTTTAGATATTAAAAGGTAATTTGTATTGACATTGGTAGGATTTTCTGTATTTTTTTAAATGATTGATTTTCCTTTTGTTGAGCAGAATTTTGAGTACATGTGTCTAATCAATAATTAGACACATGTACTTTTTTATTACCTGGAATTTATTTTTCCACCTTTTTCTTCATTTCAAAATTTGTAGCCATTTGTGATGGCTGAGAATCTTTGTTTTCTAGGGTCTGATCATTTGAAGTTGACAGATAAAGGAGATAAATTTGTACTAACATTACCTAGAACTGACTCCACTAGGATGAAGGTTAGGGATAAAATTCTCTTAACTGCCCTGATTCAGAGCACTTATTACTACTGTGGAATTCACAGGTTTTTAATTTTTTTTTATTTTTTTTATTTTTATTTTATTTTATTTTTTTTTATTTTTATTTTTTTACGGGTTTCTTTTGAAGTGAATCCTTGTTGTATCAAATGCTGATCCTCGCAGCAGTTCTTAGAATCATCATTTACTAATTTGACTTACCCTTCTCTTGATTTGGCCGATTCTTCTGTACCTTCCTTTGTTTCCCGGTGAGTCTGACCGCTTTGCAGTGTGTTAGCTCTTTGGATGCTATGCTGTTTGTGAGTAAAGTGCTGATAGCATTTTATGGTTCTTCTTACAGAAAACCCCTCAGACTCTGGGAGAAAAACACCAAGTGGACAGATATTAAACCGATAAATTATAATTGTGGCCCCAAGAATCACAAATCCTTCCTTTTTCTCAGTTGCATCAAACTCATCATGAACTAACTTTTTTTTTTTTTTTTAATTTTGTATTTATTTATGATAGTCCGAGAGAGAGAGAGAGAGAGAGAGGCAGAGGGAGAAGCAGGCTCCATGCACCGGGAGCCCGATGTGGGATTCGATCCCGGGTCTCCAGGATCGCGCCCTGGGCCAAAGGCAGGCGCCAAACCACTGCGCCACCCAGGGATCCCTCATGAACTAACTTAAAGAACAATCTGTCACATTTTAATCTTCAAGTTCTGCTTACTGCCTGCACATCACATTCATTTGGATATAAGAAATAATTCTGAACATAAGGATAACAATGTGCTCCTGGAATGGTTTCCTGAGGGAGCGACGTTCTGTAGCTTTGTGGGCTGTCCAGGAAATCAAAAGTGCACAGTAAACATGAGACCTGGAAGCTGAAATTCTGGGATCCCTCCCTGGTTCATACATGAGAGCTGTAGACCTCAGATAGTACTACTAGTTAGTAATTCAGGCAGCCCCAAATTCCAGATTCCTTAGGCTAGGGTTTTTTCTGGTTCCTAGGATGCCTCAAAGTGTTTCTGAGCCTCCAGTGCTGGGCTCTAACTGCTGTGCTACTCAAAAGTCATTTATGAGAAAAAGTTCAGTGTCGTCATGAGCATTATGGTTAGGTGGAGATGGGGCTTAAATATGGGTACAGTAAAATCAGTCACTTAAAACTCATACTAAATACTGGAATGGAGCTTATTTTGTCAAGTAACATACGCACATAGTTTAAAACACCAAATAATAAAAGGAGGCATGTGATGAAATGCAAGAATGACCTGTCCTGTCTCCTACAAGATTCCCTCTCTGGCCTTCAGGAAAACTACTTCTAACTCCCTTTTTTAATTGTATATATTCCTATTTCTCGATTTGTCAGTTGTGACATGATTTATTGATTTCCTTCCAGGAGAAATGAGGACTTTGTTTGTTTTTGCCCCCTCTCTTTCTTTTCTTTTTTATTTCTTAAGATTTTATTTATTTATTCATGAGAGACACAGAGAGAGAGAGAGAGGCAGTGACACAGGCAGAAGGAGAAGCAGGCTCCATGCAGGGAGCCTGATGCGACACTCGATCCCCGATATGGGACTCCCCGATATGGGACTCGATCCTCTTCTCCAGGATCAGGCCCTGGGCTGAAGGCAGCGCTAAACCGCCGAGCCACCTGGACTGCCCTGCCCTCTCTCTTTCAACTCCCCTCAGTATAGTCACATCGTTATTTAAGATTCTTCTTTTAGTTTCCTTTGTAATTTAATATGCCAGCATCTTTTATAACTTATTTTATCTACAAAGATAGTATCTTTTTGATTCTACCCAGCTGAAGCAATAAATTAGGGTTAGGTAAGATTAGGTAGGGTTAGGACCATGCTCTGGGGGTGGGGAGCGTTGACCCATTACACAGGTTATTGTGTTCTATGTTCTGTAGAAGCAGCCTCTACTCTGTGTTTGCCTCATGTGTCACAGTTAATCCTGAGACCACCTTAAATGTTTTATTTTGAATTTTACTATAATTTTTGCCTTTTCTTTATGTTTTACAGAGATAAGTATCTTCCTTCAATAGATGATAATGAAAATACAAAAGAAAGAGAAGCAGGTAAGTGATCACATATCTTTTAAGTGAATGCATCCAGCGTACACTGCCTGGTGCTTCTTTATTAGGAGCAGTTACTGGCAGTTAGGACTTACCTCTTAGCCTCTGGGGGTTAGCCTGCTGGTGCTTTTTCCCATTCTCCACATGGTCACTGAGTGCTCTTGTGCTCAGGTCCGCTCCATATAGAAATAAGTATAATGAAAACTGTAAGTCAAAATGTTATTCAAAATTAGATATGTGGAAGAGAAATTTTTCTTCCCTTGGAACAGCTTTCCAAGTTTTTATAGAGATATGGTCAATTCTTTATAGTTTATGCATTTATTATTTTGGATGTTAGGTTAATCTAAAAGCATTCTCATTCAGAAAATTCATACTCCTTATGATCTGTGGAAGTTCCTCCTAGACAAAATAGTGAACTAATTAGAAGGATGCGAACATCAACTATTGGGCATTTGGTTTCTTGAAGGGGAGGAGAATTGATAAAAACATTTGACCTGTGTGACCCATCCTGCCAAAATCTTTTCCTTAGTTGGTCCTTCTGTGTACCTGGTGGTTCCATATTCAAAGGAACCCAGAGACCCCACCCAGTATGGCTCAAGGACGAGAGAATGGGGACTTGCCTCTGTCTCTTCAAAACAGGCTATCTCTGATGGGCTGGTTTTCCTTTTATAGAATTGAATGACAGTCTGGTAACTGGGAAGGTCTGAACCCCTGCCTTTCCCTGAGTGAGACTCTGTGCAATGAGGTTGGGTAGAATCAGCCACTTTGCTCTCTGCTTCTAGGAAGCACTGACTAGTCAGAAACAGGGTGACCTAGGGATATGGTTACAAGGATTATTCTCTGTTCTGTCCCAGTGGATATGTCCTTGTGAAACCAAACCAAAACAAATTGAGGAAATAATTGACTTATCTGCTGCCAATTCTTAACAGGAAGAGCGATGACTACTCTCTACACACTGATTTCTCTTCCTATCCTGACTCTCTAGTGTCATCAGCTGGTAGACAAATGCTACAGAGAATGCAATTCTATCTGCCAGGAATTTATCCTATGGAGATACTCAGACAAGTGTTATCTGGATGAACAAAGGTTTCACTGCAGCTTTCTTTATAGCAGCAAAAATGGAAAGGAACCTACATGTCCATCAAAAAGGGGACTTTTTAAATCATGGCACATCTACCTGTTAGAATATTAAAATCTCTGTTAAAAAGAACACATTAGGGCAGCCCTGGTGGCACAGTGGTTTAGCGCCACCTGCAGCCCAGGGTGTGATCCTGGAGACCCAGGATCGAGTCCCGCGTCTGGCTCCCTGCATGGAGCCTGCTTCTCCCTCTGCCTGTGTCTCTGCCTCTCTCTCTCTCTGTCTCTATGAATAAATAAATAAATAAAATCTTAAAAAAAACCACACACATTAGGGCACCTGGGTGGCTCAGGCGAAGCATCTGCCTTTGGCTCAGGTCATGATCTCAGAGTCCTGGAATCCAGCCCTGCATAGGGCTCCCAGCTCAATGGGGAGCCTGCTTCTTCTTCTTCCTCTGCCTTTGCCCCTCCCCCCTGCTCATGCTCGCTCTCTCTCTCTCTAAAATAAAATAAATCTTAAAAAAAAAAAAATTAAAAAGAGAACACATTACTGAAGAAAACCCCAAGCCTTCAAAACTATCATTTACAAAACATGGGCAGATCTATATTTCTTAAAACATTCTGCATATTTAATGTTCTAAACATTCTTTAAGATAAGCTTTTATTTCAGTAAAAATACTCCTTTTTTAAAAAAAGTAATCTCTGCATCCAGCATGGGGCTTGACCTCACTACCCCTAGTTCAAGAGTCACATGCTCCTCCAACTGAGCCAGCCAGGCACCTCTTTCACTAAGAAGCTCTTTACCCAAATTACACCAACATAAATTCATGTTTCTTTCTCTTGAGATTTTACTGGTTCATATTACCAGTCTGTCGGCCAGCTGTTGTATAGTCTTCATTAGCTGAGTTTTGTTCAGATAGTAATACTGATGAATAGGGTGGGGTTTCTACTTAGAAGTTAGTATTAGCTATGGTAGAGGAGTAAGTTAATTAAGTGGAGTCACTTTCAGAAGGAATTGATCCTGCTTCTCTTCTAGGTACAGTTGATAGACCATAATGATGACTGAACTGCCTGGCATGGAAATAGAAACTTAGGTTCATGCCAAAGGAATCCATAGGTACCAGGATTGATCATATATATAGTGTTTATTGCCTGACAGAGACTTTGGTAGAATAGGATTGGAATGACCACTTCCCCATCTAACTTTGGACAAGTTCAGCCTGTTTTTCTATCACTTGAATGGGAGTAATCATGCATGCCTCACAAGGTGTTGGATTAAATGGGGTAGCTCATCAAATGCTTGGCATTCAGTGTGTCAGTGGCAAGGAAATCATCCAGTAGAATAAGAAAATTAACCATCAGACTTTGTCCTTTTCCTTACTGTGTTTCTAAAAGGTGTTAGAAGTAACAGCAAATAAAATGTCTGCTCTTTAAAAACTCTCATTCCTGTGAATTCATTTTTCTCTTCTCTGGAGGAAAATGATATGTAAAATACATTCCAATCTTAAAAAATCCACATTTCCTTGTTCAAAGTTTTATCAAGGTAAATTAAACTGAGATGAAAGATTCTACAAGTTAATCAGAACTTTGTAATAAATAATCATACTTCTTATTAACCAGAAAGGGCATAACAGGAGTAGTGTACCAAGGACAAAGGGTTTAGAGATTGACTTTGTATTGCCTAAAGAAGTGATGCAAGAAAAATAGACTTTAATAAAACTTTAAAAAATAAGTCACTTGGGTGCTATAGTCTTTTATCTATATTAAAGAATAAACTTCTGCTAAGAAATATATATACATCTTAATCCCTCAGAATACTAAGCAATGTTAGGTAGAAAAACATTTTGCCAGAGGAATAAAATGTGAACTCCAGTCACTGAAAACCATTGTAGCACTACTGATGTATCGAACAGCTAGAACTGCTCCTTTGTAAGGGGACGAAATCTGGTGTTAGTGGTAACAAACCCGTAGTAAGTAAATACTGGTTTTTATTCATCCCAATTCCTTGCATGGTACTGAGAGAAATGGAAAATGTAGTTAATATTATTTGATATATTTTATGGGTAAGAGGTTTTTGGTACATATATCCGCTGTAGAGGATAGTTTATGAGCACAAGTACAATAGGAATAGGTAATACTATGAATAGGATTAAAATTTGGAGCTTGACCAGAAGGTTAACCGAGACTTGCAGTAATCAGGAGAGAACCTGCTCTCCAAACTCCACGACCAAAAATCAGATCAGTAGAGCCCCTCTTTCTAAGACTTCTAGAAAATGAAAAGGTGGGGCAGGAAGAGTTTTCTTCAGATAAACGCTGGGAATCTCAAAGACCTTCGTATTGTTAGACCAGGTTTCCTTCTCTAGAGTGAATATGGATATAATTTATTTACTAAACAAATATTTGTTGAGTTTTTCCAGCAGTTATTCATCAAGAAATATTTGAGGGTCTGCTTTAGGCCAGCTACAAAATTGACTAAAAGTTAGGTTTTTTTTCTTAAGAAAGTTTAGTCTGGTTACAAACAGGCAGTTGCAGTAGGGGAATGGCATATACCTCAAAAGAGCCAGGCTTCTCTGCATTGCAGGTCGAAGAGTGACGCTCTGGAACTGGGGAGTATGGAGGTTTGGGGCATGTCAGTCCCACCAAAGACTCTCAGAGTGTTTTAAAAAGATGTTGTCTTCTGAGTAGAGCCAAGTTTTAGTCAAGTTGTTTCAGAGGACCCAGGAGTAAAGTTTGGGAGGGCAGAGAGTAATATGTGGGTGGGTTTGGAAAGGTGAAGCATATGATAGTAAAGGAGAGTGGAAAGCCCTGGAGTGTGGAGTGCTACATTTTGGGTGGTGACCAAAATAAACTAACATAAGAAGCATGGTGGATTGGGATGCCCAGGTGACCTGAGCCAGGCGATTTTGGCTCAGGTCATTGGTCTCTGGGTTAGGGGATCGAGCCCTGCATTGGGCTCTGCACTCAGCAGGGAGTCTGCTTGAGATTCGTTCTTTGCCTCTGCCTCTCCCCTCACTTGTACTTTCCCTCTAAATAAATAAATAAAATCATAATGAAAAAAAAAGTGGCATGATGCATTTAGCTGGGCACCACATTCCCAAAAGAAGTGGTCTCAGCTGTGCTCTATTGGGGATAGGTGAGAACTCCCATCCCTAGGATGGCATGTACCACCAGTATAGACCACCAAATAATGACCCACAACTCAGAATAGTGAAAGAGAGAATAGCAAAATTGATCATATGGATGAATAAATAATTCGTATCTTAGACTTTTCAGCATCACACTGCAGAAGATCTTAAGATAAGGGCTAATGCCAGTCAGATCTTCCATTTGGCAGTCACTGGAGGGCCTTTTCAACATACCTGAAGATGGAGTGTTAGTAAATTGCTTAATACAACCAAGATTTTAAACACCCTCATCCTGGATTCATGTTTCAAAAGGACTTAAAGTGGACCTTACCCAAATTCTCCCTCCTCCAAAGAAAAAGAAATCTGAGCATTGAATGCTTTTCTCCATCTTTTGACATACATTGACAGATATTCTATTGTTGTCCTAAGTCATTCTGTGTTCTGAAATATACTTGAGAAGGCAGAGCACGGTGACCAGGATGGTAAAAGAACACTGACTCATTTCATACGAAGTATGATGGATGAAACTAGGATTATGTAGCCTAAATAAGGGAACCTTTAAAAGCATCCTGTGGAGGAAAAGATGAAATGTATCTGTTGCTGGACCTGTGGATGCGAATGGTCACATGGGACGCATTATTAGAAGGCAGGCAAGGTACTTACTAAGTATTGTTTTCTCTCTTTCCTTCTTACTCTTCTCTGTCTGCATTTAAATTTCATAATCTACCTGCCCCCAGTTTTTGTTACTGCCTGGAATTAACAAGATTTAGATTGACTTTGCAGATTTGGAGAAGCTAAAATCTTTGAGACTCTTGAAATATCATAAGAAAAAGTGTCATCCCCCCTCTCCTCGCCCCCCAGGTTTTAAACGCAAAAATACAGTAATAGAGATGGGGACTGGAATGACAGATTCTAGGACTTGGCAAGAGGGAGTGTGAAGTTTGCACATCTGTGCACCACCCTTCAGTCCTTAACTTACCACCTCCCCAGCAGTATTTGATGCCTGTCTTGGAGTAGTACTCTTTATCTTCTGGCTTCTGTGATATCACACATTCTGACTTTTTCCCCACGACATCACTGACCTGATTGCTCCTTTTCACCCTCTCTGTAGGTTCTTCCTCTGGGGACCCTTAAATATCAGTGCGTGTCAGGGTTTGGTCCTGTTCTTCTCTCTTTGTCCATTCTTCCTGGACAGTCTGATTCATTCTTGTAGAAATGTCTTTTGGAAAGTATATCTGAGAGCCTCTTGGACACCTCCTCTTGCAGTAGCCTTAGATGCCTGAAACTGACCTCTCCTCCTCCTGGTGCTAACCAGCTGTGGCTATGTGAGGAGCCACATCTGGGTCAGAATGCCTGCTCTGTCACCCAGAGCACAGGACTCCTGGGTAAAGAGGGATTGAATATTCTAAGTGGAAGAGAACACACACACATACACACTCATACACGCACACACACACACACACACACACACACACACACACACACACATAGTTGGTCATTGTTTCTCAGTCTTGCTCACCCAGCATAGCCTGCTTGCCAAATGACTGGGCCCAGTACAATGGCAGTAATAAAGGCAAAGAAATGTGGGTTTTTGCCTTTAGTATATCCCATGGTCAGATAACCGTAGAAATATTCTTTCAGAAGGAAGTGAAGGTGAAAGAATAAGACAATCCTGATTTTAATTGGAAACTAACTTTTGCCACCTGAAGATGTCTGCAAACTGACTCATAGTAGTGGTTCTTATTTTCTATTTTATCATTTGGACTTCAAAAAAATCTCAAATTTAGATAAACTTTTCTGTTCATTTTTAGTTGAGCTAATTTCTTGATACTGTCTAAACATAAAACTTTTTTTTTTTTAAGATTTTATTTAAGAGAAAGCGTGAGAGAGAGAGAGAGCATGAGCATGGGGGAGGAAGAGCGAGGGAGAAGCAGACTCCCCGCTGAGCAGGGAGCTCGACCAGGGGACATGATCCTAGGACCCTGGGATCACAACCTGAGACCTGAGCTGAAAGCAGACACTTAACCGACTGAGCTGTGCAGGTGCCCAACATAGAACATTTTCATCTTCCTGCTGGAGAAGATGGAAGATTCTGAGGCAGATAGCCGCAGAAGCTGGCTGAACCTTGCCGAGATACACAGAAGTACTTCTGGATGGAGGGCATGCAGGGGGCCTTTCCAACTTGAGTGCAAAGAGCACTCTCTTTGCCCAGCACTCGGTCCCATGTGATTGTGGTGCTGGTGCCTCTCATATTCTGCCTTTGAATCCTGAATCATGATAATTTGGAGGAGTATGAATTGTCTGCCAAAACAGCTTTTCCTGTTCATTATTAAAGCCTTTAAAATTTTTCTATTACATATATGTGAAAATATTTTAATTACAAATATTACAAAAGTAATATCCTGGTTATTGAAAATGTAGGTGTCTATTTAGAAAAATTAAACATCCAAATTTCCATAGCCTCAAATGATTACTGTTAACGTTTTGCCGATATTTTTCCATTCTTTATACACAGGAATTTGTTGTCATTTGTATTTACATGTACAATTTTGTAGACTTTTTCTGTTTTTCAAATTGAAAATACTAATTTCATTCAATAACTGTATGATTGAGTTTTACCATAAGCCATAAAGATATTGGGGAGTACTTCAGTCACTGCCTTGTGAAGCTTACATTCTTGTGAGAGACGGATGAAAACAAGTAACTTTCAGAAAGTTATAAAGAAAGAATGGATGTTATCCACAGTCCTATTACTCACACATAATGATGGTTAATATCTATGTATCCTAAATTTATTTTTAAAAGTTAGTGTTGAGAAATAGCATTTTGGGGGCATCTGAGTCGGCTCAGTGGTTGAGCATCTGCCTTTGGCTAGGTCATGATCTCGGGGTCCTGGGATTGAGTCCTGCATCAGGCTCTCCAAAGGGAGCCTGCTTCTCCCTCTGCCTGTGTCTCTGCCTCTCTTTCTGTCTCTGGTGAATAAATAAATAAACTCTTAAAAAAATAGCATTTTTAAAAAACAAAAATGGGATTAGATCATAGATTTCCCCCCCTACTTCCCACATAGTATGGATTTTTTAAATGTCAACTAAAACTTTGTAATTAATAATGTGTAATATAATAAAATAATATAACAGTGGCTGCATAATACTGTTCCATATAATGGATGTGCTGTTAATTTATACATTATTCTTTATAAAGATTGACAAATAAGTGATTTATAGTTTTTCCTCCCTTTTAAAAATTCTGTATGTTACTCAGCTTTCGGAGAACCTAAATATTTCCTTAATTTCTGTTATAAAAGAAATCATTCAGTTTATTATTATTTATTTTATTTTTTTAATCATTCAGTTTAAAAGCATACCCATAATTAAAATATTGGTATTGTTGCTATACTTCCCTGAAGAAGGCTTTTTAATAGTTGATGGAGCTGTCAGCAATGTCTGAGAGGACCATTTTTGCCCTATCTTTATATTGGATTTTTAAAAATTGAGATATAATTCACATCCCTTAAATTCTATTACACGTTTAAATTGTGCAATTCAGTGATTTTTAGTACAGTCACAATATTGTATAAAGATCACCACTATTTGATTTCAGAACATTTTCATCACCCCCAAAAGAAACCATATGCCCATTAGCAGACACTCCTCATTTCCTCTTCCCTCAGGGCCTGGCATCCACTAATTTACTTCTTGTCTCTATGGATATGCCTATTCTGGGCATTTCATATAAATGGAATTATACAATAAGTAGTCTTTTGTACCTGGCTTCTTTCACTTAGCATAATGTCTTTAAGGTCTATACATGTTGTACCATGGGTGATCTTATTTAGAGTCTATTTTGACTTTCAAGTACTTGAGTGATTCTTGGGAGGATAACCCAGATTTGTCCTTGGACCTGTGTTTGGGAACCATTGACATAGGCCATAATCTCTCAATTAGTTATTAAATCCTTTACAAATGACCCAGATCCAGTTATCTGGATTCATAACTTTAAGTGTCTTTTCCAGGAATATTGTAGGTTGCTAATTTTGAGTCAAAGAAGTGGGTTTTATTCCTAACTGCAGTTTATGAGCTGGCATTTTTGGATGTCTTTTTTATCAGTTGGCCTCTCCATTTCATCCTCTGTTCTAGGTTCTCTGTATTTAGTAAATTGTCAGTGTAATGTAAAATATTGTTGGTGCTGTGGTCCATCATTGCCAATCTGTTCCCTTTAGGGCCATTTTCAAAGTGGTGATTTACTGTCCTTCTTGGTAGAATCTGAAAACAGTTTATTGAGGCTCTTTGCTGCTTCTTTACTGACCTTGAGACACATGTAAGAAATATTTTTTGTCATAGTTTTTAATCCTCAACAGATATCTTTTCAAGACCCCAAAAAGGTGCCTTAAAAATAAAAGTATTTCTGGTAGATTATTGGCTTTGGAGATTTAATGTTTTTTAATTACTAATATCTGCCTCTTAGGATATTTCTTCCTTTTTAGCATTGACTAATTGTGCAGCATTTCTTGGGGTTCCCTTCTTCCTGTAGGATGTCCCCGCTCTGCAACTCCCTAGGAATATAACCTTTTTTTTTTTTTAATTTTTTTTTAAGATTTTATTTATTTGACAGCACAAGTAGGCAGAGTGGCAAGTAGAGGCAAAGGGAGAAGGAGAAGCAGGCTTCCCGCTGAGCAGGGAGCCCAATGCGGGACTTGATCCCAGGACCCTGGGATCATGACCTCAACCAAAGGCAGACCTTAGCAGACTGAGCCCCCCAGGTGCCCCGAAATATAACCTTTTGACTAACTTATTTCATCTCTCTGAACTGACTATCTTATCTGTAAAATGAGGGGTAGAGCAGATGACTATTTGTGATTCCTCAGAGTGGAATTGCTGAGATGTCAGGTAGTTACATGTTTACGTTTATAAAGAACTATGTGATCTTCTCCCAAAGTGGTTATATAGGCCAAGTCCATTTAACGTTTCTAACCAAGTCCAGTCATACTGGTCTGGTGGCCTAGCAATCGTTATGGTTTCCTGGGATGTATGTCATAAAGTGCTCAGTGAAGTGAGCACTAGCTTTTGGCCAGAAGGTCCAGATCCAGGTTCCGCCATTCACTGAATGTATGTCTGTGGGTACATCACCTAACATCAGTAATCTTCTATTTCTTCATATACAAAATACATGTCTTTACACTAATATTTCAGCATTCTTGTAAAGATTAGAGATATCATGAAGCATGCTTTGCATAATTCCAAGTATATCTATGTGATATATATCCAATAAGTGTTAGGTGTTGCTGTTGTTACTGTGTAATGATTGAATATTGAGTTTCCACCACCTACATCCATCTACCTTAACTTTGGAGGGCCCTAGCTTTCAAAAGATAGACCTTGAAATGAGGTATGAGTTGAAAAGTGGGTCCCACTTTGTCTACAGTGAGCTGCCTTGGTGGAATTAGGTTTTGAATATGTTGTCTTTAAAATTCTCTTTAATAAACTAACTTGTATTTGTTGTTTTTTTAGTGTGTCCACCCTTGCATGCTAAGCAAAAACTTGTTTCCTGAGGGTCAAGTGTCTCTGGCACAGAATTGAGTAATATCCCAGGGATGGCTGTATGCTCTCAGGTTCCAAGCTTCAACTGGGTACCTATTACTGCAGTCTCAGATTTCTTGTTGCCTGTTTTTTCTTTTTTACTTCTTTTTTTTCTTTTTATTGTGGTAAAAAGTATAACACAAAATTTGCCATCTTGACCGATGTCTTGTATTTTAAATTCCTTTTAAGTTTGCTTAGTATCTCTTTTTCCTAAACCATCCTAAGTACTAAATCAGCAGTGAGATAGTCAAGCTGAATTGTCTTGTCTTTTTTTTTTTCTTTTTTTTTTTAAAGTAGGGAGTGCTGCCAGAATGACCAATTCTTTCTGAACTTAGGCTTGTTTATGACACTGGACTTTATTTATGATAAAGATCCAAAAAAATCCTTTTTTTCTTTCATCTTTTTCTCCTGGGATTCTCAGTGTTATGTTTGGGAGTATTAGACTAGGGAAGGGATCTGGAAAACACAGAAGGGGAAACATGCAGCTGAATTTTGCACTCCATCACTCCAGGGTGGGCCACGAAGTCTGAGCACAGATGGGTTACTCGAACTCTGGAAGGAAGCCATACCACCTAGGCAAGGGCCTGTGCCTTCTAGCCCACACCAGGCCTCTTGTTAGGGGAGCAAACTAGTCACACATGGAGCTGTTCTAAGCCATCATGCAAAGATGATTTTGACCGGCTTCCTGGAAAGCCTGCTTGTCCCTCCCATGCTCTCTTTAAATTATTTCTTTGTTCCCAACCCAGGAGAGTGTGCTGTTGCCTGAAACCGGCACCCATGTTATCGGATTATTGCCAACCTTAGCTTGGTTATGAAATGACAGATGTACTCTGTGATACCAGACCCGAAGGTATGAGATGTGACTTCTGTTTCCAAAGGGATATTTCCTGAAAGTGGTCACCTTGGGAAGTTGCACCTTTATTTAATGGTGCTCAGAACAGCTTCAGAATTTCCTTTTTAGGGATGTCTGGGTGGCTCAGTGGTTGAATGTCTGCCTTTGGCTCAGGTACTGATCCAGGAGTCCTGGGATCAAGTCCTGCATTGGGTTCCCTGCACGGAGCCTGCTTCTCCCTCTGCCTATGTCTCTGCCTTTCTGTGCCTCTCATGAATAAATAAATAAAATCTTTTAAAAAAAAATTTCCTTTTTAGGAAGATGCCTTCAGCTTCTGTGACACATTCTTTCTAATGGCATCTATTACAATGAAACTTTGTCCTACATGGGTGGTTTTTATGGGTTTTTTTGTTTTGTTTTGTTTGTTTTTGGTTTTGGTTTTGTTTTGTTTGCAAGTGGCCAAAGGTTATTTGGTGTGCTGAGTCTAGGGGCTAAGGTGATCGATCTTATGAAGGAACTCTACTTGTAGTTAAAAATAAAAGATGTAGTTTTGAATGATACGGGTTTTCCTATTGAACATCAAACCTGCTGAATGTTGATGCATCTTGAAGATAGGTAAGAGCAAGAAATTAGGGAAATCAGCACCAACTGAGTTCACCCCCCTGCATCCTTGTCATCCAGTGATACCAGCTTCATTTATAAGCACGTGTAAACAGAACTTGTGTGTACTCACACGAGTAGTGCTGTTCTGGGTCAGAACAGTGTGCCTAGGATCTAAAGGTATTTGGTGGGACATTGTTGTTGCTGGTTCTAGATGTGGGATCCTAAGGTGTTTCAGATTTGGGCAGGTAACATGGAAATCCTTAAGGATGTTTTCGTTCGTTTGTTTGTTTTACATATGAATTTTTTATATGCTAACAGCGGCTTAGTGCGTCTCCACAAGGGCAAAGGCAAACACAAACTGTCTCCCCAAGACTCTAGCACATGAGAAACTTACCCATGGTAGGAATACAGTAAATGTTGAACAGATCCATGCATTTGAACTTCCTAATGCTCTCTAGAATTAAGCACACAGCAGGAAGTAATATGCTTGTCTCTCTCTTTTACAGTTGTCAAATTTAAAAGTTCTGAATCACTCCCCAATGTCTGATGCCTCTGTCAATTTTGACTACAAATCCCCCTCCCCCTTCGAGCACAGCACTGATCAGGAGGAGAAAATTGAAGATGTTGCCAGTCACTGTCTGTCTCAGAAGGACCTGTATGCTGCTGAAGAGGAAGCTGAGACTCTTTTCCCTAGGAAGATGACATCCCATAATGGGATGGAGGACAGTGGAGGGGGAGGCACTGGGGTGAAGAAGAAAAGGAAGAAAAAGGATCCGGGAGAGCAAGATGGTGCAGCAAAGGGAAGCAAGGACAGGGAGCCCAAGCCAAAGAGGAAGCGAGAACCTAGAGAGCCAAAGGAACCCCGGAAGGCCAAGGAGCCCAAGAGGGCCAAGGAGCCCAAGGAGCCCAAGCAGAAGGATGGAGCCAAGAAAGCACGGAAGCCCCGGGAGGCCTCGGGCACCAAGGAGGCCAAAGAGAAGAGGAGCGGTGCTGACACTGCAGCCAGGACAAAGTCCAAGAAGGCCAGGTGCGTCCGTTTCCTCCCTCTGTGACCACTTGGCCCTGCCTACACTGAATGGGTTGCTTTTGGCCTTACTCCAGCCCCTGGACATAACTCCACTACTTTCATCCAAAATGAACCACTTTTTTACCTCTTAATGAGAGAAAGATAACTTTAATACTGGCGCTGCCATTTCTTGCCATTCCTTTTGGATTAAGGAGAATTAAGATATGTTTGTACACACAAGGTGTAAGGGAAGGGATGTTAGAGGTGTGGCACAGGGAAGGCAGTGGTTTTGGGGATAGCAGCTATCAGGACGGTGCCTGGTCCTGGGAATCTGTGTGCAGGCTGTCTAGGAGAGCCATGGGTATGCCAGATAGAAGGGGACTGCCTAGCTATCGTCGGCCGTGAGCTCTCTAGTGCGGGACGGCTCCTCATCTGTTTCTCTCATTCAGCATCTAACACGGTGCCTGACACATCAACAGGTGCTCAGGAAGTGATGAGTAAATGAGACCAGCAGAGACTACAGTAGAAAGCCCCAAGGGAATGAGCACAGATTCACTGCAGAGTGGGTGACATTAAGGGTCTTAACTAGAGATTGTATCAGGATCCAAATGTAGTCTTCACTCAGGAAACTCAGTATTTGTCATTGGAAAATACTGGAATTGTATTGAAATGGAATTGTATTGAAATGGAATGTTTTTCTTTTTGTCTCTTTCTAAATTCTTTGTGCAGAACATTAGATTTAAACTTTCTGAAAAAATGCAGAACAAAAAATATATAACCTCTATATAGTTAAAAGGAACTTAAGGAATTTAAGTTTCTAAAATCTAAGTGCAGGGGCAGAAGATAGAAAGGAGCACCCATGAAAACACAGAGATTGTTGTGAATGCGGACATAAAGTATAAGACCATCAGACCTGTATAGGGTCAGGTATGGAGGAAGTAAATTTTAAAGAGAAGAAAGCATTTTGGATGGTTTATGCTATGACTCAGAATTTACTATATAGTTCAGTTCATTTTCAAAAGGATTTTGTTGGGACCGGGTGGATAATTTCATAATCCAAGTTAAAACTGCCTTATAATACTCATTCCCTTCTGCCTGGCAAGGGATTTCGTCTTTTGTCTATCATAGAGGCTTGGAGTCGGGGGTGATCCTAGGAATGTAGTTTACAGATAGTAGACTTAAAGTACCTTCTAGAAGGTCAAGAGAGGTAGGTAAAAATCAGGATTCTCACTAAAAAGAAACTTAGAGGCTCTGTTTCTCAGTGAACCTAATGAGTATACTCAGATCTCTGATGTGTGTGTGACATAGCAGAGTGAGTCTCTGTCTTTTGCTATAACTTTCATCTCCAAGTTACTTTGGAAAAGCTGAAGTGGTTCTTTAGGGTGATAACACATGTGAGGGAGATGTGAACTAGTGCGGTGACTTTCAGAAAACAAAGAAGAATTCCTGAGGATAGTGTTTTAGAATTAGGGTAATTGGAGGAGATTTTCACAGATCTACTAAGGATTTTGGTTTGTTTGTAGAAGGCATTAGAAAGCCATAGGTACCTGAGCTCACTAGCACTGGTCTCTGGTGCTTATCTGCTTACAACAATTCATGTTTACTTTGTGTGAGGTATGAAACAAGGAGATGAGTGTACAGACATTGCCATAAATTCCATTTGGGGGCCACAAGGAGGCATTCCACAAAAATACTTTAGGTGTCCATATATATATACAGCAATACTAAGGGAACTTGCCTGTGATCTAAATAGGCTGTATACAAGATAAGTGAGCTGGAGAAGTGCTTCGTAGTGTTTTCAAGGGCTGCTAACTTCTGGCAGCAGAAGACACCCTTTGAGAGGATCCTGGCAGATGGGGCAATGGGGGCAAGTTATGTGAGACTTTCTCTCTTGATTTGGGGCCTATGCAAAATTGACTTGTAACGTGATAGAATTCTGTGTAGCTTGGTAGGATATTGCACTGGTGGCCTTTCATTTCTTGTCCTTTATATATTTATCAAATTGCTTTTGATTCTTTTAATTAAAGATCCCACTAGTCAACAGAAGCAGTTTTAGTTATAAAAGGACATTAATTGAAAAAAATGTTGGCAATTCAGTCTGTGTTTTGTGCTCCCTGATATTATTCTCTTACAGATTGGCTCAAGTACATGTTTTGATTTGAGCAGTTATTGATTAGACCCGGACATTTGGTGGTTGCGGGTCATTCACTGAATACTTGGATTATCATGGGAGCTCCACAGTTGATTTAAGAGCTTCCAGTCTTTTCCATCTTTTGTCCATCTTGCCAGCTTCCACTGGCTAATCTTTCTGAAGCACTATTATTATCTTGTTTCTGCTTGTAGTTGGAAAAGGTGGTGAATCAAATGCCTTCATTTTCTCTCTTCCTTCCAGATCAGTTTGGAAATAGTCAACAGAGATTGGAGATGCAGTGATCAGCTTTATTATTATAAACTGGATTGAAGACCCTCCACCAGCTGTGGCTGGAATTGGGCTGCTTGTTACTCCCTCAGTTCAGTTTATCCCTCAGAACTGCAGGCACTGTAGCCTAGAGAACACACTTTTTTCTCTTTATGGCATTTATGGGTGGAGTATGTTCTGTTCCTTTTTCCAGCCTCTCTATTCTGCTAGGTCTCTGATCATAGAAGGAGGAGTTTGAAGAAGGGCTGAAAATCTGGCGCCAATATTATTCTCTCCTTGGGAGTAAAACGTGGGGACCGGGAAATGAGATTTCCTCTAACAATCTGTACCTGATTTGAAACTTCTGACTGTTCCTCCTGCTTTCAAGACAAAATCCAGACTCCTTTCTCTGATATTTAAACCCTTTGGGGTCTGACCCCTCCCCCACTTCCGTCTCTGACAATAGACCTCACCAGCTAGCCTGATCTCACTGGCTCTTAAAAACACTCAACTTGTTTCTCCTGGATTGCTTTTGCTGTTCTTCCCAACATGATTCCCTGTCCTTCTTCTAGTATCCCAAGTCCTTTCCATTTCCAGGTCTGAGTACAAGTCCCAGTTCTCCCTAGAGCTTCCCCAGACCAGTATGCTGGCATATCCCCTCTTCCATAGAACTTGGAGCCTTGCTCTGCATAGTAAATCAGAGACTTTTTTCCCTGGGAGACCTGAAGGAGAGCTAGTCTGACCTGTTGTACTGCAGCTAGGATAAAGGAGACCCACTGAGAAGTGACTTGTGTACAGGGTTGTGTCGTAAACTCAGACCTCCTGATCCCCAGTGCTCATCCCATCAAGTGCCGCCCTCAGTGCCCATCACCCAGTCACCCCCACCCCCCGCCCACCTCCCTTTCCACCACCCCTTGTTCATTTCCCAGAGTTAGGAGTCTCTCATGTTGTCTCCTTCACTGATATTTCCCACTCATTTTCTCTCCTTTTCCCTTTAATCCCTTTCACTATTTTTTATATTCCCCGAATGAATGAGACCATATAATGTTTGTCCTTCTCTGATTGACTTACTTCACTCAGCATAATACCCCCCAGTTCTATCCAAATCGAAGCAAATGGTGGGTATTCATCGTTTCTAATGGCTGAGTAATATTCCATTGTATACATACACCACAGCTCCTTTATCTATTCGTCTTTCAGTGGAAACCGAGGCTCCTTCCACAGGTTTGGCTGTTGTGGACATTGCTGCTATAAACATTGGGGTGCAGGTGTTCTGACATTTCACTGCATCTGTATCTTTGGGGTAAACCAGCAGTGCAATTGCTGGGTTGTAGGGCAGTTCTGTTTTTAACTCTTTGAGGAACCTCCACACAGTTTTCCAGAGTGGCTGCACCAGTTCACATTCCCACCAACAGTGCAAGAGGGTTCCCCTTTCTCCATATCCTCTCCAACATTTGTTGTTTCCTGCCTTGTTAATTTTCCCCATTCTCACTGGTGTGAGGTGGTATCTCATTGTGGTTTTGATTTGTATTTCCCTGATGCCAAGTGATGTGGAGCATTTTCTCATGTGCTTGTTGGCCATGTCGTCTTTGGTGAAATTTCTGTTCAGGTCTTTTGCCTATTTCATGATTGGATTGTTTGTTTCTTTGCTGTTGAGTTTAATAAGTTTTTTTATAGATCTTGGATACTAGTTCTTTATCTGATAGGTCATTTGCAAATATCTTCTCCCATTCTGTAGGTTGTCTTTTAGTTTTGTTGACTGTTTCTTTTGCTGTGCAGAAGCTTTTTATCTTGATTAAGTCCCAGTAGTTCATTTTTGTTTTTGTTTCCCTTGCCTTCATAGATGAATCTTGCAAGAAGTTGCTGTGACCAAGTTCAAAAAGAATGTTGCCTGTGTTCTCTAGGATTTTTTTTTTTTAATTTTTATTTATTTATGATAGTCAGAGAGAGAGAGAGAGAGAGAGGGGCAGAGACATAGGCAGAAGGAGAAGCAGGCTCCATGCACCGGGAGCCCGACGTGGGATTCGATCCCGGCTCTCCAGGATCGCGCCCTGGGCCAAAGGCAGGCGCCAAACCGCTGCGCCACCCAGGGATCCCTCTCTAGGATTTTGATGGATAGAACTCTACTCCAGTAACTCCCATTGTTTGTTTTTTTTTTTTTTTTTCCATTGTTAAATAATAGGTGGTGTCTCAATTTTAACTAAAGAAATGAACATTTTAAAAATAACTTGTCTAAAGCACAAAGCCATTGGGAAGCACTGTTAGGATTTGGCTCCAGGCTTCCACTTTTTTCTCCAACAGCTTTGCACATGTTTATGCCTCACTAGGGAATGTCGGGAATGTAAAGTGGTGGGGAGATTCCAGTGTCAGAGAAATTGTTTGCTTATTTGTAGGAAATGACCCTTCTGTAGAGTTTCAGTTTGCACACTCCATGGTGTTCTCTAATCCTTGAACGATTGTTAAGATGACTCCAGCTTTTCCCTGCACTGTTTCTCTTGCACTTGGAGTAGCAACCAGATAACTGAACATGTTTCCTCTTCTAAACAGGTGACAGAGCCTAACAGATTATCCTTTTCAAGGATGATATCAATAGTGATGAATATTCATTTACTGCAGAGGGGATAAAAGTCCAAAATGCTTTGAAAAGTATGAGAAGCTTTTTTTTTTTTTTTTTAACTACCATCTCTTCCTTTCCCTTCAAATGATCTCAAGAGTGTGAGCTTAATTCACTTCTTTATGGTATAAAACTTAAGCAAGAAAGCTCTCCCAGGAAGCCAAGGTAGGCTGTCATTTCCCTGACACTGAAATGTAAATTTCATTTAGTATAGATTAATTACTATTATAGTTTTTTTTAAAGATTTTATTTATTTATTCATGAGAGACACAGAGAGAGAGAGAGAGAGGCAGAGTCCCAGGCAGAGGGAGAAGCAGGCTCCATGCAGGGAGCATGACGTGGGACTCGATCCCAGGTCTCCAGGATGAGGCTCGGGATTGAAGGTGGCGCTAAGCTGCTGAGCCACAGGGGCTGCCCAACTTTTACGGTTTTTAAATCACAGTACCTCTTCCCAAAGAGGAAGGGGCCACTGGCATAAGAAGACATGTAGACAAAGGTACACATGCACGTGTGTATCCAAACATATACATAGACCTATCCATATGTAGACACACAGCGCCTGTATAGCTGCAGCAAGGCAATAGGAAAGGTAGGCAGTGGCCAAGTCAGATCCTGGGGGATCAACATTATATAATGTGTTCGGGCTTTGGGAAAATGCTTTGGTATTAGAAAAGCACCTTGGCATTTCCTTAGGGAGGCCAAAGAAATTTCTTACTGAGGAACTTTAGAAGATGTAATGGATTCTGTCCTCAGCAACAGTTTTGGGATCAGATGCTTCTGTGTTGCCTTTGAATTTCATATTTCTCTTTCTTGAAATAGCCTTCAGTAAAAGTTAGCTTCATGGCATTAAAGCACAGCTTGGTGAGCAGGAAAGACAACCCATTCTAGTATACGTGAGGTCGTCTGGTGTTCTTAACTCTGCATCTAGGGAGGAGTACCTAAGGAGTAAGTAGGTTGATAGCCCTTTAGGCTATACTATCTTAAATTGAGAGCTGAGCATTTTGATTGAGCTGGAAGTTGTTTTTGTAAGCCGGGGTCTTGAGTGTTGGAGTTCATTTTGTTGAAGGCAGAGCATAGGCTTTGGAATTTCCACACATGTCAGAATAGTTTATATTCTCTTTCTTAAAAGTCAAGAAACTGATCAGTGAGCTGGCTTAAGTGGAGGAACATCTACTTGGATCTGTGATGCTCAGACTTTCCTGTGCCTAAGGAATCACCTGCCTGGACAGCTTGTTAGAAAAGTAGATTACCAGACTACATCCCTAGAGAGGGCGATTTATTTATTTATTTATTTATTCATTCATACATACATACATACATACCTAGGAATCTACAATTCAAAAGCCTGCCAGATAGTTAGTGCATACTTGGTTCTTAGGCCATCCTTTGAGAAATAAATGAAAGATCATTGGAATAGTAGAGCATATTTACGTTTTTGTGTTTAACATCTGCTGGTAATGGGAAATCAAAAGAGATGAATGATGTGATGAGCCCTATGAAGTAATGAGAAATAGATGTATTGGTTTCTGCCCTGGTTCCTGGCACAGAGCTCCTGAAACTCTTGTACATTCCTGAGTGATAGGAATACCAATCTCATTTCTTATTCTAGTATTTGGTCTTTGACCTGTTCCTGACATGGGACTCCTGAAACCACTATAATGTTCTCATTGATAAGAATACCAGCAGCATCACTTGTTCTAATATTTGTCTCTGATCCTGTTTCTGACACACGACACCTAAGCCCTTGCAAACTCCTAGGTGATGAGAATGCTAGAAGCATCTTTTGTTCAGTGAGGTGACTCTGGGTGGGCTCCTGGATGGTGACTGGTCACAAGAAAGACCAAGCATGATTAGAAGCTTGAAGTTTTGAGCCCCACTCCTCATTATCCAGAGAGGGGGAAGGGGCTGGAAATGGGATTGATAATTGATCATGCCTATGTAAGGAAGCCTCCATAAAATCCCAATAGTAGGAGGTTTGGAGAACCTTCAGGTGAGTAAATACTCCCATGTGCTGGAGGGTGGTACACCTCAACTCTACAGGGGCAGAAGTCCCTATGCAAAGGATCCTCCCACACTTCACTCTGTGTATCTCCTTATCTGGCTGTACATCTTTTGTCATATCCTTTAACAAACTGGTAAATATGTTTCCCTGAATTCTGTGAGCTGCTGAAGCTAATTAATGGAATTAATTGGGGGTGGGGGGTGGGGGTGGAGGTCGTCATTGGAACCTCCAGTGTTGGTCAGAAGAACAGGTGAATCTGGGCTTGTGAATGGCATCTGAAGAGAGCAGGTGGGGGTGATGACGTGGCACTGAGTCCCCAACCTGTGGGATCTGATGCTATTTCCAGGTAGACAGGGTCAGAATAGAGTTGAATTCTCCAACACCCTGCTGGTACCTGAGAAGTGCTTGTTGAATGAGTTGGTTTTGTTTTGTTTTGTTTTCCAAACATACCCTAAGTTTTGGGCCTCAGCTTTTATCTGCATTTGTTTTGGCTTGTCAACCTAGAATAGGATATTTTTTCTCCCAAATCCAGGATGCTTAGTAACATCCTGGAAGAAAGGTTTTCTCTTTTCTGGTTTTCTTCTTTGACGGTTGCTTCCGGAAAGTTAAGCCCAGACCTTCCCATTATATAAACCTTAGAACTGTGAGTTGGCTGATACCATGATGCAGGGAGCACAGTAAAATTCAGTCGGTCCAGCTCTGTCTGGATTGCTTGAAGGTCAATCACTTGTCTTTGTTGAGAGTGCAGATCTTTGCGGAGCCTCCAGATGAGGAGCTAAGACAGGAATGTGTGTTGACCATATTCTGTCGGGGAACTTGTTTTTTATATTCTGACCACTTATTAGAAGAAAGAAGACACATGTGAAGACATATGAGTTCTGAGTAGAGACCTGTGCTTGGGACCCACTGGGCTTTCTGTGTTATAGGGAGGAAATGTGAATGACAATGGCAGAGACCCACCACTGAAACTTTGGACTAAGTCTCCATTCCTATCTCTCAAGGAGCACCTGGAGTGCTTATTACTCTGTAATCCCCAGGGCTTTTTAAGTTAAGCTTGGGTACATAGTCGGCTTTTACCGAATCTGAAAGGAAACAGTTACTGAATAACAATGTGATGAATACCTGCTTCTTTATTTCTTCAGTATATTTTTAGTGTCTCCTCTGTGCCTTGCTTTATTTATGAGTATTTTTGGTGGGAGTGGGATAGTAGAGGAAGGAAAGTGTCATAGAAGTATCATCTAGATCGCAGAGGAATTTTACGAGTTAGACAAACAGTCTTGCAAGTGTTCAAAAACAAGTGAAAGAACCTAGTATAACTATATACAGAATAGCTGAAAGGATTTGGCGGATTAAGAGTGTTTCAGTTGTGGTCCAGGGAGTCCCTTGGAAGTGGTGAGTATTGAGCCAGGTATTAAAGGAATTAGTAGATAAGAAAAGACTTGGAGCAAAAGGACCAAAAGACATTTAAATAAATGTTGGGGTAGGAGGTGGCTTCCAGGTTTTTTTTTTCCCCCTGCATTTACTTTTATTTGCATTTGTTTTTTGCTGAAATTATTCCCAGGCCATAAGTTTTTGATATCTGGGATATCTTTTTCTTCTGGGCAACCTCCTTTTCTGGTTTAGGAGCAGTCTGCTCTTTTTCAGTAAGGTCATCTCAGTGTCCAGGGAGAGAGCTCATGTATGAGTTAATCTGACCATGAACTGTGTAATCTGCATCTTGGGGGCATTATTCACCTGGATGTGCTCAATGGCCAGAAAATCTACATCTAAACCCTTAAGTCAGCATTATTCTCAGTATTTTTAAGCAGGTACAGTAAAAATTCACTCTTTTTGGCCACTGATCCTGTGTGCAGCCCCACTCTTTGGTCTGGGCACACCTACCAACTCTGCCCTTGTAGCACTAGAATGATAAACATTGATTTCAGACCGCAACATCCTTCAGATACTGGCAGCTTTTCAGATGTGCATAACCTTGATGGCCTGGGCAGTTTCATGTGGATTCTTAAAGTGAACATGAAAGTGTGAACCTATTGATTTGCATCAGTTTGTAGGGTTTTCTGGGTCTGGTGAATAGTTAACCACTTTTAGAGATCACTGTAGGCTGCTTATGGGAAGAGGAGGAGTGGTGGCTCCTAGGAGAATTCATTTGGAGGGGCAGGGTCAGGGGGATGGTCTGCTTCTAGTTTTAAGATGGTCGCTGAGCATATTTTTATTTTTACTTCCTAACCAAATAATAATGAAATGACAGGAAGGACAGAGGGGAATAAATCTTTAAAGATGAGATGTTGTGAATTTCTGGGCTAGGAAAGCCAGTGTTTCATTTTGGTGTATAAATGCTGTGAGGGAATCCCATCCCAGCTCAGAGTACATGCAGGAGCTCTTTGTAGCAGAGATAGAAATACTTCTTCACAATGGACTTGGCCGCCCTGGAGAAGGGATGGGAGGCAGGCCAGAAATGTAGGTGATTGATGAAGGGACTGTCTATAGAATGAGTGTCATATGACTTGTCAGCTTCAGCTAAAATCAGGTAATTACTCTAAAGATACTGAGCAGTTTGCCCTGAGTGTTAGTCTGGGGCTTCCATCAATGGGAAGGGGACTTAGAGCTAGTTGCTTTACCTTTCCCGGTCAGTACCCTAAAAGGGGGCAAGAGGGTCAGCTACTTATGTGTAGAGTTCTAGGCCAGGCCTCTCATTCAAGGGTGAGGCTTGGTCTCACCATCCATCTGTATTATCGACCTCATTCATCTATTTAAATTTTCAAAAAAATATTTTATTTATTTATTTATTTGACACAGAGAGAGACAGCACAAGTACAGGGAGTGGCAAAGGGAGAGGGAGAAGCAGGCTCTGCAGGGAGCCTGAATTGGGGCTTGATCTCAGGACCCTGAGATCATGACCTGAACTGAAGGCAGACACTTAACTGACTGAGCCACCCAGGCGCCCTTCCGTCCCATTCATTTTAAACAGGAGCAATCCACCAAAGATCATTAAGACTGTAGAGGCAAATTTCAAACAGCAAAGGAGGAAAAAGGAATGAGTAGAACAATTGTCTTCAGAAGAAAGACCAGGGAAAAAACTTGTAAAGGTGTTAAGTTTGCATCCTCAGATTCAAGATGATATTTTGTCTGCAAAACAAGGATGAATTATGAAACGGGAGCAGTCAGAAAATGAGAATTACTGAAAATTTAAACTAAAATAATTCAACAAAAATATTGAGTAGAGGGAAGAGAAGGGGAGATATGTAATATCCGAATTAATCGACTTTCATATCAGGATGTCACCAATTGTTGCTTGATGTTGATAAATAAAGAACTAGAGGCATACTGGAATTAGGGTGCTATCATTCAAATGCACTTCTCTCTGGAAAGTGGGGTTTGGTGTGAGTAGGGGTGGGTTGTCAGTTGAACACCTACAATTTTTGAAATTTTATTTCTATTTGCTTTTATAACTTTTAGTAAGATTACTTATTAAAACTGTACTTTTTCATCTTCTAAATATGTAATGTTTTTGTTTCAGTTTTTACTAGGATAATGTCACAAACTAATATAATCTTTTTTTAAATTTTATTTATTTGATTGAAAGAGAGAGTGAGAGCGCAAGAGCACAGCAGGGGGAGGAATAGGCAGGGGGAGAGGGAGAAGCAGGCTCCCTGCTGAGTGGGGAGCCTAATGTGGGGCTAGATTGCAGGACCCTGGGATCACGACCTGAGCAAAAGGCAGACACTTAACCACTGAACCATCCAGGTGCCCCTAATCTATGTCTTTGATGGTGCTGATGATACAGTTAAAGAGACTGAGGACAGGGTAGATTTGCTTCTGATTTTCGTCTACAGATGACTACATCCATACCAAAACAATTAGTTCTATGTATGTTTTTCTTTTTCATTTAGCCAGGATTTTTGTCATCTCTGCTTACCTCAATTCTCTGTGTATAGACTGAACCAACATGGGCATTAAGTAAAAGTTGAATTAAGAGTGCAGAGGAGCTCTTTGGGTGCCATATCCATTTTTTTAGTATTGTACTTCTGGCAAGAAGATCAGGGCCATGGCAAAGCCCAGACTGGAAACTTCTCCAAAGGGTTGTTCCTGGAGTAGACATAGTTCCGGGCTTTTCTCCTCAGCCACGTGCACGTCTGTGGAGGTGGTAACTGGCATTACATGTGCTGTTTTCAGTTCTGAATTTGGGAATTACGGTAACTCACTGTGCCAATAACTGATTTTTCCTGTTGAATTTGATGAGTATTTTATAAGGTTTAATTTAAAAATGGGATGATGCTGTTACTTTGAAATAATGGGATTTGATAGATAAAAAAAATTTTATTATCCGGAGTCTTTGGGGGCAGAGTAATAAACGACTTCTAGTAGAACAGTGTTGTGACACACACCCAGATCTTTCTCTTCTTACTCAGATCCAGCACTGAGTTTCTAACTCTCAGTTCTACCAAAGAAACGTGGATTTTGGGGACTGGAGATGAAGCTGGGAGGAAAGTTTGAGAGAGTCCTGTCTATCTATTGCTTTCATGAATTTTCTATATGTAGCTACTGTAATGTAATTTCCTACTCGGAAGACCCCTAAATTCCTTATTTTCCTAATACAAACTGCACAAAGTAAAGATGTAGAAAAGCTTCTTGGCTGGTGAAGGTGTATAGAGGACAGCAGGAAAGCTCTGGGATGAGGCCTGCTAATCAGCTGTTAGTTCCCTGAGCCAGTCGTCTTCAATGCTTCTGTTTATATACTGCAAGTGTCTTGTGTGTCATAAATACATAATAGATGCTTTCTCTAAATTTAGTAGATAACATGTTTTATTGTAAAATCAAGTTTGACTTTTGTTACTAAAAATAAGTGCTTTGAGCCTCCAAAATCTTGTCTACCATTTTTCTTTCTGTCCTTGCACGTTAGTTTGTTTCAACTCTGAAAGCTAGAAAAGAAGATTATAAAAATGAAATGGCTTTGATCCAGCCCCAAGTGCCACTAAATCGTGAGAGCATTAGGTCTTTGTATTATACAGAATTCCCTTGGTTATAAGTGACATAAACCCAACTTGAATTAAGTAAAAAAAAAATAATAGTAACAAAGGGTTCACTGGCTTAAGGAATCAGAACCAGGAAGTGTAGTTGAGGATTCCGCCAGTGTTCTTTATCTCCATCCCTCCCCCTGCATCTTTCTGGGAGTCAGCTTCATCTTTTGCAACTGCTTTTCTTCCTGAGGCTAAACATTGGCTGTCTGCAGCTGTGGGCTCACAGCTTAACAACCTTTTGTAGGAGGAAAAAGATTCACTTTCCTACCCAATCCCCCCCCTCCAATTTTTTTTTTTAAGGAAAGACTCCCAAGTTGGCCTGGCTAGGTTATGTGTCCACCCCTGGATCAATCACTGTGGTACAAGGAATAGGATACCATAGCCCAGCCTGACCTTCTGCCCACTTGTGTAGTCTGGAAGGTCCATATTGGCTATCAGCAAAAAGATGCTGAACAAACACAGTATCCAGCTCGGTCATGGAATAGTTATGTATCAAAGCAAACACTATATTTGTTTTTTCTTGAGCCATTTGAGAATAAGGTGCGTATATCATGACTTTTTATCCCTAAATAATCCCGTGTCTCTTCCTAAGAGTAAGGCCATTTTCTTATAACCATTGTCTAGTTAACTGCTTTTGTTCACTTGCAACTAATAAGCAGTCTGTGGGGAGACACTTTAAGATCATGCAAAAATCTTGCTCATTTTCAAGTTGTTCTCCCTAGATTTAACATTCCTTGATGGTACTGGACTATACTATGTTTCTTATAGTGGTTACAAAATGATTTTCCAACTCCACATTTCCTCTGCATTTACCATTTGGGTTCTGTAGTAAGCAAGAGCTCTCTCTTCTCCCTTATTTATTCATCATTTATCTATCTCTCCGTGATTGGTATGGATTCCTATTGTTCTCAGCGTCTATAATTCATTACTGGCCTTAGTTGCTTTGGTGCTCAGATGGTCCCAGTTTTGACCAACAAGAAAGAGCTCCTCAAGTTGACTCCTGTGTCTTTTTGCCATTCTGCCTTCAGTTTTTTGGAGCACTCCCTTACTTTCTGACATAGTAAGAATGTTTCAGACTCATCTTCTATCTTCCCTACCTTAACCTTAGAATCAGTCATTTCTCTAAGGAACTTTGGTATTAGAAACCAAGATCTGAGTGCTGGGTCTGCACATTGCTAATCAGGCATCTTTACTTTTTGGCTCTTTGAGTTGTCAGAGCAAGGGAAAACACACATAGAAATGCATATATATATATATATATATATATATATATATATACACACACACACACGTGTATATGCACATATGCACATAATACATATATGCCCACACATATAATATATTCATAATACACTTATATGCATGTGTTCATATATATACTTATTTTAGAAAACCTGAGTCTATGCTGGTGCTTCTGATGTAGGTCCACTATTATCATCTCCTGTTATCTTTTTTTCCTTACAACAGTTAATATTTACATCTTCCTCCTCCCTCAGTGAGAATCCCGGCTCCTCACATCAACACATTTACTCATTTGCTTAATCTATATCACATCTAAAATGGTTTCAAAATTACTTCACCTATATGCCTACCAAAAAGTTTAGGATTTTTTCACTGCTCCTAAGGCTGAAAGTATATAAGCTAATATAGTTGACCCTTAAACAACATAGGTTTGAATTGCATGGGTCTACTTATATGCAGATTTTTCCCAGTAAATATAATACAGTACTGTAAATTTCTTTAAAATTTTATTAGTAACATTTTCTATAGCTCACTTTGTTGTAAGAGTACAGTATATAATACATATAACATAGAGAATATGTGTTAATTGCAGTAAAGCTTCTGGTCAGCAGTAGGCTACTAGTAGAAGCAGTAGGCTCCTAGTAAAAACTAGTTTTTAAGGAGTCAAATATTACACAAGGATTTTTCAATGTATGGGGAGTCGGTACTCCTAACCCCTGTATTGCTAAGGGGTCAACTATTGTGTTCATAAATTAATGAGATTTTCCTCCTCCATTCAATGTGGAGGAAGGGAGAGGACACTTGGATTAATTTGTTTAAGCTTGTTTTCATCTTTAATTTTTTATTTTTTAATATGTAGAACTTAAACATGCTTCCAAAAGTTAAATCTTTATCAAAAGGTACTTTCAGAGAAGTATTATGCATTTTTTGTATCCCTTCCAATCCATTCCCTCCACCTATCCCTTATGGATAACCATTGTTTTTTAGTTTATCCTTCCTTTGATTCTTTTTATTTGTTTAAATAATTTAATTAATTTATTTTTTAGAGGGAGAGAGGAAGAATTTTTTTTTCTTTATTTTAAGATTTATTTATTTGAGAGGGAGAGAGCTTGTGAACATGGTAGGGAGGGACAGAGGGAGAGCCTTAAGCAGACTCTCTGTTGAGTGTGGAGCCTGGCAAGGTGCTTGGTCCCAGGACCCAGAGATCATTACTTGACCTGAAATCAAGGGTCAGCTGCTTAACTGACAGAACCATCCAGGCGCCCTGGGAGAGAGAGAATCTTAAGCAGGCTCCACTCCCGACTCCGGGCTCCATCTCACAACCCTGAGATCATGACCTGAGCTGAAATTGAGTCAGACACTTAACCAACCAGGCCACCCAGGTGCCCTTCTTTTAAAAATACAAATAGGTATATTCATGTTTTCTTATTTTCCCTTTATTCTTCCACAAAACATAGCATGATACACCCTTTTGCACTTAGCTTTTCATACTTGGTAGTGTATCTTAGAAATCATCCCACATCAGTGTGAAGGTTCTTAATTGTTTTTATAGCTGTATAGTACTCCCCTGTAGGTATCTGAATTTGTTCACTTTGTTTCATCATGTAGATAGTTTTTCTTAATTTGCAATTACCAAATGATGCTGCAGTGACTAACCTTACTTGTATATATTTTCATATTGTTGGAGGTGTATCTTTAGAGTATATTCCTATAAATGGAATTGCTAGATCAAGGGGTGTATACATACATAGTTTTGTTACATGTTATTTGACTACTGTTTTTTGTGGGGTTTTTTTTTTTTTTTGAGATTTTATTTTTTTATTCATGAGAGACACAGAGAGAGGCAGAGACATAGGCAGAGGGAGAAGCAGGCTCCCTGCAGGGATCCTGATTCAGGACTAGATCCCAGGACCCAGGGATGATGACCTGAGCCAATGGCAGGTGTTGAACCACTGAGCCACCCAAGTGTCCCTTGACCACTATTTTTGAAGAACCTGGGGCTTCACAGAGCAAAAAAGCATCCATGGACCAAATCCATCTATAGAAAGAGCAGTTTGGAGGTTGTCTTCATTTGATAAAACTCTCAATCATAAAGTTTACAAAAGTAATTCCAAAGAAGGAGAAAACACATCTCACCTAATCTTCCTAGAGAATGAATTTGGTGATATTTTCTTGTGTCCTATCTGAAAATCCCATTTATAAGCTTACAAAGAATCTTTTCTTCCTGATATTTGTCTTTATCAGAGGAACTCTAAGAAGAATTTTTGGACCTCAAACTTGATTCTGTTGCCAAAGATAACCTACAGAAAATCACTTTGAAAATTTCCCAGCTAGAGTATCTTCTTACTTACCCACATAGGCAAGCAGATTTTACCAGTCATTTTCCTATTTTACCAACATATATTTGAGAAGATGTTCCCTCTGCTCCACACTGGCCCCAGCTTCTGGCCAGGAAAATCTTGTAGTGTTCTAGGCTTTACTTTGAAAGTGCCTCAGTGACTCTCCCTTATACTCATTGCTTAATGTGATTCTGAAAAATGGAAGACAAAGAATATATATATATACACACATACACACACACATATATACATATATACACACACATGTATATATTATATATTATGTCTTGTAAAGATTCATATATAGAGGAGGTTCTGGTTCTTTAATTATGACGAACTTGGTTCAGGTTTGACTTGGAGTGTGAGTTGAGTAGTTCTGAGTGTATATATATAAATATACATATAATGAAGATTAAACATATGGACAAAGTTTTCTAATATAGTGAAGTTATATTTAGTAGATGGATAAATTAATTTCAGTTGTTGGGAGAAAGGATTTCAGATTTCATAGAAGATTAAATGGAGCCCTGAGCATGTGATTATTATGGTGATTCTTAGTATATTAGTCAGCTATCTTTAAATTTGTGTCCAAAAAATTAAGCACAAACCTTCTTCTGTTAAGAGATCCTATTTAAAAAAACCGTCAACAGCTATAGATTTGTAGATTTATTTTTCTGTATTTGGGTCATTGGAATATTTGATTGTTAATTCTTTTGGTCATTATTTTGAGATTCAAATAATGTTAAAGGAGATTTGAAGTTTTTACATTCATTAAAAGGGAGACTGAGGTTAAAAAAAATAGGAGAGAACATGATATGGTGTTAAAAGCAACAGACTGTGAGTCAGATGAGCTGAGTGTGGGCCTCTGCTCCTGTTCTGCTGCTGACTTTGAGACCTTTGCTGCTTTTAAAACTACTTCTTCATCTGGAATATGAGTTTCATCTGTCTGCCCTGAATCCCTGGTGGGATTCTGGTTGTTAACAGCGAAATGATACATAGAACATGCAAGTGCTTTATAGAATATAAATTGCTATACAGTTTTCTTAGTGAGGAGCTGTAAAATATGAGATAAATATTCCTACAAAAATTTAGCATCTTTATAAACTGTTTCACCGTGTCTCCTGTCCTCAACTGATAAGTAGAACCTTTGCTTTTTCCTCTGTATTTGAGAATACAAGTCCCTTATTAAAATTATAGTCCTCTAAAATGGCAAGATCCCTTGAATCTCATTTCCTCAGGTTGGACCAAAATAATTTTCATAAAGAACTTCCTTGATAGGTAGGCAAGCCAGTCTTCAGCCCAAAGAATCAAGGATATGCTGTTTGTGTTGACCTGATTGAAGGTCCATGAGTAGTGAAGTGTGTTCAAGAGAGAGGCAGGCCAGTTTCAGCAGTTAGCGCTGGTTGGTATTCCTAACAAAAGTTCATCATGCTGGGTCTCCCTTCTCTAAATAAGGTCATCTGTTTTCCTCTCTTTCTGTACACCTTCCGATAACTCACCTGTTAGAAAATGCTAGTAATTTTGGCTCTTTGCTCATCTTCCATATTCTGTCCCTTGTTCAGACTTACTGGTTGCATATCTGCTGGATTTTTTTTTAAGATTTTATTTATTCATTCATGAAAGACACACACAGAGAGAGAGAGAGAGAGAGAGAGAGGCAGAGACATAGGCAGAGGGAAAAGCACGCTCCATGCAGGAAGCCCAACATGGGACTCGATCCCAGGACTCCAGTATCACGTCCTGAGCCAAAGGCATATGTTCAACTGCTGAGCCACCTGGGCGTCCCTATCTGCTGGAGGTTTTTTTTGTTTTGTTTTGTTTTGTTTTGTTTTGTTTGTTTTTTTCTGCTGGAGTTTTAAATGATTTTCACCTTTGAGTTTTCATTGATTGTATTTAGCCTGGGTCTTCGTTCCCTCCCATCTGGGCTTGCCATCTGGCCTTTGTCACACAGAATGAAGTCAAAACTGTATGGCTTGGGATCCCTGGGTGGCACAGCGGTTTGGTGCCTGCCTTTGGCCCAGGGCGCGATCCTGGAGACCCGGGATCGAATCCCACATCGGGCTCCTGGTGCATGGAGCCTGCTTCTCCCTCTGCCTGTGTCTCTGCCTCTCTCTCTCTCTCTAACTATCATGAATAAATTAAAAAAAAAAAAAAACTGTATGGCTTGGTGTATACCAATTTCTTTGTGGCTCCATTACTTAGTGCTTCTTTCCACTTACCTTGTCATCCAACCATGCAGACTATCCTTTAATAAATGTGCACTTAATGTACTTCCATTCCCCAAGAATGCCAGGGTGGTTGAGCTTGCCTTGGGTTCAGATCCTTTCTTCACCATTTACTAGCCATATTACCCTGAAAATCTAACTGACCCTCACTGTGCCTCCTAATAAAATGAGGATAGTAATCCTATCTGCCTTATAAGATTGATGTGAAGACTAAATGAGGTAATCCATGTGAGAGACTTGGAGAGCTAAGCCTGTATGTAGTATGTGTTATATAACTAGTAGCTATAATGATTATTACTACTACTGTTATAATTACTATTCCATGTACATCCCTGCTTAGTTGTATTTTCCCAAATCTCCCCAGTGGTGAGTGATCTTGATGCATCCATCTATTCAGTAAGTATTTATTGGATATCTACTACGTATAAGGCATAAAATTACTTACTGTGAGGAATGCAAACTTTAATCAAGTACATAGTATCCTCTAGGAACTTAGAATCTAGTAGGAGAGATCAGAGAAGTGTAAAGTACTCATCCACTCGAAAATGTTTATGGAACAGCTACATAGGATCCAGGCACTGTGGTTCCAAGACTGACATTATAATTAGTGCCTAACTTTGGCGAAAGATCAGAGTTTGAGTACCATAAGCAAAGCACAGCTGAGGTGCTTTGGGAACATAGAAAAGAGACTTTATCAGCTAGGAGGGTCAAGAAAAGCTTCTTAGAGATGTTGCCATCTTAGCAGATGGATAGCCTTTGCCTATCTTCACCTGTCTCAGGAGGCATTAGACTACTACCCTGGCTATGGCTCTAGGTGGCCTGTAAGGTTTTCATAACTATAACCTTGTCAAGGGCAGGGACAGTATTGTTTTCATTTTTGAGTTCCTAGTACTTACTCCAAGTCTTATATAGAATATTTTCAGTAGAGGATGGTGACAGATTATGGAGATGTCTCTTCTCATGTAACTTAAAAGGGAGATTGAAATTTATTGATTCTTAATATCTAGCAATTAAACTTACTAGACAGGACATTTATGTAAACCAAAGTAAGGTTTTTGGAGATGTTAATATTATTTTATTTCTTACCACATTAATCATAGCCATAGTAGCCATGATAGGAACGTAAAAAAGTGAATTCTGCATCAAGCCATGTAGATATTTCTTCCCATATTTCTGTGTAGTTCTGGGAAGAGTCTTGTAGATTCCCCATTAAAGCCTACCCTAGGACAAGAATTCCAGGATGTGCTATCATAACTTTGATCATGTGAGAACTCTTAGTTTTTAAAACTGCCCAAGAGTTTTAATTCTGAATTTCTCCTTGTAGCAAGGAGCAAGGACCAACCCCAGTGGAGAGAAAGAAGAAAGGAAAGAGGAAAAGTGAAACCACAGTGGAGAGTTTAGAGCTGGATCAGGGCCTGCCGAACTCATCCCTGCGGAGTCCTGAGGAGTCCACTGAGTCTGCAGACAGCCAGGTACAGCTGTGACCGGGAGCCCTGCTGGAAGTTATGGCTGACACGGGTCCTGTTGCCTTGCCCTTCTCTCTCCATCTCTAGCCCACACTCCTTATGTACAGCCCTGGGCTGGCCTTTCACTGTTGGGTGGGTGAGCACCAAAGATCACAGGCTTTTTCCCCTAGCATCCTAATCCTTACACTAATGATCTCCCAAGGTTTTTTAGTGGTGTTTGCTTCCTTCTTGGGAAATAGCATGATATTAGGCTGCAGAAAGAATGAATATGGAAAATGGAATTGTGGGGCACTCTGGGTAAGGCTTGGGGGGCCTGACTTGCCATGTAGGTAATGCTTTTAGGGCTCAGAGTGCTGAGCCAGTTTGCATAAGGACATTTTCATAATCCCAGATGCTGGAAAAGTCAGGGATGTATGTATTCATTTTGCCAAAATAGCTAAGGAAGTATGGCCAAATATGGAAACAAGGAGTTTCTCACCTGAGTGAGATTTCTAGAACTATTCCTAAGTGAGCCCATGACATTGGTAGGGATTTTTTCCTAAGTTGAGGCAACCTGTCTTGGATAGGAGTTCTGATATTTGAAAGTGTTATTTCCTCTGATAGTCACAACAGTTTCTCTGGGCTATGCTGCTGCAAAGGGATCATGTAAAATCATCTAACTGCTGTACTTTCACGTATCCTCTGAACCCTCAGAGATTCCTAGGAAGGGTGTTATTGTAGGAAGGTGTTAACTTCTAATGTCACAGTGGTAATAAGCAGTAGTGTCTAGGTGTCAGAGCAGAGACACCCCCCTCACTGCCTTTGAACTCAGGCTAGTGACTGTCAGGTGTCCTGATGGGCAGAGCAGGAGGTATGTCCGACTGATGGGAGTTAGCTGGGGTTTGAGTGTTTCCAGGATGATGATCTGTACATGGGGTTGGGGAGCAGGTTTTCATATATGATCCCTCATGTAAAATTAAATGTCATAGAGGTGACCTAGGGAAGAAATGGTGGGAACACAGAGGTCCAGAACGTATGTTTTTTAAAAATAAGTGAGGTAGTGTTTGGCTTTTGTTTTTGCTTCTTAAGGTTGAAGTATTGGAGAAAGAACCAGCTGGTGAATGGTTCCCAGAAGTGTTTCTGCTGCTTGGATATGATGTATACATGGGATGAACCATGTGCTTTCCTGTTTGAGGAAAGCCACTGGGCTGGTTTGTTGTAGAATGTTGTCTTTCTAAAAGGTCACAAGTTACTTAATTATAGATGAGTCCTCAGATGGTGACTCATGAATCTTGTTTTGTCACACTTAAAGATGTCTCCTTGCATTTCAAGGAGTGGTATGAGATTCTCAAAGTAAGTCCTATAAAACTAGTATGACTTAGTATTTTAAGAATATATGGTAAGTATGGTGAATTTGACCAAAACCAAAACAATTGTCATATTACCCCAAAATCAGAGCTTCCATCTGGAAGAGATCTGAAAGATACTGGAGTTTATTTCCTATCCCTGTTGTACTAGAATAGAAGCTGATTCCAGAAGGGAGAAAAAAAGTCACTGTCATTGATGAACAAAACATCTCACTGGATTCTGAGACTATACCTTCTTCTCAGGGCATCTTGGCAATTTGGATCTCCTCCCTCAGCTAGATTTCATTTTGAGTGAATTTAATTCTTAAAAGAGTTGTGTTTTAGGAAGATTTCTTTTGTAAAATAGGAAAGGCCTCCCGTCCATGTTAATGAGTGTAGATGAGTATATTCTTTCTCATGCAAGCTTTTGCATTTGACTCACACAGCATCTCTCTGATGGGTGTGTTTGCCCTGCAGAAACGACGCTCTGGACGGCAGGTGAAGCGCAGAAAATACAACGAGGATCTGGACTTCAAAGTGGTGGACGATGATGGGGAAACAATCGCTGTTCTTGGAGCTGGCCGAACATCTGCCCTCTCGGCATCTACGCTGGCTTGGCAGGCAGAGGTACAGTCTTTGGATTAGGGTGCCGGCCTAAGTCATTTTGGCCTGCTTGACACACCTGTTCTGTGGCTCTTTGCTGAAGCTGAATTAGGTCATTATAGCCGCTGCTTATAATCTTCATTTGGCTTCCTCTTCCACTTAGGATGAAGTTCATCTCCTGCCATGCCCAGCAGGATTCTCCCATGGCATCACATTTGTTTGGCATAGCAGTGACCCTCTCCCTGCTCCCTGGCCTTGAGTTAGCAGATCTCTCCCACCTCTTGGCCTTCACCCATATTGTCCCTTTCCTTGTTATGCTCTTCTCCACATGCATTACATGGCTTGGTTCTCCATCTTTTAAGCTAAGATGATTTCTCCCCAGAGGTCTTTCCTGACTTTTTTGTTTAAAGTAGATCCCTGCTTCCTGATCCTAGTGATTCTGAATTTCACTCCTTATTTGTTTCCTTCATAGCATTGTAATACAACTAATAATTGTGCTCTGATTTCTGATTTCATTTTCTTTGTCTCTCTCATTAGAATATAGAAGTCTGATACATACTAAATAGCCATTCAGTGAATGAAATCACATGCAGTAGTAATTACAGTTGGAACTTGGCATCAATAAATGTGTATTAACAGTCCTTGCAAGACCAGGTCCTAGGATACAAGGATAAGTGTCAAGGCATGGTTCCTGGCTCTAAGGAGAGGAGGTATATGGCTGTGTAACACTGTGATTAGTGTAGCCTTAGAAGAATGTGCTAGAGGGGTGCCTGGCTGGCTCAGTCTCAGTAGATCATGTGACTTGACCTTGAGGTTGTGGTTTAAGCACCACATTGGGTGTAGGGATTAGTTAAAAATAAAATCTTATAGGGGATCCCTGGGTGGTGCAGCAGTTTGGCGCCTGCCTTTGGCCCAGGGCACGATCCTGGAGACCCGGGATCGAATCCCACATCGGGCTCCCAGTGCATGGAGCCTGCTTCTCTCTCTGCCTGTGTCTCTGCCTCTCTCTCTCTCTCTCTCTCTGTGACTATCATAAATAAATAAAAAAAATTAAAAAAAAAAATAATAAAATAAAATCTTATAAAGGAAGGGGGCCTTCTCAGTGAATCAGTCAGTTAAGTGTCTTACTCTTGATTTTGTCTTAGGTTATGATCTTAGGGTTGTGAGATGGAGCCCTTTGTTGGGATCCACACTGGGTGTGGGGCTTGCTTAAGATTCCCTCTCTCCTTCTCTGTCTACCCCTCTCCCACTGCTCATGTGCTCTTTTTCTCTCTGGAAAAAAAAAAAAAAAAAAAAAGAAGAATGTGCTAGATACAGTGGCTACACAGAAGGGGGAGTGGATAGGAAGAGAGGAGGTCAGGATTTTAGGAGAGGCATTTCCAACATGAACTAGGCATGATAGACAGACAAGCTCAGCTGGGTATTGGGGGTGATCTGAAGAGTGGTGGGAGATGAGCCCCTGAGTGGTAGGAAGAGTCACATTTTGCAATCCCTAGATATTAGCTAAAGTATTTGGTCTTTATAGTAAAGATCAAATAATGGGGGTGGTGTGGGGGCACCGAGTGAGGGTTTAAGCAGAGAAGCAAGATGGCCCTCTTTGTGCTTTAGGGATTTCCATTGGCAGCAGTTTCAAGGGGAAAGAGGGACCTGATATCCAGATGCTAGAAGGAAGAGAGGTAAATGTTGAAAAGGTCTGTGCCAAGGAGCTGACAGAGAAGACATTAGAAGGAAAAGAAGATAGAGGCTGTGCATATAGGAGGAGCATCATTGGCAGCAGCACATTCTGGGACACAGCCTGGCTGTTGTTACGGAGTCACTGTCGCTGACTTGGCAGAGTTCACGCTCTGCGTGCGCAGCAGAGCACAAATACCTGTCCTTCCTCCCGGGTGCTAGGACAGCTTACTGCAGTGAGAATACTTTATCTGTTTAAACCACCTTGCCTCCAGCTTAAAGCATCCTCACATAATTTCGCATATCCTTTCATCCTGAGTTTGCATGGAAAGTAGCTAGGAGCAGGGGTCATGGTCAAGGAACGTCACGGAAGCATCCTGGTCCTGGGATAACCTGGCAGCAGCTGACCAGTGACTAGCATGTAAGAGTTGGTTTCGGGTCTCTCTGCCAGGAGTTATCCAGGCAATGAACACAACACTTCAGGTCTCTCTGCCAGGAGTTATCCAGGCAATGAACACAACATTTAATAGGAATAGTGATTTGATGTTCTGTCAATGCAGTACTCTTCAAGCAGAGAGTCAAGGGTAGTCCTTGCAAGACTGCTATGAGGCGATAGGATTCTATTATTCCAGAGCGGTTGTCCCTTCCTTGGAGAGGTTATGGTGGGTTTGATAGTTAAAACACTACGGGGGAATTTATTTTCTCCTAGTAGCTATTTAGCCCACCATTAACTATATTTCAGCTGCTGTTATGACTTCTTCCGTGGTACCTGAAGGGCAGTGTTAGCTCATCTGATAGAAATAATTCAGGAAATTCTACATATCTTAACAAGGCTCTTTTTATTCTCTTCAGGGAACAACAAAAAGAGAGCTAATCTGTGGTAAAACATAAGATAGAATCTGAATTTGCATTAATTATGCCTTAAAAGTTGTTACTAAGGCCAAAAGAAGCCTGATATGGGGTTTGGCAAGCTTGGCGATCTGGCTATCTGGCCCCTGCGCCCCAGGCGGGGGCCTAGCTGGCAGGACAGCTAGGACAGCCTGCAGGGGGCCGAGCAGGTTTCAAAGGCAGTGCTTAGCAGAGCCCTACTAGCTGCTGCTGCACGGTTGCACTTGCATCTGGTTTACATTTGGGACTTCCTGGTGAGGTTTGAACAAAGATTTCCCAGGCTGATGCAGAGTTTGAAAGCCATGAATCTCATCTAGGATTCTAGACAATCCTCAGCGCCCCGTGGCACAGAAAATCAGTTGAGGAAGTTAAGGCTTTTTCTTGTGTCCTTCTCTCGAGGCCCTTCGGCTGGGTGTCTGCCTGCTTGCTGGCTTCGGCTCAGGGCAGAGAAGGGTGTGGAGTCAACACCAAAAAGGCCTGCTGCTCCCCCTTGCGTTTCTGTGCACTGTCTTATTAGCATGCTGTGTCTGATGCTGTGGCTCCTGGCCCCTGGCCCAGCCCCAGAGTGCAGCCTCAGCATTAGTTACCTAGTGGAGAGTTGCTAAAAACATCTCTACACATGATTCACTGTAGCCCAGGACTGGCAGGGTAGCACCACCCTGCTTTGGAGTATAGAGGACAGTCTCCTGATTGGGATATGGGATTCTGGGACAGGAAGTAGGTGTCCATCCTGACTGTGATTCTGCTTTCTTATTCTTTGTCAAATGGATGTTGGTGCCTGGAACAGAGACAAACTTTTGTAGTAGTTGTAAATTTCCAGTATATAGATTTTTACAAGGCTGTCTCAGTTCCTGCCTCCTGTGGTTTGTGCAGTTTGTATGATTTTGCCTTTTAAAACAGAGGACTTTAATTTTAATTAAATTCCCTGTGCCCTCCTGTGCCTCATTCTGTGTCTCTGCAGTCAGCACCTTCTGTTTCGTCTGGCTTTGTGCTGTGCCCGGCAGGCTGAGCCAGGTTGTTTCCTTCCCCAGGAATCCCCTTAGTTCCCCTGAGCTATGGGTGGACTGCTCTGCACTCTAGGGTGATTGCTTCTTAACTCCTATATTAAGTCAAAATTCCTGCCTGATTTTTTTTTCCTAAGTAGTCTCCATGCCCAGCATGGAGCCCAACATGGGATTTGAACTCATGACCCTGAGATTAAGACCTGAGCTGAGATCATAGTTGGATGCCTAACTGACCAGGTGCCTCTCACCTCACCTGATTTTTTAAAAAATGTGGCTGCAGACTACCTATTTACCCTCATTTATTTCTCTTCCTCATTCAATGTAATGCTTTTGTTCTACCAAGACTGTTTACTTAGTATTCTTAGTATACTTAGTACAGTATATGCATCCTGTTTTCCTGTGGACTCATTCTTTAATCCTTGGGTTCACTTCAGCTTTCCTTCCTTCTTGTCTTCTTATAAACCACCATTCCTTAGGTCCCCACTAAAACCTCACCTTTCTGTGAAATCCAAGTTGTTCTTGCTTTCTGCATGCTTGTGGACTTAGAATTACTGTCTTACCAATTAGAATTAACCCTGAGACATTTCTAAGAAAAATGTTTTATGTTGCTTTCCCTGCATGAACATAAGCCCCTAAGACTGACCATCTTGTTTGATGCTACTTTTGTGCCCTCCATGGCACTCAGTCAATATTTGATTAGTTGAAAAGTGATTTGCTTCCTGCTAGAGCCTCTCCTTTTTGCCCACCTAAATAGAAATAAATCAGGTGGTTGGTTGAGGTTGGGGGCAACTTGGGTTGAAAATTTTTGAAATGTTCCCTAAGAAAAAAAAGTTTAAATTATATGAATCTCTGACATGAAAGAGAATGAATTAAAATGGCCTTCTTTGAAGGATAATTTGAGAAAATTCCAAGTAGCTGAGAACAGATGGTTGTTATGGAAGTGTGTTTGGCAAGCAGATTTAGTTTATATCTGTGTGTATCTGTATACACTGAGTGTTTATACACACACGATCGTGCTTATGCACAATCTCTGTTTAGTAAAGTCCTGATTTTCTAGTTTCCTTCCTACTTTGATGTGTATTTTGGACATGCTATTTCCTTTTCCTTTTATTAGATAGGGTAAAACCTGCTCTCAGTATTTTCATGATAACCACTGATTTTTTTTTAAGGAGTTAGTGTTCATCCTCCTTTCTTTAACCAGTACGAAAAGATAACTTGAAATTTTATTTCAAATTCCTTAATTTTTACTTGGGAATCTTCTACGGTGAAGAATGTTTGAAGCCCCCCATCCTTTTATTACTTAAAGTTCTGTCCTTTCTTGTTCATGTGTTAACTTTTCCTTGGATTTGGCTGGTCCTAATTAAAAACTCCGAATAGCCTTCTAAATCCTACCACTACAAACCATCTTTTTCTATTCTTCATGGTAAATGAATAAGAATGTTTGAAATAATTTGATAGTGAGGAAGAGATAATTGTTCCTTTTAGCATGTTTGTACATGTATGAATGCTCCCTGGCTAGTCTGGGTTGTACATGCTTGGGAGTGAGTGGGTACGAAAGGTAGTCAGCAATTATGAAAGTTTGATGCTGGTTAACAGAGATCTAACTTGGTGCCCTATCTTCTGTGTTCCCATAACACTTGCTTTATGCTATTATAATAATGTATTGCAAAATCTTGTAACAATGCTTATTGAGCATTGTTAAGTCAAAAATGCTTATTGAGTATCTACTACATGCCAAGGACTATTTCATGCTGGAGATAATCTCAGGGAACAAAAGAGACAAAAATCCCCACTCTCACAGAGGGAGCCACAACAAATGGAGAGGAAGCCTGCAAAACCATGCAAGTGCTCTCTCCCTCACATTTGCTGCATTTTGAATCTCGTAGGATAGGAGGCCAAAGAGTGAAGCTCAGAGCTTCCAAAAGGTGGAAATAACTAGGGAGAGGCTGGGAATAAACCAAAAAATAATAAAATTTGTGCAGTTTTTCATAGTAGTAAGTGCTATGAACAAAAATCAGAAGAGGAGTAATATGGAATTGATGAAATGAGGGTTGCACTTATAAATAGAGGTGTCTGTTTTGGCCTCACAAAGGTAACATTTGAGCAATTGAAGAAAGTAAAGGAGCAAGGGAGTCATGAGCGAGAGAAAGATCTTTGATTTCACTCTGAGTTAATAGAGAAGCCTTTTAAGCAGTTTAAGCCAAAAGAGGGACATTATAAAAAGGGCCATTCTGAAAGTTGTATTACAATTAGACTAGTTGAGCAGGAGTGGAAGCAGGGAGACTAGTTAGCAGGCTTTTGGGAATTATCTGGGTGAGAAATGAAGATGGTTTTAGACCAAGGTAGAAGAGATGGTGAGAAACTGATGGATTCTGGACATATTTTGAAAATAGAGCCTACATGATTTCTTGGCTAATCAGACGTGGTATGTGGAAAGAAAAGGAGTCAAGGATTACTCCAAGATTTTTGGTTTGAACACCAAGAAGGATAGAGTTCCCTGTCACTCAGTTGGGAGAAAACTGCAGGATAAGAGGAGTTTACTTGTAGGCATTAAGTATAAAATAGTTCTGAGGTAATCAAGTGAGGATGGCAAGTCACAAGTAGATCTATGAGTCTGTGAATTAAGAGGAGGTTCTGAGCTGGATACATAAACTTGGCTGGTGTTACCATGTAGCCCATATTTAAAGCCATGAGACTGGACAAAATCACCAGGAAAATGAGTATAGCTAGAAAAGAGTAACAAGTAGGCCCTAGGAAGCTCCAGAAATTAGAGTTGATGGTGGAGGATTCCTACTTCATGGAAGATACATTAGGTCATAGCAGCGTAACACTCACTGCAACTAAAAAAAAAGATATATTGCAAAGAATATTTTAAAAGACATCTGATATCTGGGGAAGCAACAAGAATTAGATGAACTAAAATTCCAGACAGCATAGAGCTATTCCTAGATGAGCCGACAATTCCAGAGACTGTTTCTTCTCTGGAAATATTCCTCAGTTCTGAGCATGGGTTGACGATCAGGCTTGGCACAAACACACTATTCTGGGTTGAAGAGAAACCATCTGACCCTGCTGGTAGTAGATTATAGGGCTGTTGAAATGATTGGAAACTAGAGGAATTCCCCAAAGCAAGGGGCTTTCCCTGGGAGACTTGTTGAATTCTGAGGTAGTCCAAGAAGTTAGTAGCTCACCCAGAAGAAGGCAGATTAAAATCTCACAGTCTCGTGGCACCTTGAGGGAAAATCTCACTAAAGGGATGGGCCTACTGTAGAAAGTGTAGAAAAGTGGATTCTCCCTTAAGAGAGATTTTTAACATGCTTCGTATTGGAGACTTCAGGGATCGAGAGTAAAAAGACCTACCAGACTCCATTGGTCACCTTGGACATTCATGGTCAAGAAACAGGGTAAAACAAGAGATGGACTAAATTTTAATGGTAACCCAGGCCTGACCCAATTCAGTCTCATGTTTGTCTAAGAGAAAATAGGAAGTAGTTGTGGAAAATATTGTTTGGAGCTGCTATGGTTCCTTTATTCACAAGTTCTACCCTAAGTAAAAAACTACCAGACATTTTAAAAGACTGGAAAAAATGGGACTAAAAGGCAAGAGAACACACACATATATATATAATACAAGCAGACCTTAGACGATCCAGATATTGGAGTTAGCAGAAAAGAACTTTAGAAAATAACTATGGTTGAGGCTCCAGGGTGGCTCAGTCAGTTCAGTGTCTGCTTTCGGCTCAGGTTATGATCATGTGGTCCCAAGATTGAGTCCCATGTTGGGCTCCCTGCTCAGTGGGGAGTCTGCTTCTCCTTCTCCCTCGTCCTCTGCCCTTCTCCCTGTTTGTGCTGTCTCTCGTTCTCTCAAATAAATAAATTTTTGGGCAGCCTCGTGGTGCAGCGGTTTAGCGCCGCCTGCAGCCTGAGGTGTGATCCTGGAGACCCAGGATTGAGTCCCACGTCGGGCTCCCTGCATGGAGCCTGCTTCTCCCCCTGCCTGTGTCTCTGCCTCTCTCTCTCTCTCTCTCTCTCTCTCTCTGTGTCTATGAATAAATAAATAAAATCTTTAAAAAAATAAAAAATAATAAAAATACATTTTAAAAAAAATCTCTAAAAATATAACTATGTTATGTGAAAGAAAATAAAAGAAGATGGGCAAAAAAAAGGTTTAAGGTGAAGAATTTGATTAGAGAAATGAATCTGTAAAGAGAATCAGATCAACTGTCTAGAACTGAAAATTCCAGTTGTAAAAATTAGAACACAGCGGATGACCTTAAAAAGCAGATTAGATACATCAGAAGATAATATTTGTGAGTTTGAAAACAATCAATAGAAAATTTCTAACCTGAAGCCTAGAGAGAAAAAAGAATGCAAAGAACAGAGCATTAGAAACAATTGGGGTGCAGTGGAAAGGTGTAATTGGTTAGTGGTATATCTGATTAGAGTCATAGGCATGGGGGAGAGCTGGGGGTAGAGGAGTGCTTGAGGATAAAATTAGTGGCCAGGAAACCCTTCCCCCCCATAAACTGATGGGGGATATCAACCAATGGATTCAACATCAGTTAGCTCCCATACTGGAAAAATACAAAAATGAAAACCGTACGCAGGCATATCTGAAACTATAGAAAACCAGACTGAAAAACCAGTAGATAAAAACAGTACTAATACTGTATTAAATGGTATGATATTGAGTACTTTACCCTTGACTTTTTGAAATAAAAAGAATTCCACTATTATCATTATATTCAGAAATGCACTGGAGGTCCTGGCTACTGCAGTAAGGAACATGAAATAAAAAGTTTAAAGATCGGAAAGAAAGAAGTAAGATTCATTATTTGTAGATGACATGATTGTGTATAGAAAATTCAACAGGGCAGCCCGGGAGGCTCAGCAGTTTAGCGCTGCCTTTAGCCCAGGGCGTGATCCTAGAGACCTGGGATCGAGTCCCACATCCAGGCTCCCTGCAAGGAGCCTGCTTCTCCCTCTGCCTGTGTCTCTGTTTCTCTCTCTCTCTCATGAATAAATAAATAAAATCTTAAAAAAAAATTCAACAGAATTGGGGACACCTGGGTAGCTCAGTGGTTGAGCATCAACCTTCAGCTCAGGTTGTGATCCCGGGGTCCTGGGATAGAGTCCCATATTGGGCTCCCCACTGGGAGCCTGCTTCTTCCTTTGCCTGTGTCTCTGCCTCACTCTCTGTGTTTCTCGTGAATAAATAAATAAAATCTTAAAAAAGAGAAAGAAATTTCAACAGAATTGACCATTAGAATCAAGAAAATGGAGATTTAGCTAAATTGTTGGATACAAAAACAATATACAAAACCATCTGTTTTATTTCTATAAACTAGCAACATGAAATCAGGAAAGGAAAACTAAATTGCCATTTGTAACATCATCAAAAATATTAGATATCCTGGAATAACTCAAAAGATACACAGACTCTCTCTATAGAAAGACATTGCTGAAAGAAATTAAAGGAGGCCTAAATAAATGGAACCTTATATGATATACATATATTGAATACGGTTGAGATGTCTGTAATTCAGTCCCAGTCAAAATCTAAGCAGGGTGTTTTTTGATAGAAATTGATAATAGAGGGGCAGCCCCGGTGGCGCAGCTGTTTGACACCGCCTGCAGCCTGGGGTGTGAATCTGGAGACCCGGGATCGAGTCCCACATCGGGCTCCTTGCATGGAGACTGCTTCTCCCTCTGCCTGTGTCTCTGCCTCTCTCTCTGTCTATGAATAAATAAATAAAATCTTAAAAAAAAATTGATAATAGAAACACCAAAGACCTGGAATAACCAAGGGAATCTTTAAAAAGAACTAAGTTGTAATGCGGACTTGTAGTCAAGCTATAATAATGAAGACATAGCGTTGTCCTAAGAACAAGTAGATCAGTGGAACAAAATAGAGGTGTACTGCTCAGTAGAGCTCCTACTAGCCATCTGTGGCTTATTAAGCACTTGAAATATGGCTAGTCTGAATTCAGATGTGTCTTAAGTGTGAAGTACACATTGGATTTTAAAGACTTAGTATGAAGAAAGAATATAAAGTATTTCATTAATAATTTTACATTGGTTATATGTTGAAATGATAAAGTTTTAGATATATCAGCTTAAGTATATTTATTAAAATTAATCTCATCTGTTTGTTTTTACTTTCTTAATGTGGCTACAAGAAAATTTTAAATTATGTGGCTTAATGAATGACTTTGGGGAGGGTGGAAGATTCTTTAAACAGGACATAAGAATACGTAAGAGAAAAGATTGATTAAGTGGATTTATGTAGAACTTCTGTTCATCAAAAGACACATTTACAGAATTGAAAGGCAGACCATAGATTGGTAAATAATATTTGTATTCTCTATAACTGGCAGAACTCTTATTCAGAAATGTGTCAAGAACTCTTGCAAATTAAAAAAAAAAAACAAAGGATAATTCTTAAAATAGGAAAATGACTTGAGTAGGAGCTTCATAGAGAAGTTAAGCACATTGCCAAGAGGCATAAAAAAGGTACTTGACATCCTTAGTTATCAGGGAGATAGGAGTTAGAGAGATAATACTACAATATCCACAAGAGTAGCTATCAAGTCAGCTGGAACTCCTCCTATATACATTGCTGGTGGGTGTAAAAATTGTTACAATTACTTTGGAAAAAATTTTGACAATATTCTTTAAAACTAAACATATAACCTACCTCATGACCTAGTAATTTCACTTTTATGTATATATCTAAGATAAATGAGTGCATTTGTCGACCAAAAGGCATACAATTTATATGAACATTGGAAGCAACCTGAATATTCCTCAGTAGAATGGATAGGTAAATAAATGGTAGTGTGTTTATACAACAAAATAGTATGCTACAGAAGAATGAACCATATACTATATAATTCCATTTACATGAAGTTTAGTAATAGGCAGAACTAATCAGTGGTAGTAGAAGTCTGAATAGTGGTTACTTTCAATGGGGGCACGAGTCTTCTTGAACGATGGAAATGTTATGTAACTTGATCTAGGTGGTATTTATACAAGTGTATATGTAAAAATCCATCAGTTGTACATAGAAGATCTCTACATATAAATGCCTACCTTAATAACTTTTAAAGTGTTTTGTTAACATATATGGCAGTTCCTTGCTGATGAAGACTCTAGCACATCTATTTCTATAAGACTAGTGAATAAACATAAAAGATATTCAATAAAGAAATGTGGAAGAAATTTAGGAAGGAAGTGAAGTAGGAAGTTAGGAAGTTAGTTCATTAATCTACTTTCTCTTAACCTAGCAATGTTCCTTTGCTCACGACACACTTGCCATAGAGTTCCGTTGGCTCCAAGATTGGGAGCTTGAGAAAGTACACCTAGCTCTAGCCATTTGCTGTTAAACGGTATTAGATAGGTACGAGTATCTGGAGAAGAGGAAGGCTTTTTAATTAAATGACATAGATTAAGAATAACAACTGTTTCCAATATCTGACCCCGGTGAGTTTGATGCTTTATTTCGTCATGTGTCTCCTCTCTTTCCCTCTTGCTGTGTTTAGCATTCAGCAAATATTTCTTGTCACCAGGCCTTTTCAAGGCATTAGCTACTGGGCCTTTTCAAGGCATTAGCATCAGACCTCTCTCAGGCATCCTACTTCTCCCTCTGCCTATGTCTCTACCTCTCTCTGTGTGTCTCTCATAAATAAATAAGATCTTAAAAAAAAAAAAAAAAAGAATCAACAGAACAGGGGCAGCTGGGTGGCTCAGTTGGCTAAGTATCTGACTCTTGATTTTGGCTCAGGTCATGATTTCAAGGTCATGAGATTGAGCCCTGTGTTGGGCTCCTCACTGAGCTAGAGCCTGTTTGGGATTCTCTCTCTCTCTCTCTCTCCCCTTCTGCCCCTCTCCCCACTCCCATCCTCCCACTGTCATCCCCTCCTTGTGTACGTTTGCATGTACATGCTCACGCTCTCAAAAAAAAAAAAAAAAAAGTCAAAATAAATACTTGAGCAGAAAAACAAAAGCTTAGCTTGTCTTCCCATCCCTTCTTCCTACTAGGCACAGTTCACTTGTCTTCTTGTTGAGCAGTGGGAAAAGACTCTTGTCACTTTGGATTAACTTTGGCATGCACCTAGCACACTGCCATGTGTCTAGGGGAATGTAATAAATATTTGTAACCTTTGGGAGCATCTGTCAATGCCTGCTGATCTCCATACTTCTTTTTTACCATCTGCCTTCCTCATCTTTTTTTTTTTTTTTTCCTTTCCTCTATTATTTCTTTGGGGGAAAGCTTTATTTAAGATCTTAGGTGGGGGGTGGGGGGGAATACCTGGGTGGCTTAGCAGTTTGGCACCTTCCTTCAGCCCAGGGCATGATTCTGGAGTCCCTGGGTCGAGTCCCACATCGGGCTTTGTGCATGGAGCCTACTTCTCCATCTGCCTGTGTCTCTGCCCACCCCGCCCTCCCCGTCTCATGAATAAATAAATAAAATCTTTAAAAAAAAAAATCTTAGAGGGGGATCCCTGGGTGGCTCAGCGGTTTAGCGCCTGCCTTGGCCCAGGGTGTGATCCTGGAGTCCTGGGGATGGTTCCTGCATCAGACTCCCTGCATGGAGCCTGCTTCTCCCTCTGCCTGTATATCTGCCTCTCTCTCTCTCTCTCTCTCTCTCTCTTTCTCTCTTTCCCTCTCTCTCTCATGAATAAATAAATAAAATCTTTTTTTTTTTTTAAAAAAGATCTTAGAAAATATGTTTTCTATAATGGTATGGCTCTGAGACAGTTGAGCCCTAGAGTGGGTAGGACTGAAGACAGTGATATGTAGCCTAAGGCATCCTTTTGGAAAGTTCTGATCAGGATCCCAAGTTATTTTGGGGGGCTATCATGATGAGTGTTCTTCTCATCTACTGTTCTACTAGATCTGACAAGGTCATGTAGTGCGTACGAAACCTCTGAAATAGAACAGCTCAAATAAAGTCCTAAAAAGAATGTCAAACACAAGAGTGCTCTGACTCAGCACACCCTTTTTAAGTTTGTCATTGTTTAATCAAATACTCTGTAGAAAGAGATTTCATGCAGCTCAGGAGCCTAGAAAAATTGATGTATATCTGGAGTAGAAAGGAAGAAATTAATTTGTTTTCAGTTAGGATTTATAGTCAAAGGATGATCAGTGAAACAACCATTTCCAGGCACAGAGGGGAAAGATGGTATCATTTAGTAGAGAATAATTATACCTTGCATTTGCACAGTGCTTACTGTTCCAAAAATATTTTCACATACCATTTTATCCTCCCAGTAACCCAGTGAGATAAGTATTTTTTTAACTACTATTTTAATAGATACGGAAACTAAGAGGTGTTAATTGCCTTATCCAAAGTCAGTAGCTGGTAGGTGTTAGAATTAGGACTCTCTAATTCCAAGGGCCCCAGACTCCTTAATGTTACACCTTTCTGAAGATTTTATGCAGCAGCATGTAGGCAGGTTTGGCAGGAAAGGGAAGTCCTAGGACCAATTTTAGTGATACTAAAGACAGATCTGAAATTAAGAATATGAAAAGCGGAGTTAACTTCTCTGTTCATGTGAAAGCAGGGGGAAAGTGTTAGCGTTGTGCCCAGAGGTTAGAATGTTTGTGGTCTTTTGATTACTCTGTAGACTGATAGGAGGAAGGCCTCAGCACTCACAGGTATACTTCTGGACAAGGTAGTACCTGCTGTAGTATTTCTTACAGAATTATTTCTTGGTCTCTGGGGTGCCAATAATTTTCTGTCTTTTTCACTTTTCTGTCTCTAGGAGCCTCCAGAAGATGATGCAAACATCATTGAGAAGATCCTGGCATCTAAGACCGTCCAGGAGGTTGGTGGCTTATGTATCATTTTTCCTATCACCAGCACAGGTTTTGCCCTCTGTGAAGAGATATTTGGCTAGAGAACCTGGAACGGACTGGCTGGAGTGAGAGCTAGGCAAGAACATTGGCAAGGCAACGCTTATTTTTACCCTCCTGGAAGATTTTAGGTCATAAAATTCTTAAGTATTTGAGAGTAGAGCCCCAAATAGTGTTTTTCCTCCATAGTGATCCTAGCAAAAGTTATTTGCCCCCTTAGCTGCTGTAGCCCGGGTGAGATTTTCAGGGGGCCAAAAAGAAGACATGGAAAGAGTCCTACTGAAAACCTTTGGGGAAATTTTTTCTTTAGACATGTCAGGGCCATTGTAGGGATACTTTAGAGAACCTGCCAGGGGTGAAGGATATGTGTGCCCTGGTGAAAACACAATTTTATCTTCAAGTATTTATGATAGCAAACTTCCTTGCTTTGAGAGGGAACACCGCCGATGTTTCAGGATGGAGGGGGGGCATGACAAAGACCCATGTTTTTACTTTCACAGCCGGCTCTGATCCTGACACCGCTCAGAGCCCTGAGGCTGGTTTGCTGATAAGCTGATTACTGTCCTAGCCTGGACCCTGCAAGGACACCAGGAGGATCAGTTTCTTTCTTTCTTTCTTTTTTTTTTTTTTTAACCTTCTAGCTGGCTGTGGATTCGTCATTTGGGAAAGCCGCTCAATAGCTGTCAGGAAAAGAACTGGGAAAGCGAAAACATCCTCTAGAATTTTGTACTAAAACCAGGCAGGGATGTTGATTTACCTGTTTTCTTGTGCTGCCTAAGGGTGATCTGAGGGGACGTGGGCTGTTAACTGCTTGCTCTTGGTTACAGGTTCACCCAGGAGAGCCCCCATTTGACTTGGAGCTATTCTACGTTAAGTATAGAAATTTGTACGTCTTTTTTATGTATTATTTGTATTTGCATTTTATATGAATGAAATTTCCTTTCCCTCATCACATCATCTTCTGTACTTTCCAAGAATGGCCCCTGAGACCTGACCCATAGATGTTAATTGACTCAAGTTCACATTAGGCAGTAGTGCTCACCTTTGGCTGCACAGTCACTGGGGAAGCCCTTGCTCCCCTCAGGACCAGCTGACTTAGAACCCTGAGAGGAGGTCCCAAGGATCAGTGCTTTCTAAAAACGCCCTATACCATTCTTATTGCACCCAGGGTAGAGAACCACTGTCCTATAGGTTGCACTCTCTCTCTTTTTCTTTCTTTCTCTGCAATGTGCCCACTTTCACTAATGTGTATTGATGATAATAGCCCTCCCTCTGCTGTGAGGCAGTTCCTGTAGAAGATGCAAAGGGACCAGTTGTTTGGAGTGGCTGCATTGTTTTGTTGTCTATTTTTGCCCTTACCACAAGGCCTTTCTCAGCCCAATCTCTAGCAGTTTCACAATAAACCACTACTTCTGGGTTAGATGGTCACTTTGTTTACTGAAACACTTTAAAGCTCAGTGATTTGATAGTTTGCACTTGTCTCATAATTTATGTGTCTTTGGATAGTTCCTACTTACATTGTAAATGGGCCACAATGGAAGAGCTGGAAAAGGATCCTCGCATCGCCCAGAAGATCAAGCGATTTAGGAATAAGCAAGCCCAGATGAAGCACATTTTTACTGAGGTGAAGCACTGTTTACCAACTAACTTGACCACTGCTTTTCTTACAGTACTAAATGCTGAGTAAAGTCGAAGTCCTGTTGAGATTCGTGGCTCAAGTCACATTGCTAAATGTGTACTGATTTGCAGCAAAACCAGTCCAGATTTAAGTCAAAGGGAAAAAATTATCCACCAAGTTAGAGGGATTGAACCTTACAAACTGACAACTCATAAGAATGTGCATCTTGATCAGAATATCTATAAATAGCTAGGGCAAGAGAAATGTGCCCCAAACTTTTATTCCTTCCCCCCTTCCTGCCCCCCTGCAGTCCTTAAAACAGAAATCCAAAAAGATGTAAACTTTGAGTGTAAAAAATAAAAACAAAACTAAAATATTAGAGAGTAAATAAATAAGTAAATTTGTATAAACTTGGTTATTTCTAAGTATGGTACCTACAGTGAGAGGAAAGATTGATGGGTTTGGATGTTAAATCTATAGTATCTATATATTAGAAAATACTACTAAACAAATCTTAAAGTAAATAATTAGGAAATATGTGCATTACATACATACATGTATCTCCTAAATATATGTATGTATGTATATGTGTGTATGTGTGTGTGTATGTGTATGTGTGTCTTCTCCAGTATGGGAACCTTCCTGTTAATACACACACACACACACACACACGACAAATAATTTTAATGATAAATGCTTATTAACCATATAAAAATGTGGTCAATTTCAGTAGTAATCAAAAAAACTGAATTAAAATAGTAATTTTCTAGTTTTTATTTACCAAATATTTGAAGGTTTTAAAAATAAGTAATCCTCACTGCTGGTAAGGGTGTAGGAAGAGACAGTCTTGTATCTAGTGGGTGGGAACATAACCTAGAATCACCTGTCAGTAGAGCAGTATGGCAGCAGATGTGAAATATCTCAAAATTTTCACATCCTTTGTCCCAGCAATTCTAATTCTGTTATGTATTCTAAGGAAACTGTTGAGTTTTTGTGCAGACTTAGCTATGATATCCAGTCATTTATATTGGTGAAAAATTGCAAACAAACACAGATAATAGACATTTGTTAAATTCTGTGTATGTACCATAGAACAGAATACTGTTCTACTCTAGTAAAAACGATATGGAAGGACAGTTGTTAATGACATAGAAGGTTTAGTGCCATAGACTATTGTTAGTTGAAAATGTCAGGCTCTTAGAAGTGTGAGGGGCATTTCCATTTTGGGGAGTGGAGGAGAAAACAGGTACCATATAATATAATGCATAGAAAATATCTTGACTCTACATGAAAACGCTGATGTCATTTTCTCTGGTTAATTATGGTGACTTGTTTTTTCTTTTCTATACAGTATGTAGTTTTAAATCTTACACAGATACCTTTGAAGAAAAGAAGCCATAAAAATTATTCTTAAAATGTAGTTGCAAGCACTAGTCCTCAAGAGTACAGTCAGGAGCCCCAAATTACAGTACATGGCTACAGTACTTGACCAACTCATTCTTTGTGATGTGCTCCTTTTCCTCAAGTGACAAAAAGTTATTTCAGGATAATGTCAGTAAGCATTCTTCTCATCCCAGGGTGGGGTCTTTCGTCTGTAGCCTTAGCATTTGGCCCCATCCCTTCCCAGGACTGTTTTAAAGAATGTGAACACGGTTTCTCATGGCATTGTTCTTGTCATAGGGAACTGGGGAAAGAAGAAGACAAGTAGGGGATCCCTGGGTGGCGCAGCTGTTTGGCGCCTGCCTTTGGCCCAGGGCGCGATCCTGGAGACCCGGGATCGAATCCCACATCGGGCTCTCGGTGCATGGAGCCTGCTTCTCCCTCTCCCTGTGTCTCTGCCCCTCTCTCTCTCTCTCTCTCTCTCATAAATAAAAAAAAAAAAAAGAAGAAGAAGAAGAAGAAGAAAAGTAGAATTGGAAAACCGTTTTGAGGCACCACTGGATACTCTTTCTCTGTTCTTAGAATATTTTATTTGTACCTCTATTTTAGCAAGTATGTGCAGTGTAGTAACTTGTTTACATGTCTCTTCCATTTTAAGCTCTATGAGACAGACGGGGACATGTCCTCCTTGTATTTCTATCCCTGGTACCAGGCTCAGGGTCAGTGCTACGTAATTATTTGGCTGCCCCCTGGTGAGGGAGGGAGTTTGCCTTAAGCTCTTCTCCTGCTCCAGACCCTCCAGTGCCTCACATTTTCTTGAAATAAAGTCCACAGTCCCTAATATAGCCTACAAAGCCCCATGTGCCTGTTTTCTGCTTTATTCCCAAGGGAGTGATTTTTACTGGGTTGGGAATAGAGAGCTGAAACTATGTTAAAATATATAGAAAAAAAATGTACCAGGAGCCCATAACTCTTGTGGGAAGGAAAGGCTTTTGAAAAGATTGGAGAACATCCTGAGATGGAGGAGGAGGAAGGGTAGAGAGTAGTTCCTATAATACTGTCTTCAGTCTTGACCTGTTCAACATTTTTATTAATGACTTGGATAAATAATATACTTATGAGATCAATGATAACTTAGTTTTGGATAGAGTGGCTTCATATCGATTATTTCCAGCTGCTTTATGAGGTAGCCAAGGGCACCTGTGAAATAGAGTCAAGCTCAAGAGACAGAGGCTTCCCGCACTCTGCAGGGGTAGACGTGTTCTGACTCCACCCAGACTCCTGAAAACCAAACCCGATCTTGGGAGATTAGATGACAAAATCAAAGTTCAGGTTTACTGCACAGGGTAGGATGAATGAAATATAATGGCAGTAAATATATATATAATATCACATGTATTTTTAAAAATCTTCAAAGTAGAGAAAATGACTAGCAGTTCTAGGGAGGAAAGGTAGTGCCCGTTAAATGACAGGTTTCCTGGTGGTCAGCAGGAGGGTGTGCAGCTGCTTAAGAAGTCACAATAGGGATGCCTGGGTGGCTCAGCAGTTGAACATCTGCCTTTGACTCGGAACATGATCCCGGCGTGTGGGATCGAGTCCCAGTCGGGCTCCAGCAGAGAGCCTGCTTCTCCCTCTGCCTGTGTCTCTGCCCTTCTCCCTGTCTGTCATGAATAAATAAGTAAAATCTTAAAAAAAAAAGTCACAGTAATCTTAGAACATTCCTGACTGTTCTGTTCACTTGAGTATCAGGGTTCAGGGTAGACCTGAAAGCAGCTGCAGGACGACTGTAACACCAGTAAAGGAAGCACAGCTGAGTGGCTGTCAGCAGATGTGGAAACTAGGCTGCATAGTGCTAGGATCCGGGGCTCTGGAGCCAACTTACCAGGCTGCAGGTTCTGCTCACGCTATTGCCCCCCCCCCCCCCCCCCACACACACACACACTAAATTAGGTCGCCTTGGGCCACTTGCATAAGCTCCTTCAGACCCAGTATCCTCAATGTAAAGCCTAGTAGCATCAGCCTCACAGAACACCTGTGAGGATTAAATGACTGGGTTTACAGGAGTGCTTAGCACAGTGCCTGGCCCATGGCCACTGTTCATAAGTGCTAGCGCTCTGCATAGTGAAGGGACCTGGAAACTTGGACTCCTAAGAACAGCTGAACGCCTTGAGTAGTTTCACCCAGATCAGATGGAGTTTTTTAAAGAGGCAGGATAGCAGAAGAATGAACTTAGTTACTGCTACTATGGGGGAAGCAGGAACACCAGTGATCCCCAGCTATAGGAAAAAACTAGATTATATTTAATAGTAATAAAGATCATGATGCTACCACTGAGTAGACAGAGGTAAAACTGTCTTGGCAGTGCCAGATCTTAGAGGCAGTAAATTCCCAAATAGAGAATAATGGAATCTGAGGGAGGGTTGCCAGGGATGTTATAAAAAGTATTCTTGTGTTGAAGATGAAACTAGATAGCCCCCAAAGTGCCTTCCAGCCACAGAGACAATAAGAACATTCTGGTAGTCCAGGAGGAGGGCATCTGGGTAAGAAAGACCTGGGTAAGCATTCCAGTTCATACAGCTCTGTGGGCTTTGGTCACATTACTTATTTAACTTCTCTGAGTCAGTTTCCTCATCTGTAAAGTAGTTATGGCAACTAGTTCATAAAGTAGTTTTGAGACTTAAAGCACTTAGCTAGCATTACTCCAGACATAGGTTAAATATTTCCAAGGAATACTTACTGTTTCGTAAGTACATTTTTTGGGGAAGCATAATGTACATGAAGGTAAATTCTAAGAGTGCAGGTCAGTGAATTTTTACAAAATAAACACACCTGTGTAGCTGCCACTTAGATCAGGAGATAGAACATTATTGGACCCCCAAAAACTCCCCTCATGCCTCATTCCAGTGTTTGCTACTATTTTTGCTATAAAGAAGAAAAAGCAACTTATTCTCAGTTTCCAAGGGTTATCTTTGGGATGAGAAGCAGTAAGAAAAAGGGAATCCTTGGCTGATTTTTGTGCAGTACTATAATGACCATTAGGAGAGTGACTCTGGCCATGGTGTAACCTATAAATTCAGTCACAGAGAGCAGGATTTGGGGACAGTGAAGAAAGTCTGTGCTGTGACTTTTATTCTCAAGCTACCCCTTCCATTCTGTGTTTCTTGATATGCCCAGAGTGGGAAGTCACTTACAGATGAAACCTAGGATGTTGGTTTTGAGGGAAGAGGGATGCTTTCTCATTCTTCTCCTTTGTTTGTACTAGCCTGATGAAGACTTGTTCAACCCAGACTACGTAGAAGTTGATCGCGTCCTGGAGGTGGCCCACACCAAAGATGCAGAAACAGGAGAGGTGGGTGTTCCATCATTTTGACTCGCCTATGGAGCCTTCCCTTCTTACTACATATTTTGCTTGTTTTGTTAACATGTGGTCTATTTTAATGGCATTGATCTGTGATAGGGTGGGTTTTTCAGAGGTTGGCCAGAGTATGATCAACCCCTTTAATCTAGTTGAACATAAATTCCTCTCCTATCTCTCACCAGGAAGTGACGCATTACTTGGTGAAGTGGTGCTCTCTGCCTTATGAAGAAAGCACATGGGAGCTGGAGGAAGATGTAGATCCTGCAAAAGTTAAAGAATTCGAGTCTCTTCAAGTTCTCCCTGAAATTAAGCATGTGGTAATGTATCCATATCCCAGTTTGGCACATGTTGTAACATGTAACTTTATGAACTAGCAGTCCTGGATGTCTGTGGGGCTGTGCTCAGAAGTGCTATTTGGGGGTGTCTTAACCTTTGGGTACTCTCCATTGAACTTGCAGTTTGGGTGTTTTTCTACCCAAATCATATTTTGCTAGCACTCTGTCACCATTAGGTCCTGTTTTGATGTGTGTGACACTTATGAACCTTAAATACAAGCTTAGATTTCTTGGTATGTGGTGCTGTGTGGAGTCTATAATTTAGAACATGTAAGAAATACCTGACTTGGGAAAGAAGCTCAATAAATTCTTAGGGTCTTTCTTGTTTCCTATTACCTCTTGTTCCATCAGTGATCTTTTTTCTTTGTTTTTATCCTTTGCTTTTCTCAATTGGAATGTTCTTAAGGGGAAGAACTATCTTTTATCTATAGATACCTGGGCTTCACAGAGGGAACATAAGTTTTCAAAATACACTTATTTAATCAGTTTGTTTTTCTGATTCTGAATTAATCCCACCCAGCTGCATAAATGTCGCAGGGAACCCTACAAGTAGTTGTATATGGAATGTCAATAATTAAAAGGATATAGACTACAAAAAAAAAATAATAATAAAATAAAAGGATGTAGACTTAGGATAGAGCCTGATTAAGATGTGACTCGGGAAGAGAATCAGAGTTGTTGAATATGGCTGTAGACTGGAATGGTAAGTTTCTATTTTTAAAAAGTCACCACTTTTATATGAAAAACCCTTATCCAACTCCTTATCATTACTTATCGTTGTTATTATGTCCCAGGAAAGTAGGCTTAGGAGATAAGAGCTTGACATTGAACTTAGATCTCTGTCAGAGTCCACTCAAAAGCGGTGTTTAGTTTTTGTTTTTTGGCATATGAAGTGTCTGGAGGAATCTTGAGGTGCAGAACTGTGATTAGAAATCTATATAGTTTTTAATGGTTTTTTGTCCACTTGACTGATTAATAAATTTCTCTTTCAGTCCTCTCCTACAACTATTGTCTGTTGTTAATTCATCATTGTTCAACATCTTGCCATTGGCTGACTCTTGAGTGACATATAATAAGAGAGTGCACACCCAGCCCCCAGGAGCTCACAGATTAATGGAAGAGGCATGTGCGTGCGTGGACATACATGGCACCAGACTGATGGGGACATGTGGCACAATGCAGGAACAAACCAGTGTGGGGCAGAGAGAGGAGGGCATTTCCATTCTGAAGCTAATTGTATGTTATCTCAAAGTAATCAGGATTCTCTCTCTGAGGATAGAATCTCTCTGAGGATTCTATTCTCAGGCTGAGGATACTCTCTCAGCCTGAATCCCACTTATTTCCTCAGACTGACTACATGCATTTGGCAAGAATATGAATTCTCAAGTGTTTTCAGGCAGTTTTACTTTTCCTTTACTATTTTGCTATTGCGATGCTGCTGTTTTCATCTCTCAGTGAACCATGGTATTATTTCACACTTGTCTCTTTGTTTCTCAGTTATTTGTTCTCTCATTTAAAATGCACATTTTGAAATTTTATCTCAAAACTTCTAACTTAGAATGGTAGCTGATCATATAACTAAAGCTATCTTTTTAAGGACCAGCTCCAAACAGGAGTTTACCTGAATAATTTTTTTTTAAGGGATCTTACTCGGGCTTTGAAGTTGACACAAATAGGACATCCTATACTTGAAAACTTTTTGATAAAAATTGGTTACGTATAGGTAAAATATGGAATTTTTAGAAAACAAGAGGTGACATTGTCCATGACGATTGTGCAAAGTTGGAGCAGTCTTTCAATAGGCAGGACCCACCGTGGAGACTCAGAGTCCCTTCTCCTCCTTTGAGTTAGCTAAGTAGCCACTGAGGGTTGTGGGGCCCTGGTGTCAGTGGTTTCCTGTAGTCTGTACCCCTTAGGAGACAACCAGCTGATTTCAGGTCTTGTGCTCAGATGGCTGAAATTTCTGGCCAGTAGGTGATGTTAAACTAAACCCTTTAGCCCTGGGGAAAGGGAAACCCAGGGGAGAGACTGGATAGGAGAGTGATGCCTCTGCTTTTGGAGTGCCACCAAGGCAGCAAAGTAAAAATCTGCAGTGAAATTCCATCCTCTGGTACTTACAGTGCTGAGAGTGAGTCACTTAAATCACTGGAGGAACATTCCAGAAAGTCTCCCCACAGTATCTAGTGCAGTAGGGGAGCATGCCCGATTAAAGGGGTACATAGACTTTAGGGGAACCACACTGGTTCCTGTGAGTTAAGAAGAACATAATTTCTTTAAGGGAACAGAACAAGAGGGGTTTTATAGGAATACCTTGCTTAAAAGATTTTCTTTAAAATCATTGTTTTCTTACATAAAAAAAATTATTTTCTCCCTTATTTTAAAAGCACCTGTATCTCTACCTTAGTAATAATACACTAGTATTACTAATACACTAATACACTTAGTATAATACACTAGTATTACATTTCAGCTGGGTCCTATTTTAAAGGGCTTAGCCTAACTGTGGCTGTAGTAATTTTATAGAAAGCTGTGATGTGTATTTTTCTGAAAGGTCATGGACAGATTGCACTTACCTCCAAATATCAATGATGTAATTGGGGATATATTGTTAATTTCACGTGCAAATTGCTTAATTTTAGTTAATAAGGAATTCCAGTTATAAACGGTATTGTACTCCAGAGCAGAATTACCAAAGACTAAAACTGTTTAGAAAAGTTACAGTCTCAAAATTCTCATTTGTAATTATAGCTATAGCTAGGAATTTTTAAGACTATAAACTGTTAATTTGGGGGCTCAGTTTGTCTATAAACAAAATAACCAAGTCTATGTCCAAATAATATAAAATCTAAATAATTAAAATTTTTGGATGGGAAGTCTCCACACCTAAAGATTTAAGCTTTCTTCCGATTGGGGCACCAGCGTTGCTTGGTCGGTTAAGTGTCTACCTTTGGCTCAGGTCAGGATCCTAGGGTCTTGGGATCGAGCCCCACATTGGGCTCCTTGTTCCATGGGGAGCCTGTTTCTCCCTCTGCCTGCTGTGCTCTCTCTCTGTGTCAAATAAATGAAGAAAATCTTTAAAAGAAATTTTCCCCTGGTTAATTGAAATTTCAATGAGATTTTTAAGAGAACTTGACAAATTGATTCTAAAGTTATACAGAATAGTGAATAAGATAGAATAGCTGAGACATTTTTTGAAAAATAACTCCCTAATCAGATAAAAGGCTTTAATAATTTAAAAATTGGGTTTTATTGCAGTACTAGACAGTACAATGGAACAAAACGAAGAATCTAGATGGAGCTCTGTGGATATATTGAAATTTAGTATGTGATGAACATGGCATTTCATATAAATAAAAGATTGATTATATTTAGAAATCAGTATTTCATATGGAAAAATAAAATAATAAGACTGCTATTATGTTTATGGGGTGTTTAAGGAATTTGCATTTTTGATTTTATAGGCTTTTTGCCTTATACTGACTCTAGGAACTAATCAGTGAAATATTTGACCTACCATACTTTCCTGAACTGATGCCATACGCACAAAGAAAATACGAAGAGAAATTATGTATAGAAACCAAAAACACCTGACTACTTTTGGTTTGTAGGGAGATGGAAGTGTAAGTGAGAGTGACATCTAGGAGTCTGGGTAAAACAGTATAATACTAAACAAGACTGTAGGTGAATCTGTTTCTTTTCTTCATTAATTACTTGCAAATTTTATAGGGATGTTCTAAGTTTAATCTGGTGAAATCTAGAAAAGATAGGGGCTTGCCTTATATCGGGGGTGGGGGGTATGTGTGTGTACACACCTAAAGCAGCTAGAAGCTAGCTTTAGGACAGTGCTTTGAGACTTGCCACCTTCCCATTATTATCCTGTGTCCCTATTCATGTTATCCATCCTCAAACATCATTCTCTGTGTATTTTATTCTCTCTGCCTTCCTCCACTAGGAGCGGCCTGCTTCAGATTCCTGGCAGAAACTGGAGAAGTCGCGAGAGTATAAGAACAGTAACCAGCTCCGGGAGTACCAGCTGGAGGGGATGAACTGGCTTCTTTTTAACTGGTATAACAGGTGAGGAACCAGAACCAGTGCTATCTTCACGGACTTATCCTCCCAGGTGTTTGTACCTGGGGGTAGATTGTCGCCTTTGCCTGTTTAGAGCAGCAGTAGCTAGCAAGGTGGTAAGAGAGTGCAACCTGGCCGTGTGTTTAGGGTAGTAATCTTTGTATATGTATATGAGGCATGCCAAGACTCCACATTCCAACCACAAGGAATGGTTTTAGACATTGTTGACTTTGTGCTGCTTTTTTCTTTGCCATTCTTCCCAAAAGGTTAGGCCCAACCTAGAGGAAGCAAAATCCAAAAGATCATTATCTCTGAGTCTTTAGAAAAAAATTGGGTCTAAAAGGAAATGGATCTGGATTATAGCCCCAACTCTGCTACTTGTTTGTGAGCCCTAGATATTATAGACTTGAGCTGTACCACTCAGTTTTGGACTCTTCCATGTTTCAGTTCCCATCACAATCTACATGAAACAGATGAACTTTGAAATTTTTATAATGTTCTACTGTGTACCCTAGTATGGATTCTAAAGATAGCATACCGTAGTGGAGAACACACAAGATGGGACCCTGGTAACCTGTGTCCTAGAAGCCTGTGCCACTTATTCACACAGCCCCTTGGAGCACTGCTCACCTGAGTTTTCCAGTGCATTCTGTTCAGTGAGGAGTGAGATTGAGGGGGGCCACACCCTCCGAGTGTCAGCTCTGTGCAGTTTGGAGTTCTGGGCCACTAAAGAGACCAACATTTTTACTCTATAAGAAATTTATTTCTTAGAGAAATAAATTGTGAGTTAAAAGTTTATCCTCTGACACAAAAAATGGACAAGGAAAATCACAATGACTTCTCTTTTTATTTTTGCATTGACTTCCATGAAGTTTGTCAGATACAGAAATTGGCTTAGTTTTAAAGCAAATTTTTTTCCTCATTGTATCTATTACTTTAATTTTTAGTATTTTCAGTTTATATTCTATGGACCTCTTTCCTATATTTTCTCCCAAGTTGCCCTAATTCCTTTTTGGAAGTAGGTAGGGTATAAAGCATAAGACTAAAAATGTGCCTCAGTTGCATCTGTGGAAAATGCTGAGAAGGCCCTTCACTGATGACCTTTCAAGTCCAGGTGTGCTTCTAAAGTATCTTTTTAGTTATACCCAACCTCTACCTCTTTCCTATATTGATGATGAATTATCTGTATTTCTTAATCTCTGCAGAAAAAATTGTATTTTGGCTGATGAGATGGGCCTCGGGAAAACCATCCAGTCTATCACATTCCTCTCAGAGATATTCCTCCGGGGAATCCACGGCCCATTCCTCATCATCGCCCCACTCTCTACCATCACAAACTGGGAGCGGGAGTTCAGGACATGGACAGAGATGAATGCCATTGTGTACCATGGCAGCCAGATCAGCAGGCAGATGATCCAGCAGTATGAGATGGTATACAGAGATGCACAGGTGAGTCTTACACAGGTCTCAGACCTGGTGCCAGCTTGATGTCATCATTTCAAACAGCCTTCCTGTCACTTGTCTTCAGGAGTTTTAATGCCCTGAACCTTGAGTTACTGTTGACTGACTTTGTAGAGTCTTACGTTTATTGAGGCAGACTTCTTGCTCCCCCTTGGCAGTTTAGTTTGTGATAAGCATAGGATTTGTAGGGCATGCTTTCCACTCTCTAAAAAATTCCAGAGGCTCTTTTTAGGATACTGAAAGCTTGGCTTCATAGTTGGCTTATGAAGTTGCTTCTACATGCAGAAGATTTTTTATCTGACTTGTTATATGCTCAGTGAAAAAAAGCGAGTGGAAGAATTAGTATACAGAGGATGGATTCCTAGCCAGGGAGTTTTGGAGGGGATGTTAACACATTTAACAGGGAAGGATAAAGAGAAGACAGGATTCAAATTGTTAAAAGCACACTAATTGGGGGACATGGGGTTGGGGGGTTTGTTACTTATAGTCACTTTACTGAGTCTGCTGGTTTGTCCGGGCCACTGGTTTTTATTATCAAGCAAGGTGAAAATTAAATGAATCTAATCAGAGGAAAGTCAGTGTTCTCCCCCACGGATTTCATTAACAGCAAAAGGAGACACTTAGAAGAAATTTAAGACATGCTCTAACATGGTATGCGGCTCTGCTCTTTAAATGTTTTGGTAACACTAAGATAGGTAAAAGACAAAGATGTGTCCTGCCCAGTGCCTCTTATCCCAGGCCAGTCAGGAACATTACATTGAAACCTGGGCTGGAACCCCAGTTACAAGGTAAAATTAACCATATCTGAATAGGAGCAAAGGAGATCTCCTTGGGTATTCAGGCTCTGCGTTGTTGAGACCAGCCCTGGCTGGGTGTGTGTGAATCAATACCATGGCAATTTTTTTTTTTAAGATTTTATTTATTTATTCATGAGAGACGGAGAGAGAGACAGAGAGGCAGAGGGAGAAGCAGGCTCCATGCAGGGAGCCCGACGCGGGACTCGATCCCGGGTCTCCAGGATCAGGCTCTGGGCTGAAGGCAGCGCTAAACCGCCGAGCCACCAGGGCTGCCCCTTACCATGGCAATTAATAAATAATAAATAAAAAGCTTCCTTGCAGTGTCTTCCATATTTACTCACAAGTCTGGCCATTGTGAGAGCCCGTGTCTCTTACTTGTGTTTCATCGATGCAATGAGGTCTCTCTCTCGTCTAAATAGCTGGTTCATCCTTATATATTCTCTTTCCGCAAACAAGGAAGTACAGTGCTTACTGGCTTCTCTTACCTAGGCTCTAGCATTTTACAGTCCTGCCTCCTCTGCTTCTATTGGGAGCACATTAGCTGAATTCTGTAGTCATGACATAAAGCTTCACCTTCCATTGTGTCACCCTCAGGGAAACCCCCTTTCAGGAGTCTTCAAGTTCCATGTTGTCATCACAACGTTTGAGATGATCCTGGCAGACTGCCCGGAGCTGAAAAAGATTCACTGGAGCTGTGTGATCATTGATGAAGCCCACAGATTGAAGAACAGGAACTGCAAACTTCTGGAGGGTCTAAAGCTCATGGCCCTGGTGAGAGCTAGCAAGCTCATTACATTAACACAGGTTCCATCTATTCAGTATGGAAGCATTCTGTAGCCATTCTGCATTGTAGCTAACTTGTGCAGAGTCTGTTTATTCTTTTTTTTTTTTTTTTTGCCTTCTATACCTGTGATAGTGTAGGAATCAGAAGGGTTTTTTTGTTACAAACTGGGTCAACAATTGGACCTTTGCCACAAATAGATTCCCAAGAGGACCCAGGGTAGCCTTAAATAGCATGAAATTTGTGACCTGGATATGTAAGGTGTTTCGGCTTGTTTCTAAGACCTTGAATGATCCGGTACCAAGGATGATAGCCTTGGCCCAATGCCCAGTATGTAGAGGGTAGTAATAATGAATGAATGTTGCTTTTACTAACGTGAAATTGCTGCTGGAATCAATGATGTAAAAGGAATGTTTATCTTTTTATTGACTATACCGACCATGAAATGGTGACATCCTATCTTTTCATTAAAACAAAACCTAATTGCCCCAAAGTGAGTACAGAATGCCCTGGCTTGATCCCCCCCACCCCCCAAAGCATACTGTTTTGGTGGCTCAAATATTGCTCATTTTGTACTGTTAATTTGTGCAGGAACACAAAGTGCTGCTCACTGGGACACCCTTGCAGAACTCTGTGGAAGAGCTCTTCAGCTTGCTGAATTTTCTGGAGCCATCACAGTTTCCTTCAGAGACTGCTTTCTTGGAGGAATTTGGAGATTTGAAAACAGAGGAACAGGTAAATAAGGGCCTGAAGGATTGACGATAATGTGGTGATTACCTCCACCATCAAGGAGAGAACAAGCCATTGTAGGGATAGGCATTAGCAAGACCTCACATCTCTGCTAAAAAGAGCGTTACCTCCTTTATTTAATTTGTTTTTTATGTCGGGGAGGGTAAACTGATCATTAGAAGTTCTTACTACTCTGGAGGATAAATGAATCAACATCCAAAATACCCTGTATTAGCATATCAGGCCTCTTGCCTTCATTGATCTCACATGTGAGTTCAGTGATTTTGTTTCACCCTGAACTCCGGAGCGTGGTGCCTTCTTCTGCTTTCCTCATCCTTCATCTTTCCTCCTACATCCTGCAACATGTTCCCAAGCTCATCTTCCTGAGTATAACAAACTACACAGGTAGTGAGGAAAAGAAGGCAGTCATATACTAGAAGAGTTGGTAAGTCCAATTTTGTCCAAATCAACCAGATTGGTTTTCAGAGATCTAGTCCTGAATCCATCTTATTGGACTAAAAGCTAAATCAGAACAGCCAACATTAATAAGTATCTATTATATGCGATGGGTAGAAATCTTGACTAGAAATTATGGAAGTAAGCCAGACAAGTTGAAATGCTATAAGAGGAACAAGTAATAGAACTGGAGATTTTAGAAGAGAAAAGGTCACCTCTGGGAATTGGGAAAGCCTTTGTGGACAGAGAGCAATTTGGAAATGGGACTTTGAAAGGTGGGTATATTTTCTGTTGTGGAGAGAGAAAAGATGGTGACTGGTTTGCACAGGAGAAAAAAAACACCTGGCATAATCAGCCATGGAATTTATTCGGTTGTAGGGAATCATCTGGTTGAGCTGGAAACTGTGTCGATGAATTGTGGAGCATGAGGCCAGAGAGGGTGAGGGTTATATCATGGGAAGGTCTTGAAAGATGGCTTGAAGTATTTGAGAGGTATTAGGGAAGCAATGCAAAGATTTAATTGCAGGGATGACATAATTAGTTATGCTAAATTAACCTAGCAATGGTGTGAGAGTGGGTTGGGGCAGAGAATTGGGGAACTGAGAAGGTTTGGGAATTTCACTAACAGATGTGAGGAGTACATTCTGTGGTTCCAGTCTGTTTCTACTTCTGTGGCAAGTCAGACTTTGAGGGCAGTGAATAATCCAGCTTCATTCTACTTCTCTACGTTTGCAGTATCTGTTGATCTTTCAAAAGCCAGCTCCCAACCCTCTCTCCATTTTTGGACCATTAGCAATGTGTCCTCTTCTCCCGTTGCACTTATTTTGTGGTATGCATTTTTTCTTCTTCCTAGACAATGACCTCCTTGAGGACAAGGCCCACCTCTTCTCCAGGTTGTGTTTGTTGTATTGACCAGCACAGTGTCTGGCATATAGTATACTCTAAATGATTCAAGGTATGAACCAAGTGAAGGGCAAAGCTGAACCCAGCATGTGGCAGATTGACATTTGTCCATATCTTTAATAATTATCTACGTGTGTCTTTCCCTTTGGGATCTTATATAGTAATTCCTAATCCACTTGGGGGATAGATTCCTAAGTACCGTGGTCGATAAAATCAAGGTCCCAGAAATGGGTTAGATTTAAGGTTGCGGTTAGTTAGGAGAAAACTTTAAAAAGGGCATCAAATGTCTATATTTTAAATCACAGAAAAAAAAAGTTCCAAAATGTATCAGCTTCCAAATTAAGCATGTTCATCATTGTTTAAAATCTGTTCTGTTGACTCTGCTAAATCACTGTCTGTAAGTCATTTTGTATTTTTTTTCAGGAGCATTGATTCTGCACACAACTTTTTTATGCAGAATGTACCCCTTTTAATACATTTTTTTAAAAAAGATTTATTTGAGAGACAAAGATAGCGAGAAAAAGCACAAGCAAAGGGGAGGGACAGAAGGATAGGGAGAGCAGGCTCCCGGCTGAGCAGGGAGTCTGACATGGGGCTCAGTCCCAGGACCTCAAGATCATGACCTGAGCCAAAGGCAGACACTTAACCATCTAAGCCACCCAGATGTACCCTAAAACATTTTTGAACAGCCCTTTATAACTTAAAACTCAGTCTTTTGCACTTGCCCTTCCTTATTTTATTTGTCCACCAGGATTAATCTTACAGGTCTCATGTTTTAGCTCAGGGTTAAGTCAGGCGCCTTGGTTTTTGAATCCCTTGTCTGTCATTGTCTTCTTGGGAGAGGAAGCAAGTCACCTTGCCAGTGCAGTCAGGTGAATAGAGATGTGCTGTCCAGGTCTGAGCTGTTAGGAGAACAGACAAATCATAGCAAAGACTACTACTGTCAGTTCAAAGTGCCCCTGAGATGACAGCTCATGTGATGGCATGAGAGACCTCATCTTACAGCATCAATTCCCTACATGCTGCTACACCAACATGTTTGCTGCTGTTACTTAGAAGCTGTAGGAGGGGTCTGCTTCCAGAGTGCTTCTACTTCTTCTTTTTTTATTTTTTAAACCTAAAATATGATTGACCTGTAAATTTAGTGTCAGGTGTGCATGATAATAATTCGATACATGTACATATTATGAAATGATCACCGTAATAAGTCTAGTTAACATTTGTCACATATGTAGCCACCGTTTTTTCTCTAGTAATGAGAACTTTTAAGATCTCGTCTCCTAGCTGCTTTCAGTTACACAGTATTATTAACTGTAGTCATTGTGGTCTAAATTACATTCCTGGGACTTATTTTGTAATGGAAAGTAACTACCCCCTTTGAGCCCCCTTCACACATTTTGTCCACCCCTCAACTGCCTCTACTTTTTACTTTGTTCTCTCAGCATTAAGTGTAATGTGTCACTTGTCCCTCCTATAGCTAAAGTTGTCCTCAGGTTATGGCTGCACAGTGTGGGCGGGATTGAGAGGCGTTTGTTTTCTCCATCCTAGAGAGTAGGTACTGTCTTTTATATCTTTCTCCCTTTATCTCTTGTAAGGTTGCCACCTAGGTTCTCAGTGACTGTTTGGGAATTAAAACCAGGCGCCCCCCACCCTTTTTTTAAAGATTTATTTATTTATTTATTCATGAGAGACACACAGAGAGAGGTAGAGACATAGGCAGAAGCAAGCTCCATGTGGAGAGCCTGATGTGGGACTTGATCCCAGGACCCCGGGTCACACCCTGAGCCGAAGGCAGATGCTCAACCACTGAGCCCCCAGGTGTCCCAAAACTGGATCCCTTTTTTTCTTGAGGTCCAATTATAAACTCCCCATGTTTAGGGATCAGTCATGATCTTTCATTGCATCTACTACCACCATACTATGATTAGATGCCCAGGAGAGTGTGGTAAAAGTTGGAATACCTCAGTAATCAACCATTAAAATCTGATATGGGCAGGTGAACAGGTCTCATTTCCCTGGACAGGTGAAGAAACTGCAATCTATCCTAAAACCCATGATGCTTCGGCGGCTGAAAGATGATGTGGAAAAGAACCTTGCTCCCAAGCAAGAGACGATCATTGAAGTAGAGCTGACCAATATCCAGAAAAAGTACTACCGTGCCATCCTGGAGAAGAACTTTTCCTTCCTGACCAAGGGTGCAAATCAGCACAACATGCCCAATCTCATCAACACCATGATGGAGCTGAGAAAGTGCTGTAACCATCCCTACTTGATCAATGGTGAGTCGGGGAAGCAGGGAGCAGCTCAGGACTGCCAGTGGGCCTCTGCCAGAAGCTAATGATAACCAGCAGTCCTATGTTTTGAGTTCCATTAAATGCTAGGATATATGTATGCTTTTCTATGATGTATGGGGCTCAGAGTGGTTGGTGGATCTGGGTAAGCCATCTGGTAGTGAGTGCACAAAGCTAATTTCTCTACCAACTCTCTGCCATCAGAGGATGGACAGCACTCATCAATCTGCTATCCTGTATTTACTTGCAGTCCAGCACATACTGTGCACTTTGGGACAGGGAATTGTATTACTTAGCTGAATAAATGATCGTGATGCAATCAAATTAAAACTCTGCAGATAAATTAACAGTTAATTATACTAACTAGAGAACACATCAGAAGCTTTTTTTTTTAACAATAAAACTTTCTGATAAAATTCTACATCAAATTGTAGCTTGAATTTGCTTACAGCTAGTTTTTATGATATCAATAGGTTTGTCCTTTTGTCACCTTTCTGTAGAGGTTTCTTTACTTGTATGATTCAGCTTGGTATCTCCAGTTCTTTCTCTACTTGGTAAGGTTTCCCAGGAAAGCAAAAGCACCTGTGTTCTCTGCAAAATGGCCCTGGTGCCACTGCAGAACCCTCTGCCGAAGGCACAAAGTATGCACACAGAGCATCGCCTCACTGGACTGTTGGTCTGGATCTAGAAATTCATTTCATTTCTTATAGGATCTGTAGAGCAAAAAGCAGTTTTTACCCTCAGAGTTTGTTCAAGGAATAGTTTTGTTCCATTCCTTTTCAGGGGCAGAGGAGAAAATTCTGGAAGATTTCCGAAAAACTCACAGCCCTGATGCCCCTGACTTTCAGCTGCAGGCCATGATTCAAGCAGCAGGGAAGCTGGTGCTGATTGATAAACTGCTCCCTAAGCTGATTGCAGGTGGTCACAAAGTACTCATCTTCTCCCAGATGGTGCGATGTCTCGATATCCTAGAAGATTATCTCATCCAGAGAAGGTGAGAACTTCTTTCAAAGCTGTGCATCAGATGCTGCAGGCAGTTCCTTTTTTTGGGTACCTTTTGATTCATTTAAAAATGATGTTTTAACAACAACAAAGCATTCAAACATGGAGAAAAGTAATCTCTTCCTAAAGATTGAAATTCAGAGTTAAATCCTGTGACCAAGTAGGCCCAATTTTAACTGCCTAAAGGGAATTTCACGGCCTCTGATATGGAGCCCTTGTTTTACTTAAAAGGTTAAGAAAATAATGCATTTACTTTTTTTTTTCTCCCTTAATAATGATGAGAGAAATACTACCTGGAAAGCATCACTGTATCAAGTTGCTAAAAGAGTGTAAGTTGACAGCTCACAAAAAAATTGGGTGTACTTTATGTCCTTTCTCAGCAAACCCTCTAAGGTTTTATGATACACTAGCTGTGGCATTCCAATCTATTTTCTTGTTCATACTCCTATAATTCCTTGAGCCTAAGTTCCATCACTCACACAGGTAAACAGTCTGTGGTGTTATGTTATATGGGTTGTTTTGATTCTGTGTGGACACTACATTTGTCACTTTATATAGTGGACTTTACGTTCCCAGTCACTGGGATACATCAATGATCCAATGATGATAAATGGATTTTTAAGAATTTGTACAATGATAAAAGACTTTTCAAGGTCATAGAAACTATTAGTTTAGGCATTGCTAAGTTTAAAGGAAAGCTTTGGTTTCATAAAGTAATCACAGCAAATCACAGTTGTCTTAAATATTCTGATCTTGAAAATCCTGTTAGGTGTTATAACATGTAATTGATAGAAAAAGTGTTAACAGAACTGACACATTCAGCAGTGGGATACGCTGACATTTAATGTGACATAAATCGTTCTCCAGAATCAAATTAGACCATAAAAGAATTCCTCAGAGTCCTACAGTGGAGGTCTTTAGGTAGAGAATTCTTGAGATGTGTATTATTTTTTTCTTTGGGAAAAGAAAAAATTTTTTCCTTTGGGAAGGTATGAGTAAATCAAAACTAACGCAATTTCATATTTTATAAATTTACTATAGATTAGGAACCCATTGCCAAAAACTTGTTTCTTATAAATATATTATCTAACTCTTCAAAATATATACAACTACTGACTCGCAGTTTGTTTTTTAAAATAACCTCCCCTGCAAAATGGGTAACAGTGTAATAAACAGACTTTTACCAAATACAGATGTCTCATAGCTCCCTTTTATGCTCTTTGTCCTTATCATCTATTGCTCATTTTGTTTTCAAATTATTTAAGTATTAAATTTCCTTTGAAAAGTCAGATATATATGACCTTACCACTGGCTCCAAGCTCCCACTCATACACAAGATGGAATATCTTTTCTATTTTGTGCACACAAACATTTAGTTTTGTCATCCATTTGTTAATATTCTACATTCTATTTTGTAGTTCACCTTTTTATTTAATATATCATGAGTTTTTTAAAAATTCATTTTCTGCAGTCTGATTTTGATGACACCATATGTTCCCAGTTTTTCAGGATTTTAAGGAACCCTGTAGCTGTCCCTTTAGGGTCATTGTGAATGTTTCCAGTTATTTCCTTAGGCTAAGTTCTGATGTACACTTTTAAAAGCACTTGATACATATTTCCAAAATACCTCTGGAAAGATATTGTTAGCTTTATGCCTTTCAACAATGTACGAGAATGCTTTCTCTCCCCTTGCTTTTTTCCCCCATACCCCACTTAATCTTAGCTAATTCAGTGAGCCAAAATTATGGTCTCTTAAGTTGTATTTCTGAATAATAATGAGAGTAAATATTTTTCCATATATATTAGCTATTTGCAGTTTTGCGTGTGTGAACTGCTTATTCGTGTTCTTCCATTTTCTGTTGCTCTTTGCCTTTTTATTATAAGAATTACTTGTTTACTTAAGAATATAGCATACTATTCCCTAGTATTGTTTTTTACTTTTTGTTTATGGGTATGATTTTTTTGTTTGTTTATCTTACTTTTAGAAGTTTCAAGTTTTCTAGTAGTCAAAACTCGCATTTTAAAACAGCTTTAAATAAACTTAAATGCTTATTTGTGCTTAAATTTAAGGTTAAATGCTTAAACTAATAGGCTTAAAAAGGCTTCCCCTCTCTCTCAACCACACACTCAAATAAATATTCTTAAGTATTTTCTTTACGTTTTTTTGGTGTGGTTTCTTCACCCCAGCTGCATCAAACAGGATTCTTCTGGCCTTAATATCATCATTAATTTTCTCTTTTTAATTTAGTTTTTATTCCAGCAAAGTTATACATGTACATATTTTAAAGAGCCAAATTATTTTGTTAGACTTTCAAAAAAGTACCTTTCCCAATAGCACCCTTCCCACCCAGCCCCAGAAACTATTACTGTAAACTCTTTATACTGTTTCTTTTGGTATTTATAGCTATACCTAAATAATGTTAGTACTTGTAATTTCTTGATAATTTTTAGTTTGGGGTATTACCTTTTCCCACTATGGAAGATAAGCATTTGTTTTCTCTCATTGCCCCTCCTCCCCACATGACTCCTGCAAACGCTAAGTGACAGCCCAGCCATCTAGTATGCTGCTTACAATTTTTTTCTTGCACAATTTTTTTTCCCCCTGAAACTAAAAATTCTTTTTTTATTTGATTGCCTGTCATTGTTTCCCTATGAAAACTTTGGTTCCAAAATTCACCTCGATTGTGTAAGTCTCCTCTTGTGTTCAAGCGTGTCCACTCCGTCTGCTCAGAGCCACCTCTGGTAGGACCACCCATGGTCACCCTCTCCGGCCTGGTGCTCTTCCCTCCTGCTAACATACCACCACCTGTGCTCTCCTGCCTTCCCACTGACACGTTTCTTTCCTTCCCTCTTGAATGAAATCTCCTCCTTGGTGGATCCCATGTATGGCCTCAGGGAACTTCTGAGGGAGGATGGATGATAAGTGAATGTTGATACTCCCTGGAATATCTTCAGTTGACTCTTCCTTGAGTAACACTTTGCCTGGGTTTGGGATTCTAGGTTAGAAGTAATTTCCCCACAGAATTTTGAGGGTTTGGTCCACTGTCTTCTAGCTTCCATTGTTGCTTCTTAGAAGTCCAAAGCCCTTGTGCTTCCTGGTCTGTGTATGTGACATGTTTTTTTCTATTCAGAAGCTTTGACTTTTCCTCTTTGTCCCAGTGCTCTGGAATCATACACTGAACTGTCCTTTGTATGGGATCCGTTGAACTGGCTACTGATCAGGTCTTTCTCAATCTGAGATCTATGTTCCTTCAGTTCTGGGGAATTTGTATTTTATCTTCCACTTTTTTCTCTTTGTGGACTCCTGTTATTTGTATGTCAGACCTTCTAGACCGGTCACTTGATTTTCTTTCCACTCTGTCTTACTATCTTTTACTACACCTTTGGTGGGATTCTTTCTTCTACTCTGTCCTCCCACCCCTAGGTTTTCATTTTTTCATTATGTAATTGTATTTTCAATTTCCTGGAATATTTTGTTCTCTAAAATACCAATTTTCATAGCATTCAACTGGTTGTTTCAGAGGTGCATTGTCTGCCTTTTTGAGATGAATCATCATAGAGGGATTTTGTTTTATTTTTTAATCTTCCTACAGTGTCTGTTTTCTCCAAGTCAGATTTTTTTTTTCTTTTTGTTTGTTTGTCTCCTTTTCATGTTAGAACTCTAGGTTGGCCTTTTTTTTTTTTTTTTTCCTTCTCCTTTCAGCACTTTTAAATGTTATTCCACTGTGTCCTGGCCCACGGTTTCTGATAAGAAGGTCTGTGGTCATTTAGGTTCCTGTTCCCTTGTATGTAATGTGGTGTTTTACCAAGATTGTCTTTTGATTTTTAACAGTTTGTGATGTGTGGCATTCATCCTGTGTGGATTTCATTGAGCTTCTTAAATTTGTAAATGTTTATCTTTCATCCAACTTTGAAGTGCTTGGCCAGTTCTCCTTCAGTTTCTTTTTTTTCCTTTTGCTCCATTCTTTTGTTTCTTTGTGAGACTGCAATCACCTGTATGTTTGACCTTCTCGTATTGTTCCACAGTCCATAGGCTCTATTCTTTTATTTGTTTCAGTCTGTTTTTAATTCTTTTATCTGTCTTCTGATTCTTTTCTCTGTCAGTTTCCGTTGTGCTAATTACTACACCCATCCAGTGCTTTCTTTTAGAGATTGTACTTTAGTTGTAAGCTTTCCATGTGATTCTTAACTTTTGTGTTCCTTTGCTGTGATTTCCTATCTTTACTATATACATTCTTTCCCTGAGCATAATTGTAATAGCTGCTTTAATTATAACATGTTAGACTTGACACCTTAATAATGGGTCATGTTTCTCCTTTTTCTTCACACAAGTTTGTTGCATAATTTTGGTGTTTCCCCCTGAACATTGCGAATACTTTGTTGTGGAGATGCAAGATTCTGCTCTGGTACTGTGAAGATGGCGAGTTTGATCTGGAGGCAGTTCACTAGGGGAGACCCAGAATGTACATCCTGTCAGTGTCTCTGGTTGGCAGCAGCTGCAGTCTCAGCTGAGCTGCCTTCAGCCTCCTCAAGTATGTGTAAGTTGGAGAGATCAGCCAGTCTAGCTAGTGTTTGGTAGTCTGTAGCCAGAATTTGGGGTTCACTGTCTCTGTGTCTCTACTTTCAGTAGATCCCTTCTCACCCTCTGGCAGTACTCATTGCCCTAGATTCCTTCCTCTGGTGCCTCTGGTCCAAAAGATAGTGGCTTTTTATCAAGTTTGTAGCTGCCTTGCTCCTCTGCCACCATAATGGTGGCTTTGCCTTTGGCCAAAACTACAAATTTCTGTTTCTCTCCAGAATCTGCCTCCTTTCCTCAACTTTCCAGTTGTCCTCTGATTGGTTTTCCTGTTTACTTGTGGGTTTTTGTTTTGTTTGTTTTGTTTTTTTTGTATATTGTCCATTTTATGGTTGTTACTTGCTGGAGGGTTGATGTGTTAGGACCTTCCCACTCCATTCCAGAAGCAGAGACTCTGTGCTTCAGATCATAGGCTCTCCTATATGTGAACACTGTCCATTCAGCAGGAACGTCCCAATGTCTATATTTCAAGGTGTCTTTCTTCTCTCTTCTGCCTATAAGATGGGAACTTGATTGTACTGGGAGCCAATTGTGGTGAAGGGATGGAGAGAACTAGGGAATTCTCAGTCTCTAGCTCTTCCCTTTTATCAGTATAGTACCTCTAACTGTGGGGTAGAGCGAGTTACAGGTCTTCTGTTTACCCTCTGGCTGGAGTGGGTGATCTATAGGCTGATACTTTCACAAATATTCAGCTGTTCCTCTGTTTTAGACTCTTTGCTTCCCCATTTTCAGGATTACCTGGTGCCACCAGTGCCCGATCCCTTTGGATATTCTGCAATATTGAATTAAGTTCTTTCTTTTCTTTTTTCTTTTCTTTTCTTTCTTTCTTTCCTCTTTCTTCTTTCTTTCTTTCTTTCTTTCTTTCTTTCTTTCTTTCTTTCTTTCTTTCTTTCTTTCTTTCTTTTCTTCCTTTCTTCCTTTCTTCCTTTCTTCCTTTCTTTTTCTTTCTTTCTTTTGTAGGCTCCATGCCCTGCGTGTGGAGCCCAACATAAGGCTTAAACTCAAGACCCTGATATCAAGACCTGAGCTGAGATCAACAGTTGGACGATTAACTGACTGAGCCACCCAAACACTCCTAAATTCAGTTATTTCTCACTTGAGAATCTTTAACTGAATTTCTTTGATTTTTTTTTTTAACATTTCAAATCTTTAGTCTTTCTGTAATTTTGGTAAATGGTGGAGATCTAATTTACTTCCAAATGTGTCTAATTTTTTATCATTATAGTACATCTTTTCCTCCAGTCATATAAAATATTGTCCATAAAATATACTGAGATACTATCTATGCAGGGTGTGTGTCTTACCTTTGTATTCTTTGTATTTCTACTCCTTTACTCAGGTATTATTGTAGGTAAATTTCAGAGTTACTCTTTTTTCATCTATCCCCAACTACAGGGATCCCTGGGTGGCGCAGCGGTTTGGCGCCTGCCTTTGGCCCAAGGCGCGATCCTGGAGACCCCGGATCGAATCCCACGTCGGGCTCCCGGTGCATGGAGCCTGCTTCTCCCTCTGCCTATGTCTCTGCCTTTCTCTCTCTCTCTCTCTCTCTGTGTGACTATCATAAAATAAATAAAAATAAAAAAAAAAAATTTAGTTATCCCCAACTACAGAAAAAAAATATATGTGTATGTGTATACACACATACGCATATTTGTATTTCTACATCTATCCATTTGCTGGGATTTGGTTGGCTTTTACACATTTAGTAGAACAGGATTGATATCTTTTCAGTACTAAAGAACCTGATACTCTGCACATATTCAGGTCTTTTATATACACTGTTGTTTTCAATAAATATTTATGAGGTACCTGCCTTGTGTTAGAACCTCTGTAGGTGTTAGGGCATGGTGAACAAACCAACATGGCACCTAGAGTCATGTTGCCAAGTCCTGCATGTTTCTTACTTTGAGCCTAATCTGTATTCTATATGTGTATAACTATTGTGAATGGGATTTTCTTTTTTTCATTCCTTGTTTTCCAGCTAGTTATTGCTGAGAGATGAGAAAGTTTTTCATTTCCCTTCAGGCCTTCTGAGGTCAGCATTTCCTGTTGTGCCAAAAATGCATCACCGCCCCCCCTCCCCAAAACAAAGCACACAGGTTTTCCAGACTGCCACCTGCTTCTTGTTGAAATTTGACAGTGACTGAGAATTACAGTTTGATGAGCCACATAAACTCCCAGGGACTTTGTTCAAAATACAGTTGACGCAGAGGGTTAATTGCTACACTGATGTGTGTTATGGAAAATTTTTTGATGTCTGATTTCTTCATTCAGACTTACTAGCCCTCAAGATCTTCTTTGTTCTCGAGCCTCGATGCCTCTCCAGCTGTCAGTTTGGTTTTGTTCCCGTTTAATTTCATGCCATATTCTCATACTGGGGTAAGGGCATAGCCAAGGGATCTGGCTCAGAAGGGAGTGGGTGAGGAACAGTTTAAGAGAAGTCACATAATGGGATAGATTTTTAGCTTTGTGTTCTTTGAGAGCACTCCCTCAAAACTGAATGAATAATAGAAATGAGAATTAATATTCCAATCATCCTGCACAATTTCTAAAGCTGTTGTTATGTCATAGCTTGCAGAACACTATAATTGTATGGGAATTTTTCCCCTGGGTGGTGGTTGAGTTATAGCATTGCTATTTATTGGTTTCTCCTTGTCCTTAAAGCTGTGCTAATTCCCTGCCTCCCTCAATCCATGGGCATCTAGCTCCTCTCTGATAGCTGGGGAATCCTTGGTGCCTTCAGCATTAATCGTCCTCATGCGATGGAGGTGGTGGCAACTCCTGTTTAATTGGATCTCAACCTTGTCTTCTGACTCCAAATCCTGTGCTTCTTCCATTGCATCAACCATATGCCCAGAATTCTGAGTACTGGTATCAAAACCATGTCAGTACCTAGAGTTTCTTCTGCCAATTTCCACTAGAGTTATCAGGTCTAATTTACCAGTGTTTCTTATTTTATCCTTTAATTTTCTCTTTTAAGTTTTTCAGGCAGTCTTTCCATCCTCCTGCATTGAAATGTAGGATACATTATGAAGGCCATATAGCAAACTGGTTAAGAATGTGGACTTTGAGTTAAAAGGATCTCAGTTCAGCTCACTCACCTGCTCAATGACTGAGGGGAATTTCATTGTTTTTGTTTTTGAAGTTTCCTCAGATATACAGAGGGGATGATAATAAAACCAGCCCTTAGGATTGTCATGAGACGTAAATGGGATGGTACATATCAAGTTATTATTCCTGTGACTATTAAAAATAGTAATGACCATTATACCTAACTGCCTTATGGTTTTGTAGAATCCAGACATAGAACCCTTTGCTTTTATCTTAGACACAAGCTCTTCCTACTCTACCTTTATTAAGTCACCACCTCCTGTTTTATTTGCTACCATAGTACCACATATTATACTGACGTCCATTACATTAAAAAAGAAGAAAAAGGGGAAATCTACACCTGTAATTCCAGGTGTTGATGCACTGTGGCTTTGTGGAAGGAAGACGTATTTTCAGACTTGGTTCTTTGCTTCATATGTGTCCCTTAGAGGCCTGTGTTGGTCTGGTTTCTCTATATGGATTTTCCTTTTCCTCAAGGAAGTTAGGATTATGTTGCTCGCTCTGTTTTCTAGAGCCATCCCCACACAGAGTTGTCTACCCTAGAGTGTCTATCCTTATTCTCTTACTGGTTATTCATCTGATGTTTTAGAAATCTGATTTCCCAAACTGTGGGCTACCGATAAGGTTTTTGTTAGGATTCATGTTCTTTAGGTGCAGGGTGACTTAGTCCTTTTGTTATTTTCCTTTTCGTTCTGCTTTACCAGCCAGTTTCTGCTTGTTGTTCAGGATTGGGCCTTGGGTAACATCCCCTTGTGAATTTATTCATCATCAGGGTACGTAAGAAAAGAGTAAGGTATCAGCAGCTGTCCATATTGCTACTTTATTGATTCTGTATTAATCACATGATTCCATCACGAAGATGCCTTCTGTGTATTTAAATTGGATGGACAGATAGTAACACACTCCCATAGCAGTTTCAGTTTTGTTCTCCTTCCTTTTATCCTCTTCCCCATTATGCTTTCCGCCCCTGTTTCCACACAGGTGTTTGCCTTCTTAATGATAGCCAGCTGTACTTCCTTATTTTCTCTCCCTCTAAGAAGTCCTCAGTTGTCATCCCCTGCCCCCAACACAGCTCATATCCTTCTTGTGGATATGTGTGGAAGTGTGCTGCCCAGGAGAACTGACGGGCTGAAGATGACCAGCCCAGACGCACAAGGACTGCCTGTTGGTACAGTCTGCTTACCATTCTCAAGTTACCCCAAAGCAGCTACACACTGATTTGAACTTTGATTCCTTATTAAGAGCACTACATAAAGTAGACAGTTGAGGCTTTTATGTGTTTTTCCTGGTCTTCTTAGTAGATTCAGTGCAAATAAAAACTGGGAAATACTGGAGAATAAGTTGTTCAGGCTGTGGGGGTTGTTATTTTATGTTTACAGTTCTTCTAGACCTTAGTTTGTGGCTGATATTTTTGTTTTGGTTTGGTTTTTGTTTGCCTGTTTTGGGGGGGTACGTTTTGCAGCGCAGTCTCTGGCGTCTGCCCTGCTGCCTATGTGGGCGGGAGGGATTCCTTGCAGACTACTCTCATTTGGTCTACATTTAGAAGTGAGGGATTTAAGGCCGTGGGTCAACAGCTTCCTGCGTTGTTTGCTGTTCTTCATTGAAGTATGATTAACACCTGGGCTTTCGTTCATTTGGGTCCCCTCAGATACACCTATGAGCGAATTGATGGGCGAGTACGGGGAAACCTGCGCCAGGCAGCCATCGACCGGTTCTGTAAGCCAGACTCAGACCGCTTTGTCTTTCTTCTGTGCACCAGAGCGGGAGGCCTGGGCATCAATCTCACAGCCGCCGATACCTGCATCATATTTGATTCAGACTGGAACCCACAAAATGACTTGCAGGTAACCACTAGGATGATTGCTGTTTGCCTTAGCTGCCCCTGCATCTAAGAACATCATGATGGGGCCCGGCTTGCTGTAGAGTGTCTGCTGTGTTCATGCTGTGGTATCAGCTGGACAGCAGGCTTAGGGCCTCGGGCAGGGGTGAACGGAATAAAAAGTCAATGTCGACCTTTCCCACTAATCAGGGAGTGGTTCTTTCTTTTTGCTTTAAACCGAATGGTTTTTCCCAGTGGTGGCCTCCAAATATAGAACTACTGTTTATTTTTATTATCTGACATAAAGAAAAATATTAAGCTTAACTAGTTCTCTAGTTTTTGATAATATAGAGTGATTCAGGCATTTTCACTGGTTGGTTTCTTAGATGGTCATATGTCCTGTACAGTAAAGGAGACAGGTAACCCAGAATTCCATTGTGTGGCCAGGTGATAGGCACTCCCTAGTTCATTTGCTGTCAACTTAGTACTGCATATTAGAGTTTATATGTGCTCAATTGAGTGAATTTGCAGACATTTTTTTTAGTTTTAACTAAAAAATTAAATAATTGGTGGCTTTAAAAGATTATCATAAAGATTAGAGTTAATACAGTTTTAAAAAATAAGCATAAATAAACAGGAAAATGACAGAGCTAACAGTTCTTTGGGTCAGAGTCCTTCATCTGCCCTGTTTGAAAGTAAAAAAAATGACATTCTGGCCACATTGGACAGTGTGTCAGCCAGAAAAGATCTGACGTGTCAAGAATCCCATTTCTAGATTTACATCCATTTTCACAAATGATAAACTTCACCCTAATCATATATTGTATCATGGGATATTTGTTAATACTAGGATTGTGAGTATGCAGTGGGGAAGGTGGTAGTGGCTCAAAACCTTTTTCATGATACAGATGATTGATAAAAGAAGCTTAGAGGCTTCTGTGTCACAAAATTGAAGGATATCCCCTCAAGGGACACTGTAAGGGATACCAGAAAAGGAGCTCAGCTGGGGGGTTTTTGGGCTGCTGCCTGATCTACTGCTTCACACATTCTGCTTTGCCTTTTTCATTTAATGAGTTTCCAAATAAGATTTTGTTTGAAGAAAACAGTCTACTAGTTGGAAAAATGGCACTCTAAATTATTAAATTGGTGACAATTGACTAAAGTTCAGGGGAAAAAATCATTTGTAAAACAAACTGTGTGGCACTGTGTTCAATGTACAGCTTCAGAGAAAACCAGTGGACACGACTAGTTCCCCATCAGGCCTTTCTACTGGTGAAGGGATATTTGGATCAAAGGTGAGTTGCTACATATAATGAATAACCACTTTTTAAAAGAATAATGTACTTGATACTGACATAAAAATAAGCAAAAACTAATATTTGATTAGGTAACTAGCGAGAACCTAATTAGGATAGTGATATAGATCAGGTGGTGGGAAGTTATTGCCTATTGGTTGTCTGGCTTGAAGTAGTTTTATTGGAATACAGTCATACCCATTGTATACATATTACCTCTAGTGCTGCCATGTTACAGTGGCATAGTTGAGTATCACAACAGAGACCATATTTACTATTATAATAGAAGTTTGCTGACTCTGATACAGATGAACCCTTAAGTCCTTGCCACCTGTAAAGTTCTCTGCTCCTTTACAGTGCTCACCTGACAGCCTTGTTACCTGGGAGAATGATGGTATGAGAAGCTGAAATTGGGTGGGTAATTTGAGGGCATGATAGCTAGGCATGTCTGGGGGAATTTCCAGGGTGAGGGGATTGGAAGCATGGGGCTGGCATTTGGAGGCAGGTCATGGTCAAGGCAAGGATTTGGGGATGCCATGCTTCATCTAGGTGAAATCCTGGACATTACCAATTGCAAATAGGTGCCAATGCCAAGAGCTGGAACTAGCAAGAATGAGAGTGGTGGAGCCTGGTAGGGAAGATGAAGTCATCTGAGGTGATCGATTTGTATGCCTAGCAGCCAGAGGGGGTGGGTGGGGCTGTCCAGAATTGGGGTCTCAGGACAAGGGAGAGGCTTTGGAAAAGCTGTTTTTAATATCTACTGCTGGGGAGCTGGCAAGAGATGAATAAAAGGAATAGCAGCAAAGTCAGATGGAAATTGGATCACGTGAGGCTTTTAGTCTTCTGGGTCAATTTCTGAACTTAATCTAATGCTCAGTCTCAGTGGAGAAACAGACCACCAGCACTCCGGGCCATCCAGGGTGGGACCTTGAACCAAGAATGTGGCAGAAGGTAAATGAGTGAGGGTGTCAGTGGTGACAGCAGCCCCAGGTGCAAGTTAGAGTTAGAATTCCTCAACTCTTGGGCTCCCAGACTGGCCACCGAATCTTCTGGTCTGGTCCTACTGCTGTCTGCTCTATTGTTGTTGTTGTTGTAAAAGTTTTGTACTTAGAGGGAACTGTCCTATATTTTTAAAATATTGGCCAGACTGGGTAGAAATTAAAGAATTGGGAAGAGTGATGTTAGGGCAAGGAAGCCTGATCAGTGCAGTCTTTGTGGGGAGTGGGATCGGTTGTGAAGAACACATGAGTGAAAGGGAAGTCTAGTTCTGAGTTGCCCACAGAGATGGAGCAAGGTTGTGTACTTAGTTGGTGTAGGGAGGAGCCCAGGGGCTGGAGGCTTCCTGCAGAATGGTACACACTCAATATACATGCTCTCTCTTCCACATGCCCTTGTACTATGTGCCATAAATATGATGTAGGGGACAGAGTCTGGGTACTGGAACCTTGAGACCTTCATGTTGTTCCCAAGACTACTGCTAAGTTCCGCTGTGAACATCAGTGCAATGCATTCCTAAGCCTAACAGTAGGAAACAATGAGACTGTCTGTTCCCTGGTACTATCCTTGCTAGTTACATCATGTTGACCTACACATATTCATTCACACAAGGGTACATAATCTCATATTTTTTGTAAAATGAATGAAAGCTTTCAGTCATCTCTAGTTCTTTATGGTTATTGAAGAACCACAATTCCTGCTCTGATAGATGATTGTATTTCTTTTGGAAGATGGCCTTGGCACAGAACATTTATCTGTGTGTGGATTGAAATGTGTCCTGCCTGATACAAATGTCAGGGCCACAGAAAAGAGAATCTCATAAACAGGGCCTTATGCCTTACCCTACTGGGATTTCATCCTGGCTTCAGAGGTCTGAGTTCAGATGATAGAACATGTGAGTATTCACTCTGGTCTCGTAAAATGTGGAAAGATCTGGTGCAGTCCATGGTTATCCCCAGGCAAACTAGCATGGGAAAGCAGTGCCAATGCTGGGACACTGTTTCTTGACTGATCGAAGGAAGACCCTCTCAGAGCCTTGAAAGGGAAGCCTACCTGACTAGAAGAGGCCTGAGGCCCTGAGGCAGGTCTGTGGACAAACCAGCTTCTGTAGCTGGAGAACATAGCTCCTTTCTCTGAGAAGTCAGCTAAAAGTCAAGGAGCACTGTTACCTTTTCTGGTGCTTTTTCATTATTATTATTAAACACTCATTCATCTTTTTCTTCTGATCACATTGGTGGGGTTTTCTGTGCTTTAGGGGTAAAATTAGGCTTAGGAATTGCTAGAGATGTTTTTTTTAAATCTAGGTCTTCATGAAACAAATGACATCAAGTGTCATATGCTGTTTCCTCTGGTCTTACTAGAGCCTGAGGAGTTCAGTACATTCTATCTTCCCACAGGCCTAGATCTTAACCAATTAAGGAATAGACACAGAAGTACTATGGCGGATCAAAAGGTGAGCTTTCAGGGTGCCTGGGTAGCTCAGTCAGTTAAACATCTAACTCTTGATTTCAGCTCAGGTCCTGATCTCAGTGTGGTAAGATTGAGCCCTGCATCAGGCTCTGTGCTCAGTACAGAGTCTGCTTGAGATTCTCTCTTTCTCTCTCTCATAATAAATAAAATCTGAGGGGGGAAAAGAAGATGAGCTTTAGTAAATTGTATAGGTGGATTAGATGATATAGCTTGACCTGTAGCCAGAATGAGGCTCCCTCAGACTCCTGTCCTTGCATACCCTCATCCCAAGGCGAACCTTCCCGCAGAGAACTGCTGGCAGGCATAGAGTTGAGGAGAGAAAAAAGCAGCGCTGAAGAATTGCACCTGTGTCAGAGGTGAACCAACTCGAGGTCCCTTTAATAGGCAGATCTTCCCTAGAGGTATCAGGTGAATGCACATCCTCTCTCAAACCTTGAACATGTCTGTTTAGATTCAGTGCATATAAGGAAATCGAGTGTGAATTCCCATGTTCTCACCTTCACTCAGGAGGCACAGCCGGGATCCAGTCCTGGCACATCAGGGTTCCTGGAGCACTGAGGTGAAGAAACGGCAAAGGGTACTCAGAGTAGCCTGAGAATGAAAACAAGCAGTGAAAAGCGGGTTTCTTTCCTTCTGGTTTACAGGAAGTCAGCAGTGCTGCTAGCTCTGAGGGCAGAGGTGGGCCTGAGGAAGTAGCAGGGTACCACAGGTCTCACAGAGTCCACCAGCACCTGGCTTTCTCATTGCCCTGTGACACCTCAGATGCTCCTCCGGGAACTTTTTGCTCTTTCAGACCAGATTTCCTGAGGGTTGGATAGGCCTTGGGGTAACCGTGGTGGAGCTGCATGGTTCCTTGTCGCTCTTGTTGATAAGGTCCCTAAAGGGAAGGTTCAGAAAGCATGAGAGCAGGGCTGCTGGCAGTGGGCATCGCCACAAGGGAATGCCACAACTGCCTGTCCACAGCATTTGGGAAGGGAGAGGGAATCCAGCCTGAGGAACAAGAGCCCCTTCCATGGTCCGCTCTAGGGGCCTGATGCACTATTACAAAAGAGAGAGTTTCTGGTCCCCTTGGCCTCTTCCTCCACTGCCACACATTGCTGGCACCAACTCTGTTAGCAGTATGTAGGCCTGGAACTCAAAGGGCTAAATTCTACTGGCTTTACTTTTCTTTGCTGGAAGAAAGTTGAGAGTTTGTGAACGTTCTGTTACGTGGTCCATTCTTTCAGTATTTGCTGAATACTGGGATGTGCCAGGCACTGTTCAAAGGGTTGGAGACACAGCAGTGAGCAAGACTAGTGGTTAGTGCTCTTCGTCAAAGTTTCATTTTAGTGGGGTGACAAGGGAAACTGAATGAGGTACAGACTGCATCCTTGTTACAGAGAAGTAAAACAGACTCAGAGGATGAGAATGGTGTCAGTTTGCCCTGTCCTAGAGAGTGATCTAGGAAGGCTTCTTAAGAAGATGACATCTGGAGCAGAGACCTAGGTGAGGGGCAGGATCTCAAATCTGTGATCAGAAGGAAGAATGTTTCAGACCAAGGGAACAGAAGGTGGGAATGAGCACAGGTGGTGCTCCTGAGACAGGTGGAATAAGGCACTTACTGTACAGCAGCGGCCACAAATAAAGTGAGCCAAGTTTTTGAGTATGCTCCTGTGTCTCCTTCCAGTTGCTGCTCTCTTTCACTCCCCACCTCTTTTTTGGCTCCCCCAAAGGACCCTTTCCCCATGCTGCCAACTTTTCTCTCCTTCCTATATTCAGCTGGCTCTTGACTGACTTACTGAAACATTGATTGAGCCCCACACAGCAGGCCAGGCCCTGGGGAAACAACAGCGCTCAGGACTTTGGTTTGGGTGACTAACTGAGCTACACAGTAGAAATGGAATGGGCAGGTGTCTGCTATTTCCCAAAAATGTTTACATTTTAAGAGGGGATGATACCTTTTCCAAAGGAATAAATCTGGAGCCAGAAACTTCCTATTCCAAAGCAGGCCTGCAAAGGAAATAGTTAAGGGAGGGCAGTGTCCAGTACGCCCTGATTCCTCCTGCAGGAAGAGCCCCTAAGTCCTCTTTTGCGTGAGTAGTTGGCCTGTGAAAGCAGACTTTTTAGAGTGCCAGAAGAGATGTAAAATTGCTGTGCCTGAAATCAAATACTTGGGCAAAGAAATAGGCTAGGAAGCTATGCCAGTGCGTTAGGTGTGGTTGGGCTCAGCTGTGACTATAGGCATTTGTTTTTGCTTATCACTGAGGACCAAGTAGCATTGTAAAGTATTAAAGAAAATGTACTTTTTAAATACAGGTAATGGGGACACCTGGGTGCCTCAGTAGTTAAGCTTCTGCCTTCAGCTCAGGGTGTGATCCCGGAATTCCAGGATTGAGTCCCGCAATGGGCTCCCTACGAGGAGCCTGCTTCTCCCGCTGCCTAGGTCTCTGTGTCTCTAATGAATAAATAAAATCTTTAAAAATAAATAAAATCGGTAATGATTCAAAAAAGTAGATATAGGTCAAGAAAGAAGTTAACATTATGCTTGGTTCTTTGTACCAACTATTTAATTTTTATGTAATTGTAAAGATGTGGTACAAGATTGTGCCAAATTCTAGATCTGAAACTGACATGAGGGCTGGTATCAATTGGAAATCTGTCACTGTTCAATTCAGCTACTCCCCAGGACTTCTTCCCATTGTAGTCATTGGGATCTGCGCCTGGTTGTTTGTTTGTTTTTAATTTTCTGAACGTCACTACTTGTTTCTTGTAGGCCTATCTTTGTTCACCTCAAATGTATTAAAGTAAGCAACAAACTGAGCCTGCATATCATGCAGGAGAGCATGTGAGCTCTGGAATTTTCCCATGGTGCTCCCTGCCCCCTCCTCATGGCCTACTCTGGAGGTTCTGTATTTGTGCCTTTGCTGAGGATTTCATTTGGACATTTGGACTTCATCTCAGTCACTGCCCTAGTTCTGAGTGTTTCTCTGTTTACCACGTTGTTTTGTGTGAGTTCTCATTAGGGAAATAAGGACTGTCATTGAGATTTAACTGTAACAGGATGAGTATCTTACATGTGACAGGACTTCATCCTGTTGTCTTTCAGGTAAACCATCTTGGGAGAGCATGTAGCTATCTTCTGGTGTCATTTAGCTGCTTGTGACCATGCCCCATGCCCTGCCGCCACCCCACCCCCACCACCCCCATCCTGAGACAGGTTGGTTTTTCTCCATTAACAAGAATCCTGGAGACAGGTAGTCCAAGGTCAGGTGGCTTTATAGTGTCCTCTGAGTCCCAGATTCCTTCTCTCTTTCTGTTCCACCATCCTCAGGGAATATGGTTTACATCCTCTTTGTTCCAAGATGGATACTTCGTACCTTAGGCAGGAAAGATAAGGAAGGAAGGTATGATGCATTTTTCAGGAGAGCAGAACTTTTCCAGATATCCCAATAGACTTCTGCATCTCCTCAATCAGGCTGTATTCCCTTGTCATCCCTGGGAGGCTAGAGGTGGTTGCAGGTGGACACATTGCTGCCCTCTACAAGTATCCGGGTTCTGGGATTGAGGAATAAGGGAAATATGGATACCAGGAAGGTAATTAGCGGTGTCTGCAGTTCTCCTGTATTGGACTTTTGCTCAATACATTTCTAAATTCCCTCCTCTTATAATTTACCTTCAACATCAGATGAGCCAGAGAAAGAAAATCAGTGTCAGTACTTGTGGCCACATATTATTCATGCTATGCAGGTTTCATAAACCATATTAGTTACCTTGATCACTTCCTTTGTTTGCTGATTATCCATCAAATCTTCTTCCTCAATAGATCTGCCACTAAAGGTACCAAAAATAGATGTGGCAACTAACTGTAATAGCCAAAGGCCCAACAACTGAGTTGTCTAGCAATAGAAGACTGACTAAGCCATGGTATTTTCAACTTGATAAAAGAATGAGGAATGTCTCTATATACTGCTATGGAATCATCTCTTGAGTATATTGTTGGGTGGGGGGAAAAAGATAAGGTGGAAAAAGTATGCATAGTATGCTAGCATTCATCTAAAAAAGCTGTGTGGGTCTTGCTTCTTCCTGCCCTGCCCCCCAAATGAAAGATAAAACAAACAAACAAACAAAAAAACACTTTATTTTTAAATTGTTACCTGTAGGGGGAGCGAGGGAACAGGATGGAAGTGACAGAGATAGAAGCTACTTTTTTCAAACATGCCTTTTTGTATATTTGACTTTGGAACCGCCCTAAGTATTTTATAACATTATAAAACAAAATTAATCTTTAAAAACTTTTTATTCTCCGAGGTGCCTGGGTGGCTTAGTCAGCTAAGCATTCTGACTCTTCACTTGATCTTAGCCAAAAGGCCAACAAGCAATAAGCATTCTGACTCTTGATCTCAGCTCAGGTCTTTGATCTCACAGTCGTGAGTTCAGACCCTGCATTGGGCTCCACACAGGCATGGACCCTACTTAAAATAAAAAAAGAAAGAAAGAAAGAAAAGAAGAAGAAGAATGTTAAAAAGCTTTTTATTCTAAAATAATTTTAAACTTTAGGGCAACTCCGGTGGCCCAGTGGTTTAGGGCCGCCTTCAGCCCGGGGTGTGATCCTGGAGATCCGGGTGTGATCCTCGAGTCCCATGTCAGATTCCCTGCGTGGAGCCTGCTTCTCCCTCTCTCTCTCTGTCATGAATAAATAAATAAAATCTTTTATAAAAAATTTAAACTTTAAAAAAGTTGCAGAATAGTGCAGATTTCTAGGACTCTTCACCCAGTTTTCCTTAATGTTAACATTTCATATAACCAACCGTAGTCTAATTGAAACCAAGACATTAACATTGACACAATCTATAGACCATATTCATATTCCTCCAATTTCCTGCAAATGTTCTCTTTCTGATCAGGGATCCAATGCATGTTCTCAGATTTCCTTTACAAGTCCTGATTCCTTGCCTCCTTCAATTTGCAGCAGCACCTGTCTTTCCTTGACTTTCATGACCTTGACACTTTTGAAGGATACTGACCAGCTAATCTCTCAGTTTGTGTCTGCCTGAGGTTTTCTCATGATCAGATTTGAGGTTACGAATTTTTGGCAAGAATATCCTAGAAGTGATGTTATGTCTTCCTCACTGCATCGTTTTGGGGGTACATGGTGTTAATACATCTTCTTGTGATGTTAACCCTTGATTACTTGGTCGAGGTGGTGTCTGCCAGGTTTCTTCACTGTAAAGGAACTATTTTTATCTTAAACTTAATCAGTATCTTGGGAAGAGATATCTTAGGACTCTATAAATACCCTGTTTCTCACCATACTTTCACCTGTTAATTTTAGTATCAATTAGTAGTTCTTGCCTTCAACAATTACTACCATGGGGTTTGGTTCCTCATAACTTTCTTTTTCAGTCATTTCTTCCACACTTATTAATTGGAATTCTACTGTAAAGAATAGCTGTCCTTTATCCCCATTTGTTTTTTATGCCAGTATAGACTCGTTTTATTTTTGGGCTATAGTCTCTTACTCTCATTATTTATTTTGTTGTTCATACTTGGTCATTAGGAGATCCCTCAGGTTGTCTCCTGTGTCCTTTTGACATGCTCCCATCAGGTTATTTATTTGCTTATTTATATTTTCTTGGTTGAATAAATTTTTTAATTTAATTCAATTAATATATAATGTATTAGTTTTAGAGGTAGAAGTCAATGATTCATCAGTCTTATATGTTACCCAGTGCTCCTTACATCACATGCCCTCCTTAATGTCCATCACTTCCTTACTTTCTGGTACCACAAGATGTTCGGGTTCATGTTGCATTTTTCCTGCCACAGCCATAGAACTGACAGTTCCTCCAAGGATCCCTGGTTCCTTTTATTTTTTTAATTTTTTTTTTTATTTTTTAAAGATTTTATGTATTTATTTCAGAGAGAGAGTATGAGCCAGGTGGGGGGAGCAGGACAGAGGGAGAGGGAGAAGCAAACTCCCCAAAGAGCAGGGAGCCCAAAGTGTTGCCAACCCCAGGACTCTAGGATCATGACTTAAACTGACTGAGCCACCCATATGCCCTGCTGGTTCCTTTTATTCAAGAATGCCATTTAGTTAAGTGTCCAACCCGGGCCATGATCTCAGGGTCCTGGGATCAAGCCCTTGACTAAGGGCATGGGTGATTCCCTCTCAGCGGAGTCTGCTTGTCTCCCTTTTCCTTTATCCCTCCCCCTGCTCACTCTCTCTGTCTCTCTATCTCTCTCAAATAAATAAATCTTTAAAAAAAAAAGAATGGCACTTAGCCACCAAGATCTGGCTACTAGGAGTGCCCAATGCTTCTAGAGTATTATTGCTTCTAGACTCTCTAAGCAGACAGAACTAGGAAACATATGTATGCATGTATATTGACACAAGCACTCAAACCACACATCTGTACTTTCCCATACTGTCCACCCACAGTGAGTTCCTGATTCCAATCCAACAACATAGGATTCACTCCGGCCTTCCCCTCTTCCTTCTTTTTAACTCCTTTCTCTGGCTGTGAGAAGTTTTATGATAACACAGTATATTTACTCGTATGTTCAATCCTAGTATGTACATAAAGTAGTTGCAGAATTCCTGACCCATATTCTGTGAAACAAATTTACCAGCATATAATATTGAACTGTAGTAGTGGGTTGGTTTTTTGTTTGTCATTAGTCTTTCGGTATATAATCAAAATACCATTGTCCAAAGTTACTTGGTTTGGTTTTCTTCTTTCTTAACTCCCTTCATTGTGTTTAAGTTAATGTGGGGCCAGGGGTCATTGGTAGTCAATCCCTAAAATGCAGAAGCAAAATAAAACCATTAAATATAGCCATATATCAAGTGGATAGTGTAACCCCAAGAGAGAAATTATTTCAAATGTTTGTATTTAATATTTTTGACATTTTCATTTTGATATAATTTTAGTTTGCAATTTCAGTATAGCCTTTATCCAGATTCACCAACTTTTATTTTATTTTATTTTTTTAATTTTATTTGACACACAGAGCACAAGCAGGGGGGAACGGCAGAGGAGGAGGGAGGCTCCCCACTGAGCAGGGAGCCTGATTTGGGGCTCAATCCCAGGACCCGATGATCATGATCATGACCTGAGCCAAAGGCACATGCTTAACCAACTGTCACCCAGGCTCCCCAAGATTCACCAACTCTTTACATTTTGCCCCCATTTACTTTATCATTTTACCTTCTAGCTCCCCTACCTCTCTGAGTATATACATAGACTTAAACACATGTGTGCACACACCATTTTTTGTCTGAACCATTCAGAATAAGTTGCCCCCAGCACTTCAGTGTGTAGTTCCTCAGTGCAAGGACATTCTCTTCTATAACCACAGTTTAGTTCTCAGAATCAGGAGATAAGAAAACGGCCTTCAATCCACAGTCTGTATTCAGATTTAGCTTTTATTTCAGTGTCCTTTTATGGCCACTCTACCCCTGGTCTGAGATCCATCCAGTTCAGGAGCACCCATCACCTTACTGACCATATCTCTTTAGTCTCCTAGAGTTGGAAGAGTTCCTCTTTCTTTTTCTTTTATAACCTTATGTTTTTAAGGACTGCGGGCCAGTTCTTATACAGATTATCCCTCAATTTGTGTTTGTATTTCCTCAGGATTGGATTCAGGCTTAGTAATACCACTGAAGTGATATGTCCTTCTCAGTATATCACATCAGAAGGAACGTAATATCTGTGTGATAATATGTGCTTGGATATCTTCGTTAAGGGGTATCTGCCAGATGTCTTCACTATAAAGTTGCTGCTTTCCCTTTAAAATTAATAAGCAGTTTTGGAAAGATACTTTGAGACCGTGTAAATAAATATCCTATTCCTCATCAAAGTTTCACCCACTGGTTTTAGTTTCCATTGATTAATTTACCTGAATCAGTCAGCACTGTGATGGTTGGCAAGGGGTGATTTTCTAAGCTTTGTTACTCAAACTCTGTTAGTCACACTCTACTATAAGAAAGAGTGTTCCTTTTTCTCCCATTTATTTATGTCATTATGTACTCATGAGTTCTTTTTTTGCGTTCAGTGGGTTATATTCTACTACTGTATTTATTTTGCTATTTGTAGCATCCTGGACATAGCCAGTGGTAAACCTCTGCAAGTTGGAAGTGTTATTTGGGTATGTCTCCATATTTCTTTGTGCTCTTCCTTACATTCTGACACAATAATATGTTTGGTGCTCACCCTGTACTTTTTCTGCCTTCAGGCCTGGGATTAACTATTTCTCTACCATGTCTTGGTTTTATCTTAGTGGAAAATATATTTAGAAACTAAGATCTGAGAGTGAGTTACAGCCTTTGCTACTGCGATGCCATTGCTTCTATATGCCTGTTCAGTGGACATACCTAGAATACATACATGCAGAGAATATAGATGCACATAGATGCATAATATGCATTCATATGTGTATATGGACACAGGTAGTAAACAAAAATACACATATATCTGTATCTATTTCTATACCTGTATATATGTGTATGTTTATATACACATAAGCACATAACCTAACCATGAGTTCATACTGGAACCTGCAAATCCATTCTAATACCATACAGTTATTCTAGTTTTTTTTCTTTATATATTTGTAACTTACTTCTTCAACAGTGAAATCCCTAACTCCTGTTTTCCTCAGTATATTTACCCATTTCTTCAGTTCTATATTACATAGAAAGTAATTTCAGAATTCCTAAGCTTACCACTGGGAAAGAAAAAGAAACCTACCTGCTGCTGTGTATTTAAAACAGTATGATTTGAGTGTACATACTTAGTGGAATATAAACCCTGAGAGGAGGAAAACAAAAATCTTGCAGTTTTTAGTAATTATGTTCTGGAAAGATTATAATGATACAGTTTTTCTCAGGCTATTACATAAATTGGGGGATAAATCAAATGAATAATGATATTGGTGTGGTTGAGAATTCAGCTTTTCGACATGCTTAGAAAGATACAGATGTGTGGTTGGTAAAGTTAAAATGCTGTACTTTTAAGTTTGAATTACAAATAATAGTATGATCTCATGATGTATTTTGTCCGGTATATGCTTTGTCCTTTATATGTACGTGGTTGAATATACCGTACACACACACACTTCTAAGTAGACCTAGAAACAATGACCTACCTAATAGCAACGAGCACCCCTAAAGCATCCATACTCCTACTGAAAGAAACAGGACTCCCAGGAAATAAAATGACTGCATCCAGGTCAGGGCAGGAAATAGACAGTAGGAACGTGGAACATATCATACCAGGATGCAAACATAAAGACAGACATATCTGTATCTCTTTTCTTTCTGTGTATGTATATGTGTACTCAGACCCCCTGTAACCATGAGTTCATACAGATATTTCCAAATCCATTTGAACACCAGAGTTTATTCTCATCTTGTTCCTTTCTGAATTTGACTGGATCATGTCAAAAGAATTCAGGAGCCAACGTGAAATTTCCCAAAGGAAAAAGAACAACAGCAGTGGGATAAAACATAGCACATACATTTAAATGCATAACCTCATTGTGTTCTTTAAAAAGTAAAAAGAAAACTCTTCATTGGTCACTTGGAGGATGTTATTTTGGAAACTGGTTAAATAAAGAGAAAGAAAGGGCCCCTGGGTGGCTTAGTCAGTTATGCATCCTGCTCATGATTTCAGCTTAGGTCTTGATCTCATGGCTCATAGGAAGGATTGAGCCCCATGCTGGGCTCTGCACTCAGTAGGAGTCTGGTTAGATATTCTCTCCCTCTGCCCCTTTCTCTGCTTGTGTACTCTCTCACTCTGTCTCTAAAATAAATAAATAAACATTTATTTTTTTTTAAGATTTTATTTATTTAAAAAAATATTTTATTTATTTATTCGTGAGACACACACAAGAAAGAGAGGCAGAGACATTAGCAGAGGCAGAGGGAGAGAAGCAGGATCCATGCAAGAAGCCCAATGTGGGACTCGATCCTGGGTCTCCAGGATCACGCCCTGAGCTAAAGGCAGATGCTTAACCACTGAGCCACCCAGGCATCCCATAAATAAACATTTTAAAGATAAAAAAAAAAAAAGAAAGAATCAAGCATTTAGCTTGTGTTTTCTACAGGAATTGAGCATCAGAGTAACCAAAAAATTGGTGAGGAATTGTAACCTCTAATGAAATAGTGGATCTAGCAAATGATTATCACTCTGAAGAAAGATAACCAGACATCATGTGCCTCCTGATGGAAATTCAAAAACCACCAAGAAACACACTTGCCAAAAATCAAATCTTAACCTGATCAAGTCTCAAGATACAGCTCCCAGTTTAGAGGAAATACAGGGAACAGAGGAACTTGTTCAGTGACATAGCCAGAATGCTGATGGCAGTGTGGATTATGAGAAACTAGAGGACAGAAACCTGGTCTCTCCAACAAAAAAAGTTGCATTGAGTGGCATTTAGGTGGCTCCATCGGTTGAGCTCTGACTCTTGATTTCAACTCAGGTCGTGATCTCAGGGTCATGAGATCAAGTCCTCCCTCGGGCTCTGCACTCAGAGTTTTCTTTTCCTTCTCTCTCCCTACCCTCTCTTTCATGCGCTTATACACACTCTGTCAAATAAATAAAAATACTTTTTTAAAAGGTTGTATTTGAAAAAGGGAGAAGTCAAAAGCAAGGAGTATCTGTAGATTGAAAGAGAATTGAGACAGATCAACCCGCTACAACATATGGGCCCTATTTACATCTATCTATCTATCTATCTATCTATCTATCTATCTATCTATCTATCTATCTATTTTAGTCAGAGAGAGAGAGAGGCAGAGACACAGGCAGAGGGAGAAGCAGGCTCCATGCACCGGGAGCCCGATGTGGGATTCGATCCCGGGTCTCCAGGATCGCGCCCTGGGCCAAAGGCAGGCACTAAACCGCTGCGCCACCCAGGGATCCCCCTATTTATATCCTAATCCAAAGAAGCAAACTTAATATGCCTATGAGATAAGTAGGGAAATTGGGACACTGGCAAGATGGTTTATACTAAGTGTTCATATTTTGAAGTGTGGCAGTGGCAACGACAAGAGTCCTTGTCTTTTGAATTATATATTGAAATACATGAAGATGAAACTATAGGATGCCTAGGATTTGCCTCATAAGTCTTAGAGGATGGGGGCATAGTAGAGATGAGAAAGGATTGTGCATAAGAGGTCATTCTCCTTTTCTCTACTTTTGTCTATGCGTGAAAACTTCTTTCTAGTAAAATGAAAAAGTGAAAAAACTGGTGTTGCCAGCTCTGAGGGATTTGCCCAGAGAGCAGGACAGCATCCGAGGAATGAGTGGCAACACTCAGACCATAAGCTGGGGAGGGTAGGAAGCTGTGTCCTTCTTATCACTTTATCCCAGCATATGGTAGTCACTCAATAAATAATGGTATGAAGAAGTGAGTGAGTTTGAAGGGGCAGATCTGGGTGAATTTTGTTCCAAAAGTGATCCCATGACTTATTAACTGTGAGAGCTGGCCACTTACACCACATGGTATTTGAACACTTCCCTGTTTCTTGAGCTGCTGCCATTGTATCTGGTGACATGATGTATACGACCTTCCTTTCTAGGCTCAGGCCCGATGTCATCGGATAGGCCAGAGTAAGGCCGTGAAGGTATATCGTCTTATTACTCGGAACTCCTATGAGCGGGAAATGTTTGACAAAGCCAGCCTAAAGCTGGGTCTGGACAAGGCTGTTCTTCAGGACATAAACCGAAAGGGCAGCACCAATGGAGTGAGTATGACAGTGCCTGCCCGGGGTCCTCAAGGAGCACTCATCACACAGCCTGGGCCCCTCTAGAGTCTTCCTTCCTACAGCTGCTTTAAGATTCACTTTCACTAAATTGAGTCAGGTTGTATGTCTTTTTTTCTGAGTCCTTCCCCACAGCAGAGGATAATTCAGGGTCAGGTGTCTGCATTTTACAGATGCATAAAGGGAATCTAGGCACAGTTATGGGGTAGAATTGCCCAGCGTGCAATAATGTTTCAGTAAGCTGAGTTTTTAACCATGCTTATTAGAAGTCAGTAGATCTTAACACTTAACACTCTAAACATCTATTGTCACCATGACTTATCTCATACTCCATACTTTGAGCTTCCCGAGGTATAATGGAACCTATTTTATCTGTATCACCCATGGCCCCTAACAGTCCTTGGCATATTAAAGATGTTCAGTGCATGATGGTCAGTAAAAAAAAAATGAATAATTAACAGCTTGCAGTATGGTAGTTAATAAAAAGTCTTTTTCCCCCTCCACAGGGATGAAAAATTGCAGCTAAGATTCCTAAACCATATTAAATTATAGGCCAACAAACCAGAGTATCTCCTTAATCTCTGGACTCAGGGCATCAAAGGTTGGGAATTAAAACCTTCTAAATGAGTTGTCTTCAGTCCAGATGTTCTATATCCTCTTAGCTATGCATATGTTGCTAAGTATAATACTTCAAGTTACCAGTGCTGGGAGTCATGGAATTCCCTTTTGTGATGGATAGAAAGAGAACCAGATTCTTAATTAGAACCAGGAAAGAGTGTTTTGAACTCCTATTTCCTGTTTTCAACAAGCAGTTGAGAAGATCTCACTTGGCACAGGATCCTTTCTTTAGTTGAGAAATGACATCATTTCCAATACTCATGTATTTATTTAATAACGAATAAATCATCATTCTTTAGCTCATTTAGTACATCTGGAGGTTTTTAAAAAGATACAGACTCAAACTAAAACATTAAATGGTGCATAGTTTCAATGGTTTGTGACATTCAATAGTAACCAACGTCCTGAGGAATGTTGAGGCCATCAGGTCTTGTGCTGACTTTTATTCCAGAGCTCCGTATAGAGGATTACCTGCCGGCCCTCTCCATAGTTTTTTTGAGCATCTTTATCTGGGCTTTAATTTTCTAAAACTTGTGGCCCATATCTTTATTCTTCTGACATGTGCAGTTAGTGGAGGAAGCGTACACTGAATCATGAGGGCAGGTTTGAGGCTCTTTTTCTCCTGTGCATTTTCCACTTTGTGAGTAGCCTTTGGTGACCTGTCCAGGTACAACAACTCTCAAAGATGGAGGTAGAAGACTTGCTCCGGAAAGGTGCTTATGGAGCCTTAATGGATGAGGAAGATGAAGGCTCCAAGTTCTGTGAAGAAGACATAGACCAGATTCTCCAGAGAAGAACTCACACCATTACCATCCAGTCTGAAGGGAAAGGGTCTACTTTTGCCAAGGTATGGCACTTTTTCTCCAGAGTCTGTGTTGGAGTGGGAGCAGAAAGAAAACTATTCTTTGATCTTCGTTGGCCAAGCTTTGTTTTCTCTGAATGCACACTGTTGAGATTGTCTGTACATTTTTTTGTGTGTGAGACTAAAAATGCAGGTTCTTAGGGGGATTCTGAGTAATGAACCAGAAGCTGTATAGAAAAGAAACATCACTCCTGTCATTTGATAGCTGATCTTCAGCAGACAAGACAGACACTTTAGTTTATACTTTGCGCCATTCACTGTTCACAAAGACTGCTCTGACACTTTTGAATGGTCATCTGGATTTCCTTGTAGAGCACTACTGTCCAGATCCTGAAATTCCAATGAGCATTCCATTCCTCAAACTGAAGCAAGTGTTTTTGCTCATATCATGAGAAAAGACATGTTAGTCTAGATTCCCAGCTGCTAGTCTAGATGCCTCTTTCCTCTACCCTTCAGCTTACTGGATTTCAAATTCCAGCTCACTCTCCAGTGTTTCTGACCACAGGCTCTGGATGCACTGTGGCCTGTTTGATTGACTCACATAGGACTTCTTCAGTAGGACATCCTGTGCTTTGTGGGTGCTACCCAACTTAGTGCCTTTCCTATAGTATACATGTGTGAAGATGGTGAACTGAAAGAAAAATCCCATCTAGGAAAATTGGAAGAAGCAACCCTTTTGTAGGGAACTAGACATCAAGTGACACATTGCCACTGGAAAGCAGAGGCTTTCCTTCTGCTTCCAGTTTTCAGTTCCAAAAAATGATCTATACATTGAAATTGTAATTTCCTTACCCAAGCTTTCGAAAAGAACAGTCTTGAGATTTTCACATTCACTTGGGAGGCTCTGTTAGGGGTTTCAGTTTCAAATGCAGTTGGAGGACATACTTGAGATTCTGATATATTTGAAATAAGTCAGGTGGTATTATCAGTTTGTACTGTGTTCAAGTGTACTTTATTGACTTTCATCATCTCCACAGGCTAGCTTTGTGGCTTCAGGAAACAGGACAGATATTTCCTTAGATGACCCAAACTTTTGGCAGAAATGGGCTAAAATAGCTGAATTGGACACTGAAGCAAAGAATGAAAAGGTATAGTACTGAGAATGTTGTGTTCCATGGCAATTTCTCTGTGTCTCATAGGATCATAAATTACTGCACAGCTCAAGTCATTATTCACTCCAGAGCTTTAGTCCTAAAATGAGCTGCTATATGTAACATACTTAAAGTATGCCTGACACATAGAGCTCAATAAATGTTCATGGTTACAATTTCAAAATGACCTAATGGGACAAGCAGTCTGCTAGACACCTGGGAAATTTGACAAAGGCATTTAGAACTGGAACTGGCCACACACAGGTCAAGTTCAGCCCTCTGACCCAAGCCACCGTCCCATCCTTGCCATGTGACTATTTTGCATCTGCTTCAACACTTCTATGAAAGAGACTTTGCCTGTGACAGATACTCCAGAGGAACAAAGAAGGGTTTGTTGGCCTCTCCTCCATTCTTTAAGTATCTCGAGTTTTCCTACTACTTCTTTCTTTTTTTTTTAATCTTTATTTTTATTTATTAATGATAGTCACACAGAGAGAGAGAGAGAGGCAGAGACACAGGCAGAGGGAGAAGCAGGCTCCATGCACCGGGAGCCCGACGTGGGATTCGATCCCGGGTCTCCAGGACCGCGCCCTGGGCCAAAGGCAGGCGCTAAACCGCTGTGCCACCCAGGGATCCCCGAGTTTTCCTACTTCTGAACATGAGAAAGAGAATAGCCCTGGAAGGCATCCAGAGTCTGACATCAGTTCACCTATGACTATGCCTCTGATCAAGGCAGTTGCCCCACTGAGATAAGTGAGCAGGACATGTGACAAAAGGAGGTGACGTTTTCCCCTCAACAGGGTTGGCAATAATTGTGAATACACCTGCCTAGCCTACAAGGAGACACCCCTTCTGTGTTCATCTTGTCTCCCCTTTCCTCCATCTCTGGCCCTGTCACTTCACTCCAGGATGCACACACGTCACTTTCTACTTGTCCTCTCTGGTGGCTGTCGAACTTCCTTGGACCCACAAGCCCAGGAGACAGTCCCTGCTCGTATCTAGCTGATTCAGTAACCAGCACCCAGCCTTAACTCTTCTGTGGGATCACCAGAACACTCAGTCCAACCTCTTTTCTTAAGTATGTAGTCTGAAGTCCCTTGAGTAACCTGTTAAGTAACTCCTGTTTTACAAGGTCACAGTCAAGAAGTTACTGTGTGTGTGGGATAGTGGGCAAGAGTGGAGAGAAAAAGCTCTTGTTCTAGAGATATTTATAAACCAGGGGCGTGCAAGGTGGGGAGCAAGGTAGCAGGGTACGCCACAGCGTATCTGGGCTATACAGACAAGTATTTAGGAGCTTAACTGAGCTTTGGGAAGAAATATGGGGGAAGGAAGGAAGGATAAAGAACAGGAGGTAGTGGGGATTGGGAAAGAGGCAATGGTTTTGGCACAGCTGCTGCCAGAATGAGCTGAGGATCCTGGGCTGGGGATTTTGTCTTCAATGAAAGACAAAAGGTTAGGAGTTAGTGCCCATGGAAAGCAGAGAGTGAAATAGCAAGAAATGTGTGTGTCTTCAGAAAGTGACTGAACAGATGGATGTGTCCAGCTCCTTCTGCATTTAGAGCACAGGCTGCCTCTGCATGCCGGGCAGAACAGCTGGAGAGTATCACTCCAGCCTTTCTTGGCAAGAGCAGACCACTACTCTGGGCACTGGGAGGTCTTACTTGCCATACCTGCTCTGCTAGCAGGACTGCAGAAAGAGCAGATGGTGGTGGACAGCAGTGGGGGCTTTGGGGAACATGCCATTTCTAGTGAGTCTCCAAGAATCCCCTCTGCTTGTCATAGACATGGCAGGTGTACTGGGAAGAGCCTTTCCTGCTGGAGGATGAGGCCACGTGTGGCTCTCTGCTGGATGTGTCCTCAGGACCCAGGACCAGCCACAAGATGGGCATGTTTATTGTGATGGGGGTAGAGCAAAGGGAGACTCTCTCTTCACCCGATGTTTCTGTTTCTAGGAGAGCTTAGTGATTGACCGGCCTCGAGTGAGGAAGCAGACCAAACACTACAATTCCTTTGAGGAGGATGAGCTCATGGAGTTCTCAGAGCTAGATAGTGACTCGGATGAAAGGCCCACGAGATCTAGACGTCTCAATGACAAAACCAGGCGCTACCTCCGAGCTGAGTGCTTCCGGGTGGAGAAGAACCTGCTCATCTTTGGGTGGGTATTGATTTTGCCTGTGTGTTGTTTTCCAGTCCCTAAGATTCATCCAGTTTGTCTCTCCAGTCACCTCTAAGAATTCCAGGCTGATGGAGGATCTGTTAGAGTAGGAGAGAACTGTGCTTTTTGCCCATGGCCCCCCTCAGTCATTGTACGCTCTGCTGCCATATTGTAGACGTGCCATGATTTTCTCATGTGCTTGTCACAGCAAATCTCTGTTACTAATTTGCTGCCTGGTACTGATTTCCTGCTTTCCCCCCTCCAAGGACGTATAAGGAGTCCACACAACAGATGTTAGAGTGAGGGCATGATTCGTGCAGGGCTCTGGTTCTGGTAGAAGTAGAAGGTTTAGCTTCTGGGAGCTCACTATTGCTTTTGATTATTGCAGCTGGACTCTCTTAATTCCAAATCTATTCCCTGCTCCAAATAGTTTCATCCCTCCCTTGTTAACATTTGAGTGACTATATGAAGCTCTTGATGTCCAGGTCACCTTAATGACTTGTGGTGTGCTACTGCATGTGGTCCTTGAAGGCCTTTCAGGGCACAGCCCTTGAAGTGATTAGTAGACCCAACAGATGACGAGAAGCACTGTTGGCTCCTGTTTGTCCCGCAGTGTTGAGGGCATGCATGGCCCTTCCTCCCTCCAACGCCCTTCTGTATTTCTACTCTCAGCTGGGGCCGGTGGAAGGACATCCTGACTCATGGGCGATTCAAGTGGCATCTGAATGAGAAGGACATGGAGATGATTTGCCGGGCCCTGCTGGTATACTGTGTCAAGCATTACAAGGGGGACGAGAAGATCAAGAGTTTCATTTGGGAATTGATCACACCTACCAAAGATGGGCAGGCCCAGACCCTCCAGAACCACTCAGGTGAGCAGTGACAGGGCCATGCCTGAGAAGTGGGAGCCCCCGTGTGCTCCCATCCCTCTCCCTTGTTGCCCCAGGTTGCTGTGCTTTGGGAGATTCCTCTTTCTCAGGTATATCTGAAAATGACAGCTGCGGGAGAGGAAGAGGATTCCTTCAGTTCTCCCTCAGACTCATCCAGTATTACTTAAAATGTTTTGTGGAAGTACCATCGGGCCCTCCTGAGGTTTCCCACGTGCGAGGCCTGTTCGCTGACCTGAGCATCACAGGGCTTCCTCCTCTGAGCTGGGGTCACACCATGTGCTCTGTGGTGTTTCTCTTACATTTCACCATTCTGTCCCAGTCCTGTCTGTGCCTTTTCTTGTGCTGTGCTTCTCCTTCCCTGTGCTCGGCCATCGCTCACCTTCACATTTCAGATCTAGTGTGCCTTTTTTCCTGGCCAGATTGAAAGTTCCCTGGGGGGCACAGGTGATATTCTTGATCCACATGGGTAAATTCTCACTGCCTGACTGAGCAGTCCTGGAGTTTACTGAGCTGGGGGCCAGGCATATCTCCCCACTACTAGCACTGCTTGGTGGGCCGAGGAGTGGGGTCTGTCATCCAGGGCTACCACACACAGCCCAGCTGCCTCTCTGCAACCCCAGCCCAGCTCTGTTCTGTCCCCTGTGTTTAAGCTGCCCAGGCTCATCTACCTGCCTTTCTGTTTCAGGGTTGTCAGCTCCAGTCCCCAGAGGGAGGAAGGGAAAGAAGACCAAGAACCAGCTGCTGCTCCCAGAGTTAAAGAATGCAGATTGGCTGGCCACCTGCAACCCCGAGGTGGTCTTACATGATGATGGCTATAAGAAACACCTCAAACAGCACTGCAACAAGTGAGTGTGTCCCTCCCCAACCCTGGTGGCAGCTCCACATGGACTGTCTGGACTCCTGGGATCCCCATGGGGCTATGGGAGACCACTCAATGCTCCTATACCACCACGCAAAGTCTGGAAAAGCAGAATGTGTGGTCTAAGCTGGGTCAGGATCCCTTCACATAAAGCTTGTCTTACTCCTTTAGCAACATCTCCTCTCCCCCAGAACCTGGATTCTCTACTAATACAGCCTGTACCCCTGAGGGTTTTTCTGACCCAACTCTCTAAATCCAGGCAGAACACTGGTGATTTCATTATTCTCTCTCCTTCTGCCCCTGAGGTCACACTAGGGAGAGCAGGAGACAGACCTTAGTGGCCACTGCTCTTGGCCTCCCCCCTCTCCCATGCCAAGTTGCTGCTGCTGCTTCTCATTGGCTGTTGCTGCTCAGGGCCTCCAATTGTTTGACACACATGCATTTGAGATGTATCCATCATATCTCTAGGCCCTGGGCTAACACCAGGCACGGGGAGGAGTGCAAAGGAAACAGTGACAAAAGATGAAACTGCTCTTGTGCAGTTTAGTTTGGGGAGGTGGGGCACCCAACCACCAAGCAGTGACAAGCTGCACCTGGATACTTACATCACCTGGTATAGGGGATCCTTTAGAACTTAGAGGGCCCTCGGAGACCCCCTAATCCAGCTTCGCAGGCCTTGTGAGGGTGATCTCCCTGACGCTCCCACCCAGCAGTGAGCAGGCCTGTGCTGCCACAGCTCTGGTTATAACCATAGGATTTAAGCGATAAATAAGAGCTTATTAACTTCTAAATTAGTATGTCTTGATAAGGTTTTCTTTCTTCCCTGTGTCATCAACCTAATGGTCCTGTGGTTGCGGTTGGGTTATGTTCTTTGTCTTTTATGAATGAAGCCTGATCCTTTCCCTTTGTCTCTCTAAACCTTTGGACGGAGGCCTCATGCCCACACTATAATAAAAACTGCACAGAGGTACAGCCTCTTTGGGACAGTAGTTCTCAAGTTGAGAATATAAGGGCACATGGTTGATGGTAGACCTGCCTGCGGCAAGACTCGGTAGCATGCTCCATGTGACTGACTTTGAGTCACCATGGAGGGGACACACAGAGGGGGCAGCCTTGGTAAGAGGACTTGTAGGAGACCTTGCACGGCAAGCTAACTGAGGATTCTCTTGTACATTAAGCATCCATCTTTCTTGAACAAGTGACATGCAGTAAAAAATGATGTTTGGGGAGAAAAACAATCTGGCAACAGCAAGATGGAGTGGGCCAACCTAAGGCTGAATGACCATCTTGGAGAGTTCTGTCATAATTTAAGTATTGATCATGAGGACCTAGCGGAGAGTGCTAACCATAGAATTGGGGAGAAAGGTCAGCTGTGAAAGATGTGACAAAGGAATAATGAATACATAACATGTGATAAGGAATACATAAGCAGCTAACTCCAGGATTGTGAGCTTCACTGGCTGGGAAGCTAACAGTGCTTGGTCCAGGACAGAGTTAGAATCCTTACATCTACTGAACGAGGAAGAGCAAAACGAAGGACTCGGGTTTTGCCCTGCTAACTTAGAGCAGTAGCATTTGGCTGTTCATTCACAACTGCATACATGGGTGTGGAGACCTGAAAATAGGCTGAGCTGGAGAGGTTGGTATAGAAGTTCCCCTGACACCTACACAGATGATCACAGATAATGACCAGAACCGTTTTTTGACCTTTGAGGAATATCTTAACATTTCTGACCACCACCTCCAAGACTTTCCTGAGAGCATGCCTGACCCTGGGAATTGAAGAATGCAGTAGGTGTACCTGGCTGGCTCTGTTGGCGGAATGTGCAACCTTGATCTCGGGGTTGTGAGTTTGAGCCCCACGTTGGGTGTAAATTGCTTAAAAAACAGAATACAGTAAAGTGTTTCTCTGAGTTTAGAGAAGCTATTGTTTATTATCCTGATCTAATAGAAACTACTGTCCTCTTGGGCAGCCCCAATGGCCCAGAGGTTTAGCGCCTCCTTCGGCCTGGGGTATGATCCTAGAGACCCAGGATCAAGTCCCACATCGAGCTTCCTGCATGGAGCCTGCTTCTCCCTCTGCCTGTGTCTCTGCCTCTCTCTTTCTCTGTTTCTGTCATGAATAAATAAATAAAATCTTTAAAAAGAAAAAGAAAGAAAGAAAGAAAGAAAGAAAGAAAGAAAGAAAGAAAGAAAGAAAGAAAGAAAGAAAGAAAGAAAGAAAGAAAGAAAGAAAGAAAGAAAGAAAGAAGAAAGAAAGAGAGAGAAGGAAGAAAGAAAGAAAGAAAGAAAGAAAGAAAGAAAGAAGGAAAGAAAAAGAAGAAAGAAAAAGAAAGAAGGAAAGAAAAAGAAAGAAAAAAAAAGAAAAGAAACTACTGTCCTCTTTAGTTCTGGCTCAGCAAGAGCCAGAGACTCTAAGCCAGCAGAGACTCTGCAGCTCTTCCCACTCAGTATAGAAGTTCTGTGGGCAGTACCCTGACAGGGAATCTTGAGCCTTCCTACTGATGGGAGCTTACCATTTCTCAGCAAGGCTCATTTAATTACCAGATGATTCTAATTAATTATCCTTCTGTATATTGAATCTAAAATCTGCTTCCTTGAAACCTCCACCCATTGATCTTGGGTCCTGGTTTTGCCCTGAGGCACACTGAAGAACAGGCAGACTTTTCAGCAAAACTGGACTGTGAGCTTTTAGAATTGTAGGCTCTGTGAGCAATTGTACTGCCACTTCAATATCAGGTATGGGTTAAGACAGGCTGTGAGATCGGGACTGCCTGGATTTAAATCCTGGCCCTCTTACTATGAGCAGGTGCATTACTTGACCTCTTTATGTCTTTCTTTCATATAGAAAGTAAAGATGATATTAGTCCCATCTCTTAACACTGCTATTTGGATTAAGGGAGCTAACACATGCTGCCAGTAGTAAGCACTCAAAGTGTTGTTTGGTAGTGGTAGTAGTATTATTTAGGGACAGGAAATTGTCAAAAGAACTTTAAAAAATTAAAAAACAACTGCCTCAGAATCAAGCAATGAGTCAGGAGAGTGGTCATCCATTTGGGAGTGGGAGTAGTGACTAGAAGAGGACCCAAGGAGCCTTCTGCTGACATGTTCTGCTTCCTTATCTGGGTCCTGGGTTCACAGATGTACTCAGTGTGTGGAAATTCATCAGGCTGTATGTATATCTAAAGTACACTTTCTGGGGATCCCTGGGTGGCTCAGCGGTTTAGCACCTGCCTTCAGCCCAGAGCATGATCCTGGAGACCCGCGACCGAGTCCCGCGTGGGGCTCCCTGCATGGAGCCTCCTTCTCCCTCTGCCTGTGTCTCTGCCTCTCTCTCTCTCTGTCTCTCGTGAATAAATAAATAAAATCTTAAAATAAATAAAGTACACTTTCTGAAGTATAGTTCATATCAACAAAATGTGGGGTTTTAGGGTTTTTTTCCAAGAAAGCAATCAAGGAAAGAGCAATAATGCCACCCAAATATTAATGGGTTTTGTTTGACTAAAGTAAGGGTATTACATACCTGCTCCATTTCTCCTTCCCTTTGAGTTTAGATGTCAACTGGGATTATCCTCTCATTCAGGGTGGGTTGCCCATCTGTCCCCTGAATTGACTGGCTTCTCATTTGGAGAAAAGTAAATACTATTCACTTTAAATTCTATTCCCTTCTGTTGTAGATATTACCAAATACCAACATATCTCTGTTTAGAGAAATAGAGACAGCTCTTTCATTTTCAGAAAAGCCTTCCTGCAGTTGGGCTAGATCTAAGCAGGCAGGAATACCATACCTAAGACCTCCTCATTCCAGTTCCTACTAAGGAGGTCAGCAGCTATTGTCAGCAAGATAGAAGGATTAGTGGCTTTTATAAATTCTTAGAGTTCTTATTGTCTGAGCTTTAAAAAAAAATAAATCTCAAAATTATTTGAGTTGATTGACAGCTGAGGTAAGAAATGGCATACCGGAAAAATAAGCATGTTCTTTCCATTCTTAAAATTCTAATTTTGTGTGTTGCCACCTACTACTTGAGCCCACGGTGGCACTTTATGTATTTTTTAAAAATTATCAAAAATAACCTTTCCTCCCACCTCTGATTCCCATTTCCCCCTCCAGAGGCAGCCACTGCTAACCTGGTTCTTCCAGGGATATTCTGGGCATGGACCAGCTTAGGTGAATGTATAGCCTCCCTAAAATAACATACATTTTATATACTGTTTGTGCTCTGTGCTCTATTTCTCTCTTTTTAAAATAACTTATATGGAGATCAGTTCCTGTTTATGTAAATGGACCTTTATTTTTAATAGCTGGCCTTTACTCTTGCCTAGTTTTTAACAAGTTACAAGTCCTTCTCTGTATATGAGGCTAATCGAATATGAAGCATCTCCTTGGATAACTTCTCTATGCCTACCCTTACCTTCACCCTGTTTCTGAGTGCATTTAGCCTTCCTCACCCTCACTCACGCCCCACCCCCACCCCCACCCCCGGTCATCTTCTGTACTGTAATTCCTTCCTGGTTGGCCTCTTTTCACAATTAAGATGCTATAGGCTTTTCAGGAACAGGGCTAAATGGCTTAATTATGTGCCTCACAGTACCCAGCATGGTTGCCCAACAAATACTTGCTTAATTGCCTTGTCTCAAACAGTTTGGTGCCTGTCCTTGGACCTTGAGTGTGCTCTCTGCAGAATCCAGGGAACTGAGCACCTCAGGAGAGAAGATGTGATTATGCTTGGGCAGTATTGCCATGAAAAAGACTTGTAAATATACATTTTAACTACATGCAAGTGAAACTAAAAACAGCACCATTGAACATGACCTACTCTTCAGTAAATTAGTAAACTGGTAACCAGCTTCTTGGAGGGCAGCACTGCCTGAGAGCTCATTGTTGAGGGGTGGGGTACTGACTACTCTTACAGACCAGAACAGATAAGTGTTTCTGCTGCTGTCCAGTGCTTACAGGGTGACCTAACAGATGACTAGTGAGATACATTTTTCTGTGTAAAATGGGGATAATCACAGTAGCATCTGTTATTAGTACCTTGGGTTTTGTTTTTCTAGTGCTTTCAGATATTATTTCACATCACTAATGACATAGGAATTCCCAGAATTTCCTTGTGTCCACTTGGGGGTGACAGCCTATAGGCAGCTCATGGGTTCTGACACATTTGCATTAATGTGTTTACCTTTCACAGGGTACTTTTGCGAGTCCGGATGCTCTACTACCTAAAAGCTGAAATACTGGGAGAGGCAGCTGAGAAAGCATTTGAAGGAACCCCTGCCAGGTAAACCAAGTCATCCATAGCTCTCAGTGCTAATGAGCTGCCATAAGGTACTTGTTCGTGGAGATGGACAAAGCTGCCTGTGCTTTGAGAGGACTATGTTTGCACCCAGCCTAGGGTCAATTACCTACATGGTGAAACAGGCAGGTCTCTATCATGTAAAATGAAGGAGAAATCTTTCTCCACAGCACAGTTTTCGGTGAGGTTTTGAGTTAGTTTGCTTTTCTTAATGGTTTTGTAATATTGGTTTGAATAGTCATTTCTCTGCCTTAACTAGTCATTCTGGGATGAGTATTCACACTCTGAGTCATTGTGGGTTGAATAGTCATACTTTGATACGTTTGGTCCAACAGGTATGCACTAGGCATTTTGCTCAAAATCCCACTCTTGGCCGTAGTGCTCTTCCACATTTGAGCAGTTCTCTGTATTTGTTAATCATACTGATAATACCTGATACCCTGTTTGATTGTTTGCACCTTAGTTTTGTAAACTAGTGTTTCCAAAACTATAGAATCCTATGGGAATCTCCCAAGATTTCAGCGAATGAGGCCACCATGCTCCCACCTACCACTTGATGAAGCCAGACAGCCTCCTTCACCTTCCCCAGACGCGCTGTTTGCTCTGGCCCTTTTTGATGCCCATCATTCCCAGAGAAAACCAGAAGGAGTGATATTTCATCTTTGCTTTGGGATTACCTGTGGCCAAGGTTTCTTCTTCCTTTTTTTTTCCCGTTAAGCAGTCCTAATGGCTTTAGTGGTCATGAAGGCACTGGAAAAGAGAGAATATGCTTTCTGTAGTTACTATAGTCATTTTTAATAGGTATTGGGAGCTTGAGTGCTCTGGTAAAAAGATTCAGTTCATGAGTCATAGAAATGCAGCAGAATTCAACATGATCATTTCTGTCAGGTGTTACCTGGCAGAAATAATCTACCTCAGCTTCCTCATCCCACTATCAGATGCTTTCTTAGACCATGTAGATGGAAGGAGACCATGTAGATGGAAGGAGCTAGGTATAGCACAGAGAGTCCATTACCCACCCCCTTTCCTCCTTTCCTCTGCTCTCCTCAATCCTGGCTGTTATGGGTCCTTACTTTGCCATGAGGAATGAATAACAGTTCATCCCAGAAAAGTCACTTAGCTCATGGCACCACTCTGGCAGAGCAGTGGGCCCTACAACAAGAGCCAGATAGAGCACTGCCTGGAAAGGTAGGGCCATGGACCACCATGGCCCTGAGGAGGAACAGTTAGCTGTGTGTCACAAGAAGAGCTTGATGGAAGAAGAAATTTGAGATGCTATAGAGGAGCCATCTCAGAAAGCGGGTAGGTGGGAGAGAGGAACCATCAGGTGAATTTTTCTCCCCCAGACCCAAAGCCTTAAAGAGTAAGGACTATGCTCAGGCAAATGAAGACCGGGAGCTAAGGGTCCATGTGAGCTTTCAGAACATGGACAGAATTCATTCAGTGAGGGGCTAATGGCACAGGCCTACTCGGCCTGTATGTCTGCTCCCTAGGGCAAATTATGTTCATCCCTTTGGCCAGGAGCAGGGTAATTGGTGTTCTGTTTGGTTTGTTTTTTAAGATTATTTATTTATCTATTCATGAGAGACACAGAGAAAGAGGCAGAGATACAGGCAGAGAGAGAAGCAGGCTCCCCACAGGTAGCCCCATGTGGGACTTGATCCCAGGATCACACCATGAGCCAAAGGCAGATGTTCAACCACTGAGCCACCCAGGTGCTCCTGGTGATCAGTTTTGACCCAGCAGACCACTCACTGCCAGACGGTGCCACCTAATATGGGACCTATCCTCTGAAAGACTGTCTTCATATCCTGGAATGTACCAATGCTGACTGCCTTATTCTCAAACAGTGCTTGAGATCTCTACATGTTGAACCAAGATGATTCGGGCACTTTTCAGCATTTGATTGTGTATGAATTTGACAATATGAAGATTGTTCTACCTGCAGTTGACCAATATATTGATGACGTTTGCTGTGGTTCTCAACTGGAGATGGCTGTCTACATTATATATGTGGATCCCAAGGCCCCAACCCTAGACTGACTGATGTGTTCTCCAAGAGGTGCTTCAGGATTCTGTGTCAGTCAGTCTAAGTTGAAGCCTGGAAATCAAGTACATATGTGGAAATAGCTCACTGGGTGGGCGTGATGGAAAGTCCTGGTGAAGAAACCTTGGCTCGCCACCTTCTGAATCCTTGTAACTTCAGCCTCTTAGCACACAACCAGGAATGTTGCTGAATACCAGGGGTCAGCCAGTAGCTCTTGCATTGTTTTCTGTCTACGTTGAAGGAACTCTGAGTCCATGCCCTTCCTTCCACAGGGAACTAGAAGTGCCTCTGCCTGACATTGACTACGTGGAGATCCCAGTGGATTGGTGGGACGCTGAGGCTGATAAATCCCTTCTGATAGGCGTGTTCAAACATGGTGTGTATTTCAGTGAGTGCTCTCCCTTTCCTGAGAAACTCTATAGCCTGCTGCACATCTTTGGTAGGAAGTAGAGCCTCACCTCTGTCCTCTCAGATAAATGTGTGAGTCATGAAAATATGGTGAATGTTAATATCAGGACCTTTACAAGGGCTGTTGTGGTTCACTGTCAGTCCTTGGACTGCCTCACTCTCCTTCACTTTAGAACCCCAGCATCTGGCCTAGTGCCTGGCACATGATAGGCACACAGCATTTCTTGAGTGAAGGAATGAATAAATGGGAAAATGTTAGGTTTTAGCATTTCATATGTATGTAGAATTCTAACATCATTTCAGGTTATCTACACATTCCTAGTGTGTATCATTTTGCCCCATTGGTGTAAAAATTTAAGAATACAAGATGGTGTTCTTTTTTTAAAATGTGGTAACCAAGAGTCCAGAGGACTGAGAGAGGTTTTGAGCTTGGAGAAACTGAAATAAATGTCCCCTTTCTTCACTTCCACCACTGTCTAAGTACTTGCCCTTGCCCTCAGCCAGCAGTCAAGGTGAATGATGGAAGCACCACATGATAGTCGCCGCATTGTGCCTGGTAGATACCTTTCCTATTAAGGTATCCTTTCCGGTTAGTTAACTGAAATCTTACATTGGAGAGCAGGATTTAAAGTGGAGAGAGCTGGTCATATCTGGCTTTTACTTGTCAGCTCTGCCACTTACTAAATGTAAGACCTTGAACAATAAATTTCTCTGACCAGTTTCCTCATCTGTACCATAGGGATAGTATCGAAACAGCTTACCTGGAGGGTTGTTTGAAGATTCAATGAGACCATGTATGTAGACTGCCTAGGGCATGGCTCAGCAGTAGATAGAAGCGTAGGAGATGTTTAGTGCTCTTCTGCTATTATTTGCTTTCTCGCTTTGGAAAGTTAACTTTCTCAGACATCCCTAATCAGTAGAATTCCCAAATCAGTAGAATTCAACATTTGGAGGCCAACCAATCACATTTACTTAACAACTATGCCTATGTATATTTTAATGAGGAATCCCCTCAAACTTGGAAGGGCTACCGAGAGCCCTTTGTCAGACCACTTGGGTTAGGATGAGTAGTGCTGTCCTTGAGAGCTACCTGTGATGATGGAAGGGTGTCCTGTCTCTGCACTGTCCACTGTGGAGTCCAATGGCCACATGTGACTATTGAACACTTGTGATATGGCTGGTACAACTGAGCAACTATATTTTTAATTTTATATAATTTTTAATTAATTGAAATTTAAATAACCACATGTGGTACCTCTTTTGGACAGTGCAGGGCTGGAACTCAGCTCTGAAGTGGGAAGAAGAAACATGTGACCTCTCTTTTAAGCACAAGCAACCACAGTGCACCCAAAGCTTGGTTTCATTTAATTTGGGAAAGAACCTAAAGACAAATTGCCAGAGACAGCCAGATTCAGAGCATCTGAACATGTGTGCAAGAAAATCCATTGATCCTGTGTCTCATTTCAGTGGTAGTTTTAGGGTACATGACCACATCATTGGTGGAGAGAACGTGATGTGGAAAAGGGACAAGATGAGAAGTCCCAGCAATAGGGCAGATAGAATCTACATGCTTCTGCTCCGTCCCTCCTCTGACTCAGCACAAAAGCCTGAGTGGGTTAGGACAATAATGTGAAACTACCTAGCTGCACATGAAACAGATAAAGGAAAATCCCCAAATGAAGAGGTCACTTAAAGCCAGAGCTGAAAGCTCACTGGTGGGACAGCAAACCAGAGGGATAGACTGGGTTTTTAATGACTGCACAGAAAAAGGAAACAAGCCCCTCCAAGAAAGGAGGGCAAGAAAAGGCTCTTTGACTAGCCCAGGGAAGCAGAGATAGAAGAACATACTCCTGAGAAATAGATGGAGACATGGAAGAGAAGAAGAAGTGGAAGATAGAATGCAGTTGCCACGGAAGGAGTAAAGCAGGGTATGCCAGGCAAGTGCTAACCACAGCCAAAAACCAAACATCTTAAGACCTGGTATGGTGAAATCAATATCTTACAAAAGGTCTTTAAGGAAAGAAGGATGGTTTGGGATAAAGAGGGTCTTCACACAACGATGATAGGTATAATTCATGAGGAAGATGTGGCTAACAGTCTAGCCTCACAGTACGTTAGAGGACAGGACTCTCAGGGAGTTCAAGACCTTTTCTCTCCAAGGAAAAGCAAGTTATTACCGGCACCATATCTACTTGCTTTTTCATCCTTGATCAAAGTTTAGGTAGTGGGATTAATCAATTGATCTCTCTTCGTTTTATATTAGGAATGTTCAAGGGTCAACCAGATGTGTCTGAGGTCACTTCCATATCTAAAACTCTTCTGCTCTATGAAGCAGTTTAGGAGGGTATAAGTTAATGATTCCTGAGTGTTTCCTGAGCACACCGTGAGGTCTTTAATCCCATGAGATACCCCCAGATTGCTAGTTGAGGTGAACTCAGTACTAGTCATATTCAGGGCTGAGGGCATGTGCATGATGCCTGAAGTGGCTGATTATAGCATACGATGACTTTAAACATACTGTAAAGATGGGACAACCCGGCCTCTGTACCCAGTGCTAGGGGACTGGATCTAAACCACACATGTACACATGACTTACCCTTGCACAAAACCAGCCATGTTTAGTTGGATGGTAACATTGGATCTACCCAGACTGCATTGGATAAATGCCTGTAGTTGGCTTCATGGGCTCATCCTCCTTGGGGTCTTCCAGAATCCAAAACATCCTCCCCCGGACTAGATGCTGCCCATCAGACATTCCATGAGCATAAGCTTAGACCTATCCTCATCTAGGTAACACACCTGACCGCCCCTATATAACTTAGCCCCACAACAGATCTTGCCAGGTGACGGCTCCCAGATACCTAGCAGCTGGTAGAGATGTGACATTTTCAGGAAGCGAAGCTATCTGGTATTCAATTTCCAGGAATTTGTGTCAGGAAGCCCTCTGCCTCACATCCATCCCATGGAGGCCTAAGTATGAGCTGTGACACTGCCACCATTTTCTTTGTTAAGAAACACAGCCATCTGTTGTCTGAAATTTTAGGGCTCCTTCAGTCTAACCCAGATATAGCCTGCTACAGCCCTACTTAGATCAGAAGGATATACCCGTGGTTCCACCTCTCAGCTGACCTCTGTGCAAGAATTACCTGTACCTATGGTTATTTACAGCAGGAGGGGCTCTGTAGCAAACCTGTTCTGAATGAGGTTCTCAATGGCTCTCAGTTGCATTGACTGACTACGGCCCTCTAGGGCAGCCTAGATTTCTGTAATTTTCATTAAGATAAGAGTTTAGTATTTTTGTTTATATTCTTAGAAAGGAGCTTTTAGACCAAAGAGGTAAGCAGCCCACACCCTTCAAAGGCTGTCATCTACTATGTATTTATTGGCATTGCTCTTAGAGCACTGACAACTCTATAGGGCAGTTGGTGGGGTTTCCTAGGGGACTGAATCAGTCACTCTTCCTTGCTTCCAGCTTCATAGCTCACTGAGAAATAGGAATGCAGAATCTGTCTAGACTCTGGATCCACACAAGATAAGAGAAAGTCTGCGGAGTAGAAGCAAAGCCAGGTAGTAGGCTGCTGAATTTGCCTGGCCTGCTTTATGCCCTTGTCAAACACAGAGCACCTGAAGGCAGGACACTCTCCCAGGAGTAAAAGGCTGGTGGAGAAGGCTTTCAACTTCTCACCTATCAGATGAAGCACCCCTCTTTTCATGGGGAGCAGCAGTTAGAGATAGTGGCAGGAATTTCCTCAAGGCATCAGGAGAGTTGAGAACATTTCCGTTTTGCCATAAGTTGTGGTAGAATTCGGGAAGAGGGTGTAGATCTTTCTATAACGATTATTGAAAGAGAATCTGGGCAAAACTGACTTATCTTTTGTCAAGCATGTATGGTGTTGGGCCCCACACTAGCTACTGAATGTGTAATGATGAGATAAAACAGACCCAGATTCTTTTCCTAAGGAGCCCACAATCTCATGAGACAGACTGAACAGTAATCAAATAATCACCCTAAGAAATAGTGAATAAAGAAGAGCATAAGGCATCGCAGTTTCTCCTGCCATGTGCCTCATGCGGACAGCACCTGTCATTGAGATGACAGAAGAGTCATTTTGGATTAAAAGATAAAGTACCTGCAGCTCCTCAGAGAGAGAGAGAGAGAGAGAGAGAGAGAGAATACCAGGTGCTGCCTACAGAGTGGAGAATAGAACTGCATCCACAGCGATGTGGAGCAAAACCCCACACAGAAGTGAAATACCCAGCAAAGTAACATCCAGTCTGTTCTTCACACCCGTGGTGGTTCTCGTTTTAGGTGCAGCATTTCCATCACTTGTGATGGGCTCTCTGTACATACTGGAAATGGACTTCGTTTCCTGGGAGCAACATGGAAAGGGTTTTGACGATCTTGAAAGCGCTTCCCCCAAGATAGTTTGCTCTAACAATAAGATTTGGATCTTTTCTGTGACCAAATACTAGCTCATTATCAGGTTATATTAGACTCAATAAAATAATAACAGATTCTCATGCCTGGCATTATCAAAGTAAAAGTGATGTTATTTCATTGTTTTGGCTCCCTTTCAGGGGTCTTTTCTGAGTCAAATATGTTCATTCTCTGTTTGACTTTGGGGATGTGGTAGGGGTAATTCCAAAGCCCTGGCCAGTGGATTTGGATTTCACACCAAATGGGTGAATATGGAGGCAGTAGATTGTTTTTAATCTGATTAACAACCACAGTAGATCTCCTTGTATTTTATCCCCTGCATCCATCACTTAGTTCAGTTTCTGTTTCTAAGACATGGGATAAAATTGGACTATCAGAAACAAGGCCCATTCAGAAGGTAACAAGGTGTCCAGAAGTGGAGGATGAAGAAAAGTTGCAAAACCAACTTGCCTGATTCCCTTTGCTATCCAAAAGAAGTAAACAAGTGAGCATTGCATCTGTACCTTGTGTCTCTTCATGGACACAGAATATTTACGTAAGCTTTTATTTTTGGTCAAACAGTACTCAGAGGCATATACTTTAGCTCAAGGATCTTCCTCTGATAGGAATTCTTAGAGGATTCAATTATTCTTAAATAGTGTTCTTGTTTTATTTTTCACTTAATAAGGGAAACAAAACGATTGTACAGTGTCTGGGATAGATTTTGTGAATTCTAACATGACTTCTAACATTTCTTATTACCCCTATCAGGGTATGAGAGGTACAATGCCATGCGAGCTGACCCAGCACTTTGCTTCCTGGAGAAAGTCGGGATGCCAGATGAGAAGTCCCTTTCTGCAGAACAAGGTGTTACGGATGGGACCTCAGACATTCCTGAAAGGTGAGCCATCTGTGATATGACATGTTATGCCATGAATCTGACCCCTTCCATGTATATCCAGCATTCTCACTGTCTCTTCCTCAAACCTAGCATCTTCCCTAAATCTTGCCATGCTGGAACTACTTTCTAAAATTACTGCATTGGTTATATCCTATTCTGCCTCAGGCCTTTTCTTTGACTTCTAAACCAAATACCAAATACCAATTTTGTTCTTTTGAACCAAATACCAGTTTTGTTCTTCATGGGTTCCTCAAACTGCCCACCATCCTACTCTACTCGTCCCTTGTCTGGTTAGACGATTCTTGAAGAATTCAGACCCTTCATACCTGGCAGAAAGCTAAGAGGCACTGCAAGAACAGGCTTCCTGACCTTGAAATGCCTCAGATGAAATTCTGGCATTATTTAAGAATGTGTTGTCCATGAGTAAGGTGAATTAGGAGCCACTGCTCGATGGCTGTGGCATTTAGGCCTTATTTATGGATTGTGTGCAAAAATATGGAGGTATCTCCTTTGGCTGAATTTTACTTACTGTTGGCACAACCCCCAAATCTGTAAATTTATTGGAAAGCTAAATAAACAACTAGAAACTGTGGTGCTCTAAAAATATATATATACATTATAATCATATATATTTACATATATAAATAAATATTAAATGTTATATTAATATTATGTATATCTTATATGATAATATATATATAAGGAATACATAATGTGTATCTCTTAGCTTGTATTTGGTAAGCTTTGAACTGATCTTCCCCCTAAAGTAGCAGATACTGCTCTCCATTGCCTAGGGCTGTGGTCAGGCCTAACCAGGAGCTCCTAACTACCAGGAGCTTCTGACTACTTGCTAAGGCCAAGAAAAGAGTGAGATACATTTTCCATCTGTCTTTAAGCCGTGATAAACACTTGAGCTACTATAAAGTTCTCTGCTCCAAAGAGAAATTTCCTCCGGGCAGATAATAAAGACTCACTTGGAGAAATGTTAGCAGAAGCCCAAGTGCATGGTGATGCTACTGGTAGATGTAGGGGAAAACACTACGTGGGTAAGGTACCTGAATATAGATGAAGTTTACATTTATGTGGGGCATCTGTTCTTCCTATAGTTAAGCAGTGAGAGATAGTTAAGGTAGGAGAGATTCTACTGCCTCCAGGACCTGAGCTGCAATGATAAGAATATTTGAGACAGGAGCACTTCAAAGTCAGTTTGAGGACAAATCATGAAAAAGATAGGCATCAGCAATAGTTAAGCCCACAGAAAGTGTTAGGCAGCTAAGCTTGAGGTAGGTGTCTGCAGGGAAAGGGTAAAATCCCCTCCCTTACTGGCAATAGCAGCTCTGCTTTCTCCTGAGGAAGGGACTGCCACCAAATGAAGCATTCTGCCTAAAGCTTCACTCCACTCTTGGGGGAAGGGGTTGGGAATGCTTCAGGACTGGCTGGGTTTGCAAAGGCCTCAGTCTCTGGAGTCTGTTCTTTTATCAAAGGCCCATGTTCAGGTAACTCTCAATGGGCAGTAATGACCTTGCCCATGACAGTATCACTGTCAGACAGCTGTCCTCTGAACTTATCTGAGTAGATCATGTGTCTCTTGCTGAAGTCTTGATTGAGTGGAGGTCCTTGCCTGTAGAAGTTATAACACTGGTAGAAACCAAGATTTTGGGGCCTGTGGGAAAAAGGATCCTAATTTTCCTTCTGGTTAGTGCTTGGGAGGGTGCTTCTTGCAAGCATTCTGGTTGCAAAATAGTTCCTAGGTGATGTGTGGTAACTTTTTATTTTGCTTTTATTTAGAGGCAATATGGATAAAGAAGACAACACCGAAGACAAGTTAGATGGCCTGCAGAAGCAAATGGTAAGTCACATGTGCTGTGTCGAGAAAAATCCCCCTCTTGGCAGTCAAGCTTGAGCTTGATTGCGATGCTGCAGTTGCATTGCATTTTCCCCAGCGTTTTATTATAAAATTGTCAACATACAGACTGCATTGCACTTTTATTCTAGTCAAAATTTTGATTTTGGTATAATTGCAGATTTTAGATGCAATTGTAAGATAAAACAGAGTGATCCCCTGTGCCTTTTATCCTATTTCCTCCCATGGGAACATTTTGCAAAATGATAGTACAGTATCACAACCAAGATACTAACATTGTTAGAGTCAAGATACAGGATGTTTCTGTGACCACAGAGATTCATCATGTTGCCCTTTATAGCCACATCCACTTTCCCCCTTCACCTCCTTTTTTTTTTTTTTAAGATTTTTTATTTATTTATTTATAAGAATACACAGAGAGGGGAGAGAGAGAGAGAGACAGGCAGGCAGAGACACAGGCAGAGAGAGAAGCAGGCTCCATGCAGGGAGTCCAACATGGGACTCGATCCTAGGTCTCCAGGATCACGCCCTGGGCTGAGGCGGCACTAAACTGCTGAGCCACCCGGGCTGCCCTTCACCTCCTTTTTAATCGGAGGCAACCACTAACCTATTCTCCACTTTTATAATTTGTTATTTTGATTATCTCTTAAGATTATGTAGTAATAATTTAAGAATATATATTATTAAATGGAATCATAACAACAAGGGGCCCTTAGGGATTAGCATTTGTCACTCAGCATAATTCCCTATAGAGTGTTTCAGTCTGTTTTCTGTAACAGTAATGCCCTCCTTTTCATTGCCGCGTAGCAGTCCTTGGTGTGGATGTCCAAGTTTGACCGTTCCATCCATGTGCAGGATATGTGCATTGTCTCCAGTTTTCGACTATTACAAATACCTCCGTAAACACTTGTGTACAGATTTTGCGTGACCACACATTCCCATTTCTGTGAGATAAATGTCCCTGAGTACAACTGCTGGGTCATACAGTTGCTACATGTTTTACTTTTTTTGAAAAACTGCCAAGCTATTTCCACTGTGGCTATACCCCGTCATCATTCCCACCAGCTGCATAGGAGTGATCCACTTTCTCCTCATCTTTTGTTAGCTCCTGGTTATGATCTTAATCGAGCCATTCTGATATGTATTTAGTGATACCTAGTTGTGGTTTTATGTTACACTTTCCTAATAGCTAATGATGTTTAAACATCTTTTTATGGGTTTAATTGCCATCTGTAAGCCTCTCCAGTGAAGCGTTTCCTCATGTCTTTTACCCATTTTCTTATTGCATTGTTTCTTTGTTTTCCTGTTGCTATTTGAAAGTTCTTTAAATATTCCAGATACCAGACTTTTGTCAGATATGTGGTTGGCAAGTATATTCTTCCACCTATAGTTTATCTTTTTATCCTATTAACATTATCTTTCACAGAACAACGGTTTTTAATTTTGTAAAAGTTCAAGTACTAATTTTTCTTTTTATGGGTCATGCTTTTGGTTTTAAGTGTAAGAACTCTGCCTATCTGTGGATATCAACAGTTTTCTTCTGTGTTTTCTACTAAAAGTTTTTTAGTTTAACATGTAAGTCTGTGGTCCATTTTGTTAGTTTTCATGTAAATGGAGAGAATTAGATTAAGGTTCTTTTTTTAACCTGTTGCTGTCCAATTGCTCTAGAACCATTTGTTTTAAAAAGTTCTCTTTTCTACATTGAATTACTTTTGCACCTTTGTCAAAATATCAATTGAGCGTATTTGTGTAGATCTATTTATGGGTTCTTTACTCTGTTCCTTTTTTTCTGTTTGTCTACTCCTCTGCCAGTAGCATGTAGTATCAATTAATGTAGCTATATCACAAATCTTAAAGTTGGGTAGACTGATTCCTCCCACTTTTTCAAAAATGTTTTAGCTTTTGTTCCTCTGCCTTTCCATATAAATTTTAGAATACTTTTATCTATATCTACAAAAGTTCTTGCTGGGATCTTCTAGGAATTGCATTAAATCCATATATCATTTTGAGGAGAATTGACCTTTACTATATTGAACCTTACTACATATCTCTCTATTTATTTCGATTTTGATATCTGATTTCTTTCATCACTATTTTATAGTTTTTCAGCACACAGTTTTTTTTTTTTTTTTTTTTTAAGATTTTATTTATTTATTCATAAGACTGGCAGAAACACAAGCAGAGGGAGAAGCAGGCTCCCCATGGGGAGCCTGATGCAGAACTTGATCCCAGGACCCTGGGATCACAACCTGAGCCAAAGGCAGATGCTCAACCACTGAGCCACCCAGGTGTCCCCAGCACATAATTTCTGTACATGTTTGTAGATTCATATCTAAGTATTTCATTTTCTTTGGTGTGATTGTAAATGGGGTTCTATTTCTGCTTTATCTTATATCCTGCAAACTTGCTCAGTGCAATTTCAATTTAAGGTATTTTGAGATTTTCTATATCAACAACCCTGTCATCTGCAAAGATGGGTAGTGTTATATCTTCTTTTCTAATCTGTATGCCTTGTATTTCTCTTTCTTGCCATATTGCACTGTCTAAAACTTCCAGGACTGTGTTGAATGAATGCTGAGAGCAGACATTCTTGCCTTGTTCCTGATCTTAGGAGGAAGACATTCAGTCTTTCATCATTAAATATAATGTTAGGTCTGAGTTTTTTGTAGGTGTTTATCGAAGATGCAACATTCCCCTGTATCCCTGTTTTCTGAGAATTTTTATCATGAATTGATGTTGAATTTTGTCAAATGCATTTTTTGCATCAATTGTTATGATCATGTGGTATTTCTTATTTAGCCTATTAATATGGTAGATTACATTGATTTTCAAATATTGAATCAGCTTTGCATCCCTGGATAAACTGGGATAAAATCCACTCAGTCATGATGTATAATTCTTATTGAATTCTATTTGTTAATATTGTGTTAAGGATTTTTATATCTATATTCATGAGGGATATTGGTCTATCTATAGTTGCCTTTCAGTACTGTCTTTGTCTGCTTTTGATATTAGGGTAATGTTAGCTATATAAATAAATTGGATATTCCATCCAACTATTTTCTGATAGAGATTGTCTAGAAGTGGTATTAATTTTTTTAATGTTTAGTAGAATTCTCCAGTGAAACCAGCCTGGAGATTCCTTTTTGAGATAGTTTTTAAATTATGAAACCAATTCTCGATTTTATATTGAGTAAATTGTGATAAGTTTGTGTTTTTCAAGGAATTTGGTCTATTTCATCTCAGTTGTCAGATTTGTGTGTTGAGTTGTTCCATTGTATCGTCTTATCCTCTTGATGATCACAGAATTGTAGTGCCGTTCCTGTTTCCTTCTGGTGCTGGTCATTTGTATCTTCTCTCTCTCTCTCTCTCTCTCTCTTTTTTAATCTGTCTTACTAGAGATTTGTCTACTTTATCTTCTTGAATAATCACCTCTTTGTTTCAATTCATCATCTTCTCTTTTAAATTTCATTGATTTAGGGGCGCTTGAATGGCTCAGTCAGTTGAGCATTTGCCTTCAGCTTGGGGTCCTCGAAGCAAGTCCCACGTTGGGCTTCCTGCTCGAGGAACCTGCTTTTCCCTCTTCCTCTACCTCTTCCCCCTGCTCATGCTATCTTGCTCTGTCTCGCAAATAAATAAAATCTTAAAAATTAATAAATTTCATGGATTTCTACACTTTATTATTCCCTCCCTTCTGCTTGCCCTGGTTTTATTTTCCTTTTCTTTTTCTAGATTTTTGGAGTGGAGCTTAAGTTACCATTTTGAGACTTTCCTGCTTGTTTAGTAGATACATTCAGTGCTGTAAATTTCCCTCTCATCAGTACTTTAGCTACGTCCCACAAATTTTGCTATGTTGTATTATCATTTTCATTCAATTTAATGTATTCTTTAAAAATGTCTCTTAAGACTTCCTCTTTAATCCATGGATCATTAGACATGTATTATTTCGTTTCCAAGTATTTGGAGATTTTTCTATTATCTTTCTGTTTTGTCTTTCTAGTTTGATTCTGTTGTGTTCAGAGAACAAACTATTATTTCAGTTGTTTTAAATTTGTTATGGTTTGCTTTGTGGCCTAGGACGTGGTCTGTCTTGATGTATGCTCCATGGGCACTTGAAAAGCAGTGTGTATTGTGCTGTTGTTGGGTACAATTAGGTTGACATAATCGCATAAATGATCATGTTGGTTCATAATGTTGAGTTCTTCTGTATCCTTGCTTATTTTCTGTCTGGTTGTTTCATTAGTTGTTGAGAGAGGAGTATTAAAGTCTCCAATAGGGATCCCTGTGTGGCGCAGCGGTTTGGCGCCTGCCTTTGGCCCAGGGCGCGATCCTGGAGACCCGGGATCGAATCCCACGTCGGGCTCCCGGTGCATGGAGCCTGCTTCTCCCTCTGCCTGTGTCTCTGCCTCTCTCTCTCTCTCTCTCTCTCTGTGTGTGTGTGTGTGACTATCATAAAAAAAAATAAAATAAAATAAAAAAATAAAGTCTCCAATAAAATTATCAATTGGTCTGTTTCTCCTTTCATTTGTATCAGTTTTTGCTTCACATATATATTTTGCAGCTCTGTTGTTTGGTGCATACACATTTAGGTATGTTCTTAGGTAGATTGACTCTGCTATCGTTATGTAATGTCCATCTTTACCTCTGATGGTTTGCTCTGTTCTGAAGCACACTTTATCTCACATTAATATAGCTACTTCTGATTTCCTTCTGTTAATGTTTGCATCTTAGAACTTTTTTTATTCTTTTACTCTCAGCCTTCTTTTATTGTTATACTTGAAGTAAGTTTTATAAAGACAGCATAAAGTTGGGTCACAGTTTTTAATGCATTATGCCAATCTCTGGTATTGAGTTGGTGCATTCAGCCCTTAATATTTAATGTAATTATTCAGACAGTAGGCTTAAGTCTGATATGTTATTATTTTCCCGATTTTTTTTTATTATCTGTTTTCTTTTTCCTGTATTTTCTCTGGGTTACTTGAACATTTTTATGATTCCTTTTTTCTTTATCTCTTATCTGTATTGTTTTTTAACAGCTTTTTTAGTGGTTCTTCTAGATATTTTATTATATATACATAAAGTATCACAGCACACTGGTATGATCATTCACCAGTTCAAGTGGAGTATAGAAACCTTACTACTAGTTTTATCTTTTTACCCTCACCTCATTTTTAATATAATGGTCTTAAATATTTCTTCCACATACATTTAGAACCATATCAGACGGGATGCCTGGGTGGCTTAGCAGTTGAGCACCTGCCTTTGGCCCAGGGCATGATCCTGGAGACCAGGATTGGGAACCACATCAGGCTCCCTGCATGGAGCCTGCTTCTCTCTGCCTATGTCTCTGCCTCTCTCTCTCTCTCTCTCTCATGAATAAATAAATAAAATCTTTAAAAAAAAAAACCATATCAGACAATGTTCAACTTTTGCTGCATGTATCAGTATAATTTAGAAAAGTAAAGAGGAGAAGGAGAGTCTCTGGTATTTACTTGTATTTTTGTTTACCGGATTCTTTCTTCTTTATGGTGTTCCAAGGTTTCTTCTTTAGAGAAATTCCTTTAGCCGTTCTTTTAGAGTGGCTCCAATTGACATTTCTCTTAGCTTTTCTTTGTCTGAGAATGTCTTAATATCCCCTTCATTCCTGAAGGGTATATTCACTGGATACAGGATTCTGGGTTGACAGTTCTTTTCTTTCTGCTCTTGAAAGAATTGTGCCACTTTCTCCATGCTTTCTGATGAGAGATTTGCTGTCATTCAAGTTGTTTTTCCCCTGTAGGTAAGGAATCCTTTCTCTCTTGCTGCTTTCAAGATTTTTTTTCTGGGATCCCTGGGTGGCGCAGTGGTTTGGCGCCTGCCTTTGGCCCAGGGCGCGATCCTGGAGACCCGGGATCGAATCCCACGTGGGGCTCCCGGTGCATGGAGCCTGCTTCTCCCTCTGCCTGTGTCTCTGCCTCTCTCTCTCTCTCAGACTATCATAAATAAATAAAATTTTAAAAAAATTAAAAAAAAAAAGATTTTTTTTCTTTGTCTTTATGTTTCAGAAACTTAACCATGGTTTTTTTGTGTGTGGATTTCTTTTACTTCATCCTGTTTGGAATTTTCTCAGATTCTTGAATCTGTAGATTTAAGTCTTTTGCCAAAGTTTGGAGAGTTTTCAGCTATTATTTCTTCAAACCCTTTCTTTCCCCCTTCCTCTGAGCCTGATGATAAGAACATTAGAACTTTTGTTACAGTCCCACAGGTCTCTGATACTCTATTTTTTTTTAATGTTTTTCTCTGTTGTTTACATTGGGTACTTTCTATTTTTCTGTCTTCAAGTTCTCTGATTTTTTCTTTTTCTCCTGCATTCTGCTGTTAAGACTGTCCATTGAGATTGAGTTGGTTTTTGTCTTTTTTTTTTTTTTTAAGATTTTATTCATTTATTCATGAGAGACAAGGAGAGAGAGAGAGGCAGAGCCATAGGCAGAGGGAGAAGCAGGCTCCACACAGGGAGACGGATGCGGGACTTGATTCCAGAGTCCTGGGAGACCAAAGGCAGATGCTTAGCCACTGAGCCACCCAGGTGTCACTGTCTTGTTTTGTTTTTTAAGGTTGTTTTTGGTTATTATAGTTTTCAAATCTAAAATTTCTTTTTGGTTCTTCTTTGGATCTTTGTTTCTTTGCTGAGATTTTGTTTTTTCATTTGTGGCGAGCATGTTCAAAGTTGCTCATTGATGAGCGACTTTAAATCCTTATTTCAAATTCCAAGATTTCTGTCATTCAGTGGTAAGCATTTATTGTCTTTTCATTCAGTTTGATATCTTCCTGTTTCTTAGTATGATAAGTGGTGGGGGTTTTTTTGTTTTTTGTTTTTACTGAAATCTGGACATTTTGGTATTTTATTGTAAGACTCAGGATCTTAGTTAAAAGTTCTGTTTTTGCTGACTACCTCTGATGCCTCTCTTGCAGGGGAGTGGGTAGGGGCTGGGTATTACCTTGTTGCTACCAGGTAGGAGTAGAAGTTCACATTTCCATCAGCCCCCAATGATACTTGAGGGGAATGTTTCTCATTATCGCTGAACAGGAGTGGAAATTCAGCTCCCCCATGGTGTTTGCTGACACCGTGGGTGGGGATGGGGGGAACTCATTACTTCTTCTTAGGGATGAAAGTCCCAGCTCTCTACTTGCCTTATTGATACTACCCAGCAGGGGCATGGTGTGCCCTGTTATAGCCTGGTGAAGGTAGAGGTCTAGATTCTCCACTTGGCCTTTGCTGGCATGGATTTGTTGAGCTAGTTTTTTGTGTTGTTGGCTGGAGTATAGTGGTTATTGTCATAACATTTTGTGTACTCCTAACCTGCTTTCTTCCTGGTCCTTTGCTAAAGAGAGCAGGCTTTTGTTGGGGTTGTTTGTTTGTTTTGTCTGCACCCTTTGGCATTTCTATAGCCAGCTTCTTTTTCTCCAAATCTAGGATATATGGGGTCAAAAAGAAAACCCGTGGAACTCACCACTGTGTCATTCCTTAGGTCCCAAAGTCCCTAGTTGGTTTGCCTTCTCTTCACCTTTCAGAGTCTTCTTTTGTCTGCTTCACATACAAAGTCCAGAGGTTTTAACTGTGCTTAGAGTAAGAAATAGGGAAATGTGCATCATCCCAGAAGCAGAAGTCTGCATTGCATGTTATGAATGAGTTTCTGGGGCTTTACATAAGCAGACTGAAACCTTACCAGGGCCCCAGCACCATTTGACCACACATGTTCTCTGGCTTTGAGTTATGGAGCAAATGAATCTGGTAGAATTCATGGATTCTAAATCCCAGAGGTTACTGTACAGTTTTCCCCAACTGAGTTCATCGCCAGGATCTCTCATCCTCTCGTCATCATCACCCAAAAGTTTATCAATTCTTTTCTTTTGGTTCTAATTGAGAGAATGTGTGGTATTTACTTTGGCTTCTATCAGCTCTGATTCCTCTAACAGTAACAATGACATCACTTCCCCTAAAGTAAGAAATAATTATTGTTCAAAGATATGTTTCCGTATCTCCCCATGGTTTGAGAAGCATTGGATTGAAGCAAGTCAGTGTGAAACTTCTGACCCTGACCTAAAGGAAGTTGGGTTCTGATGTCGACAGTTGAAATCCAGGTTCTGCCATTCAGGTCCCTAAGCTTATCCTGTTACTCCTTTTGTCTGAAATTTGGGATATGTTTTTCCTTAGACGGAACTCAAGTACCAGAGAAATGAAAGTAATACCTTATACTTAACAGAACTTTACTCTTTCCACAGCACCTTTTCCATTTGTTTCCATTGATCCTCACCTCGACTGAGTACAGTAAGCACTTCCAGTGTCATTGCTCTCATTGGAGGGCTGGAGACACAGGCTCGGGGACTTTAAAGGGCTTTGTCAAATTCTCACAGCTACCAGAGGATAGAGTTCAGGCTAGATATTTTCTAGACATTCTGGTATTATGTTCTCTAATGAAGTATTATTTTCATAGTCAAGGAAGTAGAAAGTATTTCAGCTGCACATACATGTCACTTCTATGGAAAGGCAGCCACATACCAACTACAGGCCAGCCCGACTCTGAAAGCTGTTCACAGTCAGGTTTATACACTTAACTGATCTGTCTTTGATCTCAAGAGATCTGGGCACCGAAGGGGTTGTAGCAGAATCGTAAAATAACTCATTTTTTTACAGTAGGGTTAAATACCTCCGGAACTACATTTTATTCATTTCTGAAATTAATGCCTCTATTATTTATTTTGATTTTGAAATCCCAAAAACCTGGGCTATAGAATATAATCAAAAGCAGATGGAATGGGAATGGGGAGTGGCTTCTCCCAGATTTTGAGGTAGACAAATTATAAATAGATTAAGCTTGACTTCTAATCCATGTGCTAAAATAACAAATGTAGAGAAATAGCCAACATTTGAACCCAGTCTGCTTCCCTCCCATCCCATACCTCCTACCCCAACCCCAGAGATACTGGTTGGGTATTTGCTTCTTCCAGTTCTATTCTCAGGCAGATCAGCAGGCAGGGTTAAAGATGCCCAAAGAGCCTGTTTCATCTGTAACTAGGCAAATTCCCCTGAATTAAACAGACCTGGGCACAGACAGGGGAATGGTTAGTAGATTGGCACAATCCCAGTATTGCAGAGAGTACTAACACGTGTCTGAGTGGTCTCTGAATGTCCTATCCCCTCTGCAGCCTTGCCGTCAGAGGTCATTCCAGGTAGGTTTAGGTAATTCTGGGAGTCCGTGGTAAGAAGAAGAAAAACGTGCTGGGTTCCAAGGAAACTTCCTTACACTGTTCCAGAAATCTAGCTCCCAGTGAGTTTCCTAGATTCTGTTTAGTTTTCTTCTGGTGCAAAGAACAAAACTGTTCTTTCTCTCCTCTCTGATAGGATTTTAAATTCTTGAGGCCAGCTTGCTACCTTCATGTCTTTAAGTGTCTTTTCAGGTGAAGTACCCCTAGTTCCTCTGCCTTTCTCTATATTGCATCATCTCCATATCCTCACTGTTCTGCTGCTGCCTTTCAGAGCTCACAATAGTTGTCCTCCTAAGATGTGTGGGTCAGAGAATCAGAATGTCAGAGTTAGATGGGACACTTGAGATGATCTAGTCTACTCCTCCCCCCCCCCCCCCCCCGTTCTAATACCAGTAGAACTTTGGTAAACAGTTACAGATTTTGCATTGCAGTTGGAGGCAATGAATATGCAGAGACTTTCTAAAACAGTCTAAAAGTTCACTTGTGTTGGAAATAGTCTGAAGCCTTGAATTGTAAACAAAATCTCTCTGTATCAAACCTGATATGATATAGAGAGAGTAAAAGCTCTTTTAACTGAAACAGTGGTACTAGTGGCCCACCTTTTACAAGTACCATCACATCTTCTAAATTATTTTATTTTATTTATTCATTCATGAGAGACACATAGAGAGAGGGAGGCAGAGATACAGGCAGAGAGAGAAGCAGGCTCCATGCAGGGAGCCTGATGTGGGACTTGATCCCGGGTCTCCAGGATCAGGCCCTGGGCTAAAGACGGCGCTAAACCGCTGAGCCACCTGGGCTGCCCCCCATCACATCTTCTAATCAGCAAGTCATCCTTGCTCTGCAGCCATGCCTGCTACAGGTGCTCTCTGAAACAGAAGGTCTGTAAATGGAGGGTGAAGTCAAAACCAGAGTGAACTTGGAAAAACTCTTGTGAAAAACTTAATACCTAAAATGGTCTAAATCTCATCATAAGAAAAATTCAGTTAAGAAGTGAACGGTTATTCTATTCTTACAAGTTCAGAGTTTGAGGGTTTTCTAAACTCAAATAGTAATAATATTTGAGTGTAAAGTACTTCTAAGCTAACAAAGCATATTTCCTCTTCAGTTAGGCATTATTCTTATCCTATTCTAGAGAGAAGGAAGCTGAAATAGTCTATTAGCTTCAAAAAAAGTCCTACTGACTAGAGGACACAAGAGCAATGTCTCCCCTACTCAGTCTTTTTTTACGCCCTGTGATCTTTCCATAATAAAATCCTTGAGTTTTACATTAATGACAGTTGATGTGGGCAGCCTGGGTGGCTCAATGGTTTAGCGCCGCCTTCAGCCCAGGGCGTGATCCTGGAGACCTGGGATTGGGTCCCACATCAGGCTCCCTGCATGGAGCCTACATCTCCCTCTGCCTCTCTCTCTCTCTCTCTCTCTCTCTCTCTCTCTGTCTCTCTTGAATAAATAAATAAAATCTTAAAAAAAAAAAAAAAAAAAGAACCACGGACCATCAGACTGCAAACCACATGCATGCTCCAGATGGAGAAATTGCTCCCGTGTGCTCCCATGTAACCAATCCGTTTCCTTTGTGGTGGTGTTGTTCTTGTTGTGTTTTCAGTTTCCTTTGTTTTGAGGTTCTTGTGGTCAGCACTTTCTGAGACCCTTCATGCTGAAATGACAAATTCACACCTCCTCTAAGATGCATATTTCTTTCCAATCAGTTCATAACCTGGAAGACCAAACAATGAAATAGTAAACATTAAGCTGCATACCTCAGATGCAGGGTTTTCCTTGTGCTTCCTGTGTCCCCAGCCTGCCACTACAGCTGCATGTAACACGCTCACTTTACGTTGATTATTAACTAAGGTTATGACATCTTTTTCACTTGGGCTATGAATGAGCCAGGTCTTCTCCATTCTGTCATTTCAAGAGAGAGGAAGTGCTTCCAAGAGAGAGCAGGCAGAGAAAGACACTTGCCGATACCAGGATCTCACCTTACTCAAGGGGCTGCCTGAGGCTATTCCTGTTACAAACTGCAGCAACAGAAACTGTTAGACTGTTAGAGGGACTGGAAGGGAAACCTTCATGTCCTGTGTCTGCCTCACACCCAGCTGAGAACTGCTGTGTGGATCTGGGGTGCCACCCATCAATGTAATAAGGAGCGGGGTGGCTCTGGCGCCTCAATGCTCCATTTGGTAAACTGTAGAACATTTCTCAGTCTGAAAGTGTCTATAATTATACATTTCAGCATTCGAAGGATCTTTGTAGATACTGTAAGGATACTCAAAAATGTCAGTGGCAGGAAAGGATGTAGGGCACGGTTGGTAGTTTTTTGCTTACTTTTTAAACTACCTAAATAGTGGGAGAAGATGAGGTGGCATAGTTAAGTGCCATTCTAAAATGGTACAATAGATCACACTGAGGATGCTAGCTCCTCGACTTAGATGGCAGGAAACCGTTTGGGCTGAGGGAAAGGGATTGAACCCGGTATTCCCCAATTCTAAATATGTTTCACTTTCCAAAACAAAACTTCGATCCAGACTCTTGTTTGGCCCTTTTTAGGATGTTTGAAGTGTTTGAAAGTATAAGAGCTGTCATCAGCCCCCTACTGTGTCTGAAACCCAGCTCTGCCACTTGATAGCTGAAAGACCTTGGATAAGTTACAGAACCTTTCTAGGGCTTGTTTTCTACATCTGTAAACTTAGGAGTATTATAGTTTCTACCTCGTGAGGTGATTCTGAGAGCTAAGTGAGATAAGCCACGTAAAAGATTTCACAGAGTTCTCTATTATCACTATTTTGTAAGAAAGAAAACGTGCCCCTGCTCCTCTCTGCCCTTTCACGGTTTTCTCTTTCAGCCCCTTCCACGGTATTAGGGGCCTAAGAGAATGGTTAGAATTTTGACTATTGCCAATCATAGGTGTCTCTCCATTCCTACTGAACCAAGATTCCTGGTCTCTGGGCTGTGTGCACTCTTCTAGGAGACATCAGATGTTATTTGTAAAGGCCCAGATAGTGAATATCTTGGGCCTGGGGCCACACACAGCCTGTAGCATGTTCTTTTCACTCTCCTGTTTCCCCGTTTTCTTCTTCCCTTTCCTCCTCTTTTTCTTCTCCCCTACAAAGGTGTGAAAAACTGTTCTTAGCTTGAGAGCCACATAAAAACAGCCTGCAGAACACAGATTATTGATCCTTAGTCTCATCTGACTCTCCCTAATATGGCCAAAGTCTTTTTTTTTTTTAATGGCCAAAGTCTTGAGTCCTGGGATTATTCTCTTCTGTCATTCAAAAGATGCTAATCAAAAGGACAGTAAGTTTTCATGTTAAAAATGGAGTCCAGTCAAAAATAGCACACTCTTCTCCCACCCCTAAACTCTCCCACGCACCTTATATATAAAGAGCTTTCAGAGTTCCCTTCCTGAGACCAAGAAAGGGTTTGTAAAGGAATCCACTAGAGCCAGTTTGACTAACGCTCCAACTTGGATAAGCTCTGTGCCTGTGAAATTACTCCAGATTCACTTGGAGCCTCAGTTGTGATTTTAATTTTAAATTCCTGGGGGTTTTGCACCATCAGGTCTCATGTCTGGAGCAGTCACGTTTTAGGACAAGAGCATCTGTTGCTGTGAAGCAAGCTAACCGTAATGAATATGAACATGATACTTTTTCACAGAAAAAAAAAAAAAAAAAAAAACCAAAACCTAAAATGCAGGCACAACCTTTGTGAAATGACAGTATTAAATTGCAAGAGATGATGGTAAGGCAAATATTTAAATTCACAGCTAAAATAGTGCTTGTAAAATATAATTGCCTGGGAGAGCATGCCAGCTCATCGTTCTTTCAGCTAATTCTCTGCAGACAGAATCATTCCATACAGTTTTAGTTAAAAATGCTTATTTTAAATAAACTGCTTTCTGGTTCTTTTAAAACTGCACAAGTAAGATTTTTATTGACTGGATGATTTAGGTCTTCAAGGTGTTCATGGTTCAGGAGAGAGCTCCTGCTGTATGGTGGCTGTCTGAGCTGACTTGTCCTGGGCTGCAGCTTTGCTGATGGCATGACTTCATTTGTCCCTAGGAGAGCTCCAGTGATGGAGGTGATGGCATTTTTGGCGAAAAGAAAGATGACAGCCGGGCAGGTGAGACTGTGTCCTTCTGAAGGCAAAGAAAAGTAAGGTCCCTCCTTGTAGTTATCCTGGAGCTTACATGTAATAGAAATGTGCTTTTTTAAGGAGGCTCTTTTAAAAAGCCAAGTTGACCTTCATCAAACTCTCCTGGAGTCACACACCAAGCTTTACTGTGGCTCTGGCAAGCTTCTGCCACCTGTTGTTGAAATTCAGAAGTGAGACCAGTGATACCTGAGGTCAGGATGGAGTCAGAGAGAGAAAAAAGGAGTTGTTTCATTGATTTATTATTTATGTAATTATTTGGGGGGATGAAACGTTAGGGAGGGTTGGTTTGATGTGGCTTGTTTTTTTGCTTGCTTTTTCTGAATTCAAATTTAATAAAGTCCTTGGCATTTGGAAGACCCAGCTACACAAAAGCCCATAGTTCTATCTGGAGAAGGCCATGGGGGGGTCTGCTTGTTCCCATGCCTTAGCACAAGGTCCTCAGATTGGTTCTGCCCCCAGGGACAGATGCATTTTTTTTGTGAGAGATGACAGAGCCATCTATAACCTAAAGATGTTTCTAAAGCAGAATTTCAGCCCTTCCAGCTATGCCTAGCTCCTGAACTGAATGACTGGGTCCTTGAGTCAGCTGTGTTTTTACTTAAAAAAAAAAAAAAAAAAAAAAAAAGCCACCTTTGTTTTGGTTCTGTTTGTAAATACTAATATCCTCACTGATGTTTGAAGCCCAGGATGGCTCCGACCCAGACAAATCACCCTGGCCAGTTTCATCTGCTCTCACGGCTCGTCTCAGGCGTCTGGTCACCGTGTACCAGCGCTGTAACCGCAAGGAACTCTGCCGACCAGAAATCCTAGGACCAGGTAACCAAGGATACTGGGTCCAAGAAGAGATGTTCAGGAGAACCTCAGAAATGGATCTCATCAACAAGGAAGCTCAAAAGAGGTAAAAGTCCGTGGCCATAGGGCATACAGAGCTGCGAGTGAGTAAAGGTTGACAAGAGAGTGCTGAAGATAGACCAAATGTACTTAATGTTCTCGTTGTGAAGTTAGGGGGTCTCCAGAATTAATTCAGTCCAGCCTCCAGTGATGGTGTTGTCATGCTGCCTGAGAAGTTGATGATGAGATCTAGGAAACCCTTTTGTTCACAATTCCCAGACTTCTGTGATTTTCCAACTTGAATCCTCTTCCTTAGGTTGGACCCCAATCCCTGGAAATGTTTAAAATTAGCATATGTCAGACCATGTTTTTTTTTTGTTTTTTGTTTTTTTTTTAAGATTTTATTTATTTATTCATGAGACAGAGAGAGGGGCAGAGACATAGGCAGAGGGAGAAGCAGGCTCCCTACAGAGAGCCGGATGTGGGACTCCATCCCAGGACTCTGGGATCACAACCTGAGCCAAAGGCAGACAACCAACCACTGAACCACAGGTGCCCCTAGACCATGTTTTTTAGTACCAAAGTGAATAGTGTGCATCGAAGCTGCCATATTATAGCAACTAGTTCTTATCAAGCCTTTGAGAGAGCACCAAGTACTATAAAATGCCAGCCCAAAAGGAGAGGATAAATTATCAGGAGTAACCTGCCCATCTGAGAGTTATCCTAAAAATGGCGACAGAAGGACCACACAAGCTAGGAACAATGCCACCAGAAAGAAACAAAGCTGTAGTTCTTTGAGACTTCTATCTATCCTTCTGATGCAACATCCAGTGAATTAAAAGAATGCCAAATAGAAAAAATAGCAAATCCACTTCTGTGTATACCTTCTGGCTTCATGAAATTTGGTAATTCAGAGAAAATATGTCTCCCATCTTTCACAGCTCCGAAGAAAAGAACCTAAACCCTTCTTCTCTGCTTCTCACTCCTTCACTGAGCCTCTCACCCTACTCCTGACCTGGACTCCCTCTGGGGATGTAGAGTACAGTGCCCCAGAACCCCTCACATAAGCATATATAGTATCTTAAAATCTTCATCTCCCACAAGTAGAAATAGACTTTTAAGTAATCTCTAAAATTAATGAATTAAGAGATAGGAAGTCTGCACATGTGACTTAGGTAAATACTGGAAGAACAAGTTGAGAGATTTGAAAGTGGAGGTAGGATGAAAGGCTGTTTTTGTTATAAGCCTCTCAGCCCAATTTAACTTAAATAAAAATAATAAAGTAGTCACACCAGGCCTACCTGCTTTCTTGACTCCATGGACTCTCCTAGTAGGCACTCAGTAAGGAGTTGTTGGCTTTTTTTTTTTTTTTAAGGGACAAGAGCTCACTCTCCCTTTCTGATTAAATCCCAAGGTGGACTAGAAGAGAGCAAGCAGACTTCTACAGAGCAGTGTCCTCCTTCGGGGTTGTTTATGATCAAGAAAAGAAAACTTTTGACTGGACACAGTTCCGCATCATTTCCCGTTTAGACAAGAAATCGGATGAGAGCCTGGAGCACTACTTTTATAGTTTTGTGGCCATGTGCCGGAATGTCTGTCGTCTGCCCACATGGAAGGATGGCGGTGAGAAAGCTCTCTGTCCATATGTCTCTGATGAGACTGGGAAAGGGCATGTTTATTTTCAAGGTACAGAACCACTTCAGGTAATCTTGATTATAAGAGTGGAGTCTACCTGAAGAATTCAGGTAAAGACAAGTGGGTTTTCACAAATTCATGACCTGTTACTTGGGTCCACCCTCACAGAATGAAATCTCTCTCCCACAATGATGCGATGCCAACAAAAACTGAAATTCAGATTAACACATCACAGGAGTATTGGGAGGCTACTGTTAATTAGAGATTTATTCCGTGGCAAACTTTGCTCCCTCCGTAGATTATATCTTAGTAACTTTAACTTTTCCCATGTATTGACTTCTAGCTATAAAAAGTAAGTGGTTGTAACAATCCCTGATCCAATAGAGACCCCTTCTGAGAAATTGTGTCCTGGTTGGGATGGAGCATCTTCCTTCTTGCCCCTCTCCTGCCTCACACTTAAAGATAAACTTGATCTGGCCCATCTGACTGTATTGTAGGAAAGCTAAAAGAAACTTGGGAGTCCACCCAGTGTGAGTCCTGGGCTGATAGCAGCCTGCCCCCATGTGATAGGGTTAGGGTGTTTTCATTAAAATTTGGGATCTGGATAGATTGCAAAGAGCTGGACCTCACAGTCCTACTGATAAGACCTGGCCTCAAATCCTAGTTCTGTACCTTGAGCAAGTCAGCATATCTGACATATTACTTCCTCATCCTTTAAATGAGAATAATGATGGTACAGCCTGGCGTTGCCATAAGAACTCAATGACATGTGCACAGTACCTTAGGTAGAGGCCAGAGTACATGCTTACTGAACGGAAGCTTATCTTCCTTCCAGAACTGAAGTTTTCATGCTCCTCTTTCACTGGATCTGTCCTTGTTTCATAGAACCTTCTATTCTGGTAGCTTTCCATTGTGTCAGGGGCACACACACCCATGTGCTGGGGAGCCAGGGAGTTAAGCTGCTAGACCCAGAGATGCATGGGCCCAGGTGGGTGGCAAGTGTCCTGGGGCTACCTTTGGTGATAGTCTCTGCCTTGCCTCTCCAGGTCCCCCAGATCCAAGTATCTACGTGGAACCCATCACTGAGGAACGGGCTGCGAGAACCCTTTACCGTATCGAGCTGCTGCGAAAGGTCCGAGAGCAGGTGCTGAGGTGCCCCCAGCTGCACGAGCGCCTCCAGCTCTGCAGGCCCAGCCTTTACCTCCCTGTCTGGTGGGAGTGTGGGAAGCATGACCGGGACCTGCTCGTTGGCACTGCCAAACATGGGCTAAACCGCACCGACTATTATGTCATGACTGACCCCCAGCTGTCCTTCCTGGACGCTTACAGAAACTACGCCCAGCATAAGAGAACGGACGCCCAAGCACCAGAAAGTCTCTGTTGCCTTTACCAGACCAACTCCAAACTGTATGAATCTCTCACATACTCTCAGATGAACAGGACTTCAGAGCCCCTTGAAAATGAGCCTGAGAATCTAGTGAAAATAGAAGGGAGAGATGATCATCCTCCGCCACCTGGGGGCAATTTATCTGATATGTCTTGTGAAAACTTTCTTTCTAAAGTTCAAGATGTCATTTCCATCACCCACGACGAAAGTCTGCTGCCCGAGTCCTTGGAAAGCATGATGTATGGTAAGAAGGCTCTTAGCCGGGAGCCAGGCTCTTTCCAGGAAAGCCCCTCTACTATAGAACCCAGAAAGGATGCGCTGGCCAGCTCAGCAAGTGAAGAGGGGAAGTGCCAGCCTGGTGGCCACGAGGCAGAGATACCCACAGGCCCCTCTTTTATGGATAGCTTAGAAGCAGGAGTAGCTCAGATGAACATCAAAAATGGAAAGCATCTGTTGCTCTCTCTTTCAAGGGAAGGGGAGCTCTGCAGTGAGACAGGGCAGAGGCCTGAAAGCATTGGGCAACTAGAAGCCAAATGCTTAGCTTCCCCTTCCTTGGATCAAGGAAATGAAAGTGGGTTTGTAGATATGTACAATCTTAGTGTCTGTGACTCCAGAAGAAGCCTGTCCTCAGATCAGCAATTAATTGATTTATTAGAAGACAAAAGTTTAGAAAGCAAATTGGCTTTGAGTCAGACCCACAGCGATGAGGAGGAAGAGGAGGAAAATGAGGAGGAGAATGTAGGCATGGCCACAGGCCTGAGGGAAAGGCCGGAGGTTTTGCATCTGGCTGAGCCCACTGCAGATACCCTAAGGGAAAAGAGCCGAAGTTTCCATGTGGAGGAAGCCAAGAGAGGAGGCCTGGAAGCCATGAATCAGAATCCTGGACCACAGGGGGCTTTTCCTCAAGCGGCCTGTCAGTGTCACTGCAAGCACGCAGACCAGTGGACACGAGGCCTCGAGAACGAGGGGTTTGAAGTGGAGAAACCCAAGGGTTATCACCCAGACATGTACAAAAGTAAAACCAACAGTGTCACAGTGGAGGGCGAGCCCACTGCTACTCCAGCAGAACCCCCTCAGGGGAAACATGAGCTGTTAAAAGAGCCTTGGAAGGACAGTGCAGAAGGCAAAAAAGGTTTCCATGTGTATTCAGAAGCCAGTGAGCTCAAGTCTGAAGACATGGATTTTGAGAGTAAAGATGATTTTGACAGAGATGGGAACGGCCATGCTCAAGGTAAGCTCTGTGGGGTCTATGGGATATTGGATGAGCGAGCTCTCACGTAGTAGGAAGGGGAGAGCACAGAAGGAGTGTCAGGAGATGCGTGGCTTCTGAGTTGCACCTGCCCTCGGTCCCTGTGGTTTAAGACCAAAGGTCACAGGCCTTGTCTGAAAGTGAGACAGAGTAGCTTAACTCTGATATCATTCTAGAACATTGAGGATGATTGTAAACAATCATGGCAAAGTGCCTCATCAACCCTGTGATTTGGGCTGGGCTTGTGTGCTTCTTTCTATGTGGTAGATGCTAGCCATGGCATTGAGGGGGAAGTAACTTCTTCCACTAGGTGAGGTGCTTCAAACTAAAGTAGAAAAGCTTAGGAACGTCAAGAGTCTGCATTTTTCTATAAGGACAGTTAACTTTTCAGGAACTCCACAAAAGTACAAATAAATGTGATCTTTATTAAGGTGAGCAAACACAGTGCTGTTGTTAGTCATGTCATTGTCAGAAGCTTGTGATTCAACGTTGGTACATTTGGTTTAGAATCAGAAATAAAAATAAAGTAACAAGTAACTAAAAAAAATAATAAAATTACAAGTAACTCAACAAAAATACAAATAAATACAAATCTTTTTAAATAGGGAAGTCTTAGATAAGGCTTCAAGTTAGGAGGACTTTTTAAATGTTAAGAGTCTAAATGTAAATGACTCTTAGGTATTTCTATCCCTTTGATTAGAGATTCTGAGCAACAAGAGTTAGTTTTTAACTTTTTTACTGTTAGTTTTTGCTTCAGACCCAAGAGGGCATATTAGAGTGAACAAAAATAATTCCATTTATCCTTGTTATTGTCAAAAAACCCCAAAAGACAAAATCCCTGTTCGTGTCTGACTTGATGTTGGGTATGGTCCTCAGAGATTTAGACAGACACAGCCTCCTCCTTCTGGGACAGTGACTTTTATATCAAAGAGGGAAAGAGGGAGGGGAGCTCAACTAAGCTCCCTTGTATGATCTAGCTTCCCCTTTTTTTTTGTATGCTCCCTCACCTTTGGTTTTAGTCACTGTGATTAGTGACTCCCTTGAGACAGGTACCTAACTCAAGTTAAAATTTACACACTAGCTAGGATGACAGGCTGAAAATAGTTTAATCAGCTTATGGCCCCAGCTGACCCAGGGGAGCCAGTCTCTGACCTTGTCCATCCTCAGCCTATGCCACAAAGGATCGCTGCTAATGTGTTAGATTATAAAACTTATATTGTTTCTTTGAACCTTGTTGTGGGGGAAATCACCAAATAGTCCTTGAAAACCAGGCAGTGAAATGAGTACAGAGTGTAGAAGAGTATGGTTTGTTTACTTATTTTTTATTCATGAGAGACACAAGCAGAGACAGAGGGAGAACCAAGCTCCCTGTGGGGAACCTGATGTGGGACTCCATCGGAGGACCCTGGAATCACACCCTGAGCTGAAGGCAGATGCTCAACTGTTGAGCCACCCAGGCGTCCCAGAAGAGTATGGTTTAGAGAAGTGTCTACCCACTAAACCCCCTCTGTTGCAATGTCGGCTTAATGAGCTTTGGTGGGCGGCACACACACTCATGAGTGGGCCCCCTTGCCCCAGTGCTTTACAAAATGCTTTTGCAGACCTCAGAAGGGGTCCTCCACACACAGGAGATGTGGGACAGGTGGGGCAGAGAGGGTCAGTCTACTGTAAAGGAGCAGTAATTGGTATGGTTGTTGGGGCCAACCCCCACATCTCCTGGCTCTTTTTCCAGGGTTTTCTCTCACACATCATTACTTTTTCTTAAAACTTAAATCCAACCTCTCTGCTTGAAACAGAGGGACGCCTGGGTAGCTCAGTGATCGAGTGTCTGCCTTCAGCTCGGGGCATGATCCTAGGATCCGGAATTGAGTCTCACATTGGGCTCCTTGTGGGGAGCCTGCTTCTCCCTCTGCCTGTGTCTCTGCCTCTGTGTGCCTCTCATGAATAAGTAAATAAAATCTTTAAAAAAAAATTTTTGTTTTTAATTTAAAAAATAAAAACCTTTCAGTGATGTTCCCCATCAGGTCTAGAGTAAAATTCGCATTTTCTATCGTGACCTACAGGATTCAACATTATGCAAATGATTATAACCCTCTATCCTCATCTTTGCACTTTCCCCCTGGATGTGTCTCTTAATTCCTCAGCATCCTCCTCCTCTTCTTGGGTGTGCTCTCCTTTGAGAAACTCTCTCTAACCAACCTTCCTTTCTGCTTTCTCTTATTTCCTATCCTGGCAACTTGTTTCTTTTTATAACACTTGCCACTGTTTATAGTTTATTCGTTTATTATAACTGTTTTCCTGACTCTCTTTCCCTCCATGAAACCATATAAGAATCTGAGGGTCAGGGCCACATCTGTCTCAAATATCCTTGAATCTGCTGGCCTAAAGAAGTCTTATTTCTGGTGAAGGGTCCCTGTGGCTCTCTAGACTGATGCATAGGTCACCAGTGAAATCTATACATTTCAGAGGACCTACATTCCATATCATTTCACAAGAAAAGAGGCTCCCAACTTTACCTGCACTGGACATTTCACTACCTTGTGTTCATTCCCTATCATTCCCTCCCTTACTGGTAAATGGGTCTTTAAAAATCCATTTCACATTGATAATAAACTTCACCACTGAAACTTAAAAGAATGAGTTGCATTTCCATATCTTTCCATCAGTGAAGTAATTTAAATGTTCTAGGTTCTTTTGCATCATTTTTGACATGAAACAGGTCTATTTTACCTTTGTTGTAAGTTTTGGGACTTTTCATCCTTAATCACTAATGTCAGCAATTTAATGTGTTACATTTCAAAGACTGCTTTCAAATGTATAAAAGTATTATAATGCTCAGTTTCCTCTTGGCTTGTACACCACATGTACAAGCCTCTTGCTGCTCATGTTGCTCTCATTCTTGGGTACACAGGACAATCTCTTTTGTTTTTGTTAGGTTGTGGATGCAAAGTTATCAGGTGACTTGCATGGATAGCCTTAGAGAAAGGATCTGCATTTATGGCTTAACTGTTGGGGTTCTTCTGGAAATAGAAAGCATGGTAATTAATGTTCAATTTCAAATAAGCACAGAATGGGCTAAGTTTTTGAAAAGACAGATCAGCTGTCCTAATCTTGGAGATCATTACTGTCTCCCAAGTACTGGATTAATTTTTTAAACCCTTCTTTGCAGATTACCCAGGGAAATACTCTGAAGAGGAGAGCAAAAGCTCAACATCAGGCATTGCAGGAGATCTTGGGGATGACCTGCAGGAGGCTCGGGCTCCCACCATTGCTCAGCTGCTCCAGGAGAAGACCCTCTTTTCCTTCTCTGAGTGGCCAAAGGTAACCCGCCTCCGCCCCCTCCCAGTATGCATTCTCTACCCAAAACATTCTCAGCTTGTAGAGTATTTGTGAAAGTGAACTCCGAAAAATGTGTAGTGTCTTGAAAAGGTATTAGTAATGTCATATTTGAACATTAAAGAAATACACATTCAACTAATTAGACCATAAGATAAAACTGCCTTCGTATTTAAAACACTATGGCTTTAATGTTCATTGTCCAGACCATAGAACTTATTTTAAGACTTGTAAAGTGAGTACATTTGAGTGTGCTTTTTTCTAATCAACTCCTTCTGGTTAGAAAAATGTGACACGTGATCCCTAGGGACTTTGTGAATTTGGGTAGCTTGTTGCTTACTCCTCAGAGCTTTTGGTCTTTTTTTATAGGATCGCGTGATAATCAACCGCCTGGATAATATCTGCCACGTGGTGTTAAAGGGGAAATGGCCTTCCAGCCAGCAATATGAGCCTTCAGGCACCCTGCCCACCCCGGTGTTAACGGGCAGTGCTGGTTCTCGGAGCAGCCTCTCAGAGCCAGAAGCATCAGAACACAGCTTCAGCAGTAGTGCAGCATTGGTGGCCCAGATCCAGAAGGTGAGGCCATAAGCATAATGTCGACTATGAACAAACAATGAAGGACACTTTGTACTTCTCAGTTGAGTCATTCATTCAGCAAATACTTAATGGATAGATTTGTGTTTTTTTCTTTTCCTCTTTCTCTTTCTTTGGCTTTTTTTTTTTTTTTCCCTGTAAGTTCACTGGTATTAATTGAAGAATTTAGATTTTATCCTCTAGGAAGCAGGGAGCTACTAAAATTTTGGAGCAGGGAAGTGCATGATGAAAGCAGGGTTTTACAGCTTGACTGAAGGGTTATGTAGGTTCTTGGGGGAGAGGATGGTCAGGAAGAAAGAGGGCCAGGGTCTGGGAGGCCAAGTGGGAATCTGATGAAGAGATGAGGTCCTGGACCAATTTAGTGGTAGAGTAGGTAAAAAGGGGGCGGATGTAGGTAGGCATGACTTGATGACTAATAAACATATTAGGAGAGGGAGGCATGAATGGATCAGTATGTTCCACACTGGAAAGACGATAAGAATGATGGCAGCTGATAGAAATAAGGGAAATCAGAGAATGGTTTTTATAAACTCAGACTTACAGCTCCAGCTTAATTTGAGGTACATTGTTAGCACACTGGCCCTCACTCTTCAAGTGCACATTGGAACCTGCTGGGGACCTTGAAAAGCTGTTGATTCTGATTTAATTGGTCCAGGCTGTGGACTGAGTGTTGGAATTTTTTTTTAACTTTCCAGTGAATTCTGATATACATCTGAGGTTGAGATTCCCTGGATTATGGTCTTGAACATCAGGGGTAGTTCATGGACTAGCAGCTATAGCAGCACCTAGAAACCTGTTAGGTGTGCAGAATCTTGGGCCCACTGAAGTAGAATCGCTGTCTTAACAAGCTATCCAGGTGAGGGGCCCTTGGCTGGCTCAGTTGGTTAAGTGTCTGACTTTAACTCAGGTCTTGATCCCAGGATACTCGGATTAAGCCCCATGTTGGGCTTTGTGCTCGGGGGGATCTGCTTCTCCCTTTCCCTCTGCCTTGCCTGTCACTTGTGCTTTCTAGCTCTCTCTTTTTCAAATAAATAAGTAAAATCTTTAAAAAAAACAAAAAAACAAAAAAAAAACAAAAAAAAAACCAAGCTGTCCAAGTAATCTGGTGCTAAGGTTTCAGAAGGTTTGAATGGAAAGAACTTCTAAGAGGTTGATTAGGAATCCTACTAGACCTGAGGAAATCAGGCCTGGAGAAAGAGCTGCCATTCAGCCACAGAAGTGGCATTCATACCTCTCTTATCACATGTCTGTGTTTGCAGGAGAGCTTCCTGGCTCCAGTATTCACAAAGGATGAACAAAAGCACAGACGTCCCTATGAGTTTGAGGTGGAGAGGGATGCAAAGGCCCGGAGCCTAGAACAGTTCTCTGCCACTCACGGGCACCCCCCCATCGTCCTCAACGGCTGGCATGGGGAATCTGCAATAGATCTCTCCTGCACGTCAGAGGGGTCTCCAGGAGCCACGTCTCCTTTCCCAGTGAGCGCCAGCACCCCTAAGATTGGGGCTATTGGTTCACTTCAAGGAGCACTCGGCATGGACTTGTCAGGAATTCTACAAGCTGGCCTGATCCATCCAGTGACAGGACAGATCGTCAATGGAAGCCTCAGAAGAGATGACGCTGCCACAAGGAGACGGAGAGGGAGACGGAAACATGTCGAAGGAGGGATGGACCTCATCTTTTTAAAGGAGCAGACACTTCAGGCTGGAATCTTGGTGGGTATATGAGGCCATTAAATGAAAACATTGACCTTTCTACACTGAGCAACAAAACACTTCCTCAGACACAGGATGTTTGATTTGTAGATCTTTTATCCCTATTTCAAATGTCCCTACTTAGTTTCTCTTATTATCAGTTGCTCCATTTTTTTCTAGAAACACATTTAATCCATTATAGACCCTTCACCTGTGCACAGCTTGAAGAAATGAGCCAGGGGTCTTGCCATTTCAAATACAAATGGCCCAGATCCCCGACCCGGGTTTCAAAGAGCTGCTGGTGCTTGAGTAAAGCAGGTTTGAGTTTGTGGCAGTGGCACTCCAGGTTAGTGGGCTTTCCAGGCACTTGGGTTCAGGAGAGGGAACAGGCATCAGGTTCCTAAACTGCTTGACCTACTGGGTGACACGGGACGTACCACCATGCCTCCTTGTGCTCCTAGTGAAGTGGGCCTGTAGCATCTCCCACAGAGGGCTGCTTCGAGGGTTCATTAGGATCACAGCAAGATGCCCTAAACCCAGAGGAGACCATTGTAAGCAGCAGATAAAGTTAGAAGCTGTATGCCTGGCCAGGAGAGAGATCCCCTTAGACTTTACTTAATGTGTCAAAGACAACTGACTTACCTTTGTGTTTTGGTTTTTCCTGTTTATTGAACTTCAAGCTCCAAAATAGGAATCATATTTCATATTTTCTTATCTTAAAAGGAATAATAAGAACCAGTATTCATTGAGTGCTTACTGTGTGCCAGGCTGTGTTCAGGCGTTAGTATGACTGTCCTGTTTGAGCATCACAACTCTGAAAAGGTGTTGTTATTACTCCCATTTTATAGATGAGGAAACTGAGGCTTACAAGCATTGAATAATTTGCCCAAGATTATCCAATAAAGTGACAGGTCAGGGAACCAAGCCAAGGGCTTTGTTCACTAGCACCTAAGAGCTTTATTATTAAGCTCTATTATTTGGTCTGTTTTAAAGTTTGATCTTCCTCTTACACTTTCTGTATAATTTGGGAGGCTGAAGTGGCAGCCCAGTCCTGCAAACTTTTAAGGCAGTTGTCTCAGTTTTTAGAGTGCAAACCCATAGTTTCTCTGTAGTGATCATAGACCATTTTTTAAAACTAATATGCAAACATTTATTTAGCGCCACATTGGACTTTGTAGACCCCATTATAAACATTGGGAGTACAGACATGAGTAAGACAGGCATTCCTCCTACAGAGGGTGCCACCGGGGAGTAAATTGCAGTGTGGCATTTCTTGGTATTGGAAAATCTGTGAAGGGTGCTGAGGGCATTGGGGACCAGGAAGTGGAGCACCCTGGGACCGTCAACGACAGCGACAAAGGAGGCAACACTGAACATGAGCAGACAGGATGGAATGAAAGGATACCAAGTAGACAAGGGGAGAGGAACCTCAGGTAGAAGCAACACACTCAGGAGCCCTCAGTAGTGCGGAGGATTCTTACTCCACACCCCAGCACAGTAATACCAGGTGGAAACAGATGGAAAGATACAAAGCACACCTTAGGTGTTTTCCTTTCAGAACCTGGTTTTCATTCTGTCACACTTACTGGCACATACTTGTCTCTCCTTCATCCAGGAAGTCCATGAAGATCCAGGGCAGGCCCCCCCAAGCGCCTCCCACCCTGAAGGGCCGGTGCCTGCTGCTCCAGCCCCCGAGCCAACCCCAGCAGCCAGCAGCCAGGCCGAGAAAGCCATTCCCAGCAAGAGTCTGCTTGACTGGCTAAGGCAGCAGGCTGACTACTCCTTAGAGGTTCCTGGCTTTGGAGCAGTAAGTGTTGTGGGTGCCACCTGACGCTGTCATTTCCTTCCCGCTGACTTGGTGCTGTGTTTGATAAGGAGCATGCTTAGGGAGACCAGGAAGTTAGAGAGATCTGTATCAGCTGAGAACATCATTTTAAAGTTTTGGTTTTTATTTTTAAGTTTAAATTTTGATTAAGTGTTCTAGTAATAGAAATCACAGCCCATGTCAGAATACTATGCCAAGTCATTGTACAAAATCTGATGAGAACAGAACTTGCCTAAGCTTAGCCACCACCACCCCCAAATTACCACACAAGATCCTAAGTGCACAGAGAAATCTTTAGGTTGCATAAACACTGCCTCTTCAGGAACATCTTTTCTGCGTATTCTTTCCAAGTTAATATATTACCACTTTGTACTTAGATTGAGTTACAAATTTGCGATTCTTACTTCAAGTTCTCTTACTGCCTTTGCCTGCAAATCTTCAGATTAGAAATCTGCAGGAGAGGGCTCCTGAGCATTGATGTCTCTTCTTGGTTTTTCTTTTCTCTTGTGGTCGCCTACCTCACCACCGTCTTTGTCTTGGGTACATCCAACTAATAAGATGTGGAGGTAGAGAGCTTACAAGAAAGGGAGGGGAATGCATTCACAGATGCACACTCTCCAAAGACAAAGCCCACCAGGTAGGTAGCAGTGGAGAGAGAATCCAGGTGAATGATTAGGAGAATGTTAGGGAGTCAGCAGTACACTGCAAGACCGGTGAGCCAGCTCACATCTGAGCCAAGAGGCCCATTCAGCCCGTTCTCCAGCTTGCTGCAGGAACTCTATTGTTTGAAAAAAAAGCCTAGATGAGGCTGTGCTAGCTCTTTCCTTCAACCTACCCTGGTGGGTTCCTGTACAGAGGGGCATTAACGAGAGAAGAGCAAAATCAGCTGAAAACACCACCATCATCAGAAGACTCTGTGACAGAATGTTTTGTAATGTTGGTTTCCATTTGCCTCCTAGAATTTTTCAGACAAACCAAAGCAGAGGAGGCCACGCTGTAAGGAACCTGGAAAATTAGATGTCAACTCTCTGAGTGGGGAAGAGAGGGTTCCTGCTGTCCCCAAGGAGCCAGGACTAAGGGTAAGGAAGAGGGACGTGTCACCATGAAGCCCAGCCGTGCAGACTTGGGGAAAGCTCCAGCTGGGAGGTGGGGGGCCAGGCAATGGCTTCCCAGAGGACAAGAGGCTAGCAAGGGAAGTTGACAAGTAGTGATGAGTGGTCCTGTGGCCTCTGGAGCAGCAGTAGGACTTCCCGTGGTCATTTGTCTTTAACCTTTACCACCAGAACTTTTGGTTTAAATTTGTACTTAAACCATTTCCAAAACTTGACCTCCACCCACCCTCCTCCCACTCCCTCCTCCCACGTCCTATTATACTGTATAGAGTTCAGGGAAATATACCTTAACCCCTGTCAGGAGTCTGTTTCTAGTGTTAACAAATGTCATTATTGGAAATTTCCATTTAAGACATTTCCTCCTAGTCCATCCTCACTGGCAATGAGAAACAGCTGACTCTAAGCACTGTCTTTTCCTCGTATAGAACTCTGAGCCTGGAAGAGACTTCAAAAGACATCTGTGAAATGGTTGTAGTCCAACGCATCTGAGTTAATTATAGTTCACAGAGGACAGATTTGGAATAGCAAAGTCATAACCTCTAGGGGGCAGTAATAACATTTCAACCCGAAATTGTATCAAGCTTGGGCAAATTATACATCAGTGTGCTTTAACCTCCTAAAAGTACGTCCTCCCCAAACAGGGAGCCTCTAAGGAGCCTTGTGGACGTGTACTCTTTTCGAGTTGTCTCCCCCAAACGCACAGGCTTTCCTGAATGCCTTCTCTTCATGGCTCTGCCAGCTTCAGCTTTCCTTGGGAATGAATTCCCTTCTTAGTGGGATCGCCTGGATGTGATTTCTCCTTTCAGCTCCAGAGGACCACCCACCCTAGTCATTTCCTCCTTTTGCAGAAGAAAGTTGTTACTTAATGTTTTCAAGGAGTCTGTGACTAATGTTGTCACCTGGTGGATTGTTCTAGCAGCCCTACAGACAAAGCTGCTCTCCCTCATCCCCATCCCCCACTGCAGCCGCTCCAGGACTGGGGCCCGGCCCTGTCCCAAGGTTGGCTGCTTGTTAGAAAGCTTATCACACTGGAATAGCTGCCCTTTTGCCCCTCTCTTGCTTTATCGTCAGAGAGAATCTCTACCACCCCTTTTCTTAGACCTGCTTGGGCTGTGCAGGCTGATGCAGCGGTAGTTCTTAGCCAACTGTCTTTCTCCCCCCTCGTGCCGCCTCCCCACATTCTCCTCGTGTTTCCACACACAGCGTCACGTGAAAGGCTTCCAGGAGAGACTCTGGTCCTTGCTTTGTTGTAGTCTCTGAGCTCTTGTTGTAGAGACATGTCAGAAAAACCACATGGTTTCCTCCTTGGCTTTCTCATTTCTTGCTACATGTCTAACAATTTCCCTCATGTTCTCTGGAAATTAATGTTCACTCTCCTACAGACACTGATCCCTTGCCAGAAAACCCATTTCTAAGCTGTTCTTGCAAGCCAGCCTTTTTTTTTTTTTTTTTTTTTTTTTACCAGAGATGCACTTTCCCTCCTTTGTTAAATAAACATAGTCCCTGCTTTGGAGGCCCTTCTCTTCCTTCAGTAAGGCTAGATGAGGAAGCACTTGTCCACCTGGTTCTCAGGGTCACCGGCCTCCTCAGTGGGAAAGAGCCAGCATGGCCCAGACCACGACACCCTGCTTGACTCCAGGAGGGCCCGTTTCCCCGCAGCCCCCTCCTCCCACAGCTTCTGGGGCAGGAGCCCTCCCAGGTATGCTGCACTCTTTCTTTCCCATGGAGAACTCCCCCCACACACACACACCCACGTCTGGAAGCAGATTCAGATCAAGAAACTTCTTCCCTCCCTCAGCCCCTTCTGCTCTTGTGCTGTGGCTCAGCTGGGCAAGCTCCACAGGCTGCAGTAGGGCTGTGAGATTCATTCAGCTTTCAGGATGTCCAGTGCATAGTGGTCGCTTGCAAGATGTGTGTGGGCACATGCACATGTAGATGTGTTATGTTTGCTTTATAGATATGCATGTGGGTTTCTTTTTGTTTGTTTCCTATTGAGCCACTGGCCAGTAACTTGCAGAGATGACCTGTCACCCCTAAATACTTCAGTGTGTGTCTCCTAAGAATATTTTCCTACATAACTATTATCATTATCAGACATATGAATATTAATAATAATTAATCCACATTCAGAATTCCCCAGTTGGTCCAAAAATGTCTTTTAGAGGTAGTTTTTGGGGTTTTTTGTGTATTTAGAATTTTAACTTCATTTCCACATACACCTCCTTCTTTGGTTGGTAGGTCTCTCTTCACTCAGTGAATGTTTCTTGGCTAAATCTCCTAGGCTTCCTGGGAAGAGTAAGGAAGTTTTGGTCACCACCACCTTCTCCACTTCTACCCAGGAGTTCAAGTTGAGAACTGGAATCCATAGACTTTGGAATAAATGCTACCATGTATTAATGAAGATGTTCTTGAGTTGGGCTGCCCATGTAATCATCTGGAAAAGCACATTTGCCTCCAGTGTTGCTTAACATCTAACTCTCCTGTTCCTTGCTCTCCTTGCCCTCTCCCCAGGCTTCCCCTAGAAGAGGAAGCAGGTTTGCTCTCAGGGTATAATTACCAGGAGGGAGAGCTGCCAAAGCCCAACTTGGCCGCTGTGTGTGGTCGCAGAGTTGCTGGGAGGGGCACCTGGCTGGGGTGGGCAGCTGCTGGGCGGCTAGAGGGACTCTCGCTCCCACAGGAAGTGGTGAGAGCCGACTTCCTCCGTCAGCACCCCTCTTGCGATGCTGTGGGTGAAGAGCTGTTCTCTTCACCCCTGGGATCTTTCTACTGCTGCACTTCAAATCTGAAGGGGAGAAGGCAGCCAGCCTTCTGTCTGCCTCCTTGGCAGGTTCCCAGTTCTGAGAGGGCTTGGTACTCTCTACATCAGAAGCTCACAATAATAAGGATGAGGAGGGGAAGCTTCTGGACATTCTAATACCTGAGGAGCATGTCGGAAGATTCCTGTGGGACACAGGCTGGTCTTAATGAGCTATCCCTAGGTGCGCTGATAAACTCAAAGTATGTAAACGAACATCTGATGTATAACAGATTGTTTGAAAAGAAGATGGGCGCATTATTCGTCAAGCTCTGGGTTTGCTTTCCAACAGAAAGACTTCTAAGATTGAACACACCCTCCCTACTGGAGAGTTATGAGGGAACTTTGTGGGTATCAAGGAAAAAGCATGCCCCGGCACCTTTCCCTGGCTCTTGGCTATGAGTGGGTTACAGGGAAGAGGTCTTGGAAAAGCCCTGTGGTCCAGGGGTGGCTCCCCTGGCCGGGGCCTTCAGCTGAGGTGGTGTCCATCAGCAGTCTTTTAGTCTGGCCCCAGTCTATCAAGCTCTCTCTCTTCAGAAATAGGAACCAGGCAGTACTTGCTCCCCAAGTGGTCATCCCCAGAGCCAGCGGGAACAGCTGCCCCGAGAGGAGTGGGCAGTGGTCATGGGGGCATAAGAGACGGCGTGGTGTAGTGGTCCCGACTGGGAGCCATGGGCTGCTCTTCCCTGACCATCTGTGCCCAGGGGCAGATCCCTGCCTCTGACTCTGTGAGGAACACGAACAAGGGAGGGTACAAAGCATGACAGTATCATGTTTCCCTTAATTCTGCTCTTCTAAACCAGGGCTTTTTGAGAAGAATTTTCTTAGAGTTGACTGTCATAAAGCTTTTTGTCCATGATCTGGTTTTTCTTGAATATTTTTTCGGACGTTGAAGGACAGATGTAGGACTTCAAAAATGACATAATTTCTGGGTACTCGGGAACATTCAAATACACATTTTTCCCGTGTCTACAAATCTATAAATTCTTTGTAAAATGGCTGTGATAACTGTACTCGATGCCGCAGGGCCAGTGGGATGGCTGACTGAGATACTGCAGATGGAGTCCTTAGCGTCTGCCTAACACAGGGTAAAAGCACATGGAGTGGTACTGTCATTCCTGCTGCTCCCCTTGTTCCCACCGCCCCTTCTGTGATGGCCACCCGTTGCCAGGTTTCCACACTGCCACTCCCGTGGGCCCCGTGCCTCCGTTCCCAGCTGCCTCTTGTGTGGGAGTCCACCACATAACACGTGTGTGCTCACTGAGAACCTGAACCTCTGTTACCAGCTAACCCTGTCCCTACAGCTGCCCCTTCAAAGAGAGATCTGTTGGGTTTTCTAAGGATTTGACTTCTTTAATTAGTTAGGGAGAAGAAAGGCAGTGAATGTAATGGGATGCCAGAGCTCCTGGATTAAAGTCCAAAGTGGGTGTCCTTAGAAAGGTTGTGAGGAGCCGTCTCACCTGTTCTCAGGCCTGGCTGCCAATCTCGGCCCTTAGGTACCCGTGGACTCTGACTTCTTTTCCTGTCTTTAGCACTCTGGCCCTAATAAAAGTTTCTCTGGCCCTTCTGGTGTCTCTTGATGTGACCTGCACCTGCCTTCTTGTTCCATCAAGGACCGCAGCTGGGTCCCTGCATCTGAGCCTCAAAGCAGACCGGTGGAGTCTCAGCTGTGTCTTGCCAGATCCCCGCTCCCCACTCCAGTCTTGCAGAAAGAGAAGGCATTTATACAGACGGCTGAGAATCCTGAAAAGGCAGCAGAGGCGGCTGTAGAGAAGTGTGGGCTCCTCCAGCATCAGCACCGCCCAGGAGCCTCACCGTTGGGCCCTGCCACGTCCTGTCTCTGCATAGGGGCCCATCCCAGTTTCCACGTTCCAGTCCCGATGGTGACCTGCTTGCCCAGTGCAAACCCAAGGTTACAGATCTCTCGTGGCCATTCTGAACATCTTAAGCCTCACCACTGCTGTGATCAAAGAGAAGGCAGTAGAATAATACCAGCTCCATAACAGAACCACGAGAAGTGGCTCAGAAAGGAGAAAGGGCTTCCAGAGACCCACAGGGAAGGGCATTTTCTTTATGCTTCTCTGTACAAAGACCGAAAGGGCACAACAGCAGTTATTATAATGCGCCCCTGATGCTGTGGATGTGCACCACCTTGATGAGCCAAATGGCAGCTCAAGAGGAGTGACGGCAGCAGAAAGGAAAGGAGGCAGCTCCCCGGGCCATGGAGGGCTTTCAGGCACGGGGTACTGAGAGAAATCGCTCCCTTTCTCTGGGCAGAACATTTCTCTTGACGCAGAGATTATTCATGCCATTTTTTTTTTTTTTTTGGTCTTTGTTTGCTTTTTAAAGATTTTATTTACTAATGCATGAGAGACACAGAGAGAGAGGCAGAGATACAGGCAGAGGGAGAAGCAGGCTCCATGCAGGGAGCCCCATGTGGGACTCAATCCCGGAACCCCGGGATCACGCCCTGAGCCAAAGGCAGGCGCTCAACCACTGAGCCACCCAGGCGTCCTAATTCATGCCATTTTGGAAACAAATTCAGAGTTAGATACATTGTAAATGCAACGGTTTTTCTCCTTGCAACCAATCAGTAAGCTCTGGCAGAGCAGGTTCTCCAGCAGGTTCTGGTGGGTCCTCATTCCCCCGCAGAGCCCAGAGCCACAGTCCCAGAGGAAGGAGGGCTACAGGAAGCCCGCTGGTAGGCACCCTGAGTGTGCGCAGTGAGCCGCCTGCGGGGACCGGGTGCCGGGTGAGCCGTGTGCCAGCGGAGCTGTATGTCCCAGGCTCCCAGGCTTAGCCACAGCTCAGGCCCCGTGGTGCTCAGCCCCAGAGGTCACAGAGCACGATGCAGCTCTGTGATCAGAGGAAAGCTAGATTGTCTCTCTTGAGGGAAACCAGAACGCCACTTATTGTGATGCTTCTCCACAACAACGTTCAAGAATGTCTTCGTCTTCTCAGTGAATACGTAGGCACCCTGTGTGGTGTCTGAGTGGTTGTCCTCCAGGAGCTTAGGACCCAGAGGGAGTGGGGTGTGCACAGTTACTGGCATCCCTTCAGCGAGCACTCCTTCCTGTGGGCCAGGTAATATCTTGCACACTTCATTTTTGGTAACTGCCAGATGGGTGTCATGGTCCTTTCTCACCAGAACTCTGAGAAGCTAGTTACAGACTTCAGACCAACATTCAGGTACATCTGCTGCAAAACTCTGTCTCCCCTACGTTTCTTTGTGGCTTCCATTGAAAAAAGTTCTTGTGTCACAAAGAAGATGAATGCTCGGATTGGTCAAGTGGTTTCAGCCACAAATCTCAACTAAGAGCTGGGTGTCCTTAGATGGGCTCCAGCCCCCAGCGCTCTGGCTTTTCTAGAACTCCTGCTGCTTTTGTGTGGTGGTGGCTGGCTCTCGGCCTCTGAGAGAGCAACTTCAGGCACAGTTATAGGCAAGAGGCAGCAAGGCAGGTAGGCAGGGAGCTCCCACTCAGGTCCTTCATGCAACAGGGACAGGATAGGCCAGTGCAGAACCTTGGTCTTCACCCCCAGCCCATCACCTGCCATCCAGTAACCTTCAGCATCTTGTGTTTCTTTGTCCTTTTTCAGGGGTTTCTCCCAGAAAACAAGTTCAATCACACCCTGGCTGAGCCTGTTCTTCGAGATGGGGGCCCCCGCCGGAGGGGGAGGCGGCCTCGGAGCGAGCTCCTGAAGGCTCCTGCCATCGTGGCAGACTCTCCCTCGGGGATGGGGCCGCTGTTCATGAACGGGCTGATTGCTGGGATGGACCTGGTAGGACTCCAGAACATGAGAAATATGCCAGGCATCCCCCTCACGGGTCTGGTGGGGTTCCCGGCTGGCTTTGCTGCGATGCCCACGGGCGAAGAGGTCAAAAGCACGTTGAGCATGCTGCCCATGATGCTGCCGGGGATGGCCGCGGTGCCCCAGATGTTCGGTGTCGGTGGACTCCTCAATGCACCCATGGCAGCTGCCTGCACTTCCACCGCTCCAGCGCCTCTACCAAGCACAACAAAAAGTGGTACACCTGCGACCGAAAAGACTGTAGAAGACAAGCCAAGTAGCCATGACGTAAAAACGGACACGTTAGCTGAAGACAAGCCTGGTCCTGGTCCATTTTCTGATCAGTCCGAACCTGCAATAACTACCAGTAGTCCTGTGGCTTTTAACCCATTTCTCATCCCAGGAGTGTCTCCTGGACTCATTTACCCATCCATGTTTCTCTCCCCTGGCATGGGCATGGCTCTGCCGGCAATGCAGCAGGCCAGACACTCTGAAGTAATAGGTCTGGAGAGCCAGAAAAGGAAGAAGAAGAAAACAAAAGGGGACAGCCTGAACCCCAATCCAGAGCCTGCTCCCGGGTCCGAAAAGGAGCCAGGCAGCGATCAGAACTGCCCTGAATCCAGGGCACCCGTGCCCCCCGATAGAGAACATGCGGCACAGGCCAGGGAAGGGGGCCTCAAAGACTCTAACAGTGACACCAATTAGAACTTTTTCATTTAAGAAATGATTGTGACTTGTAAGTTTCTTATCCCATAAAGGTTTGTTACTTCCTCACTTCACCTTCATAAGAACCTGTGTTTCCATAAGTAATATTACCTACCTAATTTTCTGAGAACTGTGGTCACAGATGTGAATAGTCGCAGGGTCTTGCCACTTCATTAGCTGAGTTCGACCTAGTGTAGGAGGCACAGGATTCTCATTCTGTTCCCCAGTTGTTCATTCCGGCAGCCGTAGCTGATACAGTACTTGGTGACACGCTCCCCCGCCCCCCCTTCTCCAAGTTTCCCACCTATTCCAGGAGGGATGATGGCAAGTGAAGGCTGTCTAGGGATTTATCATCCAAGGGCCGAAGAACAGAGACCACGAGGGCTCTTTTTTCCATGAGCTGTGTTGAATGGGAAGCATGTAATGGGGAAACCAAAAAAGCACAGAAAAAGGAAGTGCTGGTGCATATTTTTTAGTTAAAATATTTCCCTATTTTATCATGATCACTAAATGAGTAGTGTAGGCAGAAGTATATAACTAATGGTTGAAAATGCGTATATTCATTTCTTTATAAAACAAACACCTTACTGGTAGTAACAGGACGTCCCCCTTCATGGTGTTTCAGACACGAGCAGCAAAAAGAAATACTGATGAGGCATTGTCTTAGACATACATATGCTCTCTCCCCCGAGTTCAGAGATCACTCTCGGTAGGAAAAAGCTTTACACACCCGGAGTTCTTGCCGGTGACGGGGGCGGGCAGGCAAGGGGCTCTCCACCCCACCCCCGCGGGGCTGCACGCTGCCCACAAGCGCACAGCTGGCATCAGCTCACCCCATTCTCAAGAATTGCTGCAGCCACTACCAGGGCCCTAATAGGTTTTTACCTTGCGCTTCCCTTCACCAAGAATAAGGCTCTTTCTGGAGCCTGTGAGAAGAGTCACTCAACACTTTTACACTTTGCTAGGTCCCTTCGTCAGATTATTTGAGGTTGTCCGAACATGTCTGTGCCACCTTTTATAAAACGACTGTGAACGTTTGTTTCTTCTCTCCATTTTTTTTTTTTTCCTATTTGGTTTCCATTTTGCAGCTGGACCCAGATTCCAAATCAAGGTAGCCAAGACTGTTGCAAATTAACATCATTTTCCCTTCCTCAATCGGGAAGCACCTGCCTTCTTTCCCTCCCCACTTGTGTACCATCCCTCCTGAGGGTCTTATTCTTTATCGACAGTTCACACTCTGGGACTTGAAATAAGCTCATGGTCCAGGACTCTGGGGGCACAGGGCTGTGCACGACCGTTGGAAATGTTGGAAGTGTTACTAGAACCAGTTTCACTTTGTGTTGTCACAATTTACTGTATTTTTTACTTTTTCTGTTACAGTTTTGCTAATTTATCAGAAGGTCCAAAAGTTTGACATAACTATTTCAGTTTGCATTATTTATTTATGATGCTTTTGTCATTGTCTTTTATACATTTGGAATTATAAATTATGTAAATGTTAAAATGAGCATCTCAAAGAAGTCTGTTAAATTGTGATTGGAGAAAAAAATCAGTCATGTATTTTCAAGTGGAGTCCCATCGTTATGAATCAGAGATAAAAATCAGAAATTCTATAACGGATCATATAAGTATGAAGAAAGAATCCAGTGATTGAGCAAATCCTATTTAATGACATCTTTGTAGCATAGATGGTCTATAATGCTGACAACAGATTTCTTAGAAATGCTGCTCTCTATTTAACTAACATTTTGTTCAGTTTTGCCTCCAGTGGAAGCAGAAAGGGTTTTTTCAGCTGTTAAATCCTAAAAATCAATATAATTTATTTATGTAAAAAAAAAATCACTCAATCGATATATTTTTGAACCTTTTAAGTACTAATTTTCTTTTTATCAAGTAGAAAAAAAAATGTATTTGCCCTAAATCCTTAAAATACAAATGCTATAAAAATTCATGTATCTTGAAAGCCTTACTGCAAATGAGTATTATAGACATCCAGCAGAGCCTGGGTTTCCCTTTGTTGTTGTCCGTTGTTGTTGTTTTGTATGGAAAAGCTGCTCTCCCCAGGTTCCACTTAGAAGCTCCAGTAGGTCACAGGGTTCAATATGGATTTGATTTAAAAACCCACCAGCATGCTAAATCCCTTGTTATATCTTACCAAACCTGTATGTTAACTCTCTGGGTGTTTAGGCTTATATTTGACTGCTATTGTGTCCCTGTTTGCAAAATGAAAATGACACTCTGTGGATTATTTGCTCTGTAAGGCATAAGTGCTTCTTATGATTATTTTGACGTTTCCAAGAGCAAAAGCCAAATTTAAACTCTTCAGCAAACTTGAGCCTTTTCATCTAAACTCCATGTCACTCACAGCCATAACTTTCCTTGGTCATTCTTCACCCCGTGTCTTACATAATAAATTGTCTGTGGTCTTGATCCTGGATTTAAAAAAAAAAAAAAAAAACAATTTTAAAAGTCAAATTCAGTGGCACTTGGATGTCTCTTGCTGCCTGGACCTTGTATGAATCTGTCATATGCACACAGCAGTCCACGATCTTTCTAAGGTGCCCAGTTTGTTCTGGACACACTGCTGGGGGCTTGTTAAATGTTCACTCATGGGGATTGATTTGCCGGATCTCTTGACCTATCAGAACACCTGATTAAGACACCTGCCACAGAAGGGAGCGCAGCAGAGTACCTGCTTCCTGGCCTTGGGACCTGAATGCCCACAGCTGATGCCTCAACTGCACCACTGTCTTAAGCCCCTTTCTAGAAGCCCCACCTCAAAGCACACACCTGGGATTTCGGGGGGAACCTCTGTGGGATTGGAACAGGCCAGAAAACAGAATTGCCTCGGTAGCTGGAGTTCTTAAGGCTTGGTAAGAGTTTGGTGGTCCTTAGCTTTGGGAAGCATGGCTTCCGGGGCCCCAGAAGGACCGTGTGTGCCGTTACCAACGAGGCTGGCAGGAGAGCGCTGAAGCCTCGGTGAGCCTGGGAGCAAGAGACCCATCAGTTTGCCTCTGCCGGGTCCCTACTAGGTGCTTCTCACCAGTAGATGGTGTCTGATTGGCCGAGAGGATGGCAGAGGCATTGTCGCTAAGACCTCCAAGTCCTCCGTTGCAGTTTTTCAACGAAGGACCTACGACAGCCTTCATAGACACCCCGGTCCAGATGTGGGGCGCCCTCATTCCGGGCAGAGTAATGATTTATGCAGAGTAAGTAGTAAAGAGTCTTGGCTTCAGTCTTGACCTCAGAGCCTGCCCCCGTGGATTCTACTACCCTCGGGAGGGCAGAGGAGTGCAATTGGCTCAGTACGTTGGGCTAGTGTTGCGGTGTCTTGTGTGTGTTTGCCATAAGTGACCTCATGTGTCTGCAGTGTCTTGGTTGCTGGGTAGAGGGATGCTGGCGTCCAGGCTGCCTCGGGAAAGCCAACAGAAGGCCGCGGAGCTATCTCATCAATCAGAGAACAGAGCTGGGGTTGGACCCCTCGGCCCCACCGGCCTGAGGTTGGGACAGGCCAGCTTTTGTGACGCCAGTCCCAGACCCCCTCCACCTCAGAGACCAGCTCTGCCTGAGTGACCCTTGGAAAGAACGGGCCCCGGGGAGAGCGGATCAGCTGTGCCACACCCTCCGGAGAACCTTAATGCTTGGTTCATTTACAGAGAATTCCTTAAAATGGTTTCCTGCAAGGACTGCTCTTCATCCGCCTGGTGTGGAACCACCGAAGGGTCTCTCTCGGGTCAGCGGTGGGTTCCCCGAGCCCAGTGACGAGCGCCTTGGTGCCAGACCGTGGCTGCTCCGGACGCTGCCTCGCCGCCCGGTGGCCCGCGCCGGGGCCCTCCTAATCCGGCCTGGGCAGGTGTGTAGGGGCGAGCGGAGTGCAGCCGCCAGGACGGTGCCCCGGGACCGAAGCGTCCTGTTGGCTCCGGCTGGGCCGTTGGAGGGGCACAGGGAGGGGCAGAGGGAAGAGATGGCTTCTGGGCGGACAGAGGCCGCATCCCTTCCTTCTCCAAGCCTGTTTCCTCATCTATAGAACAGAAAGAACTAATTCTAACTCGCACCTAAAGGCTTGTTGATGAGGCGGATGGAAATGACCAAGGTCGAGGGTCATGTGTCTTGACTGCTTTGGAGTAGCTGGTGAGGGGAGGAGCACCAGTCCGCGGGGGAGGGGGACGGCAAATCAGGGGTCAGGAAGGTCTTGCTCCAGGCCCCAGGATCAGCCTCCTTCAGTAGAGAGTTGCCAGATGGAGGGGGAGAAAGACGCAGTTAATTCTTGTTTCAGATACACTGATTTTCTTGGTAGAGGTATATCCCATGTAGTATTTGGTACATACTTACTAAAAACCTGTATCTGGAATTTGAATTTAACTAGGCATTCTGTATTTCCTCTGATGATGTACCATCCCCGAGGGAATAGCGCACATTTGCTAGGCACTTCCTCGAGGTGGGGCTTCCTCCAAGTGCTTTATGGTCATATTCTCAATCCCCTCAATAACTTAAAAATCCCCAATTTACAGATGAGAGCACTGAGGCCCAGAGAGGTGAAACAACTTGTCCAGTCACCCAACCAGTTAACAGCAGAGCTGGGATTTGGGAACCCAGGAAGACCAATTCCAGAGCCATTAGCTGAGCAGGGGGATCAGGATGGGACACATAGTCTGAGGCCTGGAGCAAGCTGCACCTCTAAAGCAGCTTTGAGTAATAGGGTGAAAGGAATCATGAGGGGAAGGGGCTATCCTGGAGCCGGCTGCCCTGAGCAGGTTACCCCAGGGAAAGGGGTCTCCTTCCCATCCTGTATGAGCCTACAGGTGTTCATGGTCTCCTTGGTGCTCAGACTCACCAGCCCAGGCGAAAGGGGACACATAAGCAGCACCCAGTCTTAGAAAAAAATGGCAGAAGGTGTATAACTTCTTAGCTGGAAGGGCCAGAGAGGAGTTGCCCAGGACTGAGAGGAGGGCAGCTCGCCAGTGACGGGGACCCGGCTCGGCTCCCCTGACAGCAGCCCATCTCTAAAGGCTGGAGCCTGATGTCTGCTACAGAGTTTGAGTAAGAAGCACCAGGAATCCCAACTAGGAGAGCTTTGACCCAGCTTTGTGGTCTGCAGTCTGCTCCCCCCTCACCCCAGGGTGTTCATGGGTTGCCCATGGCTACTGTACTGGGTGCAGCAGGGGCCACCTGGCCCACCAGGCCCCGGCCGTGACCCTCCACCCAGGTCGGTTCCAGCACTGTCTCCTGGGTGCACGTAGTGCTCTGCCTCCTGTGCTTGGCCTCCACATGCAGGACCTCATCCCAAAGCATGTACCCTACATGAGGACAAGGCTCAGCTGGGCTGCCACCTGCCTTCACCTCGAATTTAGAGGTGGGTCTGATGACAGAACCACAGACCCAACAGTATCCCAGTGTGGAGTCCGCAGAGCACAGCCCTCGTCTGTTTTTGCATAGCCCCCGATCCAAGAGTGGACTTCACGTTTTTCAGTGATGGAAAAATCAAAAGATGAAAACTATTTCATGACCTGTGAAAATCATACCAAATTCAGATTTCAGAGACCATGAATTAAGTTTCTTGGAGCACAGCCACGCCGTTATGTACTCTCCGTGGCTCCTTGTGCCGCACCACAGCAGAGTTGAGGATTGTCACAGAAGCACATGGCCTGCAAAGCCAGAAATGTTTACTGTCTGGCCCTTCACAGAAATAGTTTAAGACCCCTGTCCTAGGACATCAATTTTATTCATAGATTTGGGGCAGAGACTAAGTCACTTAAAATATCATTATGTTTATTTGAGCATGGTTTTGCACAAATGTGACTCATACAATAGTTTATAAGAGAGACATCTACTTTTAAGATAAAACAGACTTCAAAGTACCACTTGAACTGTGGGCATGCCTCCTGAGGGGCCGCCTCCAAACTCCCAGCGCGTACTTTCTCTTTGGAGGAAGAGTGGGAGCTGCCCTGCCTCACCCTCTAGAGTGCCAGAGGACGGATTTGAAGCGAGGCAGTTTTTAGAGAGAGGACCCAGGAAGGCCAGGAGGGGCAGAGACAGGAGAACACACAGTGAGAAGCATGACATGGATTTAAGGACCAGGAGGCAACACCACCCGTGCCTTGGGAAGGGGCCGCTGACACAGGCCTCAGCCAGTACTGTGAGCTATCTACCTGCAGAGGGGCCAGAAGGGAGGCCTCCCCCAAAGACAGGCCTGGAGGATGAGCCCACATTGGTCACGTTCCCACCTGGAGCCAGAAAACAGGAAGGCCAGACTTGGGAGCGCCGAGTGCAAGGCAGCAGTGGTCGGGAGCCCTCAGTGGGTCCCCTGCCCCAGGCTGACTGACACCCACATCTTGGAGGCAGAGTTCAGGGGAACACACGAGAGAGTAGCTGGGGCAAGTCTGTAGGGACCGAGTGAGTTTCCATCTCTCCCCCCTCACACCTGTGACTGAGAGGACCCCACCCGCGGCCAGCTCAGCCTTCATTTGATTGACAGCTGGTGGGCCCCTGAACACTGCCCGGGGACTCCCAGCCTCTTCTGCTGTGCACCAAGCTAGGCCATGCTCGGGGGAGACCACTCAGACACCATTCTGCTGTTGGGGACCTCGAGTCTGGTTGGGAGGACAGCTCTGACCCAAGGAACCACTCCATCTGCTAGACCTTGCAGTCTGCCCACATCCGGTGGGATCATGCATGGGGAGCCAGAAGGAGCTGGGATGGAACAGCCGTCGCTGTGTCCCAGCAGCCGTGGGTGGTGGCAGAGGTGTGGGAGACAAGAGGGAGGAAGTGCTGACATTGTCAGGAAGCGAAGGTGGCCGATCCAGCTAACTCCAGCCTAGTGCATTTGACATCAACTCTAGTTGGGCACGATCGTTGAAAGGATTTTTAAAAATGTGCCAAGGGCTCATCAAGAAATCAAGCCACACTCCCCTCCATCCCCTCTGTGTGAAGAGCAGCTTGGTGTGTTTTTCACAGTGACAGGCACGGAGCGCCTGGGTGGCTCAGTGGCTGAGCATCTGCCTTCAGCTCAGGTCATGACCTGGGGGGCCTGGGATCGAGTCCCACTCAGTGGAGAGTCTAGTCTGCTTCTCCCTCTCCCTCTGCCTGCTGTTCCCCTGCTTGTGCGCGCTCTTTCTCTCTCTCTCCTTTGTCAAATAAATAACATCAAAACAAAACAAAACAAAATTTTTAAAAACCCACAGGGACAGGCCAAATGCAGAGCTGTGGGCATTTCTGTCCCTCCCCGAACGGCCATAGCCAAAGAGAACTGAGGAGCAGTCTGTGTCCATCTGAGGAGGCGTTAGTGGCTCGTGGGCCCATTTGTCAACCCCCGGCAGTGTTTGTAGACTCCCACACCTCCCGGGCGGGGCAGATGACATACGGAAGGGACGCGGGCCAGATATAAGGCAATAGGAAGTGGTGGGGATCGTGGAATCTAGGAGCCTCTTGCCTTGACTAAAAAGGACAGCTGTGACCAGCGACGACCAGATGATGCCCTGTGTGGGAAGGTGGGCTCTGTGTTCCCCGATACCCTGACTGGTTGTTTTTTTTGTTTTTGTTTTTTTGTTTTTGTTTTCTTTTAAAAAAAACAGAAGATGGAAATTCAACTATCTAAAAAGCCCTGATTTTTAAATGTATGCAGCACGTTCAATTTTCAAAACACAAGAGCCACCGAGCAGGCGGGTATCTGTCTGCAGGTGGGACCCAGTGCCCAGAGCCTGGGTTTGGCGCCTGAGCAGTTGCAGGGCCACGGGCACTGGCAGGCTCCCAGGACGACCGGCGGGTGGCCCGCCAGGATACAGAATCGGGATGCATTCTAGGGAGGTGACTGCCCGGTCTCCCACGGGGGTGTCCAGCTGGCTCTCAGAAGCAGGACACCAGGAGAGGCTCAGGAGTCCAGGTCACTGCAGTGCTGGTGGCGAGGTGCCCCCGGAGCGGGGAGCTCTGCACCTGGGGGAGGGCCAGGAGATGCTGCAGTCCCAGGTCGGGGAGACACGGGGCACCTGCCAACAGCTGACAGAAGGCCCAACCGGAGCAGCCTCGCAAAACCTCCTTAATCATTAGGCCCCTTGACTCTGGTCCTCCTGGGTGTAGGGTCTGTTGTGCCACCCCCTCAGGATGATGCTTGGTCCTCACCATGTCTATCCCCAGTGTATCTGCATTCATCGAGAATCTGCAGGGACCTCCAAAGAGTGGGTGACGGCACCTAGGGCCACCCTGCAGGTGTGAGTGGAGTGAGGCAAGGGGTGAGGGTGGTCCAGGTTGAGTAAGGCGGGCAGTGACTCAGGACTGCTGAGGTGTTAAGCCTCTTTCCTGGCTCTGACCAAGAGGAGGCCAGACCAGGAAAACTCCAGACACCGTTCCCACCCACTGCCCTCACCCCCATTCCCACTCCAGCTCTGATCCAGGCTTTTCCATTCACAGATCCCAAACTTTCCAGGCCAGCGAAGAGCCAGAGGGGCTGCCAAGCCTGGGTGTATGCTTTAGGGAGAGGAGGGGGGGACACACGTGGAGGCCTGTCAGGTGGATCACAGCGGCCTGAGCAAGGCCCCAACCCCGGCCCCTGGGACTCCCAGGTTGGAGTACCCTCCTACTCTGGCTCAGCCCTTTGTCCAAGGTCCTGTCAGGAAGCAGGATATATGTATATAAGGAAGAGGGCCTCAACTCTGCAGCCCTGGTACTGGTGTGCTCCTGAGAGAGACAAGGGCAGACGGACAGTGGCCCCTGCTGACCAAGCCCCTGCGGCCACCACCTTCCCTTCCCCAGACAAGTTGGAGAGGAGAGGATTAGCATCCCATGGAGGAAGGGGATGGAGAGGCGGCCCCTCCCGTGGCATTCTCAGTGCACAGCCCAGGACCCCGAAACAAGCCCCGGCCGGGCACGGGGCCGTGTTCTGCCGCCTGGAGCCCACGGGCCCAGCCTCTGCAGCGGGACGAGGAGACACAAAACCTCCACCCAAAGCGCTTCTTTCTCAGCAGAGGGGACCAGGGATGCCCTGTGTTCTCGAACCCCTGACCTCGTCATTGGCAGTTTTCAGCTATCCCCGTATCCTGGGGACCCCTCGCCCTGGGCGCGGAAGCCGGTCAGCCAGGCCGCGCTCGGCTCTCAGAGACCGGATGCGGCGACAGGGAGCGACAAGCAAGCGCCAGGCTCTCCAGTTGGCACAGCGGACAGGCCGGGGCACGTGGTGAGAGCCAAGCTGCCGGGACTGCCCGCCCCCTCTTCTGGAGGGAGATTCGGGAGGTAAGAGGAGGGCGGCCGCCGGGGGTGAGGGGCAGGGGAGCGGCTGAACGAGGGGAGCAGCCTCCTGCAGCCGAATCCACGGCCGGGGCTCTCCTGGGGGGCCCAGGCCTTGCCCGTGGCTGCCACCCGTGCCCCGAACCTCACTCAGGACCAGATCTTACCCCATCTGACGACCCTCCCCTCCCCCCAACACCCTAGGGCCCCCAGCACCCCTGTGCCACCAGAGGGTGGTGCCCCCAAACCAGTGTGAGGGGAGCAGGGCAGACGCCAGCTGGGTACCACGGCAGCGCTGTGCAAACACCGACTTCTGCCCTGGGTCTGTGGCTCCGCGGGCCAGGAGCGGGGGCAGCAGGGCCTCGGAGCCTCCGCCTAAGGCTGCGAGAGATGGCAGCTCGCACCCCCCCCCCCCACCGAGGGTGCCCAGACCCCGGGTTCCCGCAGAAGGCCCAGCGGCCATGCCCCAGGGATGCCTGGCACGGGCGGGCACTCAGCTCCCTGAATGGCCCGGGGCTCCGCTCTGGGCCCTACGGCCCCTGTGCTCAGGCCCTCCCGGCCCTGCCAGCCTGGGAATGAGACCCTGAGCCGCTGTGTCCCTTCCTTAATAGTGGGGTGTCCTCGGGCCAAGCTCAGCCTCAGGACCTAGGTCCCCTCTCTAGCTGCAGCTCAGCTGACTGTTGCTCCCGTTTCGTCTTGGGGGTAGGAGCGGGGGTCCTGAGCCCCCTCAGGAGGTCCCCACCTTCCTGTTGGGCTATTCCCCACAAGCCTTCTTATAAAGACTCGGCTGGGAGCCAGGGAACTTTTGGAAAGTGTATGGGCCAAGCCAAGCTGCGCAAACCTGTCTTCCTCCCAGAGCTGAAAGGGGCCAGGTTGTTCCCAGACAAATGCAGAGGCGGGGGCGGAGGGGAGGGGAGGAGGAAGGGGGCTATTTTAGGAGGCCTTGCACACCGCAGAGCAGCAGCCAGGGGCGGGGCAGGATGAGGAGGCACAGCCAGAAGCAGCAGCGGTGGGGGGAGCCCGGTACCAGGTGTCATGTAGACTCACACACGAGATGTGCACACGCCCCGAGCACAGACTCAGTTACGCAGGTGCATAAGGCTGGAAGCACATGCCGACGTATGCCGTGTGTACAGAAATGTGCCAGGTGTGTATGCGTAGGCAGCCCCACATGGAGCTGCGTGCTCGAACATGTGCACACGTACAGGCCACCCCGAGCATCAGCGGGGGACACACAGCGGAAGCTGTACACGAGGGGCGCATATGCACAAACACCAAGCCAGGGCCAGGGGGGCCGAGACGGGACGCGCCACCCTAACAACCCTCGGACCCGGCACACCCGCACACCCGCACACCCGCGGCCGCGCGCACACCCGGCGAGGGAATCACTCACTTCATAGGAACTTTTGGATTCGGGGCAGCGCGCAATCAGGACCTCGTGCCGGGAAAGAAAGCGCCTTTGTCTGCCGGCCCGGGGCTGTGGGAGCAGCTGCAGCCTCCTCCAGGACGGGGGCCAGGCGGGTTCCTGGCTTCTGGGTAGGAAGGTCAGGCGGGGCCGGGGCTGGGGGAGGAGGCCCTGCCCGAACCCCAGGACCCTGGCTTCTGCTGGTGCACAGAGCGCAGAAGGCCAGTCTCTCCGGGCCCCGCTCTGGCCCGGCCCCGGAGTGCCCCGTGGCTCTAACCCTGTCCCCGGTGCTACCCTGACCCAGACGGAGGCCGGCTCTGGCCCCCAGGCTCAGGGCCCGCCCCATGCCAGCGGCCTCACCTTTTTTTAGCAGACTGAGAAAAGGTCAGGCTCTGGAATTAGAAAGATGTGACATTGAATCCCGGCTCTGTCACTAGCTAGCTGGGTGACCTTGAGAACAGACCTGACCTTTCTGAGCCCCCCTGTGTCCCCTCGAGCCCTGGAGACAGTGCTCGAAGCCCGGATGGAGGCACAGCCCGTCACTGAGCCCGCAGCGGCTCCTCTCCGCGAGGACGCTCTCCGGGCCCGGTCAGGCTGGTAGCGTGTCCCGCTGTCTCCTGCTGCTCTGGCCACTGGGACGAGCGTGGGGCCCAACCCGACCCACTTGCCACCTCTGCAAGCCCCCTCCTCCCTTTGGTCCCTTGCCTCCCTGGGGGTCCTTGCCCTGGAGGCCGAGGCCGCCCTCTCCCCACCCGGGCCCTCCCTGCGCCAGGCCCAGCCCACTCTTGGCTCCCTTGGAGCCATGTCTTCTGGCCAAACTACCAGTGAGAACAGTCCCCATTTTCTAGCTCAAGAGGATTCAGTCTGGGGAGACTCTCCAGAGGCGACCGTCTCCAGTCACTCAGTGGACACATTTACTGAAGGCCTGCTGGGCATTAGACACTATTCCGGCTGCTGGAAGTTCAGCAGGGAACAAGTAGACCAAACCTTGTGCCTGTGTGGGCTCATGTCCCCGTGGCCACACTGCACACTATTGGGGGCAGGGGGCGCGTCTTTCACATTCTTAGAGGTTTCCCCACATCAGCATCCTGCGAACACGGGCATCACTTCCTTCGTGGTGTCACCACAAAGCCTGTGAATGTCACTCTCATAGCTCTTCCTCTCCCCTTGGGCATCTCTCAAGGGCAGGACATACCTGGGACAGGGCCTGGCACAGCGAGGCCATGACTGCCAGACTCGGTAGTGGCTTTCAGAAGTTCAAATGCGTTCGGCTACCTCTGCGCTGCCCCTCAGCGGGTCTCTTTCTTTTGCTCTTGCTATATCCTGGCACCTTTCTTTTCATGTATTTCTCATAATTGCATGACAGCCAAATAACTCATATCCTTATGGTTAATAAAATTACCATTTTAGGAAATAATCTGATTGACCCCAAAGGTCAACCAAGCCAGCGTGGGGAGTATCAGTTCAAGTGCTCTGCTCTGTCACTCATGCTACCACCATTTGTGCATCTAATATTGGTTGCACACCTGCTCCCTGCTAGGCCTGGAGCCGTGGCGGGTGGTGGGGGAGCGCATCTCCAGAGAGATCCAGAGGAAGAGTCCAGCAGGGGACCAGGACAGGTAAGCAGAAAAGTGTGGTTCGGTGGATAAAAGGCCAGGCAGGCCCTGCGGGAGCCTGAAGGGAGTTCCTTGGGATGCAGGTAGCTCAAAGATGGTTTTGTGCAACAAGGGACATTTGAGCTGAGCTTTCAAAGAGCAGTGGAATTTTTTTTTTTTTTTTTTTGCTGGTGCAGATGAGAGAGGGTGAGCCAGGCAGAGGGATCAGCATTTATAAAAGTCATGGGAATGGGAAGTGTCTGATGTGTGTGAAAGAATGGGAAATGTTAGATGTGCTGGGGCGGGGTGTGTGTCAGGCTGGGCTGGAGAAGCTGGCAGCAGATGGGACTGTGGGTGCCAGGGAGACTGGGGAACCCCTGCCACATGGAGGGCACCCAGCCCTGGCCCTGGAGCTGCCCCACTGAGCTATTCGCTCCCATTCTGAACCCTCTGGCTCAGCCCCGCCCGCCCCACCTGCAGCCTGCCCTAGGAAACTCGGCTTTCACTGTGGTCACATTCCCCTCTATTCTTGGCTTAGAAGAGAAAAATTATGGGCAGGAATTTTTGTAAGATCTTTTTATATATTGAAATTCTTGATTCTTTGTTACAGCTATCTTGACTTTCTCTCTCTCTCTCTCTTTTTCTCTCTCTTTTTGAAGTTTGACCTTAATTTTACTTTGTTTTTGTGGAAAGGAGACATATATTTTTGTCGTCCAATTCTATCCATCTGTTCATTTGATGCTTTCTTAGAAAATTACTGCTTATCGTAAAATCATATAGGCATTAGGGTTCTTTATGGTTTAACTCCTAACATGTAAATCTTTAAGCAGTCTTAGGTTTATTTTGGTGTAAGGCAGGAATCTTATTTTTTCCAAATTGTTAGCAGTTGTCCATGGTGTCTGCACCAGTTTATTTTGTTCAAACTTCATTCCTCATCTTTTTAACTTTTAAAGTCATACCTGCAACCTAAACAAAATAAGAAAAGAGAGAGAGAGAGAGTGAGAAAGAGAAAAGAAGGAACAGGAGAAGTAATCCAATTGTCATAGAAATATATGACTCAGAAGGTGAAAGCCTTCCCCTGGGCCCACCTCTCTGAGATAACGACCACCAGCAGCTTGTTATATAACCATTTATTGTTAGGGTTATAACATTTACTAGGTTTCCCTTAAATACAGAGATATACAAAAGGAAAAAAAACTAAAAGGAATCAAGATCTCTAGAGAACTGACATCAAAATATATTGACACTAAAAAAAAAAAAAAGTACTACAGATCTAGGTTGGAAAAGTCAACAGTCCTGGAAGAGACAACATGAAAACCCAGCCCTCCTCCCTCTCGGCGCACTGCTCCCCGAAGGGAGCCAGCCAACACTTGCCACTGCCTTCGATCTGAAAGCATTTCTGCACCACATTCCACATTGGCGCCTGTAGATGGGCCTGTTTCTGGACTTTGCCTTCTCTCTCTGCTGTGCTGTGCTGGTACCAGGCACGGTCCTGGGGCTAGCACTGTGTGCAGTATTAGAGTTCGACCCCTCCCTTCCCGTCCTTCATTGGCAGAGATACCATGATGGTGTTCCTTGGGGCTGCCATGACCAAGCATCACAGATTGGGGTGGGGAGGTTGTCTATCAACATGAGAAATAGGGGCAGCCCCCGTGGCGCAGCGGTTTAGCGCCGCCTGCAGCCCAGGGCGTGATCTGGAGACCCTGGATCGAGTCCCCCCACGTCGGGCTCTGCACAGAGCCTGCTTCTCCCTCTGCCTGTGTCTCTGCCTCTCTGTCTCTCTCTGCATCTCTATGAATAAATAAATAAAATCTTAAAAAAAAAACATGAGAAATATGTTTCTCTCGGTTCTGGAGGTGGGAAGTGTGAGATCAGGGTGCCACCAGCACGGTTGGGTGCTGGGCAGGACCCTCTTTGGGGTGGCAGATTGCCTGCTGCCCGCTGTGTCCTCAGGGACAGAAGATGGGTGAGAGTGCTCTCTGGTCCCTTCCACGAGGGCTCTAGTGCCGTGAGTGCAGGCCCTGCCCTCTGCTCCGATCACCTCACTTCCTAATACCATCCCCTTGGGGGTGAGGATTCCAACATATGAATTTGGGAGGACCAAACATTCAGTCCATAGCAATTATTATTCTATACTTATTTTCCATTTCAACTTTATATTGTAACCAACCCCCCCTGCCACACACACACAGTTTGACTGGAGTTTCATTGGACTCACATTATTTTTATGGATTTATTTAGGGATGATTATCTTTTTTTTATTTTTTTTAAATTTTTATTTATTTATGATAGTCACACAGAGAGAGAGAGAGAGGCAGAGACACAGGCAGAGGGAGAAGCAGGCTCCATGCACCGGGAGCCCGACGTGGGATTCGATCCCGGGTCTCCGGGATCACGCCCTGGGCCAAAGGCAGGTGCCAAACCGCTGCGCCACCCAGGGATCCCCGATTATCTTTTTTTTATCTTCTTTTTTTTAAGATTTTGTTTATTTATTTGAGAGAGAGAATGAGCGAGTGTGAGAGAGAGAGCATGCGCTTGGGGAGCAGGGGCAGCTGGGGGAGAGGGAGAAGCAGACTTCCCGCTGAGCAGGGAGCCCGACATGGGGCTCGATCCCAGGACCCCGGGCTCAGGACCTGAGCCGAAGGACCGAGCTCCCCAGGCGCCCCGGGGGATTGTCTTCTCCATGGTAGTGAGTTTTTCTCTTGTGGGTAAAGGCGTTATGTGTGTCTACTTCGGGGTTCTGTGATCTTTCTGGTCCAGGATCTTAGACATCCCTCCTCGGGGCACCTAAACCTGAATCCATCTCATGTTCTAGTTGCACCCACGGGGGCACAAGACGGGGGGAAGGCTTGGGGGTCTGAGTCGCCGTCCTCTGGCACCCATGGGCCCTCGGGTCCAAGAGGGATTGGCGTGCCCAGCGAGGCTGCAGAGAGCCCACCCCACAGCTCTGGGTGCCCCGGGGCGGACGGAAGCAGAGCTGCGGGGCGGGAGAAGCCACAGGGGGAGGCGGAGAGGGCTCCACCGTGGGTACCTTCCCAGGTCCCCGGGGTGGGCTGGGGGGTGTCGCAGATGCTGGCCAGGGGGTTCCCGGCTTGGGGGGGAGGGGGCAGTGCTGGGTCACAGGGGCCCACTCCTTCCACTGTGACCACGGGGAGAAGGCCCAAGGCTTCCCGGTGTCTCCTCTGTGCCCTCCGCTCCCCTCCCCCGGTGACCCTTCGGCGGGGATGGAGGCCCGGGGACCTAAGCAGGTCAGCCAGCAGCTCCGGTGCAGCTCCGGTGCCAAGGCCCCCACCCCTCCGGCTGCGTTCCTGCGACTGTCCCCTGGGCCGCTGCTCCGAGGCAGCCGGAGCGCCCGTCCAGCCCCTGGTCAGGGGCAGCTGCCAGGCAGGTGAACGGCCCAGCGGGCGGCGGGGCGGCCCTGCCAGCTCCTCTCCCGGCCTGGATCTGCACGTACCGGGCCTCTCCCCCCGCCCCCGGCGGCTCTCGGCTTGGCTCGCCGTGTCCTCAGGGGGCCAATGGGCTTCTTGATTCCAGGCTGCACATCTGGAAGTTGACGCTATTAAAACAAACCCCATTATATAACAAATGGACATCTGGAACCCGTTAGCACTGAGTTTTTAGAAAAAGAAATTGTTTGGGATGTGCGCTCTCCTAAGAATGTGGCAAGGCGCCCTCTCGCTGGCTGTCCAGGAACCCAGAGACCAGGCCACCTCTCCGGAGCCCAGTTCTCGAGGTAACTCAGGCCGGGCCAGGGGCAGAGGCAGGGACAGACTCCCTCTACCAGACAGGCGACTTCATCGTCCCCTGAGGGCCACGTGCTTAGCAGGCCCTTTCCAATTTCATTCAAATATTTATTCAGCACTTGCAAGCCTACTGTGTGCTGGCAAGTCCTTATCATCCATATGCCCACCCCCAGCACCCATCATGGCTTAATGACTCTATCGGGGGACCCCTGGGTGGCTCAGTGGTTTAGCGCCTGCCTTTGGCCCAGGGCGCGATCCTGGAGTCTCGGGATCGAGTCCCACGTCGGGCTCCCGGTGTGGAGCCTGCTTCTCCCTCTGCCTGTGTCTCTGCCTGCCTCTCTCTGTCTCTCTCTCTCTCTCTTTCTCTCTCTCTCTATGTCTGTCATAAATAAATAAAATAAATAAATCTTAAAAAAAAAAAAAGAAAACAGATCATGGTCTGTCCTAGATTCTAAACGACAGAGCTCGAACAGCTCTGCACCTCAGTTTCCTCTCACTTCTTAGTCCCTGGAACGCCCTAGGAAATTCCGACCTCTCTTTGAATTATCTTCCCACCCTTCCCCGCCCCCAGACACAGGCATATGGAGGCTAAAAACACTGGAGGTCACTGTCCCACCGATGACTTTGGCGTGGGGTCATGGTGGTCCTCTCTATGGCAGACCTTGATCTAGCACTGAAGCGGCTGTAGGAGAAATGTCTGGCTAATATTTTGAAATGGAAATTTTATTTATTTATTTAGATATTATTTATTTACTCGTGAGAGACACACAGAGAGAGGCAGAGACATAGGCAGAGGGAGAAGCAGGCTCCCTGCAGAAGGGACCCTAGGATCATGCCCTGAGCTGAAGGCAGATTCCCAACCACTGAGCCACCCAGGTGCCTCTGGAAATTTTTAAAAAATATATACATTTCCTCCCCAACATTTTAGGATGAAAAATTTCAAGCATACGGAAAAGTTGAAAGAATTGTACAGTAAGCAACCATATAAATCCACCACCTAGATACTGCAGTTGTCAACATGCTGCTGTATCTATCCATCTATTCACCCATCAATTAGTTAAAAAGCAATTTGCAGACATCACTATATTTTGCCCCTAAACACTGCAAATCCTTAGTTAGAGTTCGATATTTGTTTCTGATTTTTTTTCAGGTGAAATTGACATACAATGAAATGTGTATTTTACATGAACTATTCCAATAAGTCTGATACCTGGGTGACCCATACCCCTATTACCGGGTACAATTTACTGTCAACCCCAGAGAGTTCACCACACTCCTTCCCAGTCAACCCCCACCCCCACTCCTCCCAGAGGCAACCCACCACTCTGGTTATTTTCACCATGCACTAGGTGGTATGGGCTGAATTGTGTTCTGCCAAAATTCGTATCTTGAAGTCCTGACCCCAGGACCATAGAATGGTGACTGTATTTGGAGAGTTTCTGTGAGGAGGTAATTATGTTAAAATGAGATCATATGGGTGGGCCCTAATCCAGTATGACCAGTGTCCTCATAAGAAGAGATTGGGACACAGATATGCACACACATGGGAGGAAAGACCATGTAAAGACGCAGAGAGAAGACAGATGTCTACAAGCCAAGGAGAGAGACCTCACAAGACACCAGCCCTGCCGACACCTGGAGCTCAGAATTCTGGCCTCCAGAGCCATAGGAAGGCTAAGTTTCTCTTGCTTAAGCCACTTTATCCGTGGCAGTTGTAGCAAACTAATAGGCCAGTTTTACACTGTGTATTCATTTGTGTCTGGCTTACTCTGTCCAGCATAAGGGCTTTGGGATTTATTGCTACACGAATCAGTACTGTGGCTCTTTTCATAGCTGAGTAGTATTCCATGATATAAATATCCCACAGTGTGTTCAGCCAGGGCAAACTATATTTTAACGGAAGAATTGTTTCATAATATTTCCCTCTAATGTATGTCTTTTGTGTCATCCCGGCGACAGAGCAGCCAGCCAGCCCTATTCAGCATGCAGCTTCACAACTATACTCGAGGGCCCCTGAGGGGCTCAGTCGGTTAAGTGTCTGCCTTTGGCTCGGGTCATGATCTCAGAGTCCCGGGATTGAGCCCCATGGGGCTCCCTGCTCAGTGGGAGAGCGTGCTTCCCCCTCTCCCTCTGCTGTTCCCCCTGCTTGTGCTCTCTGACTCTCTCTGTTAAATAAATAAATAAATAAAACCTTTAATTAAAAAAAAAAAACTAGGGCAGCCCGGGTGGCTCAGCGGTTTAGCGCTGCCTTCAGCCCAGGGTGTGATCCTGGAGACCCTGGATTGAGTCCCACGTCGGGCTCCCTGCATGGAGCCTACTTCTCCCTCTGCCTGTGTCTCTGCCTCTCTCTGTCTTTCATAAATAAATAAATTAAATCTTAAAAAAAAACTATACTCGAATGTCTAATCATCCTAAAATGTATATAAAACACATTCTACTTTGTGAAATGAGTTCTTAAATATGAGATTAAAGTAGTAACACATTACTTTTATTGCAATGGATGCAGACCAAGCCATGATGTCACAGGGATGTCATCTGTTTGGTTACGCGTAACACAGTGATTATACTAGCTTTGGTGTCAGTGACTCTGGATTTGAGTCTTACTTGCTGTGTGACCTTGGGCAAGTCACTAAAACTCTCTGCCTCATTTTCTTCACCCCGGAAGTCTGGCTAACCATCTCTTCTCTAAGGGTTGCTTGAAGACTGAATGAACTAGTGAGTTTACGGTGTTCCTAGCAGCTGGAAAGAAGGAGGACTCAGGATGCATTTGCAGCCATCAAAGCCAGAGCCTCTCTGGTGATAGGGCAGCACAAGTGCATTTCTATGCCACAAAGAGTAGAAAGTGAGCTTTCTGCACCGCCCTGTGTGAGAGCTGAGACCGAAGAGCAGGGCGGTCAAGACTGTGTCAAATCAGCAAGCCGCCAAGATCAATTAGCCCAAAGGGATCCCAATAGAAAGGGTGTTTTGGGGGTTCATCCGACTGCCAAAACGCTCCGAGTTGAGGGCCCCAAAGAGCTCCCAGGCTGCACAAGTCGGGCACATGTTTGATGACTTCTGTTTGTTATTTTGTTCCATCTGAATGGGGAAGTTCAAAAGTTTGTTTCACTTTGTCATCATCACTTCTAGGAGAGGGTACTTTAAAATCTTCTAACCTAGGAAGCCCTCCTGTATCATAGATACTAATTTACTACTTTTCCTCTAAGGAAGCCGAAAAAATGCACAATCCAAATTGCCACCATTCCCTTCATTTCAGAGGTCCTTCCTTCTGAAAGAAGTCCTTTTCAACTTTGAAGTCCTTAGGAATTGTTTTTTGGCATAATGTATCCACTCTGTCCCAAGTGGCTTTGAAACGTTCCTAATTTCTCTCAGATGAAGATCTTTTTTGAATTTTAAAGACAAAGAAAGCATCTATAGCTTCACTTTGAAGCGTTTCAGAAAAAAGTTCCTAGGACACCATGTGATAAAGAACTTTAAAACACAAGATAAGTTCAAATTTGGAAACAAGGCTATCATTGGGACTAGCGAGAGCCGTGGGATGAGGAGGGTCATTTCCTGCAACCGGCTGTGGCCTCGTGGCCTCTGAACAGAGATCCTCCCAGGCCCAGGAGTTTTATAGGGGTCACCTCACTCCTTGCACACTTCATCTGCACCTCACTTCCAAAGCTCTGGAAAATTCTTTCAGGAGGTACACCGCGTTGTGCCAAGAACATAACAGAGGCCATTTGAGGTCTTTCATTACAGAACTTCATTCTTACCAGAACCCAAAGATGTGCAGAACCCCTCAAACTTCCTTCAGTGCCATGGAGTGTTCTATACTTTCCAGATGCATTACCATCAACCTAGTAGTAGCCTCAAGTCAATTCCACTTTGCTGCCATTTTTTTTTTTTGCAGGTGCATTTTTATAATCCTGCACAAAATGATCAATCCCAGTCGGCCCATCAACATCCATGAGACCCAAGAATTTCTTTTTAATGAAACCTCCTGGAGGAGAGCTGTCCTGCCTCCCAAGTATAAGTACACTGCTGCAACAAGGCTCTAGGGCAGGCTACAGCCAGGAATGGCTGGTGGGTAGAGCCCGAGACTGAGGGTGCTGGTCCCCTCCAGCCAGACAGGGCCGGTAGCAGGGAGAGTCTTGGGTGCAAATGAGATCTGCCCAATTCCAGGAGAGAGCTTGGTACAGGGAGCCACTAGAGAGTTGGGGCCAGCAGCCTGGGGTGGTCTGGAAGGATCTAGAGGATTATTCCCTGTCCCTGGGAGATGGGGACACAGAACACACCCTGCCGGGGCACCTGCCTGTCAACTAGACCTGAGCCTTGGGGCGGTTAGAGCTACAAGAATATATAGGGACGGACTTCCCTCTTAGCACAGCTTTTGCTGCATCTCATAAGTTTTGGTATGTGGTGTTTTTGTTTTCATTTGTCTCAGGATGTTCTCAAAATTCCCTTCTGATTTCCTGTTCGACCCAGTGGTTGCTCAAGAGCGTACTATGTCATATCCACGTATTTGTGAATTTTCTCATTTTCTTAACATTACTGATTTCTAGTTCCATTCCACTATGATTGGAAAAGATACTGGGAATGATTCCAGGTAAACGGATAAAGAAAATGTGGTATATTTATATATACAATGGAATATTATTCAGCCACGAGAAAGAAGGAAATCCTGCCATTTGCAACAACGTGGATAAGCCTGGAAAGCATTATGCTGAGTGAAATAAGCCAGACACAGAAAGGCAAATATGACAAGATTTTACTTAAAAATCTAAAAAAAAGTTGAGAGGGGGACCAGTGGTTGCCAGGGGCTGGGGGCAAGAGGGGCAGGGCAAGAGGGCGGTCAAGGGTACCCAGTTATGTAGGACCAATAAGCTCTGCAGACCTAAGGTACAGCGTGGTGGCCGTTATTAACAATGCCATATTGTGTACTTGACGTTTGCTCAGAGTGTTGATCCTGAGTGTTCTCACACACACACACACACACAAAACCCCCAAAACAATGATTTAGATGGATGTGATCATCAGCCTGATTGCGGCAATCACACTGCAACGTATATTTACCCCAGAACGTCACCTCAGCCATCTTATGTACAATGTTTACCTGTTAGTTATATCTCAATAAAGCTGGGGTGAAATGGGAACTTTTTTGTTTCAAATATTTTATGTATTTATTCATGAGAGACACAGAGAGAGAGAGAGAGAGAGACAGGCAGAGGGAGAAGCAGGCTTTCTGCGGGGAGCCCCATGTGGGACTCGATCCCAGGACCCCGGGATCATGACCTGAGCCGAAAGCAGATGCTCAACCGACTGAGCCACCCAGGTGCCCTGGAAATGGGAACTTAACAAGATTTATACGATACCCTGGGGAGAAGAAAGGCAAAGAGAAGACAGTGAGCCCCTGAGGGAACTGGTGGTCAGGAGAAAGCTCACCACCTAGCCAGAGCCGTGGGAGGAGGCAGGCCATAGCCTGCACACAACAGCACACACAAAAAAACAACAATAACAACATTAAAAAAAAAATCAGATGCAAAAGGAAATACTTTCCCAGGGGTGCCTGGGTGGCTCAGTCAGTTAAGCATCTGTCTTTGGCTCAGGTCATGATCTCGGGTCCTGAGATCCAGTCCTGCATTGGGTTCCCTCTCAGCAGGGAGCCTGCTTCTCCCTCTCCTTCTGCTCCTTCCCCTGCTTGTGCTCTCTCTCTTTTTTTCTCTCTGAAAGAAAGAAAATACTAAAAAAAAAAAAAAAAAAAAAAAAACCTTTCCTGAAAATACTTAAACTTTTTTTCGTAAAAAAAAAAAAAAGGAAGCATGATTTTAAATTTAACATGAACTGGAGGAGAGGATGGGAGCAGTGTCCAGGTGAAAGAGATCATGCAAAACCCCAAGCAGAAGTGGAGGAAGATAGAACTCGTGTGGAGGAAAACCAGAGCCTCGTGGGGGAGAAGCCTAGGAGACATAATATGGGAAGCACAAGCCTCCAAGGGGATAGAAAACCTAGGAAGTAGAGGAGAAGCAATAACTTTAAAACAAGAAAGAAAATTTTCCGTGGATCAAAGAAAGACTGGTTTGCAAGGGCTGTTGAGTTCCAGGCAGGAGTGATGGAAAAAAGCAGACATCTAGGCACGGCCTGGGAAGAGTCCTGAATTCCATGATTAAAGGGAAAACTCTTACAAGCTTCTTGAATGAGGGAAGAAGTTACACGGGAGGAAGAGAATCAGACTGAAATCACACATCTCCTTTCAAAGCTAGAAAAGAGAAAAGCATCCTATGCCAGCCAAGGGGCCATCCACCTAGCCGGGACACAAAAGATGCCAGGCTCCAGGGAGGCTCCTTGGACAGGACGGGGGCAAATAGCAGAGAAAGGAACCTAATTGGGCAATAACTGAATCTGTCTGCAGACAAGGGAAATGCAGAAAAGAGGAAGCCATCACCCATGGGAAGCCGAGATCCACCAGTTTACATGTAGTCAACTCCCAATGGGTACGGAGAGATGAGATGGAGTTTGTAGTATAAGCACCAAATAAGCCTTAAAAACTAAAACAAAGGGCAGCCCAGGTGACTTAGCAGCTTAGCGCCGCCTTCAGCCCAGGGCCTGATCCTGGAGACCCGGGATCGAGTCCCACGTTGGGCTTCCTGCATGGAGCCTGCTTCTCCCTCTGCCTGTGTCTCTGCCTCTCTCTCTCTCTCTCTCTCTCTCTCTCTCTCTGTGTGTCTCATGAATAAATAAATAAAATCTTAAAAAAAAACTAAAACAAACAAAAACAAAAAACCAGAAAAGAGATGTATTAATACCAATTGGTAGCCTGAAGCTAAAAGTGCTAAATGATGCTGGCAAGGGGTAGCAGCTGACAGGTGAAAGCATTTTAATACCTCATACTGGTGGGAGGGGAGGTGGGGAAGTGAGATGGGAAGAGAAACCCTTAGTGGGAGGAATGGACTGGTACCTGGCTGACATGTAATAAAACTTTTTGAAATTCCTGGAAAACTGGGATGCCTGGGTGATTCAGCATTAAGCATCTGCCTTTGGCTCAGGTCATGATCCCAGGGTCCTGGGATCAAGTCCCATATCAGGCTCCCCGCATGGAGCCTACTTCTCCCTCTGCCTGTGTCTCTGCCTCTCTCTCTCTCTCTCTCATGAATAAATAAATTTAAAATCTTAAAAAAAAATAAAGAAATTCCAGGAAAACCAGAAGAAGAGAAGCTCAGCTCTAGTGGAGGACGACATATGGTAGAGCTTCCAAAATGAGAAGGGAAAAGAGGAATGACCAGCATCTATTGTCACGTGTTCCATCCTTTTTTTTTTTAATTCGAAAAAAATATTTTATTACGGAAACTTCTAAACACACACTGCAAGAGAGGGAACAACAAGCAATCTCTGTGGACCCAAAGTGAAGGTTTGTTACTCATTTTTTTCCCTCCAAAAAAGCCAGGGAAGTCTTGATTGTCTCAAAACGCCGTGACGTTACAGTTTTTATTTTTCCTAGCAATTTATTTAGAACTGGCACACTTTTGTAGATCTCAGCACTCGTCCTAACTGATGAAAAGACAACTTCTCTCTTAGTTCTTCTTCTAATCTCCAGCAACCCCAGAATTATGCCTTCACAAAAAGACTGACGAGGCATGCTCTCTTCCTGGACACTTTGCAGCTTTCCCACAGTTCTTTTTTTTTTTTAAATAGTCAACAAATGCAAAAGTCACAAGATGCAAAATCTCTCTAATTTCCAAGACTCTTAAAAATCCTATAATTTGAACAAAACTTGTGTTTTCTGATGAATTCTATCAGCCAGCATTTACCTTGACTCAAAAAGCGGCACCAGGTTTGGAATGGTAGCGTGCACTTGATGCCAGGTGTTGGTGATTCTGGAAAAGTGCCTACTATCACTGAATCTGCTGGGCAGTCTCTGGATTCCTGGGGGGGAATGACAACAGGCTGTATTTAAATAATCACAATTACTAAGAAAGAACCCCCCAGCCAGGGGCAGCCCTGGTGGCACAGAGGTTTAGCGCCACCTGCAACCCAGGGTGTGATCCTGGAGACCCGGGATCGAGTCCCACGTCAGGCTCCCTGCATGGAGCCTGCTTCTCCCTCTGCCTGTGTCTCTGCCTCTCTCTGTCTCTCATGAATAAATAAATAAAATATTTTAAAAAAAAAAGAACCCCCAGCCAGCTTTGGTCAGGACGTTGAAGACTGAAGTGTAGGAGATGTTTGCCAGCGTGGCAAGAACTAAGCGAGGCAGGTGGATGGCTGGTGACACTGGCCAGGTAGGAAGGTCGCGGGGAAACACCAGTCAGGTTGTTCCCAAACATTCATGTTTTCCCCATTGTTTCTTTTCTTTCTCATTGAAAATGGGTGATTTTCTTTTCTTTTCTTTTCTTTTCTTTTCTTTTCTTTTCTTTTCTTTTCTTTTCTTTTCTTTTCTTCTTTCTGTTTTCTCCCCCCCCCCCTTTTTTTTACAGTGCCACAAGACAAATAGGAGAGCCGTGTTTTATAATATATATAACCAGGTGAGGTAATTTGGGAAGGCACTGTCGTGCTTCTGCTGATCCTAAATTTCTTTTCCTCCAGGAACCTGGGTCCAAGAGCACCCAAGGCCCTAGTCCGCCAGCTTCCCACCTCCCTCCCCAGATCTATACTTCCAGCCCTGGTTAAGTCCTCCGAGCCATGGTTTTGCCCCCACCTTCAAACTACGGTGTCTCTGCCACAGACCCTGGGGTTGAGCCTCTGCATTTCTCCTTGGCGTCACCTAGCTGTCCTTCCATCCCCACCCCACATCTCAACCTTACCTGCCACACAGAGGCCCAGACCATCAAGGGGAAGCTCCTTCTGCTTCCCACCACCCCCTCTGCCCCCTGCCCCCATAGGTGCTCAGAGTCCAGGCCACCTCTCTCCTCCCATCCCTCCTCCCTTGATCCAGAGTCCCAGCCCCCCAGCCCTTTTTGGAAGTCACTCCTTCAGCTGCCTTTGCTTCCTCCCGCCCTCCTCCAGCACCACCACCAGCACCACCACTGCCCCACTACTCCCTGCCACCCGTTTCAGCCCAGCTTGGTCCCAGTAAAGGGCCTCCTGCCTTCTCTCTGGGTCAGGAAAGCCAGGGTCTCACCTATGGCTTCCCTGAGTCTCCTGGAGATTTTCTCTCCCTTGTCTCGGCTGGCATCTCTCTCTCCGTCTTCCCCACTGCCCGCCCCCCCCAGCCCTGCTGCTTCTCTGAGCACATCTTTCTGTTCTCCTTTGCTGCCTCTTCTTCCTTGAGTTTCCACCTTAAATGTCTCCAGCTTCCTTTCTACACCACACAAACTTCTTGGGATACCTCTTCATTCCCATGGCCTTACCTTTTGCCAGTGAAGTAACTTTTCTCTAAATTCAGATAAACTGGGATCCCTGGGTGGCTCCATCTGTCTGCCTTTGGCTCAAGTCGTGATCCCGGGGTCCTGGGATCGAGTCCCACATCAGGCTCCCCGCAGGGAGCCTGCTTCTCCCTCTGCCTATGTCTCTGCCTCTATGTCTCTCATGAATAAATATATGTTTTAAAATCTTTAAAATTAATTAATTAATTAATTAATTAATTATTCAGATAAACCAGACAGGGCAGGTTTTGAACCTCCCATTTATTTTTTCACAAAAACTTCTTTTGTGGTCTCTCTTTGCCCCTGAATTAAGAGTCATCCGGCCCATCCTGGGGAGGATGACCCTCCCCAGGGCAAAATGAAGCTGTCTCCCACCTCTTCCTGGGAAAGCCATGAGCCTGGCCCTGAAATGTCTAAGGTCTGAACTCTCAAGGTAGAAAAGATTTGAGTCCCGGATACAATGGGCCCTGTGGAGGCTCTTCCTAATTATGGGAAAAGGAAGATGAGGAGGCTTAGGGGAGGAGAGGGGCCGGGCACCTGGGCAGGATGCCTGGAGAGACCAGGGAGAGAGAAGGAAGGAGGAGGACACGGGGACCCAAAGCTAAAAGTGGGGGTTGGTGGCGGAGCAGTTGCCGGGGAGGTGCCAGGCCGGGGAACACGGGGCAGCAGAGGCACTGTCCGGATGGAACCTGGGAAGAACGAGGTGACCAGGACCATGAGTCGCCCACTTCCCTGTGGCTCTGGTGGGAACCCTAGACACCAGTGGAGCGATGTGTGTGGGGAGACCTCCTGACCTTGCACTGGAGGGCCCACCGAGCACAGCTCAGCCCCCAAGCTGGGAAGGGCAGCGGACAGAGGGGACACCCCAGATACATGCTCATCACCGACATCTGTCTCCTCCAGGGCACCTGTAGGCACCTCCAATTCAGGTGGCTTCCCTCCAAATGTGTGCCTCCCCTCTTTCCTTGTCTCAGCACAGAGCGCCCCCCCCCCCACCGCCACTGGAAACCTAAAGGCATCCTGCATCCCCTCGAAAGCCACCAGCCTTTCCTGGTTCTAGTGCTTCTGGATGCTTTTGGCTCCCTTCCCCCTTCACCTCCGAGGCTGTCCAGGCCTGGGCACGCGCGGCACCAGCACAGCCTCCTAAACAGCACTACGGCCCCTGTTCTTGCCCCCACGCTCCCCAACACCCACCCGGGCACCCCACGAGGTGCCTGAAGGGACCGTGGGGCCCTGAGCCAGACAGAGACCCGGGAGGAGGGGGTGTGAGGGAAGGAGGTGATAGGCACCGGGATGACACAGTGGGGGCGGAGGTTGCCCTCGTCCCAATGCAGCCCTGGGGCGGAGGAGGGAAGGGAGGGATAAAGTCCCACCGTGGGAGCCTCCCGCCTGCCCTTTCCCAAAGGGACGGAGGCCAACGCCAGTGTAGCCAGGAATGTCCCCGGCTGCAAAGGCTGGAACTGGAGAAGCCCCCATTGGTCACATGGTGGGTGGCAAGAGCAGGTGGGTGGGCTGCCGCTCTGGGGAGTCAGAGTCGTCAGGCTATGGCAGCGAGCCCTCTGAATACATGCCAAATACACGGTCTAGCACCAAGTGTGAGTCGGGCGGGGAGACGGGCGTGGGACCCTGCCCGGGTGTGAGTCCACACCGTGACCTTGGCCCTGACCCATCTTTCCAGCCAGCCAGGGGAAGCCTGGCAGCCCTCCTTCCAAACGCCTGCCCTCTCTCCTGGCCAGCAGCTCCTGCCTTGTTTCCTGCACCAGCGTCCCCAGTGCATTCCCCTCGTAGTAGCTCGAGTGACTGTCTAAAACCTCCAGGTCAGGGATCCCTGGGTGGCGCAGCGGTTTAGCGCCTGCCTTTGGCCCAGGGCGCGATCCTGGAGACCCGGGATCGAATCCCACGTCGGGCTCCCGGTGCATGGAGCCTGCTTCTCCCTCTGCCTGTGTCTCAGCCTCTCTCTCTCTCTCTGTGACTATCATAAATAAATAAAAATTAAATAAATAAATAAAACCTCCAGGTCACTGTTGAGCAAACACAGACAGGAGGCGGATGTCCCCTGCATCAGGGACTGTCGGCCTGGGACAGGAGCTCTGTGCAGACGCAGTGACGGGGCGTGCAGGTGAGTGGACTCACAGGGGCTGAGGTCCAAGCGTCTCTGCGCACACGTCCCAGGTCCTCAGCCTGCACGCGGTCCTCCCTCCCCACACGCCCCTCCCGGGCCGCGTCACTCTCCTTGCCCCTTTCCTGACCCCTCCCGGGACTTCTACCAGCCGGCAGCCACCTCTGCGCCCCCAATCCCGGGTGCCTTGAGCACAGCCTGGGGCCCACCTGCCTGTGCTTCTAGCACGGAGCGGGTGCCCAGCCAACGTCCTGGAGAATTAAGGAATTAAGGCAGAGCAGGTCTGAGACAAGGGCATTGTCCGGGTGGAGGTCAGGTCTGCCCATCCAGGCGTGAGTTTGCCATGGCAACGACCTGCCCGCCCACCCCTGGCCCCTGCCCCGGCGGAGGGTAGCCCCCCGCCCCGGGCCCATCGCATGCCTGCCTCCTCTGTTTCCAGCCGGTAATCCTGTGTGGTTTTTACTCCTGCGCTTCTGAATAGAAGAGCTAGAGAAGAACAGGCGTGAGCCCTTCCCAGGGCCCCGTGGGCCCCCCACCCTGGCAGGGAGCAGCTCCCAGCCTCCCCTGGAATCCGCCCGCTGTGCCACCCACTGCCGTTAGCACCCGCCATCTCCGACGCCTCCACCGCAGGGCTCGGCCTGACTGTGGCTGTCTTGTGGCAGGCACGGGGATTGCAGACCCCTGTCCTGGACAGCCCTCCTGCCTCCCCACACTTGACCACACGTGGTCACCTCTGCCCCAGGCCTGATTTTGTCTCTCCTCTGCCTGGCACCTTCCAAACCCTTCCCATACCCGTAGCGCTCCACTTAGCCATCAGGCCTGTCAGCCTTGTGTCCTGAAAGCTTCTGGAATCCACCCCCTGTCATCCCCACCAGATCCTCGTCAGCCTCATGGCTGATGGTTGCAGCTGCGGCCTCCCTGGCACCCTCCCTGCTTGCTCTGTGTGGTAGCAGCCAGGGGACATTTTTTCAAGTCTACTCTGTATGTGTTGTTACCCTGGTGTTAAGTCCAGACTCTTCCCTGGAGTTTCCAAGGCTCCTCTTGTCTGGCCTCTGCCAACCTTTCTTGGGGCCTGTGCCCCACCGCCGCCCCAAGTTCTTGATATTCCCTAAACACACCAGGCCATCTCCTGCCTCAATGCCCTGTATAGCCTTCACCTACCACTTGGGGTGCTTTCTCCTCACAGATGAGCTGCAGTGTTGCTTGACTGGGGAGACATCTCTGACCCTTTCTTCCTGCCCCAGACACATCTCCTTGGGCCTCAAGACCCCATGCCTCCTGAGGGTCCTTTGACTGTAACGGCCTCATGTGCATCATCCTTCTCTGTTTGCAGGTCTGTTTCCTGTCTTGAACCAGGTTCCCCAGAAGCAGAGCTGGAGACAGGGATTCAGGACCCTGTGATTCACTGGGTCTCAGGAGACACACATCAGGGAGAAGGGAGGGGTGGGAAAGGGCAGAGGAAGACTGGGATCTCAAGTGGCGTCTAGATGTGGCCTGATCCAGGGGGCTCTAGAACCTGACTGCACTGCTGGGCTGTCCCCTTTAGGTGAGAAGACCAGACTTTTGTACCCGTAGCAGCCAGTCACTGGCTATGAGGCTGGAGGGCATGTAACGTCCCCGGGGAGCTAGCTGTCGTCAGCCAGGGGCAATTTGCAGCAGGGGTGGCCATGAGCATTAGCAGTCATCATCACGCCCACAGTGGGGAGATGATGGATATGCAGGCTGGGTAAAGGGGGGTCTGGCAGGGTCCCAACAGCATCTGCCACACCCCCTCATCAAGGGGGACTTCTGAAGATTTCTGAAGAAATGAAGAATATGTGGGTTCCTGGCCTATCCAGCACTGACCTTCCCAGAGCCCACAGCTGCTCGGTCCTGCCTGTGGCAATCTCAAGTCCAGTGAGTGGAAAGAAGCCCAGACATCCACCCCCACCCAGGGAGGGACTCTGAGTCCTACCCCCTCACTGTGGGTCCTGTGGATGCCTGACCTCGCAGAAGAGAGCTTTAGCCAGTGTTCCCATTTAGTCCTCAGAGTTACCATTTTATGGATGGGAAGACAGAGGCTCAAAGGAGTAAAGTGACTCCATGAAGGTCAAGCAACTCATGTGTGGAGGAGCTGGGATTCCAACCCAGATCTGAGTGAGTCCCCGCCTCATTTCCCCCCCTCTTCCTGCCCACCATAAGAGACTGGCAGGTCTAGGGCCATCTCTGTGCCCCACACCAGGGCTCAGCTAAAGTCAGGGTCCCCAGGGGCTGCATCTGGTGTTGGCAATCGTTGGGAGGCCCATGCATATGTTTTGCATATAATTTGCATAGCGATTACATCTGGTTTGCATGTGTCCACATTGAGGCCCCATCGGTACAATTTTTAAGTTGCTTCTAAGCAACTCTGACTCAATAGATGTCCATCCGGGCTTTATAGAGTCCAATTTCCACGATATCTGGTGTCTCACGCAGGCCCTCGCCTTGAGGAGGCACAGCTACCCACCACCCACCCCGGGGGTCCTGGAGAAACCCTGCTTCTGCCTAGCTAGAAGGGGTCACTCCAAACCCCTGGCCCCAGAAACATGTGTGGACTTGACAGTAACTGTTTTGGATGGTGTGGATGTAATCAAAACACCGACTGGGCTTTGAGCATGCTGATGTTTATGTTGGGGAGAGAGTGAGCCCTGGGGAAAGATCCTGGCTACACAGGACTTCCAAAGGCGGCCGCTTGCAGGGAGGCTGTGGGGTGGTGGGCAGGAGCAAAGGGCTGATGGGTCAGGGGCCCTTATAATTTGGGCTGGTGCCCCCACCAGTTGCCTGGGGGGCGAGGTGTGCTTCTCCCAGTCACAGGGGGCTCATCTGTGGTGAAAGGGGCTGTGCCAGAATGCTGGTCATTCCAGTGCTTTCTGTTCCTGTCTCTTTTAGGGGAGCTACATTCCATAAAACTTGGTGAGGCTCTCAAAGACCTCACGTGGAGGGCCTGGATAAAGCAGAGAGGACATCCTGGGTGGGGTGCAAGGAGCCCTGGAGAGGAGAGAGGGAATTCCTTGGACTCAGAGAAATGCATGGAGGTAGGGCAGGGTTGCTCCAGGTGGGCTGGACGCCAAGCGCTGGAGTCACGGAGTCACGGAGTCACGCCTTGCCTTACCATCAGCCCCGTCTGCGTCTCCCACCTCCAGGGATGCACTCTCCCATCTTCTCCCCTCCCCAGACATCAGTGCTTCCACACTGCCCCAGGAAGCTCAAGGACACACAAAGGAGGGAGGCTACAGTGTCTGACAGAGGTTCCCACTCATGTTCACCTACTGTGCCACTCACTGATGGACCCTAAATGCAAGTCCAGGCATCTTGTCTTCCTGTTGGCATCCTCCATGATTCCTGAGGAGAGTGGTGGCCCATGGGTCACCAAAGGCTCGTGAAGGTTGGGAGAGTATGCTTCTCTGTGTATGGAAGTGAGGTGTGTGTGTGTCAGGGAGACAGACAGAATGTGTCTGCATAAAGGCGTGCGTGTCCCTGTGAACAGTAATAGTGATCCTGTGTGTGACCCCTCAGCCTGCCTCCATCCAGGTGCAGAGACTCCAGGCTGAGTTGGTGGAGGGGTGACGGGGGACACAACTCCCTCCCTCCTTCCCCTGCCTCTGGCTTCCCTAGGTTTCCTGTCTGGCAGATGCAAAGTGGCCTCGTCATCTGCGGGGGAGACCCCAGCCTCTGGCAGGACTGGATCCCACCAAGACCCTGAGCATCTCCTCCGCCGATGGCCTCCCCTCCAGCCCCTCCACAAATGTCCTCCGCTCATTCCTCCTCCCCAGGATGGGGCCCTGGGGCTGGTTCCCGAAACTGTTCTGGCTAATGAGGTTGTTTGATGTCAGCCACCTGGGAAGGGGGGAAGTGGGGTCCAACTGTCCTTTCAGCCCCTTGTTATATAGACTTTCCAAGTTCAGACTGGGTCCAGCCTCCTCCCTCCGAGTCATGGGCCCCACAGCTGAGCTGGGTAGGGAGTGAGAGGCAGGGCTGGGGCCCCCTGGAAAAGGATCACAGCTTCTGTAGCATGTCAGGGGTAGGGGCTGGGGAGCAGGGCAGCCAGGCAGTCGGAACCCAGCCCGGGGTGAGGGGCCTGGTTCTGCTCATGTCCCACCCAGATGTTTCTCACTTTCTGAGAAGTGGAAATCCAGTGGTTACAAGGTCAAGAGCATGTTATGGATCCCATGTACCCTCCCCCCAGCAGATGGACATCTCTTAAAGGCTGGAGAATGGAAAAGCACATTCATTGGATTTGTGGCAGAGGATGAAAGGCTGTCTTAGACGTCATTTGCAGGCATCAGAAACCCATTGGAGCTAGCTCAAGTGAGGTGGGTCATTGGAAGCAGACAGAGGAAGCCAAGTACCAAATGGCTCCTCCTGAACCTCTCCCGGGGCACCATAGCCCCTGGATTCGGCCCTACTCTCCTCTGGCAAACTCTTGTGTAGACTTCGTGTAAGTCCCTCATAGCTATGGATACAGTAGGCCATAGTCTGTCCCTGCACCAGCCCTCAGGGACCCCACTGCGGATTGAATAGTACTCCCCCCAAATTAATGTCCACCCTGAATCTTAGAATGTGACCTTACTCGGAGAAAGGGTCTCTGCAGATGTAACTAGTTAAGATGTAGTCATATTGGTTAGATTGGGCCCTAAATTCAATGACTGGTGTCCTTATAAGAAGAGGAGAGGACACAGAGACACAAGTTAGAAGGCCTTGTGAAGACAGAGCAGATGATGCAGTGATGCGGCTCCACGCCAAGGAATACATGGAGCCAGCAGAAGCTGAAAAAGGCAAAGAATTCCTCCTTAGAGTCTGGAGGGAGTGTGGCCCTGTTGACAACCTTGATTTCAGACTTCTAGACTCCAGACCTGGGGGAGAGTAAATTTCTGTTGTCTCAAGCCACCAAGTTTGGGATAATTTGGTACAGCAGCCCTAGGAAACAAATATACCAAGCAATTCCCCTCCTGGAAGCTGAGTCCCCTCAGCCTGTGTTCCAAGGGGAACACTCAGTCAGCCCACTTTGGTCAGGTGTCTGCTTCTCCCCTCAGGGACCCACAAGCCACTATGGCTGGGAATGGGCAGGGGGCACAGATGTACATCTCAGAGCTGTCCCCCTCTGGCATCCTTATATCATCACTCTACCAAGAGTGTGTGGATTTACATCTCAGGTTGGAGGAAGGTCTCTCCAGTAGTCAAGAGTTCTTTGACTTCCACACACCAGTCACCTAGTTGGGTAAAGACAGAAGGCTTCGGTCACCTGTGCAGATGAGACAAAGCCAGGAAGAGATGCCACCCCGTGGGATCACAGAATTGGGATTCAAGAAGCTCTTTGCAGGTTAGAAAGCCAACAAGATGATGTCGAATGAGAATGACCCTCAAGGCCAGCTCTTGGGGTCCAAGAGTCAATGTCCCAAGCTTGGGAAACACAGCTGAAGCCTTTCTCAACAGCAGCTCCTGGTGAGAAACACCCGAAGGTTGTCTTTGACCATCTTGAGGGGTGGCTAATACAAAGCCAGTGTGCCGTGGTCCAGCGGGCTAAATGCTTTAGTTACACAAGGACGAGCAGAGCCTCTGCTGCGGGGCTGGAGAGGTGACGGGGGACGGGTGTCTGGCGCTCCAGGCAGCAGCCCATACCTAAAAGAGACAGAGAACCAGAGGGACGGCCGGGCGACCGGCGGAGGGCTGGTGAGCAGGGAGAGGTTAGGGGGCGCCCCCCACCCCGGGGAGGGCTCAGCACAGTTGGTTCTCAGCTGCCCTGGTCACCTCCGCCGGCGGTCGAGCAGGCGCAGCTAGCCGACAGGGGCCCTCTGGGGCCTGTCCCAAGGCGGCGGCTGCAGAGGTGCGGCGCGGGCGCGCCCAAGCACGGTGGTGTCAACTCCAGAGCCCGGGCCTGGTCTCGCAGCTGGCACGGCCCGGAGCCCGCGTGCGCCGCGGGCCGGCCGTTCCGAGAGCGCCCCCTCTCGCTGCGGCCCCGGCGGACGGCCTGCGCCCCGCCCCCCGGGGCTCTCCCTCCTGCACCTCCCGCTGGCGGGCGGCCCCTCGGGCGTCGGCTCGGAGCTGGGGCGGGGGGCCGGCGGCCGGCAGGGGGCCGGCGGAGGCGAGCGGCGCGGCCCCAACTTTATGCTAATCCGCGCAGAGCCCGCCTCCCGCCTCCCTCGGCGGCCCCAGCCGCGAGCAGCGCCGGGCACTCGGCGGGACCAGCGGCCGCGCAGCGCCAGGCGGCCGGGCCGGGCCAGCGAGCTCCGGGGAGCGCGGGCGGCGGCGGGACCGGGCGGGAGGGCGCGCGGCGGCCGGACCGGGCACCCCCCGCGGGGCCAGGTGGACAGCCGCGGGCCGCGATGGGCCGCCGCCTGCCGGTGTGGCTGTGCGCCGTCGCCGCGCTGCTCTCGGGGGCGCAGGCCAAGGGCACCCCGCTGCTCGCGCGGCCCGCGCCGCCGGGCGCCCCCCGCTACAGCCTCTACACGACCGGATGGCGCCCGCGGCTGCGCCCGGGGCCGCACAAGTAAGCGCGGGCCGCGCCGGGGCTGGGGGGGGCGGGGGCGGGGGCCCGGGCCGCGCTCCCACCTGCCCCGACCGCGCGCGGGGCCCGCGGAGAGCACCGGAGCCCGGGGCCGAGCGCGGGCGCCCCACGCCCCGGGAGGCCGCGGGGCTGGCGAGGAAGGGGGCCTGGCGCGGCGGCTGGAACCTGGCAGTGCCCGCGGAAACCTTTCCAGCGGAGTAACATTTTCCAGCTGCGCTGTGTGCAGACGCCCGGCGCGGGGACCAGGTGGAGGGAGGGAGGGAGGGAGGGCCGGCGCGCGAGGCACACGCCGGCCGCCCCTCCTCGCCCCGGCCCCGCCAGGTAAGTGATGGAGCCCAGCGCAGGCAGCCTGATCCCAGCCCCGCCTTGGAAGCCCCGGCGCGCAGAACGGCGGGCCACAGAACTGGTGGGGGTGCCCGGGTCCTGGGCCCGCGCTCGGCTCCAGAGCCCAACAGCAGCCCGCGTGTGGCTGGCTTATGCCAGGCGGCCACCTCCGAGGCCCTTGTACCCTGTGAGCGTGGCTCCTGCTCTGGCCCCGGCCTCAGCCTCCGGCTTCCAGTAGCAAGTGGCTGGGGAACGGCCCCCAGTCAGGTGAGTTAGGGGCTCCACCTGGGGTGCTGGCTGACTTCTACTGTAGGAGCACGCTCAGCCCATAGCTGACATTCAGTGGGCCTGGCCCATCAGAGCAGGCTTCCTGGAGAAGGCCGCACAAGAAGTGATCAGAGAATGAGAAACCGGAGCAAAGATGTGGGCCGGGAGCTGCAAGGTGGCATGTGTTTCCCAGGGAGTCAGGGGAGGGGGGATGAGAAGTGTGGTCTCAAAGGTAGTCAAGCACAAAGTTGGGATCTCAGAAGCCTTAAATGCCAAGAAAGAGCTGAGAGCCAGTGAAGGAGTTGGAGGAGGGTGAGAATGTGCCAAGGCCCTTGTTGAGGAATCCAGGGTGGGCCTCTTTCTCCAGGTAAGAAGGGCGGAGGTCGGACCACAGGAAGGGCTGCTCCTGGCTCACTACGGTGCTTAGCCCAGTAACCAACCCACTGGGAAGCCTGGGATCAGACCAACCAGCCATGAGTCTAGACCCTAGGTCTGGTCCTAGCTCCCAGGAACAAGGAGAAGAGACACAAGAGAGATGTGGATCTGGGTGTCTGTCCCCTGGGGAGGCCCATAGATGGGGAAGGCAGATATAGGAGCCTCAATGGGCCTGGCTCAGGCCAGATATTCCAAGGATGCCGTTCCCCTTGCAGGGCCCTCTGTGCCTATGTGGTGCACAGGAATGTGACCTGTGTCCTACAGGAGGGAGCAGACAGCTACGTGAAGGCCGAATACCGACAGTGTGGATGGGGGCCGAAGTGCCCGGGGACAATCATGTGAGTGCATCCCCATCGCACCCACCCGGGACTGTTGGGCACAAGCCCCAGGCCTGCCTTCCTCCCAGGGCTGCAGCCAGTGCCACCCGGGGTTGTAACTCCTTGGACTCCGAAGAGCTTATTCCCTCAGCTTCCATGCAGGCTGATTGGAGGGGGCCAGGGAGGTGAAACGGCAGGCTCAGGTTAGGGCCCACAGGGGGACCAGGGGAGGGTGCCCAGAAGAGACCCAGACCAAGGCAAGGAAGAAGCAGCAGAGTCAAAGAGCGTTAGACGTGAACAGAGAGGGCAAGAGGGTCAGACTAACAATGGTGGATGCCAGAGGGACCCCAGGAAGACCCAGGGAGGGGTGTGGAGAAGGCAGGCCAGGGGTGTGGGGATGGCAGCCAGGTTGCAGGGGCTCAGGCCAGAGGATACGTAGGATGCTGCACAGGTGTGATGCACAGGTCTGCACTTGGAGTGGTTCACATGTATGTCTGAAAACAATCACATTTGCTCCAGTGTGTCAGTGGGTGAATAAGCACGTGGCTGAGCAGGGGAAGGAGAGGCGCTGGTGGGCCCTGCTCTGCACCCCTTGGCCTTCCCACCTGTGCTCAGAATCTGAGGTGCTACCTCACCAGCCTGGGTGGCCGGAGCTGAGTTAGGGAGGAGGGGAGAGAACGAAGGGGACCGATGAGAGCCAGGAGTGGCCCCAGCTCACTGAGAAGGGCTGCCCACCCTGGCCCCGGGGCAGCATCCCCTCACACACGGGCTGAGGCTGTGTCCAGATTCTTTGACGTACCACCAAAGCCAGAGTGGAATTTCTGATGGCAGTATGAGCTACAGGGGGATCCAGTGGCTTGGAGACATTGGGGCTAAAGCTCTGCTAGTGTTCTCTCCAAGCAAACAGGATGGGGTGGAGCTGCACCTGCACCTGCACCTGCTCCTGCTCCTTACCCTTTCTCTGACCCTCTGCAAGGCCTGCCTCCTCCCCACCGCCCTGTCACTTTGTGCACAGAAAAAAGAAAAGCTTTGGCGGCGGTGTGGAGGGGGGCAGATAATCCAGCTCTTACGCCAGGAGGCAGGAGCCTCAGCCCTCAGGTACAGGGCCCTGCCCTCTCCCCCTCGCTGGCCCAGGTACCGAACAGTGCTCAGGCCCAGATACAAGGTTGGCTACAAGACAGTGACGGACCTTGCCTGGCGGTGCTGCCCTGGCCTCACTGGAGAAGGCTGCCCCAAGCACCTGACGGACCACGGGGCCACCCCAGCCCAGCCAGAGCCTGAGCCCCAGATTCCCTCAGGGCAGCTGGGCCCAGGGCCCCAGGCCCCTTCTTCTAGCAGAGCGGCCCCCAGCCCCTATGGTGAGTTTGCCCGTGGAGACCCTACCAGGTGGTCGGGTTTCTTGGGGGTAGTGGGGAGGGGGCTGACCAAGGCGGGCTGAGCTCCAGCAGGGCTGGGAAGGGCGCATCTCATGCTGGGCTTGGCACAGAGCTCCCAGAGGCCTTCCCAAAGCTGAGAGAGCTATGCTCAGTGGGAAGGTCAGCTTAGAACAGAAACTCTCCAGTGGCCTGGCAACGGGACAGGCTGAGGGAGGCAGGCCAGTGATGCCCCCGGGGTTCTCTCCTCCTCTTTCCCAGGAAGGAAAGGCCCAGGGCTGTTCGGTGAGCGGCTGGAACGCCTAGAAGGTGATGTCCAGCGCCTGGCACAAGCATATGGTACCCTCAGTGGCCTGGTGGCCAGCCACGAGGACCCCAACAAGATGACTGGAGGTCCCAGGGCCCCAGTCGCCCCCGTGGGCTTCGGGGTCATCTCCGAGGGGTTTGTGAGGCCCAGAGACAGAGCTGGAGGGCCGCTCCCACCCCCGCTCGACGAGATCTTGAGCAAGGTGACAGAGGTGAGCAACACGCTCCGGACCAAGGTGCAGCTGCTGGACGAGGTGCACGGGCTGGCCCTCGGCCACGAGGCTCACCTCCAGCGGCTGCGGGAGGCCCCTCCGTCTCCGCTCACTTCCCTGGCGCTGCTGGACGAGTACGTGGACCGGCGGCTGCAGCGCCTCTGGGGGAGCCTGCTGGATGGCTTCGAGCAGAGACTGCAGGGCGTCCAGAGCACGTGCGACCTGCGGGTGCAGGAGGTGCGGCAGCAGTGCGAGGAGGGCCAGGCGGCCAGCCAGCGGCTGCACCAGAGCCTGGACGGCCGGGAGCTGGCCCTGCGCCGGGAGCTGTCACAGCTCGGGACCAGGCTGCAGGGTCTGAGCGTGGCCGGCGGGAGCAGCTGCTGCAGCCGGCTGGCCTTGATCAGTGCCCGCGTGGACAACCTCGAGAGGAACCTACGGGCGGTCGCTGAGGCTCGGAGGGGCCATGGCCCCCTCGCCACGGATGAGCTCGAGCGGCTCTCTGCTGCCATGCTCGAGGGGGGTGTGGATGGGCTTCTGGAGGGCCTGGAGACCCTCAATGGGACGGAGCGCGGGGTGCGAGGCTGCTGCCTGGGGATGGAGGAGGGTGGCTGGGAGGCGGGGGGCTTCAGGACCACGCTGGAAGAGCGGGTGCGGAGCCTAGAGGAGCGCCTGGCGGCGCTGGCCGGGGAGCTCAGCCACCACGGCGGGGGCGCGCCACCCCCACCGGGCAGGCCAGCCCGGCCCCTGGTGCAGACGGAGCTGGCGGTGTTGGAGCAGCGGCTGGTTTCCCTGGAGACCTCGTGCGCCCCCAGCACCACCTCAGCCATCCTGGACAACCTCGCGGCGGAGGTGAAGGCCTGGCAGAGCCGGAGTGAGGCCCTCCTGCGCCAGGTGGCCGGCCACGCCGCCCTGCTCCGGCAGCTCAACGGCACCGTGGCCGAGGTCCAGGAGCAGCTGGCCGAAGCGACGGGCAGCTCGCTTCAAGGCGAGATCACTCTGCTCAAGGTCAACCTGAACTCCGTGAGCAAGTCACTCACGGGCCTCAGCGACTCCGTCAGCCAGTACTCTGATGCCTTCTTGGCCGCCAACTCGTCCCTGGACGAGCGGGAACGCAAGGTGGAGGCCGAGGTTCACGCCATCCAGGAACAGGTCAGCAGCCAAGGCTCTCGGCTGCAGGCTGGCCACAGGCAGGTCCTGAGCCTGAGGGGGGAGCTGGAGCGACTCAAGGCTGGCATGGCCGACGTGGCCGGCGGGCTGAGCCGCTGCCAGGACACGGCCCAGGAACTGCGGCACGTCGTGGGCCACTTTGACCAGCGGGTGGCTCAAGTGGAGGGTGCGTGTGGGAGGCTGGGCCTACTGGCTGCGGGCCTGGACCGCTTGCCCACTGAGTCACTCAGGCCCAGGGAAGGCCTGTGGGGCTACGTGGACCAGCTGAATCGCACGCTGGCTCAGCACGCACAGGACATCGCCCGCCTCCGGGATGACCTCCTGGACTGCCGGGCGCAGCTGGCCGAGCAGGTGCGGCCCCGGCAAGCCGACTAGGCGGGTCGCAGAGGACCTAACCCTGGATCCCACCAACCCTGGGGGTGTCCCTCCAGAGCCCAGCCTTGCCCAACAGTGCCTCCCAGCCTCTCCCTGGCCGGCATGGATGCCACTTCAGAGGCCACGGAAGGACTAGCCTTGGTCCAGCTCCACAGGACTATCCCAGCCATGAAAATCAACACTCGTACCGACTGGACGATTCAGGATCACGGTCAAGGCAAGGACACCATGCCTGAAGGCCAGGGCGGACCTAAGGGACCTCACAGTCCGGTCTGCATTGCTCTTCTGCAGACATACAGGGTCATCACCTCTACAGAGGCCCGCAGGTCCAGTCCCACACGGCGGCCTATCCACATCTTCCTCTGTCCCTGGGCAATAGCCCCCAGCCTGGGGAGGCTTCCGGTTCCCTCGTCCCTTTGACCTCTCTCCCTAGCCATCTGGGCTCAGTTTCTGCAGGAAGGTGGCGCCCACTGGCACTGTCCTCACACCTGGCAGCTTTGTGGATACAGTTTCTGAACCAAGGACCAGAGATTTCCACCCCCCACCCCCGTCCTTCCAGACCGAACAGAAACACAAAGACTCAGCTGAGAGTTCTTTTTATTCCTTTGGACCCTCCCCTCAAGTGAGGGCTTAGGCAGCTGTAGATTCCCTGAGCAAAGGACAGGTCCAGACCATGTGTTTAGAGACCCTCCTCAATTTATCCTCTTCTTTTTCCCAAAGATGCTTCATAGCCTCTGGTCCCCATACCCCCGACTCCTCTCCATTGGGGGAAAATCCTGCCTGCCCCCGTCCCCATCCCCAGGTCAGGGCCTCTCTCCCGAGTAGCCCTTGTAGACACCATGGCCCAATTGAGGCCAGACTCTGCAGAGGAGGCCAGGGGAGAGAGGGCCTAGTTTCCAACATCCTAGCAAAACCCCAGCCCCACCTGGAAGTTCACTAAGTGGTGAGATATTCAAGTACGACGCCACGTGAACACGCAGGGTTCATCCAGCCTGCAGAGTTCCCAGAGACCCTGATGCCCAGCTCTGCTGAGGCTCCTGGCCTCAGTTTACCCATGGCAGCACAGGCCCTCCTGTGCTACGTTCCAGGTCTCTGTAGCCCTGCCTTCTGGTTTCATCCCTCCACTGTGGTGCTGTTGGGGGAGGGCTGGCCTGGATTAAAGCTTTTAGCTCGTCTAAAGGAATTTTATTCCCCAAGGACAGTAGGCTGGAAGGCTGCAGTGGGCTGCCAGCCCAGCTTCCTGCAGCCTCTTGGGCAAGAGCTCACTCCGCAGCCACAGGGGCCCTGAATCAACCAGCAAAGTCCAGGGAGAGTGGGCAGGTCACCACCACCCGTCCTGGCAAGGTCTGGGGCTGTGTCCTCAGGGGCGGTGCCCAGAGGAACAGGAGCAGCAGCCAGGTACAGGCTAGGCCAGGTGGGAGCCACAGTCATGCCCCCATCCCTTGATGTCTGAGCATCCAGGGTTGGGGTGTCATGAGGTACTGGGGTACCGGGGAGAGCACTGAAGTCTTGCTCAAGGGCTGCGGGAGGGGGCCAGGGTTAGGGAAGGGTCTGGCTGCAGAGGGTATGGTCCACGCTGCCCCCATGCTGCTTAGCCACCCTCTCCTGTACGTACAGATTCTAAGCCTCACAGACCTCTCTGTCTCATCAGGAGTCGAGGCAATGTACAGGGTGACAGGGACAGACAGGTCAAGGGCATGGAGAATCCTGCAAGGGCCCAAGTGACAATCATTTAATTGCTACAAGCCAGAGCCACGCTGAGGCCTGGGGCAGCTGCCCCACTCCTGCAGATCAGCTGGCAAAGGCAGGAGACAGGACAGGGAGGAGGAAGGGCATCTGTGGCTGCCAACCAGCTCTCAGCCCCCTCCTCCTCTTCAGGGGACTGGCTCCCGTTCCCTGGGACACCCCGTCAGTTCTGGGCCACAAGGAGGGGGTGGCTGGGGCTGGTTCAGGCCAGGGCATCGAGGTCCACAGGAACCAGTGGCTCCCGCCAGTAGCAGAAGTTGCTGTATTCGGGGTGGGCCAGGTCTGTGCTGGGGCCACGGCCCACAGGAGGGAAGACGAGCTCAACCACCTCACCTAGGCGTTCGTACCTGTGGGCCAAACAGGGTCAGCGGTGAGCCTGCGCTGCCACCAGGCCCCAGCCCCAGCCCAGCAGGCAGAGACTGCATCCTGCCTGGGAGCCCTGGGTGCAATCGAGGCCCAGAGAGAGGCTGAGGCATGAGGACTTGGGAGGGTACGGGGACACATGGCAGGGTCTGGCCTCACGTGGATTTGTGGTTCTTCACAAGTTCCTGAATGAGCTCTCCCCGGGGATTGACCGTGAAGATGCGAGATTCTGGGAGGCCCACCTGCCGGTAGGCAGTGACATCCTATGGAGAACAGGGAGGGACAGACAGGACATCCAGGTGGGCTGGGAGACAGGGAGGAGGCAGCCCAGCCTGTGGGGAGGGGACACACTCACGTTGGGCCTGTTTCCGAAGGCAGCATAGAAGGGCTGTCTGTTGGGCAGGAACAGCTGCTGGATGTCACTCAGGCAGGCGATTTTGAACACCTCTGGTTTCTTCTCAATCACCTCCCTGGAGCAGCCGGGGCATGGGCAGGAAAGGGAACCGAGGAGGGGCAGCAATCAGAGGATGGTAGGGTCAGGTGACTCGGGGTCAGACTCAACTGACACCCCAGCAAGGCCTGATGTTGGCCAGGCCTGAGCCGCAGTGAGCCTGTCACTCCCCACAAGGGCCCCTGGGCTTGTACCCCGTAGGGGTGGTTACCTGTGGAGAGCGGAGAAGAGGCTGCTGGGAGACAGCAGGATGGGGCCCTTGGGGAGGCCAAAGCCCCGCTCGCTCACCCAGCGCAGGTAACCCTTGGTGAGGTCTGCCATGCCGATGGCCCGCGCCGAGCAGTACAGGAACTTGTACCCATTTCTAGGGGTGGGGGAGAGGAGTTGCACGGAGCCATCAGAGACCAGCCACTCCCCATCCCCGCCCTACTCCCCTTGGCTTCCACCAGCTCAGCCCAACCCCAGGGCTCTGGCCTTCAAACCCAGAGGTCTTTGCAGGGAGGGGACTTAGCGAGAACATCTGAGAGAGGTGGCCTCAGGAGCTGCTGTCCCAGAGAGGAGGGCCTTGGACAGCATCCTGAGGCCCAGGTGGACCAGGATGGCCAAAGGTTTGAGCCAGTCTGTAGGCCTCCCCTACAGCATGAAGACCAGCAGTTAGACTCAAATGCCAGATGACAGGAGACAAGTCTTTCACAGGAGAATGGAGGACCATCCAGGGAGGTACCTGGGGTTTATTCCCTTGTGGGTCCCCAAGCCCGGCTTCCTGGGGCAAAGGCCACGGTGGCCTAAGAAGACATCCTGTTGTTCCCTCCCTGGGGCCCTGCCCCAGCCCAGGCACTCACAGGTGGATTTTGTGGTAGAGACTGGTGATGCCCTGGTGTGTCCAGTCTTTCCCCAGCTGCGGCAAAATGTGGCCCAGAGCGTCTGACCTAGAGCCACAGAAGAGGGGTCACTCCGAGGCAGCCCCACGTAGCCCTCATGTTCCACGACCCCCAGCCCCCAGGATGGCACACTGGGGTGGAGGGCCTTTCTTGATATCCCCCTTCCCCCAGCACAGAGGAGGCCAGTCCCAGGCCCGCCCTCTCTCCCCTGGCCAACCAGGCCTCACTTGGTAATGGTCCCGTCGATGTCCGAGATGACCACCTTGTCGTCCCATTTCCACAGATAGATGGTGGCCCTGCAGCGGCAGGTGCCCTGGTACTGGGTGGTCACACTGAAGACCACATCATTGGCACCTTCTTGCAGGTTCAGGCGCCGCTGGGGCCAGGCAAAGGGGGGAAGCTGTGACCTGCCACAGCCTGGTGTGTCTGCCACCCACCACCCCAAACCGTGGTCTTTGATCCCCACAGGCCTCTCATTCCCCTCTTCCTCCCAACTCAGAGAGCCTGCCTGAATTCACCCAAGACAACCACACACAGACACATCCATACGGGTAGAGGGCGGCCTCCGGGAGTGAAGGAGTGAGAGGGCGCTGGTTGGGGCCTGCATAGGCCCAGACACAGGAGCCCTGACCTCCCTTCCTGCCTCTTTGGGATGAAGCTCACAGACAAAGTCTGGCCCACAAGTCCCACCCAGGTTTCTCAGGTCAGCCCTAAGGCTGGCACTGCTCCTGGCAGGGAGACACCCCACTCTTCTGGAGATCCTCACAGGTGGTCTCCTGCCTGGGGCCAGTGTACTTGTGATATCCCTCCAAAGAGAGACCTGGTTCTGTCCTTGTTCCATAGAGAAGAATCAGGGCAGCTCTCAGCCACTCCCAGTGACCAAGGCTATTGGGCCCTGGTTGACCCCAAAGTGGGTATCACACAAGTATAGATGGTAGCTGCTCTGTACCAGGCTGGCCCCCCTGGGCACCTCCCCGACAGAGCCACACTTAAGCGCCAGTTACTAAGCTCCAAGACAGGACGTGGGGGCAGGGACTGCCAAAATCTGAGGGGCTGTCATCAGCCTTTGATTCCTTCAGCGTGGTCTCCAAGGGCTGACCCAGAGCCAGCAACCCACCACAGGTAGATACTTTAGACAACACAGAGAAGGCTTTTCCAGTAAGAGCATCCAACAGAGAAAGGGGTTGGCACTTAAAGAAGTAAGCCCCTGACCCTGGAGGTTTTCAAGGAGAGGCTATTAGGGAGGCTGCCGAGGGGATGGATTCTGGGCTTTGGTAAACTTAAGGCTCCAGGGAACCCATGATCTCAGCCCCACCCCCCTGCCCAAACGCACCTCCCCACACACTCACGATCTGATTGGAGGAGAGGCGCAGAGACTTCTTGTAGGTGGGAGTGTAGGCTGGAGGCGAGGGTGGCAGGGACGGGGCCTCCAGGATCACAGGGCTCTCTGGGGCATCATCCTCACTACTCAGGACATCAGTCTTCTCCCTGCAGGCAGCCTGGCTCTCAGGCCACTTTCCCCAGCCAACGCCCTACACTCCCAGTGGATGTTCAGCTCTGAGCCCAGGCCGCAAGGAACCTAGGGCTTGGCCGTGCCCCTCCAGAGACTACCCAGGGGATCAGAACCTCCCCCCCAACCCAGATCTGCCCATTTGGAGAGGGGTAGCAGGCATAAGGATGCAGGCCAGCAGTATACACCCAGCAAGAAGCCAGCAGAGCTGGAGCTGGTAAGACCCAGTGTTCCTGGCCCTCAGAGCATGGCCAAGATAGCCCTGGAGATGTTTATCTGTAAAACCGAGCAGTGCATCTTAGGGTTCATTACCAATCCCACCTGCTTTGGCTTTAGCTGACCTGCTCTTGGCCATCACCCACCCAAACTTGGGTGTACTGATTTCTTGAGAGGTGAATAAGACAAGGTCAGCCTAACCTTGGCAAAAAGGGGAGGCCCCACCCCTCCTTAAGACAGCAGTCCCTTGTCTGGGCCAGGAGTCTGGACACCTGTTCCCGCTCCACCAGTTCCCAGCTGTGGAACTTTGGTTTTCCCCATCTGTGAGATGGGGACATTTCTCAAGAGAAAGGAAGGGTGCAGAAGTCACTGGGCAGTGACAAAGAACTATAGCTGGGGGAGAGGTGCTAGTGCCATCCTGCCCCCACAGGGATCTTCCTGAGGCTTGGCTCCAGCTGCAGAGCTCCAGCCAAGAGGTCCAGCTCACCCCTGCTGCTCCCTGGCTGTGGTTTTCTCCGTCTGGGCACTGCGCTGTAGGAAGAACATACATCCAGTGAGCCCCACCTCCTGCGTGGGTTGACCATGCCCTTTGACCATGAGCCTTTACCTCCTGGACCGGGAAGTCCCTGCGTCGCCAGGAAAACCACCACCGTCCACCCTTCCGGGGCATCTTCTCCTTTTCCAGTTTGTCCACGGTGCTCTGTGGGCAGATAAAGACCGTGGCATTTGTTTCCTGCACCACAAAAACCTACCTTTCATTGTCCCCATGAACCCGGAGTCTGAGGCTGACGTTAGAGCAAGGCGCTGCCAACATTTGGAGGCTGAGGAAGCATCTTTGTCTCCATCCCGGGATTCCAAGCAATGATTCATGGAGCTAAGTGCAGAGACCAAGGGCCATTCTGGTCAACCCTCCCCCATCCCCACTCTACCCCAGCCTTGACCCCCTAGCTCTAGTCCAGCCTTGGCCTGGCCTCCAGATCCTGTAGGCCAGTATTCCTACTAGGGTAGCTGAAGACAGTGCTTTGGGAGTTTCTCAGGATCTAGGACTCTCTGCATGATACCACCAAGTGACAACAGGAAGAACAGTCTATAGCCAGTACTCCCCTCAATCTCCCAGACCAACATAGGCAACCCCAAAGGTCAGTGACTCTGTCCCATGGATGGCCTCCCTCTCTGTGTGTTACCACCACTGCCTGATGGGGGCACCACGACATTGGGAAGATGCTGATTAGATTCAAGTGAGGCAGTCCCTGGGAGAGGCCAGAAGAACCTAGGCCAAGGCCCACCCAGGAGATGTATCAGCTTCCTACAGACAGAATGGTGAACCCAAGTTGGGAGGACATGACCTGGAGGTGGGTCAGCCAGGATACCCCCTTGATCTGGAAACAGGCTGAGGGAGTCTCCCAGGGGCCTCAGATGGTAGATCCATCTGGGAGAGGTGAGGAGAACCAAGCAAGAGAGTAACCCTCCTCCTTCCCACAGGCTCTGGTCCTAGCTCAGACCCAGAGCCAGCCAGAGGACAGAGCCTCACCGAAGGGAGGCGCCAACTGTCAACAACATCTGGTTAGTGATGTTCTTGGGCAAGTCTAATTAATCCAGGAACAATGGGCCAGATTAGGGCCCTGTACCACTCCTAGTGGGGTAGGAGGGGAATATGCAGGTTAGGGAGGGTGGAAGTTCTGGGAGGGACTGAAGAGGCTGGGTTCCTTCCCAGCTCTGAGCATCAGCACATGTTGTTCCCTGCCCCTCATCTGCTTACGGATGGCTCATCCTTCAGATCTCTGCCCAGGGGGCACTTGCTCAGCAAACCCCTGTTTTTGCTTCTTAAAGCACCCCAGCCTTTCCCTCCCAATACTCATGGCTGAATTTTATATTCATCTGGCTGTCTTATGATTAACTGTCTTTCTAGGACGACATGACTGTCCCCAGCCTGTGCTCAGCACACAGTAGGTACTCAACAGATGCAGGCCAATAAAGCAAGCAAGGGCCCTCACAGCCCAGCCCAGAGAAGGGCTCAGGGTAGGGTAAGGTCTCCCAAGCCTTGTCTCTCAGATCTAAAAGCCTCCTGCGGAAGCTTATTATCCTCTCTGGTTTGCCCTGAGCTCCTGGGAGTCAAGTCCAACCCTGAGGATTCAGCGACACCAGGACGCCAGGGGAGGGCGGGGCTTCAGGGGACCTGGGTTGCCTCTGTCACTGTGGGTCTCATAACCAGTCAGCCCCAGACCGTTACCTTGGGCAAGTTTCTCTGGAAGGCTTGCAGGGAGAGGATCATGGGAGCAGCTACAGCCCAGTTATAATGCCTGGAGAGACAGAACAGGGAGTCAGGGCTACAGCAGCCACGGGGCAGGGGAGGGCAGGGTGACCCCGGGGCTGCCAGCGGCTCAGTCTTGGTACTCACTTCTCATTGATTTTCACCACCAGGTTTGGGTGCTCCAGGAGGCCAGGGTTTTGGACGAGGTCTTGGTAGGAGACAATGTGCTGGTTGAACTTCTCTGGGCGCAGCGGCAGAGAGTACAGAGTGAGGCTGACACGTCTGACGTGACCTTTTGCCCCAGCCCCACCCGGCTCCCCCACATTCTATCACTGGGGCCTCCTGCAGGTTGAGTCTGGGAGCCAGCAGGGCTCCTCCCCACCTGTGTGTTTTGCACCTGTTGTGCCCACCCCAGGCACTCACCATCCCGGATTCACAGGGTAAGTCACAGCTGAGCGCTAAGTGTTTGCTTCTTAGTTGGGAAGGCCCTGCCCTTGCTGGCTGCATGGGACCCCACAAGGAGGAGAACAGCAAGGGTGCCCAGCCTAGCCTTACACCTCTGCTGCTCCCCGTCCCCCCACTCTGGGGGCCTCCTGCCCTCCCTAGATCCCTGCGGCTCAGTGCCAACCCTTGGAAGGGCTCCAGCCTTGCTCAGACATACCCAGGGAGATGTCCCGGCTGTCAGCTAGGCCACCACACAGGGACAGCTCTATCATGTCTACCGTGTCCAGAGTGGGTTCTGGCTCCTGTTCTGGGTTGGGGTCTCCTAGGTGCTTCTGGCTGTTGGGCGCACTCCACCGTCTGGGCCCCAGTCCACAGTCACTGGGAGCAGAGGACCAACAGTGATATGAATATAACAAGGCTGGGAGGAGGGGCCCACCCCTCTCAGGCCCTTGGGAGCCAGACCCTGGCCCCACGGACCCTAATTCCAAGACACCCTGGCACCCAGAACCCAAGTACCTCCGGGGGAAGTATAGGGCTGCATTCTCAGAATCCAGAGAGGGCAGGTCATCCAGATAGATGTCACTGGGGCCCAGGTGCTGGCTTCTCTTCATGGAGCCTGAGGGCAGAGGGGACACCTGTAGTGCCAACATGTGCTTAGTAGCATGGGCAGTAGGCGTCCCCTTGTCTGTGAACACCCTAAAGCAGCGCTGTCTGATAGAACTTTTTGGGATGATAGACACGTCCCCTGTCTGTCCAGTACTGCTGGCCACATGCCATATTGCTGAAAATGTGGTATGATGGAGAAATGCAATTTTATATGTTATTTAATTTCAACTAAATTTAACCAAGTTTTCCATAGCCATATTTAGCCAGCAGCTACTGATTTGGACAGTGAGTCCTAGTACCTTCCCACACTCTTAGGATAAACCCCAGCTCCGACGCCAGGAATGATCCAGCATCTGCTCATCTTGCTGGCTTCCTCCCCCAACCCCGCCTTGCTCAAGACACACCAGCTGCCTCCCTTCCTAGACATACAACCTTCCTCCCACTTCATGGCCCTGACACATGCTCTTCCTTCTACCCAGAATTCTCTTCCCTTGATCCTCACTTGGCTGGGACTTTATCATCGTTCGCATCTCAGCTCGCGCATCCCCCACTCAGAGAGGCCTTCCCCGTCCATATGATTTAAGTAGCCTCCGTCCCCACCAGTGATTCTGTCCTGTGTCACCCGTGACGTGCTCTTCCCTGTTTATGCATGCCTTCATCTCTCTCCCTTGCTCGACTGCGAGCCCGTGAGGCCTGGTGACATGCATGGTGCCAGGCACACAGTAGGTGCTCAAAACATGCTTGAAATGCCAGAGTCCACCCAGTGGGTAACATGAGGCCAGGGAAAACCCTGGGAGGGTCCAACCATCACTCACCTTTCCTCCCAGCAGAAACTGGGTCCTCCAGGCTGGCCCAGCTCCATGATTTTGAAGGAAGAGGCAGGCCTGCCTCCCTGCGGCTCGGAGTCTTGGTTTCTTTGGTCTCAGGAATGGGGAGAGGGGAACCCAACAGAGCGGGAGGCTCCCCATCAGTAGGAGGAAGGCTAGCAGCAGTCCCTGCTGGCAGGATAAGGGGTCCTGAAGGATCCACGCCAGACACAGAAGCGGAGGGGGTGCTGGGCTTCCCCTGAAGAGGAGAGGCTGCCCCGGCACTGCCATCAGCCACCTTCGAGGACTCGGGCCACTCGGCTTTGGCCACCTTCAGTCAGACAAGTGAGAGGATGGGGGTGAGCCAGTGCAGGTCCTGCCTCCTACACCCCACAACCCCTTGGGGGTCCACATCTCAGGTGTCTGCAGAAGACCACAGAGGCCCTGAAAGGCAGGGCTGGGAGGCCCACACAGAAACACCTCACTCACCTTCGGCAGCCTCCCCCAGGCCCACTGTATATGGGACTCAGCTCGCGGAGGGCTGGGCTCGGGGGTCCGCAGCTCCAGCTCTGAGTCACTCTTAGGGGATGTCAGCCCACCTGGCAGGAGGCTGCAGGAAGCAAGGATTTAGAGACCCTCAAGCCAGCCTATCGCCCACCACTGCCCAATGCCCCCAGCCTGGGGGGAAAGAAAATATTTGTAATACATATTTATGCCTGTGTTGGATCCAGAAAATATAAATATACGAAGGACTCCTACAAACCAACAATAATGAGGCAGGCTAGTTTAAAAAAAAAAAAAGAGCAAAGACTTGAATAAACACTTGGCAAAGGAGACATAGAAATGGCTGGTAAACATGTTAAACATGTTCTATGTTACTATTCATCAGGAAAACGTAAATAGAAACCTCTCTGAAATCTTGGACTTGAGTCCTGCCTATGGGCCACCTAGATTCTCACCTGGCCTGGGGACCCCACTCGCCATCAGAGTAGGGGTAGATGTCTTTGGCTTGCGGTGAGGACTCCCCTTCTGACTGGACGCTGCTGGGGGAGCTGCAGGGAAATAGACGGTCACCGATAAGTCAGGGCACCCCAGGCAGGGCACGGGGCGGTCAGGGGCTTGGGGAGGTAAAGCCCAGAGAAATCAAGGCCCTTGCCCAGGGTCACACAGCATCAGCAGAAGTGGTGCTTGGGCCCTGGTTGGCATCCCCACAACCTTGGCCCCCTGCCTGGTGGGCACACACCCTGGGGGTTCTGGCCTTGGCTTTTCCAGCAGGGACAGTTCACTCTCAGCGCCCGTCTCCAGCTCCTCGGAACTAGAATTGGCTGCCACCGTGTCCTCCTTCCGCCTAGGTTTCCTCCTGCGAAGCTTCTTCTTCCGCCCCGTGGAGGGCACCTCCTCAGGGAGAGCCTCAGGCTCACTGGCTGTGCTCCGCTGGGAGTCTGAGGGGAACCCAGACAGGGCCCCACAAGGGATGGGTGATGTGCAGAGACGGGGAGGCACGTGTTCCTGTGGAAGACACCAGGGGCTTATAGCCTGGGTGGGGGGCACCATCACCACCCAATCGTTCTGAGCCCTGCAGGGGTCCCAGAGCCCAGGTGTGAGCTCCTTTGGGGGCCCAGGATACAGGCACAGAGGCTGGCCAGGGACAGCAGCAGCATGGCCTTGCAGCTGCCACTGGCATCCTCGTTCCCTCACAGAGATGAAGCAGCCCCAGTCCTAGGGCTGCATGTACCCCGGGAAGGTCACAGCAGCCCGAGGTGCTACACGAACCACACTGTCCAAGCCGAACCCTGGGTCTTGGCTACTCATCTCCTCTGCCCACACCTGCTTTCCCTTTACCACTCAGCCAGACATCACCTCCTCCAGGAAGCTTGCCCTAACTATCCCCAGCCCCAGTTCCAACCCCCTTCACTGCCATGACCATATAATTTCATCATCTGCTGTGTATATGTCTGTCTCCCAGGCTCACCTGGAGGCGGGGGTGACCCTTCCCTCATCTGAGTCCACTGCACAGTGTCTTGCATACAATAGGGGCCCACTTAAAGTCTGTGAAACTCAAAGTGTTTAAACACTTCTGCTGCCTTGTGTTGGGTTTTGCCTCCATTAGGAAACACCCTTCTCCTCATCCCTGACCCTCACCCTTCCGTGTTCTAACTGCACTGAGCCAGCACCAGATCCAGAACAATCCACCTCATGCTTTCCAGCCTCCCCCCTCCCTGACCCCCCAGCCATTCAGCAGCACTCTCCTCCTTTTCAGGCCACCCAGGGGCCCAGCTCCAGTGTCTTCTTCTGAGAAACCTTCCCTCATTGGCTTTTGGTGCCCTCCTCCCAATTCTACCCAGGCTCCAACAGCGTGTTGGGAGTGCCAGCCCTAGCCCATCCCCCCACTTCAGACTTGCTGCCAGGGTGTTCCCAAGGGTGGGTGGGTGGGTGACAGGGCCCAAGGTCCTACCCAGGGGATGGCAGGGGGGAGCAGATGCCCCAAGGCACTTACATCATCACTCTCCAGCTCCTGGACGAAGAAGGCCTCCCCGCTGTCCCCCAGCTTCATGTGCAAGTCCACAGGCTCCCCATTGATCTCCATGTCTACCTGCAATGGGTTGAGGGGGCACAGAGTCCCCGCCGTTGCCTCTCACCCCACAGTCTAGTCTGCTGGCTTCCCTGCCCCCCACCCCCAGCCCCTGGTGTGCCCGGCTGCTCCCCACCCTCAGGGGCTCTGCTCAGATTTCCCTTTGCAGAGAGCCTTCACTGAGTTCTGTACACACACATCCACCTCTCCATTCTCTGGGCTTTTTAAAAAGATTTTATTTCTTTATTTGAAAGAGAGAGCATGAACAGGAGGAAGGGGCAGAGGGAGAGGGAGAAGCAGGCTCCTTGCTGAGCAGGGAGCCTGATGCAGGACTCTATCCCAGGACCCTGGGATCATGATCTGAGCTGAAGGCAGGCAGTTAACCGACTGAGCCACCCAGGCAGCCGCTCTGGGCTTTCTTGCATGTGCCACTGTCTCAGTATTCTTGTGTCTGCCTTAGTTTCTGTTCTTCTCTGTGCCACACCCCATCAGAACAAGACATGACCCATCCTGTCACAGCTGTGTCCCCTACCCCAGAGTGCCTGCTGACTACATAAACAAGGGTACGAATGACCATTTCCTAGGCACTGAATGGAGAGTTTTATTTGGACTCTCCCATTTAACTTCCAGCAACACTGTGTGGTGGCTCCTACCACTACCCCCACTTTATAGACGAGGAAACTGAGACCCTGGGGGTGTTAAGTAATATACTGGGAGGCGGCCAAGTGTGGCTGTGAGCCAAAAAGTCCGAGTCCACAGCCCCAGCTCTTCACCACCTAGCTATACGGTCCCCTACAAGCTTACACTTCCCTGTTAGGATTCTAGCAAGTTCCCAGTGGCCTCAATGTGAAAGGGATTTGGACCCACCGAACCTCTTTTCATATTTCAGACCTCAGTGCTAACAAAAAGCTGTCGTGTTCACCTGGGCCCAGAGAAGACAGCGCAGCTTTTCGAAGGGAGAGAAACTAACCTTTTGGGGGCCACCCACATCCCTGGTCCTGTGACGGTGTTATCAGCTCCTATCACATTCTCCCAGATTACCCCTCCAGCACCAGGTAGATGAGAGTGTGTCCACTTGCACAGGTAAAGAGACTAACCAAGGACAAACAGGTAAGGTCTCAGTAATCTGGAGCCAGGCTGGACGCCCCGGGACCAGGGACGGCCCCACTGTGCCCCTCCCAGGGGGAATGGGAGCCCTCTAGGACCAAAACCCCCACACCAACCCAAAACTTGCCAAGAGCGTGCACAAGAATGGAAGCTTGTCCAGAGGACAGATCCCCACCTGAGGGAGGTCTTGGTCCCCTCCAGGGACCGCAGTGACTGCCTGGGCTTTAAGAGCCCACCGCAGCGGGCCTGGCTGGGCAGCACTCACCACCTTCTCCCGAGACCGCAGGACGCCCAGCTTGCCGAAGCGCACGTGGAAGGGCGAGCAGCGGAAGGAGCCGTCCGCCTGCTGCACCACCAGCACATCGATGCCACCGCTCAGGGTGGCCGGGTTCAGGCCTCGGTATAGGTCCTTCATGGTCCCAAACACCGTCTCTGCCAGCTGCCCCACGTAGTTCATGGCTGGTGCTGCCAAAGGGAGGGGGTGCTGGGACGAAGGCCGGGCCCAGCTCCCTCAGTGGGGGGGCTCCGCAGCCTGACGGCCCACCCCCAGGTCCCCAGGCTTACAGCGTGTGGCCCTGGGAGCGCCTTTGCAGACGGGCAGCGGCTACGGGATGGGAGATGCGCCGCAGGTGTGGGTTCTAGCCCCTGCTCGCCCGCCGGCCTACTGTGGGGCCCCGGGCAGCTGCCGTCCTTCTGCAGGTGCCGATCTCCACATCTGTCGAATGAGAGCACCAGGTAAGGTGATCTGGGGCGCCCCGCGTCTCTCAATGCCATGAGTAATGATAATGACCATGGTGTTCAGTGGCAGGGCTCATTGCATCTTCACAACAACCGGCGAGGCTGGCCAGGCAGGTGTCATTATTACTGTTTACAGACAAGCCAGCTGAGGCTGAGACGGAATGATTTGCCCGGGACCACAACTCCTAAGGAGAGGAGCCAGGATCCAAACCCTGGCCTGTGTAGCTGCAGACCCATCAGTGTGAACCACTGGGTTGGCCCAACCATGGGAACAGGAGGAGGTCAGCACCCTTCCCTGATGCGATGAGGGGCAGCCACATGATATATTAGGCCCAGGGCTCTGTTGGGTAATGGGTGACAGCCCTAAAGGCTGATCTCTTCCCAGAAAGTAGGGAGGAGAGAGTCTCAGTTCTTCCATCTGGGAAATGGGTTCATCTGGCTTGCTGCTTCCTGGTCTTAGGAGTCGGAAGGGGCCTGCTGTGCCATCATGGCTGATCTGTGGAGAACCAGGGGTGATGTATCCCAGGTACCTAAGGCTCTGCCGAGCTCTATTCCTGGGGTCAGATGTTTGAGGGAGGGCATCTCCTATAGCTGGGGGTAGAGTGACCTCCCAGTTTATGGCCCCAAATACCAAACTCCTTCCAGTTTCCTGGAACAGGCGGGAATTCAATCCATGGTCCACAGTGTCTCCACTGACTCCAGAGTCTCTAGGCCATAGTTCTCAGGCCTGACCCCGACTTCTGAGACCTTGACTCAGCTGGCCAGGCCCTGAGACCCACATTCAGGCCTTGGGCTGGCCCCTAACCCCATCAAAGCTGCCCCTCCTTCCCCCAGCCAGACCGGTCTCTCCAGCTTTCCCACACTAGGCAGAGCTGGGTAAGCCAGAAGCAGAAGGCTGTAGCAGCCGTGGAGAAGAGCCAGGGCCATAATGAGAGCTGCTTCCACGCTGGCACGCTGCCCGCCCCACCAGTGTCAGCTCTTTGCCCCTTCCCTGCTGGCCAGGCCAATGGCCTACTGCCCATCTGGCTGCCAGGATCCAGGCCATTCCACCTCCACAGGGCACTCCCATCTCTCAGACCCTGCATCAGAACCCCTGGAGGACCACCTGCCATGCAAGACCACTCCTCAAAGAAGTTAAGTGACTTATCCACAGGCTATAGATGGATGGGGAGGAGGGGAGAGTGATGACTTGTATCCTGGTTTCCTGACCCCATATCATGGTTCCTTTTACTCCATAGTTCCCAAACCACACCACAGTTGTCTGTAGGGAGAGCAGCCACTCCAGCCCACCTCTGCACAACCCTGCAGTGCCTTCAAAACGTGGCCTGTGGCCCAGCAGTGTCGGCATCACCTGGGGGCTTGTTTGAAATGCAGAGCTTCACAAACAATTAGAACTGCTAAAATGAAAACTTGGGATACAATGAAGCTTATTGGACCCTGAAACTATCACTCAAATTCAATAAATATTTTTACCTGCAAAGCACCAGCTATGTGCTAGGTTAAAAATTTCCACTTTGGTCCCTCCCTACCACACCCAATTCTGTGAATAAAGGTCTAGGAAGATAGACGGGGACACATGATGGGCAGGGCTCTAGATCACTGTGCCCAGGAAAAGCAGAGAGGACTCCAGAAGTTTCCAGGAATAAAGGAGCAAGCATGAGAGGGACAGACCAGGAGTAGGGGCAAAGGTCTGCCCAAGTGGAGGCTCAGATCTGAGCTATCTGCCCTGCTGAGGGCCAAAGAACTGGGTTCGGGGGGTGGGTAGTGACAGGCTTGGCTTGACCTAGTACAGAGTTTCTCAGCTTCAGCATCATTGCCGTTTGGGGCTGGATAATCTTTTGCTTTGGGGGGACTGCATTCCTGGTCTCCACCCACTGATACCAGTATTAGACTTCCTCCAGTTGTGACAACCAAATTGTCCCAAACATTGTCAGATGTCCCCTGGGGAACAAAATTGCTCCTGGTAGAGCCACTGAGGTAGTAGGGCTGAATGGCAGAGATGACACCATCTCTGGGGGGCACCGGGTCCTACTCTGATCCACTCGTGGGGCATCCTCAGGCAAGTCATGTGCTAGCCTCAGTTTCTCCTTTATGAAACAAGGCCCCAATTTCTCAAACCCTCCTCAGCCTAGAATTCCTTCTTCCCCCTGCTCCTCCGACATGGGATGGCCTGCACACCGGCCTGTTCAGTATTTGGGGAGATTCCTGTGAGCTAAGTCCTGGGCTCCCCTCTTCTATCTGCACCCATCTCTGAAGGCATCTGCTCTCCCCCAGGACCCAGCTCTGCTTCTTCGGTCTTCTCCAGAAAGGAGCTCTATTTGGCTCCCTTATACCAACCTTCCCTCCAAACTAACATGTTTAAAATCAAACACTTCATCTCTCCCCCAGGGACCCAGACCAGCTGAATTCCTCTCAGGCCCCGTGGGATCCCTCCCTCCCAAGTCGTCTGAATTTCCTGCTCTTCATGCTGTCCTAGGTCAAGGTGTTACTACCAGATGCCCAGATCCTGGATGGCAACAGGACACTGTGGCTAAGATACCAGACTGTCTGGGTTCTAATTCCCTCCCTGAAACTTACGCTATGACCTTGGGCAAGTCACTTCACCTCTCTGAGCTTTGGTTTCAGCCTCTGAAATGGGGATAGGGGACACGTGAGTAATTAATGAGATAATTAATGCAAAGCAGTGGCACAGAATAAATGTCCATATGTGTCACCTATGAACAGCAGCATCTTTTTTTGGCATTGTGACAGCCCCAGTCACCCAGGCTGGTCCTGAGGGCACCACAGGTCAGGCTGCAATGCACTCCCCCTGCCCACTGTTGAGAGGTTAGGTTTCTTTAAGTATCATTTGAGGCCCTGCACGATGGTGGCCCACTGTTGGCAAAGTGAGCACGTGGACTCTGGGGAGGACTCACAGGGTGCCCAAGCCTCAGAGCCCACTTTGGGAACACCCATAGGCCTCCTAGGCCAGCACACAGCTCCACCACAGGGCAGCTAGAACAAGTTGCCCAGGGCCTGAGCTCTCAGCCTCTCTGGGCTCCCAGATTCGGGGAAGGGTGAAGGTATAGCTCATCACCTGAGACCAGAAGCAGGAAGACAACCATTCCTACAGCCCTGGAAGGGGAAAGCTCCACCCTGGCTCCCCAACAGTCTTCACAGCGACTATGTCTGACTCACCCCTTCTCTGCAGGGCGGGCAAGGGTCAGACCCTATTTTGCAACACAAGATACTCAGTACCAGAAAGGGTGGGTGACCTCCCCAAGGTCACAAAGCCTGGCTGGGGTGAAGCTGGGCCAGCCTCCCCGGAGAGGTTTTGGCATCTCCTCTCCTGATCCCATATTTTGGATGTCCGTGGTCCCGCAGCGGCTGGGCCAGGGAGAAGGGCAAAGGGAGACCCCCCCCCCCCCCAGCTGCCTTCGGATGCGCAGGGATGGGCTCAGGCCCGCGGACAGGAAGAAGCGTGGGTCAGATGGCAGGACAGACGGGCGGGGCGGGCGGCGGGAGGGGTGCCTCCTCCCAGGCCGGGGCTAACCCTACCTGGGGAGCTGCCCACTGGACCTCCGGGTCCCGGAGCCGCCGCCTGAGTGCACGGGATCGGCGCCAAGCGTCCCCGGCCCCGCGCTCAGGGGCAGCTTCCGTCTCCTCTTAGGGGCGGGTGAGGCCCCGGCTCCGCCCCTCCCACGAGCCGAGGCGGGTGTCTGCAGGCCCCAATCCGCCCGGGCTCCACCCCCCGGGAAGACCCCGCCTCCTCCCCTCCCCACGCCCCAGGGCGCCCTTTCACCCAGACGGGCGGGGCGGGGCGGGGCGGGGCGGGGCGGGGCCGGCCTCCAGGCCCCACCCCGGCCCCGCCCCGCGCCCTGGAGCTGCGGGATGCGCGGTCCCGCTGGCCCGCACCTGTCCCCCTGCCAGGAGCAGCAGAAAAGCCGGGATTTTCGAATCGGGCCGACTTAGGCCGCCCTGGCTTTGGTTCCAGTTCGCTGCGTGACCTTGGGTAAGTTTCCCCCAATCTGAGCCTGTTTTCTGCTTTGGCAAAGGGGATAGCCACCTTGTAGGATTTTTGAGATCACAGGAAACGACTTTGTGGACCACCTGGCGCTCACACGTCCCCTCCTCAGGGGCAAACTTTCCCTGACCGTCCCCCCTCCCTCCACTAAACCCCGTAGACTGGACAGGAGCCTGGAGTCATGTGGACTCACGCAGTCCACAGTTGGGATTTCATATTTGCTTGACTCTTTGATTATTGTGTGTCTCCTCATTTGAAGCTGAGCTTTGTGAAAGTAGGTCGCGTTCATCCTTACACCCGAGCGCCCAGTTCAGTGCCTGACATACAGCAGGAGCTCAATAAGTGCCCCGTCCTTCATTGCATCCATCTGACCCACGGGTGGAGCGACGGCGCCCTCAATACTGCCACCGGCCAGCAGAGGGCAGGCGGTGACCAGCCTTTTTGCCCAGCTGGCCCTCCTGGCAGCCAGCAGGCGCCGCGGGCGGGGGACAGGTGAGCCCAGGTGCGCTCACGTTTGAAAAATCGGTGGGCGCGCGAGCCACGAGCGAGGAGCCGGGCTAGGGCACGGCATTTCCTTCGGATCTGTGGCTCACGAGGCCTGTCCTGGATCAGAGACCCTTCTGGCAACCTATGTGGATGTAGGACTCCTGCGAAGAGGATTCGCTGAGAAGCATCAGGAGGTGAGGGAGTTTGCTGTGAAGGGGGAGGGCTCCAAGGTAAAGTTTGCGGGGTGGGGAGGACAATTGTAAAGAGCCAGGCTTAGAGGGTCCTATGCGGAGGGGAGTGACAGGTGGCCGCTATTGTTCCATGAGCCAAGATGCCAGCACATGGGCGTAGTGATTGGCCTCAGTGGGCCTCACTGTAGCAAAAGCCATTGAGTGTCAGTCCTAAACCCAGGCTGTGCTTGGTGCTTGGCTGGTATCTAGGAAGAGCCCTGCTGGGAGCGGAACCATCTCAAGGTGGCCTGAGGGCAGGGTCACCCAAACATATCTGTGGAAGCATTATATATATCCACGATATTCAACCGTGAAAACACAGGAATTCCTCAAGGGAGCCTGGGAGAAATGGAGAGGTTGGAGGGATGGCTACACCTGCCGCAGTCACCATACCTCTTTGAAACTCAATTTCCTGAGCTGCAAAACGGAGATAACCCCTACCTTGCCAGATCGTATTGTGAGGATTAAAGCAGGACGAACTACAGCAGTAGTTCAGCAGTTCAGCAGTCCTGAACTGAAATCACCGTTCCCCGGGGCAAATATTGATATCTAGGGTACTGGGATCACCTGGAAAATCTGCAGGTGATTGCAGTGTGCAGCCAAGGCTGAGAATTACTAAGCTAAATAAAAAGCTGGATACAGCACAGGGCACACACTAGGCGTTCAGTAATGTTTATCACATTGTTAAAAAAAAATGGAACACATATTGTTTTCATTGTTCCTCATGAGAGAAAAAAAAAAAGTTGATATAAAGTTTGCTGCAGAAATTGGATTTCCGACGGGCTTGTTTCCGGAACTATGAATCATCTGGGATTTGGTGATTATGGGGGTGGGGGAGACAGAGGCAGCCTCTGGTAGTAGGACTTATCCCAATGACCAAATGAGCTGAAGGAGGCAGGGACCCCCCTGTTCTAGCTTGCGGTTTATATAACCATTTCCAAGGCATCTTGTGAACATGCAAACAGTCTGGCTACTTGCATTGATCATTTCTGGGGTTAAGAACAGAGGTTATTTTCTCCCCTCTCTGGGTACACTCACCAGATGGGCCTATGCCATTGACAACTGTTTGTTTCTTGAGTGACCCCACAAGTGCAGGTGGCACCTCCTTCTTTTTGGCCTTTATTAACCTTATGTGCTTCATTAAATTACAGACCTAATGATTATTTACTGTGCCTCACTATTTTTTGCTGGGCAAACCTGACATAAAGTGGGAGGACCTGCTCACCAGGCCTGCAGCTGTGACCACTTGTCTTGGCAGCAAGACTGGGCCCTGGAGCAGCTCCTCAGTCACTCCTGATGGCCTATTTGAAAGAGAGAAGCAAGGCAGAGGACCCTGTGTCTGGCTCCCTCTAGTATGGAGGCTTGGGGCCAGGGAGCGGGGTCAGGCCGTTGATGTCTGGCTAGGATTATCAGATTTAGCAAAAATAAATAAATAAATGACACCCAATTAAATTTGAAGTTCAGATAAATAACAAAAGTTGTGTTTTTTATTTTTTTATTTTTTTTAGTGTAAGTATGTCCCATGCAATTTGGGATATATTTATACTAAAAAAAATTCATTATCTGTACTTCAAATTTAACTGGATAGCCTTTTTATTTGCTAAATCCCAGGTCTCTACGACTGACCAAGAGCCAAGGAAAACCTAGCACAGTTAATTTGCTACTGCGCCTCCTGCTCATTGTTGCCACATTGAGATTCCACCTGTCACTGCTCTGCTCCAGAACTGTGCGTGGCTCCCATCTGCTTCCACAGCACAACCTGGACTCCCTGGCTGCTGCGCTAGGCCTTGTTCTCCAGCCAACCCAGCTGACCTGCCTGGGCCCTTACCCATCTCTATGGCTCATGTTTTCCCTCACGGCATGTGTCCCTCCCACTCCCAGTAGCAACTGCAAACACTTATCGAGTACCAATGGGTGCAGGCACCATGCTTAATTCTTCATCTGCATAATCTCATTTGATTCTCTCAAACCTTCACATGGCAGGGACAGAAGTTATCATTTTACTGATGAAGCAACTGATGCACACAGTGATTCTTAAAATGTGGTTCCTGTGTCAGCAGCAGCAGCACCTGGCGACTTCTTATAAATGCAAACTCTGAGGCCCTACTCCACCCCTACGAATCAGAAACTCTGAGGGTGCGGCCCAGCCATCTCGATTTTGATAAGACAGCACCCCCACCAGTGTTACTGATGCACACTCGACTTTGAGACCTGCTGCTCAAAGAAGGGGTGAAGAGGTGAAGCAACTGCTGGAGTTTGTCACCAGGCAGAGGTCTAAAGGATGGCAGACGATCACTAGGCAGGGTGTTTATGATCTCACTGAGCGCCATACCCGGGCCAAGCACTGGGAATGCTGCAGTGACCCCACAGTCTTGGGGTGGGTGGGGAAAAGGGAAAGGTCAGATAGTCGGGGAATTGCCACATAAGATGACCAGGCTTAGCCAAGCCCAGGAGCCTATAGCAAGATAGAAGGGGTCAAGGCTTTCCCAAGTACATACCGAAGCTTGAAAAATAAGTTGTAACTAGTTAGATGAAGAAGGGTGGGAATGATGTTTCAGGTGTAGGGACTATATGGTACAAAGGCCCTGCAGAGCTACCTGGGGGTAGTTCAGTCTTGAAGATGAAGGTGAGAAGAGTTGGGAGCCAGGGGGTAAGGTGGGGTGTGGGGCGAGGATCCTCTGCCCTCAGCAAAGGAAAAAGCTTTAATGGGTATTGAGAAAAGCCCGCAGCTTCCAGGTGGATTAGGCACTTGGGAAGATGGGGGTGGAGGGTAGAGATGCAAGGGGTGCCTGGCATTCCCCCCGCCCCTAGATTCAGGGTGCTTCGACATCCAAGGCGTCTGCTGAGGCTCAACCCCCAATCGCAGCAGAGGGCAGGTGCTCAGTTCCAAGACCTGCATCGCGGAGCCCAAGGCCCAAGGAGCTCCCCTTCCGGGACTGAGAGGCTGGACTGGGGAAGCGGGTCGTCACGGCCCCGCCCTCTGCGCCCCCCCCCCCCCCGCCCCCCTGCTTCCGACCCGCCCCCTGCCTCTGCTCCGCCCTCCACCCCTGGCTGGAGAAAGCCGGGCTCTGGGGTACTGGCCTGGGTTGCTTTTGCCTCCCATGTTCCCTGTTCCTGCTGATGTGGCAAAGGCCACGGGGCTACTGGGCCTCTTCTCCCAGCTTCTCACGGACAGGCCCTGGTGGATGTGGTCAGGGATTCCCGGGCTGGAGCGCAGGACGCTTCCACAGCTCTCCCCTCCGCCTGCCAACCGAGCCTTTGTTGCCAGCCTGGGACTGCCCCTGCCCGGCCAGGTTGCCTGGCAGTGTGGACTGACGCTGGGCAGTTCCCGATTCCAACTGTCCTTCCCGGAAAAACGTCAGTTTGGCTGAACCTTAGAAACCCTTCGCAATTTCTAGCCTAGGGAAGAATACTGAAAGATCATTAACCACTGTGTGAAGTGGAGCTTTCTCTGTGTCTAAAATCTGTGCAGGACTTGCCAGCTGCCCCACGGGCTTGGCCTTCAGCAAGGGGACCTCCTGTTCTTTTTATTTGTGTATACCTTCTGCCCCCACCCACCATCTGGCAACCAGGACCGTGTTTCATTATGCTTTGCAACTCAAGAAGGGTCTAGCGTGGTGTCCTCCACTTAAATCTTCAAAAATATTATTTAGGGAAGATCAATTTCTGTTGGGCTCTAAATTATAGATAGATACACAAGGGCAGTGGAAGTGGGTGGAAGTGGTGAGTAAAGCCATAGATGCTAGGGAGAGAAAGTGAATGCAAGATGACCCATCTGGCCTTGAATGTTGGGCAAAACCATGGGCATCAAAGAGCCACGGATGGTTGTTAAGCATGAGAGCAACAACACTGCTGGTCATTGTACTAGATCTTTTGGAATGCTGTTGTACTGTCCTGCTCACATTGTTCTTTCTACCTAGAAAGTTCTCCCCCTACCCCCTATCTATATAGTCAATGCCACCCCATTTTTTTGGATCCTAGCTCCATAGCTACTTACTGCCTCAGGGAAACCTTCAATGGCAGAGAGACTCTAAGGTGACCCCCTGTATCCTCATCTCCTGGTGGTCATGCCTTTGTGTAATGCCTTCCTTTTGAGTATGAGTGGGGCCTGTGACTTGCTTTTTTATTTTTATTTTTTTAATTTATTTTTTATTGGTGTTCAATTTGCCAACATATAGAATAACACCCAGTGCTCATCCCATCAAGTGCCCCCCTCAGCTGTGACTTGCTTTTGACCAATAGACTACGGCAAACGTGAGGGGACATCACTCCCTTAACTATGTTATATAAGAGCCTTGCTATCGGGGCACCTGTGTGGCTTAGTGGTTGAGAGTTGGCCTTTGGCTCTAGGTCATGATCCCAGGGCCCTGGATCAAGTCCCGCATTAGGCTCCCCACAGGGAGCCTGCTTCTCCCTCTGCCTATGTCTCTACCCCTCTCTGTATGTCTCTCATGAATAAATAAATAAAATCTTTTTTAAAAAAAAGTCTTGCTAGCAGACTAGCTCTGGAGACTCTCCTTGCCAACTTGATGAAGTAAACAGCCATGTTGAGAAAGCTCACATGGCAGGGAGCTATGGGTGTTCTCTAGGACCAATGGCAGCCTCCTGCTGACAGCCAGCAAGAAGTTAGAGTTCTCAGTCCTGCAGGAAATGAATCCTGCCAACAACCTAAGGGAGCTGGAGCCCCTAAGTGAGAATGTAGTCCTGCCATCACCTTGATTGCAGCCTTAGGAGTCCCTGGACAGAAGACTCAGCAAAGCCACGCCCAGACTCCTAACTCAGAAACTGAGATAATAAATATATGTTGTTCAAGGTCTCTAAGTTGGCAGTGACTTGCTATGGAGCACTAACTAACTAATACACCTTCTGGTTAGGTTAACTCATTGAAGCAGGCTCTCGTAGCATCAAATGCCTTTTGTTTTTAATTTGCTTTTTCATCATCCTCTTTTATGTGACAATTTATTTTTTTTAATTTATTTATATATGCCATTTGATGAATGGTATATCTTCAAGAGGGCACTTTGGCCCATCACTTTGCCCCCAGAGTCTCTCCTGATGCCTGACATATGGAAGACCTACAGGAAGTGTTGCATGTGTTAGTGAGTCAATGCTCTTGTTTAATCTTTACTACAATATGGCTAAGTGGGAACCGTTGTTACATATAAAGGAAAGAAACCAGTTATTAACATATGCTTAAAAGTATAGTGAACAAAATCTATCTTATACCTACAAATTTTGGTTTATACATGCCACCATACCGTAATTTTTAGTATGACTACAGAATGCTTTGGGAGCTGGGCGTAGATTGCATGGTAGGACATCCTTCATGGAGGATGTTCTAGAAAGCATAAACATCCAAAAATACTTTAGGTCTCCTTTGGTTTTCTCAAAGACTTAACTCTTACTTAAATCATTCTTTGGATGATTCTTTGGAAACTCCTACTGTGTCACTATCTTTTTTCTGACCTGACACAGACAGGCCCTCATTTGCCAGTGCTTTGCGTGATTCTGTTTGCCAACATCATGCTCATTGACTTCATAAATTCTACATCTTTGGCAAGATTTGCAGTTTCATTTCGTACTCCATTTGTGCTGTACTCCCAGAGGCCAAAGTCATCTGACTGCGGGATGCTATTAAACCCAAAATCCATTCTGTTTGGATCTCTGCTCTGAAGCCTCCCATAGCTCTTAATCTTATACCTCCCACCACCACCCTCCTCGTTCACCACCCCCCCACAGCTGCCACATTCACCTCCTCACAGATCTACAAGCACACCAGGCACACACACACCCATTTTGCCCGCAGTTCCCAGAGTACCCTTTCCTCAAACACCTTCCTGGCTCATTCCGTCACCTACCTCAAGATTACTCAGGTATCTCCTTTCTACCCTGACCACTCCCATCCACCTTTCTTGTTCTAATCTTTTCCAGTGAAAAAGGTGAACCACCTTTTTTATGTTCTATATATTTTACTTTTTAAAAATATTTGGTATTTATCTCCCCCTTTCCCCAGCATATTCGAGAATGTAGGCTCCATGAGGACAAGACTTGTCTTCATAATTATATTCTAAGAATGCTTTCTGGCACATAGTAGGTCTCCAGTAAAGGTTAGTGGGTGACCGTCCTCATCTTTGATGGGCTTGCCTCTAGCTCAAAGTCTCCATCCCCTGCTGCTGGCCCAGCTCCTTCTGGCCTGTCTCTCCAGTCCTCCGGCCCCCGCCTGGGTGATATGACTTGTCACGGGCATCTGCCTGATCCGGAGGGACTTCCTGGGGTGCCAGAGTGTTGACTTCGCTGTGTCCCTGCCATGTCTCCAGCAGGTGTGAAATACTAAATTCCTGTTTTTGTTTTGTTTAAGGGCAAGAGGATTAGGGAGGAAGGAGAGAATGAGGGAAGCAACAGTGGAGAGCATTGGAGAGAGGACCGTCACAGGTTTTCTTGGGGTCCCCACCCAGCCAGCTTTCCAAGCAGCTCAGAGGAGCAGCTGGCAGCGGGTGAGGTCTGTGTGCCACATATCCTGAGCTGAGTGCCACGTGGCAGAAGCAGCCCCGTTGAGTCATGGGACACATAGCCACACTACTTTGTAGAGTTTGGTGTGTGGAGTATTTTTGTTTTTTACAGCCCAGCTGTCTGTGTAATGACTTCCTTCCCTCGGCCTTGTTCACGGAGGTGTCCCTGAGCGACCAGCTGAGTCACCACATTCCTTGCAGCTTAAAACACTGGCCCCAGTACCAAGGCCCGGTTCCTTCGTGAAGATGGGACCTTTCAAGGCAGCTATGGAGTGCCCAGAAAGACAAGCTATAGAATTCCCATTTCGAACCCACACCCTTCCCCCAAAACATGATTAAAAACCAAGTAAAAATGGAGAGAAATTCTATCTGCTGTGCATGAGGGAATGACCACAGCCGTGTGTCACGGCCTGAAGAATTATTTGTCAGCGACCACGAAGTAGATACCAAATGAGGGAGGGAGAGAGGGAGGGATGAGGAACCGACGTTCATGCAGCGTGAAGAGTTAGAAACCCAAGTGAAGACTAGGAACTCTCCGTGCCCGGCTGGCAGGAATAGAAACTTGCTTAGCCCTTCTATAAAATAAGCAGATAGTTGTCAGTAACATTAAGGATGCATGGGGCACAGAGGTTAGCAATTTCATTCTTTGTAAAATATTTTGAAAGTTTGCTCAGATACACATAAGACAAGAAGGAGGTTATTTAGAATAGCATTATTCATGGCATGGGAAGTGCTAAAGGAAGGAGCTAGTAAACCGTGGTGGATGCCTACCTTTGGAATTCCACACAGCTCTGAGAGGTAATGAAATAGGTGTAAATACCGCAGCATCAATGGGACTTATAGTGCTTAGTGGGGAGAGCAGTCCAAGAGCTTGAAAGAATAACACTTCTCATTTTATTGAGGTGTGACTGATGTACAGTAAACCACACATATTTAAAATGTGTGGTCTAAGCTTTGACATATGTAATTACCCATGAAACCACCACCACGATCAAGATAATGAATATATCCATCACCTATAAGTAAGAAGTAGCGCTACATGGGTTCAAATGGGCAGATGTCTAACATCTGTTAAGTTGTTTTTTTTTTTTTTTTAAAGATTTCATTTATTTGAGAAAGCTCACAGAGAGGGAGAAGCAGACTCCCCACTGAACAGGGAGCCTCCCCATGTGGGGCTTGATTCCAGGACCCCGAGATCACAACCTGAGCCAAAGGCAGACGCTCAAACAACTGAGCCACCCAAGCGCCCGTGTGTGTGTGTAATAGAATCCCATAGTTATAATAGTAAAAAATGTTTCGATATCCTGAAAAAGAAAATCTGGACGGACACACACAAAACAAAATTATACTTGTTGTTGGGAATCTTATGAAAACTGCCTGGCCCTATTTGGCTAGTGCACCTTGCATTTCAGAATTGCCCACACCTCTTGTCCCACTTTGTGGTTTCTAGGTCTCTGGTGAAGGTTTAATATGCTGGAAATTCATTATTATGGTCTCTTAACTTTGAGTGACTTTATTAAAATGTTACTGAGGTCATCATAATGAACCCCAACATAAAGGGTGCCTGGCTCTTGTTCTCCACCCCCATATTGGACAGCTGCGTCAATAACTTCCTTCAGCTCACCCCCAGAACCATTTTCTCTATCATCTCTCTAGCCTGGAGATATTTCAGCAGGAGGGGGTTGTGGCTGGGAACAAAAGAGTGATTCCCCAAATCGTTTGTAAATCCATTTTTTTAGTAATATTTACACCTGAGGTGGGGCTTGTGCTCACAATTGTGAGATCGAGTCGCATGCTCCACTGACTGGGCCAGCCAGGTACCCTGCAAATCCATCTTCTATTACTATTCTTCACATATAAGTACAGGACGGGTGAAGATTGTGGGGGCAGGGAGCATGTTGAATTTTGTCTGGCTATGCGTTTTATATAAAAGCACTCATTAATGTGCATGTTCTTTTGTATCTGGCTGTTTCCACTCCACGTTGTTTATAAGAGTCCTTCTCCCACGTTGTTGTGTGCAGGTGTGGTTAATATCTTGTGCAGTATAAAGCATTCCATTGAATGAAAATACTAGTTTATCCCATCTACCAATTGACATGCCAGCTCTTTCCAACTTGGGACTATTGTAAATAATGCTGCTGTGAACTTTCTTGTACACGTCTACTTGCTCTACCTGGGCATGCATTTCTCATGTATATATTTTAAGCAGAATTGCTGGGTTATAGGTATTCCTATGCTTAACTTAAAAAAAAAAAGCCAAACTGTTTCCCAAAATTATTATACAAACACACTCTTCCTGATAATATATGAGAGTTCCCCTTGTGCATTTACCAACAGTTCTCACCAGCAACTGGTATTATCAGACTTTGTACTTTAGCCATCTGGTGGGTTTGCAATAGGTGTTCTCTCCAGTTCATTTCCCTGATTACTGATGAAGCTAAACACCTTTCATACATTAATTGACCATTTGGATTTTCTTTGTGTGGAGCCAAGACCCTGTTCTTGCCCATTTTCCCATTGCTCTGTATTTTTCATTATTTGTAGTAGTTTTTTTGGTATATTCTGGATATAAATCCTTTGCCAGATATGTACATTGTTTTTTTTTTTTAAAGATTATTTATTTATTTATTCATAGAGACACAGCCAGAGAGAGAGAGAGAGGCAGAGACACAGGCAGAGGGAGGAGCAGGCTCCATGCAGGGAGCCTGATGTGGGACTCGATCCCGGGTCTCCAGGATCACGCCCTGGGCTGCAGGCGGCGCTAAACCGCTGCGCCACCGGGGCTGCCCAGATATGTACATTGTTAATCTTTCTTCCCTTTGGCTAATGAAGTTTCTTGATGAACAGAAGTTCTTAACTGTAAAGAAGTCCAATTTATCAGTCTCTCACTTGTGGTTAGTGCTTTTTCTGTCTAATTTAAGAAAATTTTTCCTCCCTTGATGTCATAAAGATGTTGTATGTTATCTTCTAAAGACTTATTGGTTTACCTTTCATATTTTAGTCCATAATATAGCAGAAATTGGGTTTTGAGTAGGGTGTACAATGGGATTTCCAATGTCATTTTTCCCATATGGGAATTCAATTGACTCAACACTATTTATTCAAAAGATCATTTCTCCATACTGTTTTGCAATGCTGTCTCTAACATTAATCTGTTTGATGGGCGGGGGTCTCTCTTCTGTTCATTGGTTTTTGTCTACTCTTATGCCAACACCAGTCTGTCTTAATTATTAGAGCTTTATTATAAGTTTTGTTAGCTGTTAGAATAAGTCCTCTCCAACTTATATTTCTTCAAGAGTACTTTAGCTGTTCTTGGCCTTCTTCGGTTTCATATAAATTTTATGTTAGAATGATCTTGTTAAGTGCCATGTAAAAATCAACTGGGATTGCTTTGAATCTATAGACCATGTGAAGAGAATGACAGCTTTACAGTATTGAGTCTTCCAATCTATTAAGATGCTATCTCTCTCCATTATTCACTTATTTATGGTCTATTAAAATTTATAGGCCTTCTTCATGGTTTTCTCCATAGAGATCATACATATCTTTTGTTAGATCCATTTATAGGTACTTTGTATTTTTTTGCTACTTCAAAACTATTTTGACTATTTTTTAGAAAAACAATTTTCTGACATTTGCTGGAATACAGAAGTAAGGTTGACTTTGATAAGTTGATTTTGCAACCTGGAAAAGGGCCTTCAATCAGAACCTAACCATAGTGTCACCCTGATGTCAGACTGCCAGCCTCCAAAATGGGGGAAAATAATTCCATTGTTTATAAACTACTCTTTGTGATGTTTTTTGTTACAGCAGCCAACTGACAGCAGCCAACTGAGATAATTTATTGGTTCTTAAAGTTTATTTGAGACTCCTAGGGTTTTCCACCTACACAAAAATGTCATCTTTTAAGAAAGACAGTTTTACTTTTTTCTTTCCTATCTTTATGACTTTTTTCTTTTTTCTTGCCTTATTGCCCTGGCCAGGATATCTTGTAAAATGTTGATGGGAGGTGGTGATAATTGAATATTCTTGCTCTGTTCCTGATCTGAAAGGAAAATGCTCTCTATTTTACCATTAAGAATGATGTTGGCTCTAGCTTTTTCCCCTGTATCTCCTATATCAGATTGAGGAAATTGTCTTCCATCTTTAGGTTATTAAGAGTTTTTGCTGTGGATAAGTGCTGAATTTTGTCAAATGCTTTTTTAGCATCTATTCAGATAATCAAGTTATTTTTCCCTTTTATTCTGTTAATGTGGTTGGTTGATTTTTAAATGTTAAACTAATTTGCATTCCTGAGATAACCTCCATTGGTTATGACTTATCCTTTTAATTTGTTGCTGTATTTGATTTGCTGACATTTTGTTTAGGATTGTTGTATTGTTGGTTATGAGAGATAGTCTATATTTTTTCTTGTCATGTTCTTGCCAGGTTTTGGTGGTACAATTATGTTGACCTTATAAAATACTTTGGGAGTGTTCCCTCTATTTTCTGAGAGAATTTGTATAAGTTTGTATAAATTAGGTATTCTTATTTAAAATCTTAGCTAGACGGGATCCCTGGGTGGCGCAGCGGTTTGGCGCCTGCCTTTGGCCCAGGGCGCGATCCTGGAGACCCAGGATCGAATCCCACATCAGGCTCCCGGTGCATGGAGCCTGCTTCTCCCTCTGCCTATGTCTCTGCCTCTCTCTCTCTCTCTGTGACTATCATAAATAAATAAAAATTAAAAAAAAAATAAAATAAAATAAAATCTTAGCTAGAATATTTTTACTTTTATCTTTTAGCCTATATGTCTTCATATTAAAATGTCATAAATATCATATAGAATCTTGTATTTTGTTTAAATTTTCCCTGTTGATCTTTCTCTTTTTGTTACAATCTTGAGCCCACTTATATTTAACATAATTACAGATATGGCTACAAACCATTTACATCTGTAATCCTGTTGCTTCTTTTTGTCCTACCTGGGTTTTGTTCCCATTTTCCTTTTTTTTTTTTTTTTTTCTTTCTTCTCTTGGATCAGCCAAGTATTTTTTATTATTCTATTTTATCTTACCCTTTAGATTTTTCAACATTGTGGTAAAATAAACACAACATTTGCCATCATAACTATTTCTAAGTGTACAAGTTCACTAGTCTTAAGTACATTCACATGTTTGTGCAACCAGTTTCCAGAACTGTTTTCATCTTGCAACACTGAAAACTTAAAAAATGTTACTAAACAATAATTTCCTATTCATCTGTCCTTTCAGTCCCTGGCAATCATCATTCTGCTGTTTCTATAGAGTTAACTATTCCAGGTACTTCATATAAATGGAGTCATACAGCATTTGTTCTTTTGTGACTGGCTTATTTCACATAGCATTATGTCCTCAAGGGTCATCTATATTGTAGCATGTGTTAGAATTTTCTCCCCTCCTTTTTTTTTTTTTTTTTTTTTTTGAGAAAGTGTGTGTGCACGTGCATGCACATGGTGGGGGGGGAGGGGAAGAGGGAGAGGAAGACAGAGAGGATCTTAAGCACACTCCATGCCCAGCACAGAGCCCAATATGGGGCTCCCTTTCATACCCCTGATATCATGACCTGAGCCCAAAGCAAGAGTTGGTGCTTAACCAACTAAGCCATTTAGGCACCCTGAGAATTTTCTCCCTTTTTAAGCCTGAATAATATTCTTTTTTTTTTTTTTTTAAGATTGATTTATTTGAAAGAGAGACAAAGAGTATGTGTGAGCATGTGTGTGAGTGGGTGGGGGGCAGAGGGAGAGGGAGAAGGAGAGAAGCAGACTTCCTGTTGAGCATATAGCCCAAAATGCCACTGGATCTCACAACCCTGAAATCATCACCTGAGCCAAAATCAAGAGCTGGCTGCTTAACGGCCTGAGCCACTCAGGTACTTCAAGGCTGAATAGTAGTCTATTGTGTGTATATACCACATTTTGTTTTTCCATTCATCCATCAATAGACATTTGGGTTGCTTCCACCTTTTGGCTATTGTGAATGTACTGCTATGAATAAGGGTATACAGATGTGGGTTTGAATTTCTGCTTTCAGTTCTTTTGGATCTATACCTAGAAGTAGAACTTCTGGATCATATGGTAGTTCTATGTTTAATTTTTTTGAGGAACCATCATACTGTTTTCCACAGCAGCTGCACTATTTTATATTCCCACAAATAACACACAAGTGTTCCAATTTCTTTGCAACTACTCCAACATCTGTTTTTTTCTTTCTTTTCTTTTTTGGATAATAACCATCCTAATGATTGTGAAGTGGTATCTCATGATTTTTATTTGTCTAAGCTTGGCTTTTTATCTCCATGAATGCAGTGTGTTTGGCTGTTTTTGGTCTTTGATAATTTCCTGTTTTTGGAGTCATCATGAGTCTGTTTCTTTGTTGTTTTACTTATTTCCTCTTGTGGTATCTTGTCGTCTTATAGGCCTGGCTGTATTTGTGCATTAGGCATTGCAGTGCATTTAACAAATTGTTGTAAAAACTATTTTTAAGGTTAGAATGATGTGAACTTCTTCCAAAGAGATTTTCTTTAAAAATATATTTGATTGATTGATTGAGAGAGCATGAGCAGGAGGGACAGAAGGGAGAGGGAGAGAGAAAAATCAGAAGCAGATTCTGCTCTAAGTGCAGAGCCTGACATGGGGTTTGATCTCATGACCCTGAGGTCTTGACCTGAGCCAAAATCAAGAGTCAGTCGCTTAACAGACTGAGCCACCCAGGTGCCCCCCCAAGAGATTTTTCCCCCCAGGCTCTAGGAGCACTAATAGTTTAGTTTCCTTTTGCTCTGTATTCAGAGTTTGACATTATCTAGTCCACTCAGATGACTTGAAACCATCTGTGAAATGGATGGAACACTTCCAATTCACATCTTCTCTTAAGTTAAAGCTCTTTAGGATCCTAGATTACAGCAAAGTGTCAAGAATCTTGTTGGCTCAGGGCTTGAATGTCACACTGAAGAATCTGGAGAAGGGATGGGCAGTTGCTGGTCAATCTGCTTCGTCGGGGGGGGGGGGGAAGCATATTGCATCTTAGTTCTGTGGTCCAGTGTAGGGAAAATGAGGAAGGAATGCTGAGCCCGACTGGGCTAGGGATACAGAACCAGTCAGAGAGATGGTCTGTCCTCACTGAGGTGGTATAAGGCAAGGGGTCTACCATGTGGAGTATAGCAGGAGAAAAGCCATGACTGCAGAGAAGCTACAGGTCATAGTTCACCTGTGCCAGAAACAGGTTCTCTTCTCTGGTTCTGGGCAACCTTTTTGGCCAGTGATCCTTCCAAGCTAGCCAATGACCACTTGTGTAGTCTTGGCTGAGCTTAAACACCCTAAACAGCTTCATGAGTGTTCTCTCTGGGTCTATTCTGAGCCCTCCATTTTGGTCTTCACCCAGCATATTGTCCCTACTCACATCACTTCAGTAAAGCCTCATTGCTCTTAGGATATGACTTAAATTATTACCATGACCTTCAAGGCTGTACATGATCTGGCCACCTCTCCAGCCTTATCTCCTCCAATTATCTGTCTCATTGTACATTTTTGCTCTTCTTTGATTAAACCACGATGTATCTGTGATGACCCCAGGGCCTATGCATGTGCTGTTCCCTCTATAGGGAGTATTCTTTTTTCCCCTATTTGTCTAGTGTTATGGACTAAATGTACGTATTCACCCAAAATGTGTGGCTGTATTTGGAATATGACAGTAATTAAGATTAAATGAGGTCATAAGGGTAGGACCCTGATCCAATAGAATTAGTGTCCTTGTAAGAAGAGACACACCAGAGAGCTTACTTTCCCTCTTTTCCTGTGCACAAATACCGAGGAAAGGTCATATGAGGACATAGCAAGAAAGCAGCCATCTGCAAGCCAGGAAGATAGTTCTCACCAAAAACCAAATTGGCTGGGACTTTGATGTTGGACTTCCAGCCTCAAGAACTGTGAGAAAATTTATTTCTGTTGTTTAAACCACCTGGTCTATGGTATTTTGCTATGGTAGCCCGAGCAGACTAATACATCTAATTTAACCCCTATTTTTCTCTTTAGATTTCACACCAACTATTTCCCTAAATATTCTTGAGCCAAAACCTCCTATTAGTGGATCTCATGGTACCATGCCCTGTGTGAGATTTATGTTTTTGATTATTTGACCAATGCCTGCCTTACTTTTTTTTTTTTTTTAAGATTTTATTTATTTATTCGTGAGAGACAGAGCGAGAGAGAGAAGCGGAGACACAGGCAGAAGGAGAAGCAGGCTCCATGCAGGGAGCCTGACGCGGGACTCAATCCCAGGTCTCCACGATCCCACGCTGGGCCGAAAGCAGGCGCTAAACTGCTGAACCACCCAGGCTGCCCAGTCTGCTTTACTTACCAGACTGTAAGCTACATGAAGGTCTCTGGTTTATTCAGGACTGTGTACTTGGGACCTAATATGGGGCCAGGTGGATAGTAGGTGCACAATACACTTTTTTGGGGGAAAAAGTGGGGACAGGCAATGCCTTGAGCTGAGCTGCTGGACATTCAAACTCATCACTGGTCCAGCAGAAACTGTATACTTTTATTTAAAGATTTTATTCATGAGAGAGAGAGAGAGAGAGAGAGAGAAGCAGAGACACAGGCAGAGGGAGAAGCAGGCTCCATGCAAGGAGCCCGATGTGGGATTGGATCCTGGATCCCAGGATCACGCCCTGAGCTGAAGGCAAATGCTCAACTGCTGAGCCACCCAGGCATCCCGAAATTGTATATTTATAATCAAGATGTGACAATAGGCCTCAGGATCCTGCCCATCATGTCTGGCTCAGGTCCTGGGCTGGGCCGGACCAGCTGAACCCCAGTTATAGAGGCAGGCAGAAGACTGGCTCTGCAATCAGGACTCACCATTGTATTTTTCTTACAGTGTTCTCTTGAGGAAGTCATAACTTTATAAATACTCTTATACACACAATTTTACTCCCTCCACCCACTCCCACAAACCAGTTCCTTCTTAATCTCAGAAACTTGTGAAACACTGGCCCACTCAGGATGCAGAAACTACATCACTAATTTGAACAAAGAACATTGAATATGCAGAATTACTAACTAATGAAAGGTGGTTAGTGATCAACAGGGTCAAAAGAGAGCTCCAAAGAATATAGACATAGTAATTGTAGATAGCACCTACTATCTCTAGGGCCAAGACAATGTGCCCAAGGAGAGAATACATTTGCAAGTGCCTCTCTGTCAACCCCAAGGTAAGATTTGGGCCTTGTTGGAGAGAGCAGGAATTCAGCCCAATGGACGGTAGAGAAGTTTGATGGATGACCATAGGCAATAGGTCAAAGCTGGCCATCCAGGTAGCAGAAAAGCTTACTGGAGGGTGAGTGCCACTGGGTCTCCCATAGATCACTGGCAACCATGTGCTATAGGAGCCAGAAGAGCAGAGTGGAATCTGGAAGGTTCTGATTCAGGAAGCCCCTTATGCTTCTATGTTTTTGTATTTCTCCAACATTCTCTACTGACAAAGCCTAACCTGTGCCACTGGCAAAAGGGAAATGTTTGCAGAATTCAGCTCCGGTATCACAGGGCAAGCCAAAGAAGGGTGGCTTTAGAGCCGAGAGGCAATAAGTTAGTACAACTGGATTCAGAACCTTTCTTTAAAAAATTGACTGGACATCCTTTTTAACCTTTGAGTCCTTTTATAATGCATCACATAGCATGTTAATAGTATCATGGAGCATCTCATTCAATTGTTATAGGTACATCAGGGGTTTAAGTAAGTTACTCAAGTTCACATAGCAAGTGAGGAAGACAGGATTTAAGCCCAGGAGTTTCAAATTTAAATCCTACTTACATACTGCATTAAACTGACTCCTGGATTCTTCCACTCCAGACTTTATAAATGCACATAAAGCTTCATGGAAAGTGATAGAACTCTATGAAATGAACTATGTGCTGTTAAGTTTGGGGGTCTGTCGCTATCCTGGTTCTATAGGATTCTTCTCTTTTGAATCCTTGGTTCTCAGCTTGTTACTGTTCCTTTTCTGTGCTCTGCCTGCATTGTGATACCTTGTTCTAGAAAAGAAGCTGGCATATAAATCACAGAATTTTCAGCTTCTCTTCCTGTGATTGTTCAAAGTTCAGAGATCTTCCCCCTTGTGATTCTATAGTGCTGGCTACTGCTCAGAGCTGTGCAGTGAATAAGATAGAATAGCCATAGATGGAGTGCTTTTGGTTTCGAGTACTAGAAAACCTAACTCAAATTAGAATCAATAATACAGGGAATTTATTGATTTACCTGACTTTACTGGTTCAGGTAAGCCTTGATTAGCACCCCAACTCTGTTTCTTTTTATTCTACTTTTCCCTATTCCATGTGTCAGCTTCATCTTTAGGCTGGCTGTCTTCATGGTTGTAAAATAGTTGCCAGTATCAAATGGTTTCTCACTGACATCCAAAGACACAGGATTTTATTCAATTATTGTGATGAGGCAAATATTGGATACTGATAGATGTAGATCTGGGTAATAGGTCTATTCCTGAAGCACAGGAATACAGTACAAAGTAGATGAGATTAATTCACACCTAGCACAGACTCCACACTCACATGTGGGAAATGGGGTCTATCCCACCCAAACTGCCTCAGTATTGTACAATGGGCAGTGGGATACACTGGATGTTAGAAGGTACATCTGTAGGGCTAGGCTAGGTTTTACTGTGGTAGCAAACAAACCCCAATCTTATACAGCAAGGTTTATTTCTTGCTCACACTACATGTGTACTATGAGTCTCCTGAGGTGGGGGCGGGGGAGGACACACTATTTATTGTCTTCTCCTTTTAGGACCCAGAATAATGGAGCTATCACCATCTTCTGTATTGTCTATTGTTCCTGAGGGGGAGTATACAAAATTGCCCACTAGATCTTAAACTTTAGGCCTACATCTATTCCCACATTATTGACCCAAGCAAGTGGCATGGCCACTCCTGACTCCAAGCTGTGAGGAAGTACAATCCTATCATGTGCGTGGGAAACACACCAGAAATATTTGGTGGCGAGCATTAAATGTCCACTACCACAGGGAGCCATCAGAATACCCACAACAGAGGGCTTATGGAGACTACCCCAGTACTCACATTCTGTGTGACTGTCAAATATCTCCCAGGTGTTTTGCCATTCAGTGGAATTCATGGTTCTGCGAGTAACTTCTATTAAAATATCTCAACTCAACATCATTCCCGTGTGTGTGTGTGTGTGTGTGTGTGTGTGTGTGTGTGTGGTCTTGATCCACAGGGGCTGGTTCCTGGTAAGCTACATGACCTGTAAGCTGGCCATGATTATTCTGAGGGAGGCAGGGAGGGGAGGCACCTGAGATAAGTTGGGTCAATAAGAGCCTCTTCTCTGAGATTTGGGGATTAGGAATTTTTAGTCTCTGTAGTTGGATTGTATCATGTACTTGGGAGTAGTTGGTAGACCTATCCTTCCACTGTATTACCTGGAAGGAGAGAAAACAAGTTTGTGGGGAGAGTCTTACTGGCACCCCTTGCTCTGCTTCCAACCCATCCAGAAGTCTATCTGGATTCTTGTTGGCCTGAGAGACCCATCCCTTTGACCCCTAAAAAGCCCTAAGATAAATTCTCCCTTATTTTTCTTTAACTGCCCTCAGGGGTTACTGGTGCTCATAGCCAGCAGACTCTTACTGATACATGCTCTTTGCCTCTAGACCCTGACACAAAAAAAGGGGTCACAGGTGTAGTCTATTCCAGTAAAATAGAAATCAGGTGGCAATTTTAGTGCATCAGCTATACTTCTGGCAGTTTCTTTCCTGCTTGAGAAAACTCATCAGAATGAGTGAAGTTTAGGTGATATTATTATAGGGATCACCTGGAATCTGCTTCGGTTATTTTTTTTTTAAAGATTTTATTTATTTATTCATGAGAGACACAGAGAGAGAGGCAGAGACACAGGCAGAGGGAGAAGCAGGCTCCATGGAGGGAGCCTGACGTGGGACTCGATCTCAGGTCTCCAGGATCACACCCCAGGCTGCAGGCAGCACTAAACCGCTGCGCCACCAGGGCTGCCCTTCAATTATTTTTTTAAAGGAAAATAATTTGTCTCCTTGAGTAAATATTAAGTGCATGCTGTTTGCTCTGCCTGGAGTCCTCTCCTCATCAACTCTTTAGACTCAACTCGTGTCGGCTCCTGTGGGAAGACTTTCTACACACTCCTATATCGTATTAATTATGTCCTCCTTTCTACTTCCCAAAGCAGGTAGTGCATTCATGTAGTGTTACATACATATTTTCTTCCAGAAGTACTTCTTTGCATGTCTGTCTCATTTGAAATTCTGAGTTCCTTGGTGGTTGGGAGAATGCCTTGTTTACCTTCACATCCCACAGTACCTAGATTGGAGTAGGCGCTCAAAAAGCTTGCTGAGTAAATGAAGTTAAATTTGAGCAACATATTCCATATATACTGTTATTAATTCAATAAATATATCCTGAGTCTCTAACAGTGTCAGGCCATGTTCCAGATACTGCAGATGAGCAACACAAGTCCTTGCCCTCAGAACATTACGGATGATATTCAGGTCATAAGGGCTATAAGGATAAGTAGAGCAGGATGAGGGGAGAGAGGATAATGGGAGTGGTGGGACTTGATATTTTAGTAGAATGGTCTGGGTAAGTCTGAGGAGGTGACTTCTGAAAATTTTGAAATTTGGAGTAAGGACACATGCCTTTCAGTACCCTGGGGTTTGAAACATCAAATGCACAGTCTTGCGGGAGGAGTGAGCCTGCATGTTCTAGAAGCAGAAAGGAGGCTAGTGTGGCTGGAATGGGGTGAAGGGATAGAGTACAAGGAGACACAGTTAAAGAAGGGGAGGAGTGTTGGGGAGGGGTCGCAATAGGCTCTTTGAGATCCTTGACAAAAAGATTTTGATTTTTGCTCTGAGATGGGAAGGAATTGGAGTAAGCTTTACAGAAGGGGGGGAGGGAGATGTTTTGCCTTGAATTTTAACAGAATTCCTCTGGCTTCTTGAGAACAAGCTCTCCGAGAGCAGGGTGGAATCAGAGGACAAGTAGAATCTGTTCACTGCCATATTCCAGGAAAAAGATGATGAGGGCTCAAATGAGGATATTTTTAAAAATTTATTTATTCATGAGAGAGACAGACTGAGAGAGAGGGTCAGAGACACAGGTAGAGGGAGAAGCAGGCTGCCTGTAGGGAGCCGGAAGCGGGACCAGATCCTGGATCCTGCATCCTGGGATAACGACCTGAGCCAAAGGCAGGCACTCAACCATTGAGCCACCTAAGCATCCCTCAAATGAGGGTATTTTAAAGGTATTTGTTATTGAATTACATGTCGAATATGAGGATAGGAAAAGAGAAGTTGAGGATGACTTCAAGGTTTGGCTGGAGCCTCTAGAAGGATGGAATTGACGTTGATTGAGGTGGAGAAGACTGAAAGGGACAAATTGAGGAGCAAGTTCCAGAGTTTGGCTTTGGACATGTCAAGTGTGACATATGGTGCCCACTCTCTTTTATTTATATATACATATATAAAATGTTTTCACTATTTTTCAGAGTCTGAAGGTTAAAATTCAACCTGAAGTTAAAGTCAGCTTTATTTGTTGAACACCAGGCACTGTGCAGAAAGCTTCATGGGTGCTGTCATTCAAATCTTTCAATCGGTTCTACTGGCTTAATTACTAATATTTTCATTGCTCTTTTATGGATTAAAGATTAAATGGCATGTCCAAAGTCACTCAGCCAAGGATTAATCTGTCAATATAATGCAGATCCGGGATGCCAAGGGATGTCAGGCTGCAGAGCTCTTGCTGTTTATTAATCACTGGATTCTAAAGGTGGGGATCACTTTCTGAGCATATATGCCATAGACATGGGCTCCATGACAACACAGGACCCTGGGACGTGTGACCCCCCCCCCAAAAAAAAAAAATTCAGAAAAGGGCCCACCGCCATCCCAGGTGTTACACGTGACACAATGGAAGCTGTGAAGAAAGAACAGCATTAGTGTACCTTCGGAGTCTGATGCTTACAAGTTCTCAAATACCTGAGGATTTTTTTTTTTTAAAGGTTTTATTTATTTATTCATGAGAAACACAGAGAAAGAGAGAGAGGGAGAAGTGGGCTTCCTGCGGGGAGCCTGATGCAGGAGTCGATCCCACGGCCCCGGGATCACGACCTGGGCCAAAGGAAGATGCTCAACCGCCGAGCCACCAGGCATCCCTCAAGTACCTGAAGATTTCATCTTAAAAAGCCATCAGAAGTTGCTGATGTTTAGAAATAGCAGGGATTAAAAACTGCAGTGGAGCAATTGGTTGGACGAGAGAAGAGCCAACCCTCGGGCGATGCTTGTTGGGCAACACCACAGGGAGAGGGGCCAGGCAAGGGACCAGGATCCCTGCCCTGCCTGCATCCTTTCCAAAGGGTAGCCGTGGGTGACCTTCCTTAGGTGGGCCTCCAGGAGGGCCAGGATGCGGAGCACAAAAGCCGGGGCCCCTGGGGCCGGGGCCCCTGGGGCCGCGGCCCCGCCCCCCGCGCCCTCCTCCCCCGCCCCCTCCGGCTTCCACGCGGGGAGACGCGGGACGGCGCCTGCGCATGCGCCGGGCGAGGTCCGCTCTCCGCGACGTCAGGGGGCTCGCGCCCGCGTGAGGCCCCGCCCCCCGGGCGGCAGCGGCGACCTGGGCGGGGGGCCCCGGGCCCCGCCCCCAGCCGAGCCGAGCGGGGCCGAGCCGAGCGGGGCCGAGCCGCGCCGAGCGGCCCCGAGCGCGGCCGAGCCGAGCCGAGCCGAGCGGCCCGGAGTCGGTTGGTGCAGCTGCGTCCCCGCCGCCCAGCAGTCCGCGGCTCCGGCGCCGCCGCCGCCGCCGCCGCCGCCTCCTCCGCGGGGCCCGCGCCGCCCGCCCGCCCGCCCGCCCGCCGGGAGGGAGGGAGGGAGGCCCGGCCGCGGGCGCCGCCGCCGCCGCCGCTGCCAGGTGAGCGCCCGCCGCGGCCCGCCGGCCCCGCGCGCCCCCGCCGTGTCAGTCCCCGTGTGCGTGCGTGTGTGTCCCCCCGCCCGCCAGCCCCCGCGTGCGCCAGCCCCCGCCCGCCCCTCCCGCGCGCTGCCCCGTCTCTCTGTCAGCCGCCAGCGCCCCCTTGCGCGCAGGCCCCGCCCCTTCCCCCCGAAGCCCCGCCCCCGCCCATCTGTCAGCGCCCCCCCCCCCCCCCCCCGCCGCTGCCCCGGGGCTCGCCGTGGACCCTGCGGGCCGGGAGGGCGGGGATGCCCGCGGCGCCCCTGCTCGGCCCCGCTCCCCGGGCAGCGTCCGTCCGCGAGGAGGCAGCGGAGCCGGGACTGCAGCCTCGCTCGGGGCGCCCCGGGCCCCCCGGAGGCCGGCCGCGCCGAGGGAGCGGAGCTTGGGGTTTCCATCCCGAGGAGCCCGTCGGAAGTGCTCGTGCAGCGGGTGGGATGGGGAGCCTCGGTGGGAAGCGTTAGGCAGCCCGAGTCCCTCCGAGTCGCGCGGTTTGCATTTCTGAGCAGTGATTGCGCTGGGCTGGTGCCCCGGGAGAGGCTGCTGCGGGGAGGGGCGGGGAGGGGAGGTGGACGGGGACGAGGACGGGGACGGGGAGCGCGGACGGCAGCCTCCTTTCTGTTTTTATCTGTGTCATGTGGGCACGAGTATTTATTCACGAGACCCTATGCATCTTGGGCTTGCAGAGAGGCGTCGGTCGCGCCGCGTGTGAATGCTCCTGTAGGTTGTTGTCTCGACGTTCTTTATTTGTAGCAAACTTAGCATCGCGGTATTTCAAAACTAAGAGAAAAAATGCGTCCCCAAACACTTGGTATCCTGCCGGGTAGTTCTCAACCACGGGGAAAGAGCCAAAAGCGCACTTCATTAGCTGGAACAACTTATTCGGGCTTAATTCGTTTCTAAGAGACATACAGTGGAAAAATCCAGAAGCGGCAAAGTAGTATCAAAAAAGAGTCTTAGGAAATTAATGAAAGGGCCCTTCTATTGCCGCCCTGGAAAGATGGTATCAAAGTTGCTGTGGAGGACACAGCTACTATGTAATGATAAACATATTAACCAAGTTGGTTTTGTGACCTTGATACGTTGAGCAGCGCTTGATTTGCACAGTGCTTCTTTAATAGGCAAACACGGCATGGGAGTGGGGTAACTTTGGGAGAAAATGTTCCCCGCGTCTTGTTTTGTTTTCATATTTAAGATTTTCAACTAGGGCAGTCTCCTGGTAGGAGTGTTCTGTTTAGTTTAGACATAACATTTAAAAAAAAAATCACAAAAGTAATTCATGTTTAAAGCAGAAAGCTAGAAAAACAAAGAAAGGCTTGAGGGGGGAAAAAAACCACCCATAATTCCACAAATGATAGGGAACCACAATTAGGTATTTATCCTCTTATTCTTTTTTTTAATCCTTTTAATCTCTTGTTCTTATGCATAAGTATTTTTTTCTTACAGAAATGCTACCACACTAGGAGACTGTTTTATTATATACTTTTTTCCCAATTTATAAATGGATTATATAGAATCTTATAGATTATGTATGCCTCGTACATAAAGGCATGAGAGGAGGATGATGGATGTAGGGATTCAGTGGTGATTATACATAATTCTTTGCTTAATCTGATTTGCAACTTGAAATGGCTCTGTAGCCCGAGGTATTGTCTCCTCTTCTATAGATGTATAGTTACCGTATTTATTACTCATAAAACTTGTGTATGAGTAAGAACTTATGTTATCTTTGTGATACTTTTAAAAAATAAATTGGATCCTCTGCTTAGAGCGATATAATAGCTTCTCGTCTTAAAGTAAAATCTGAATTCCTTGCCACGGCTGACTAGGCTGCCTCCCTGTCCTCACTTCCAGTTTTGCCAAACAGATCTCTTTGCTATTCTTTAAAAAACTTTTAAACATATGCTAGCCTCCATGCCTTTGCATTTGCTGTTCCCTCTGCCTAGAGCTCTGTTCCCTGGATATCGTGGTTCTTGCCTCAGATGTAACCTTATCAGGTTTTTCTTGACCCCTTTGTGTAAAATACACCCACTCCCTTCTCCTCCTTAACTTTTTCTTCATAGCACTGACTCTCCTACTGATGAGTACATATTTATTTGTTGATTTATGTCTCTTCTCCCTCATTAACACAGAAGTGTGGCTTTTTTCACTGATGTGTCCTCAGGGCTCAGAAGAATCACCTGACACGTTATAGGTGCTTAGTATTTGTTGAATGAATGAGTGAATGAATGCTCATTATCCGTCGTTCCTGTGACCTTCCTGTAGCCTCCTAGGCTTTTTAGATAGGGCTGTCATGAAGTGAGATAACAACCCTTTAAAAGTCAAGATAGTCCTCTCCTTTACCTATCTGAGAAGAATTTTACAAGTGAGGCTTATAATCTTAAAAAGAATTGTAGTCTTGGGCAGCCTCGGTGGCTTAGCGGTTTTGGGCCACCTTCAGCCCAGGGCCTGATCCTGGAGATCCAGGATCAAGTCCCACATCGGGCTGCCTGCATGGAGCCTGTTTCTCCCTCTGCCTGTGTCTCTGCCTCTCTGTCTCTGTCTTTCTCTCTGTGTCTCAAATAAATAAATAAAATCTTAAAAAAAAAAAAAAAGAATTGTAGTCTTGATTTAACTTGAACAATCGAGGGAAGAAACATTTTTGGCAAATGTTACTGGCTTTCTTTTTTATGCCTTATCCCTTGTGTCACATTGGAAATCTTTGAAAAGTATAAAGTATCCCAGTTATGTTTACAGCTGTGATTTCAATTTGGTAGTTCTTGGTGATAGTATAAGCCTCAAGAGCATAGTGAGTTTTTTTGTGTCAACAGATACCCAGAGATACAATTACAGCCTTAATGTGTTTTCATTTGAGGAGTAGCTGTTATATTTACTTATTTTCCTGGCAATTCTATCCTTTTCAACTCTTTGCTTATCAGTTTTTGGATGGCCTCACAGGTATGCTTCAGTTTTTTTTTTTTTTTTTTTTTTTACATTTTAAAGTAAATCCTTGATCTCTTGAGCATTTTACATCTCTCATGTGACTCTTGAACCATTTGAAAGTACCAGTTTCATCTTTCAGGATGAAATGATATCTGTAGTGAAATGTATAATTGCATTTTCATTATAAGGATGGGAAAAATTGTATCTTGGGGCAGAATTTTTACAGAAATGTGAGTGTAAGATTTTTTAAAAAGCTTGAATTTCAAGTAGACTACTTTTTAATGAGTTTTTGAAAAAAAATCCTTGTTTTTTGCTCATAAGGAAAAGGATTCTTTGTACACAATCCAAACAGAGACCTTCAAAACCATTTTTTCTTATGCCTCAAATATACAAGAACTTGGGGGGAAAATCGTAAATGAAAATTTTCTTTTTTTTTTTAAAGATTTTTATTTTTTTGACAGAACAAGCATAAGCAGGGGGAACCGCAGGCAGAGGGAGAGGGAGAAACAGTGTCCTTGCAGAGCAGGGAGCCCGATGCAGGGCTCAATCCCAGGACCCTGGGATCATGACCTGAGCTGAAGGCAGATGCTTAACTGACTGAGTCACCCAGGTGCCCTGAAAATTTTCTTTTAAAGGCCTAAAGGGAATGCATTAATATTTTATTTTTATTTGTTCCATAGGCATTTATTGAGCATGTAATTAGGGCAGTTCTATGTGTTTTTGCACAGGCTACATGGCCATGATGACCATGTGCACTTTCAGATTATCAGCCTGATTTCTTATTATTTCTTCTCTTTTGTCACTTGGCTACCTCCTTTCTATCATCATATTCTCTCCCTACATGATCTCATCTATTCTCAGGACTTTAATACCCTTTGGGTGCTAACTTCTTCCCTTGATTAGACCTCGTTCTCCACCACTCTCTGGTTCTAGTTTTGCATTTTTACCCACTGCCTTCCTGCTCTCTCTTCTTGCTGCCCCACCATGATCTCAAACTCCAGAATGTCTCCTCTCAAACTTCTGGATTTATATTCCTCATTCCTGACTCCTGTCTTCCCTCTCTCCCAGCTTTCTCTACCCTCTGCCTTCCCTGTGTCCTTATTGTCCTCTCATTGCTTAAGCCAAACACCTGAAAATTGTCTTTCAGTCCATCAGGACAGCATGTTGGCCTAGGCTCCAGAATACCTCAAACCCTCCCTTCCCTCTGTCCTCCTAATCCAGCTGCGAGAATAGCCTGCCTATACCTGGCCTCCCAGCTTCCGCTCTTGCCTCCTTTTAACCACTGTCCCCATTGCGGCCAGAATGGATGCTACTAAAAAGCCAACCAGATCACGTCACCCCCTCGCAGTGGCTTCCTACGGCACTGGGACCCACACCACACTTCTTAATCTGAGGTGCTCGGCCTCTGTCTCTCCAGCCTCTGCTCCTTGCTCAACTGTTCTTCTGTCAGGTAGGAACTGACAATGTGCCAGTTCTCCTCCTCTTCTGTACAGGCTCTTCCCTTTGCCTGGCACCCGCCCCTTCTCATAGAAAGATCCTTCTCAAGCATTTGCTCTCAGCTAAAATGTCCCTTTTCAGAGGGTCTTTTCCCGATCACCCCTCCCACAGTTGCCTCCTCCCTGATGTCCCCTCCTAATGTGTGTGCGTTTCCTGCCTAGTGTTTCACCACAATTCCAAGTATCTCATTTATGCGTCGCCTTTATCATCTACTCTCCCAGGAGACTGCAAGACTGCTGAAGGCCGAGACTGCCTTGGCCTGTTTACGGTACGGTCCTGGCACCCAGTGCTCTGCCTTAAATCCAGTGGGTGCAGGTCCTTAAGACCTTTTGAATAATAGTTTTTGTAACAGCTAACCTTTTTCGAGACTTACTCTGTGCCAGGTCCATTGCTAAATGTGATCACGCATGATCTTTAAATCTCTGGGAAAACTAACTAAGGTGGCAGTGATTATTACATTATCATTTCTGCTTTCTAGTTGAAAAACATGATCTAAGAGGAATAAATTTTAAAGCTATACAGCTAAGAAAGTGATGGAGCTAGGATTTGAACCTATATGATCTGACTGTTGAAACTTCCTCCTACTCATTATTGCCTTCTCATGCGAATGTAAGGGTATATGAATGTGAAATAGGCCATAATAGTAACGTGATGGTTCCAAGCATATACTGGGGTATAAGAATTGGATTAGGGTGCTGTATTTCTTGGGAAGTTTCTGTTAAAAACCCACTATGCCAAAGCATGTAGATAGATTAGTTTGAGTTCTGTTTTCATTTTACCTTTGTGGACTTCTAGCTGTAAGCCTTTGGGCAAATTACTTAACATGTCTAAGTCTGTTTTTTTCAGCTGTAAATGGAGAAAAATAATAGTTCTTATCTCACAGGGTCATTGTGAGTAGCATAATTATACACATAAAACAATGAATGTTAACTGTTAATATAAGGAGGGAAAAAATGCTCAGAAAAGACTTGTAGCCCCATCAACAAATGAGAGTTTGAGTAAAAGTGAAAGACTATAACCAACAATATTGTTTCATTTACTCTGCTTTTGAATTTATAAAAATAATCAGGGAATTAAGTATTTGGCTTATGATTTATAATCATTCTGTTGATATTTGGCAACTTTATGTTTGGATTCAAACTTGTTAAATGCTTGAGGTAAGAGTTTTCTTGTTTTTAAACTCCTTTCCATCTTAAGAAAAAGTCTCAGGGCAGAGAGATCTTTTGAGAGGCTGGCCATTTTTGAGAGTCTGGCTAGTTTTTTGTCTTTCATCAGAAAGATACTAGGGGTGCCCGGGTGTGGCTCAGTTGATTAAGCGTCTGACTCTTGGTTTCAGCTTGGGTCATGATCTCAGGGTTGTGAGGTTGAGCCCCACGTTGGGCTCTGCACTCAGTGGGGAGTCCGCTTAAGGTTCTCTCTTCTCCCTTTCCCTCTGTCCCTCCCTACCCTTCCTAAAATAAATAAATAAAATCTTAAAAAGAAATATCAGGGCGCAGCTGAATTTTCTGGTGGAATGGCTTAGGATCAGGTGCTATTTTGGTGGCTTCCAACAACTCTATGAGGTAGAGGGTGAGGTTTGTCTGCTAAGACTAAGTGGGAAGAGGTCAGAGGGAAATCAAGGAGATTTGACATATAATCAAGGTCAGGAAGAGTGAACTTGGGGCAATGTCTGTTATTTCCTGACACTATACAAGGCTCTGTTGAGGTAGGAGACTATGGGTCTAGGGCTAGGGTATCAGTAGCATTCAGCTGCCTGGTTTTAGGAGCACAGAAAGCATATGGTTGGATTGCCAGAGTTGTGGTTTGCTGGCAGAAGGACAGTGGAGCAGAGGATCTGAGGGTATTGGTCAGGGGGTGATTAACATGACAGGTAAGAGTTTTCAGGTTGGATGAGGGAGAGAAAAGGACCAGAAGTGTTGGTGAAGTCACAGAGTGGGTGTATTGGAGTGATGGAGTAAAAGGAGATTATGGTTAGACAGGGATATTGGAGTAGAAGATTTCAGAACTGGAGTAGTTAATTACTGGACATGATGGGCTCCTGGATTTTGCTACAGACATGAATGGTTAAGATGAAGTGAACTCAGTGAAGACGAGTAAAGTCAAGGAGGACAACCAACTGAGAGGCTGGAGAGTTGTTTGGGTCATCCATGTGTCAGAAAACCCATCATGGAGATGGCAGGACATTTAGGGTGGAGAGAAAGAAGGTGTGCCAAGTCTGCCTTTACCAGCAAGAGAAGAGGTGTTGGTGGCCAGCCTGCAGGAGCCTCAGAAGATCAGGGGATTTTGCCTGAGGGCAGTAGAAGAACAACGACCTGGCAACTTCATTGGTTGCAAGGTCTCTCTGGAAGGAGTTGGCCTTGGCCCAGATTCATTATGCTTCGGAAGGAATCCCAATTCAAGTGAGCAGCATGCAGGGCATGTTGGATATGTTTCTAAACTTGGTCATGAAAATCATCTAAGGGTGTGTTTTTTAAAAATACGGATTTCTGGGCCCCATTCTGGACCCACTGGATTAGAATTTATAGGAGAGAGGACTGAGAATGTATATTTTAAACTCTCCCTCCGCCACACACATACCTGCTCTTTATGATCAGACAGGTTTGGGAAATACAGCTGTAGTGTTTAAGATTGTGCGATCTGGAAGCTGACTGCCTGAGTGTAAAGGAGGTGAGGCTGGTAGGAGTGAGCCTTAGCCCACGACTCTTAATAGCTTAGCTTTCCAGGTCCGCCTGATAGCAGAAACAGTGAATTAAGGGCCCCACCACTGGAGGCAAGCATACCGACCATAGCAAGAAGAGACAGCTGGAGATGACAGAGATGGAAAACTGTACAAAAATAATTCAAAGTATAGCAGTTTGGGGGACATTCACTATAGAAGAAGCAGTCCTGTTTGCCTCAGGGGTCCTCGAATACATTAATTAATCATAATTGTCCTGTTCAACAGGAATAGGTCAGGTTGTGGTGTGGTTAGTTCTGAAGGCTGAGAAGGAGGTAGTGCAGCTCAGAAAGTTTTCTGCCTTAAGCTATCATGATATAGTGGTTCAGTTAACCTTAAAATCAACTTATGTGACACATTTCTGTCTCTGAAGATATGAGACTAAAACATTTACTCAAGGACAAGCTCAAGACGAGTGGTGATTATCCCCTGTATACACGATTAGATACTTAATATCATGGAGGTGGCAGCCCTACCATTCATTCTGTTTTTTCACCAAGAAAGTACTCTTCCTTCTCGTGACAAGGAAGAGGAATCCTGCAAAAGAATAGCTGCTGGGAGGGAACTTGGAGTTAGCCATTCTTGGCTGACCATTTAGAATCCCCTGTTGGTAGTAAAGGAGGTTTGAGTTTGAGTTGCAGTGTTTAGAATATTTAAACTTTACTTCCAGGCTGGTTTATCATAGCCAAACACTAAAGCTGCAGGGAAAGAATGTTGTCAGCCCTGCTAGGAGTGGTTGCTATGGACCTTGAGCCTAAAACTTGATTTGCTCTATCATGTGTTCCATTTCTTATTTCCTTTTAGAACGGCTGGTACTGAGAAGCCTGGCTTTCACACTGCTGAACTGGGCGCCAAACATGGCATAGCATCTTGGTTATATTCCTGTCACTTAGTACATCCTTCCACTTACTGCCTCATTTTCTTGGTGAACTACAGGGAGCTTCTTGAATGCCCATCTTGAGATCTAGAAAATGTGGCAATGGAGGTTTTAGTAATGCCAATTTAACCAGAACTTTCCATTTGCAAGTTGAGATTTTTAAAAAGTAATTCCATTTAGAAAAAAAATAGAAATTGAAAATATTTTTCCCTTTAGAAACACATTTAAAGCTGAGAAACATTAAGCAGAGGCCAATGAGTTTTTTAACACCACACTTATCTGCCCTACAGAACTTAGAAACCCCTGAATTCTGTTGTATTATACCGTATTATGAAGGTTCTGCTGTATTATGGTGTTCTTTTTGTTTTTTTTATAAGATTTTATTTATTTATTCATGAGACACACACACAGAGAGAGAGAGAGAGAGAGAGAGAGAGAGAGACAGGCAGAGACACAGGCAGAGGGAGAAGCAGGCTCCCTGCAATGAGCCCAGTGTGGGACTCGATCCCGGGACTCCAGGATCAGGCCCTGGACTGAAGGCAGCGCTAAACCGCTGAGCCACCCAGGCTGCCCTGTGGTGTTCTTTATAATATTTCAATCACTAAATGTACTCCGTTTGTGAAGTGTTTATGTGCCTACTGTGAACTAGGCACCATGGGGTTAAAAAAGGTCTCTGTTCTCAAACGTTTTTAAAAAGACAAGATGCATTTAAATCTGTAACCTCAAGCAGACTATGCTGCCTGCTGCAAAGGAGGTATAATCAAAATGTAGGATCACAGACGAAAGAGAGGTTATTTCTGGTGGTAAGTGGAAGTGGTGAGAAGGGATGGGAGGGTGCTTTCAGGGAGTGTTGTCTTCAGACAGGATCTTGAAGGTTGGGTTGAATCTGGAACTGCTACATTTGATACTCTGTTTACTAAGGCATCATTTATTTTAGCAAGACTATGAAGATACTTTGGTGACTTATGAATTAACTTTCAATCATCCAGAATGCCTCACTCCTTCATTTTTTTGGATTAACTTGTCTTTGTAATTAAGTACAAAGTATGAAGGGATGTATAGTGGAGAAGGGCTTTTATGGAAGCCCTTAAAAACAATCTTTGAGGCAGCCCGGGTGGCTCAGCGGTTTAGTGCCGCCTTCAGCCCAGGGTGTGATCCTGGAGACCCGGGATCGAGTCCCATGTCAGGCCCCCTGTATGGAGCCTGCTTCTCCATCTGCCTGTGTTTCTGCCTCTCTCTCTGTGTCTCTCATGAATTAATAAATAAAATCTTAAAAAAAAACAACAATCTTAGGATCATAGTGGATGTCTCAAATTCCAAAAGAATTGGAAATACAGCGCTATAGTAGTGAATACAAAACCAGAGTGATAATGGAAGGTATATGCTTAAGTATATGGTTTAGGATTTAGAGGAAGAAGGAACTCTAAGTGATGTTGGTGAGGACTTTATAGGAAAGGAATAGACTGCCACGTTAGGAGACTTCTGAATACTCACAGTCTCATTTCTGAGTGTCTTTTTCAGGCAGGGATGCCTTTGGCAATGAGGGCAGGAGAGCCCCATGTGCTGGGGGCGTAATAAACAGAAGGAGGCCGGTGCCTCCTCATTCTCCCTTGTTCTAGCATGGCTAAGCACAGAGGGTTTTGCAGAATGGCTCTACCCAGTCCAGGCCTCTGTGTCTTTTTTTTCTGGGCTTGGCCTGCCTCAAAGTTACATATTTCTGCCACAGAGTGAATGCTTTTTGGCTGACGTGTGTCTGTCTGGGTGAATCCTCATTCCTTTGGCAAACCCATTTCTTGCCATGGTAGGTTAGCTACAACTGGACCATTGTGCCACCCTTGCAAATGGTCATTGTTGGGTCTGAGACCTTACAGTCAGTTTTTCCTTTCCCACATAAGACTGAATTTTCACTCTTCTTGCCTGGTCAGTTCAACAGTGAATTTTCCAGGAAGCTGAAAACATACCATTTGCTACCTTTTGTAAGGTTTCAGGAAGCTGAAAATATACCATTTGTGCTGAAATGGGGCCCTGGCTCAGAATTCTGATCTTTTTGGAAATCAGTATAAACAGTTTTGAAAAAATCAGTATATACTGATTTGAAAAAAAAATAGTATTTTCCTTGTTTATTCCTGATAATCCCAGCAGCTTTTTCTTTTTTTAAAATTTATTTATTTATTTATTCATGAGAGACAGAGAGAGAGAGAGAGAGAGGCAGGCAGAGACACAGGTAGAGGGAGAAGCAGGCTCCATGCAGGGAGCCTGACATGGGACTCGATCCCAGGTCTCCAGGATCATGCCCTGGGCCAAAGGCAGCGCTAAACCACTGAGCCACCCAGGCTGCCCGCCAGTAGCATTTTAAAAGCTATTTTTGGCAATGCTGTACACTCCATTTTACCATGCAGGTGACTAAAGCAACTCTAAGAAAATAAATTCTGTCACTCACCAATAATGTACTTATTTTGTGCCTACTATGTATCAGGTTCTATGGTAGATAGCAGTGGGGAGCAGTCAGACATGGTCTTTCTCTGGCCTCCTGCTGCTTACAGTCTGGGAGAATCCATGGCTGGGAAGCCACAATAGAGATATAGGTGCTAGAGGCTTGGAGGCAGAAAGGCTTGGTGTATAGTTCTGCTTTTGCCCTTTACCAATTATATGACTTTAGGCTTATGACTCTATTTTCAGTCAACTGTAATAAAAAAAAATCTTTTAACAGGGTTTATAAGAGTTTTATCATAAATGATACTACATAGAAAAGAGCTTTGAGAAGGTCAAGTTACTATATATATATAGCAAATATAGGTGGGGTAATCAGCCCCTGCTTTGTCTAGTAGGAATGGCTAACAGAGGGTTTCCACTGCTCTGTGGCTTCAGAGAATGCCATGTACTTCAGAGAATCTGCAAATACAACACTGGGACTTTTACTAATATTTCATTAATTTTTATGCTTTTATTTTTTTTTAAAGATTTTATTTATTCATTAATGAAAGACATACAGAGAGAGAGAGAGAGAGAGAGAGGCAGAGACACAGGCAGAGGGAGAAGCAGGCTTCATGCAGGGAGCCTGACGTGTGGGACTTGATCATGGGTCCCAGGATCACACCCTGGGCTGAAGGCGGCACTAAACTGCTGAGCCACCCAGGCTGCCTTATACTTTTAAATAATAAGAAAACCAGCTGGGTTTTTGGTGCCTGGTGTTAATATAGGCTACTTAGTCATCCCTAACAAGCTGTAGATTTAATACCTACTGGCATCATTTCAGCAAACAGTGCTTCTAGATGTTTACTATCTAACCAGAAATTTATTACTCCAGCAATGGATGTGTGATTATGCTAACTAGTCTAATACCATGGACTTACACAGTAGGAAGACAGAGGTTTCTCTGAACAATAATTATAATAAAATAAAAGTATCCTTTGTGAATTGTAAAAGATATCTCTAGTTTTTACAGATTTAGGTATCTCAAGAGTTTTGAACTAACTGCACGCTTCCTTTTCGTCTGACCTCCTACTGTTTAGGGGCCGTCTTCCTGCATACCACTGAAGAACTAAGACTTTTCATTGCAGGGATTTTCTCTAGTAACCTAGACAAGACCTTAGTCTTTTGGAACCTCAATTTAGTTGTAAAATGTGCCTTTTCTCTGCCATGTCGACTTCACAGGGTTGTTGGGACATTCAGGCAGAGGATTGGAATGGATGTGCCTGTGTCTGTGATGGTTCTCATTTAGTCATAAGTATGGTGGTCAGTTAATTCTGGCAAATGAATACCATGGAAGGACCATGTTTTGATTTATAGTACAGCCTTATTCAAGTTTCCCGATTCTTTCTCATTAAAATTCAGTGCCGTCCACATCTTTCAGTTTCATTCTCACTTAATAGCATTTCACTTTATGCCTGGCTAGCCATTCACCAACATTTACTGAGCAGGCAATGTGTCAGGCATTGCATAGCATGCTGGGGATGTAGAGGCAAGAGGGCCAGACCTGCTTGCCTATTTGACAGGGGAATGAGCCCAAGACTACAGCATTAATTCTTGCTTGAATTTCCAGCCTGCTGGCCTTCCCTACAGATTTCAGACTTGCCAGTTCCTACAGTTGTATGAACCAGTTCTTTAAATCTCTAAATTTGTGTGTGTGTGTGTGTATGCTTAACATATATACACACATGAATCCTACTGGGTCTGTTTCTCTGGAGAACCCAGGCTGATACAGTACTTAACAAATGCTCTCATTATTGATGCAGAAAGAAGAACAAGTGTGGTAAACAAAATGCTTTCTGTAGTTTTAGCTGTGTTGAGTTTGAGGTGCCCATGGAATCCACATGCAGATACCTGCAGGCCAATGTAGTGAAGTCTAGGAGAACTCACATGAGTGGTCTGCACTGCAGATATATAAGTTTGGAAGTTACCAGTTTGTAGCTGGCAGTCGAAGCTATGTTTGTGGATGATTTCAAACATAAGTATGTTAAGGTAAGAGGAGGTATCAAGATGGAATCCCAGGAGTCACTGACATGTAGAGGAGAGGAAGAGGAGCCAGTAAAGGAAGCCAAGAAGAAAGAGTAGACAGAGAGGAGGATAACCAGGAGAGAATGGGGTTGTTGAAATCAAGGCAGGGGAGAATTTTTCTTTTATTTCCTTCCTTCCTTCCTTCCTTCCTTCCTTCCTTCCTTCCTTCCTTCCTTCCTTCCTTCCATCCATCCATCCATCCATGAGAGACACAGAGGCAGAGAGAGGCAGAGGGAGAAGGAGGCTCCCCACCGAGCAGGGAGCCCGATGCAGGACTCAATCCCAGGATCCTGGGATCACGACCTGAGCCAAAGGCAGATGCTCAACCACCGAGCCACCCAGGTGCCCCAAGACAGGGGAGAATTTCAAGGAGGGAGTGCAGCGCTGGTAAGTGCCTCAAGATCAGGAGAAATGTTGCTATATGTCTGTTGAACTTAGCTCCTAGGAGGTATTGTCAGAAGTGATTGTTTCAGTGTCATGATGTATCACAGTGGGTGGAACAGAGGATCGTGGAGGTGAAGTGGAGATGCATGTCTGCTGCTCCTCTTTCTTCAGAGCTCACTTCTGAAGTGTGATGCTAAGAAGGGATGGTGGGAAGGGATGATTTTAGGATAAGAGGGGCCCTCGCATGTTTAGAGGCTGAAGAGATGGAACTAGAAGAGAGGAAGAAAGCAGAGATTCAAGGGAGAGAAAGGACAAATGGTCAGTCAAATGCTCCTCCAAGGGTAGATGGTCAGTAAAGTTGCCAGAGGGGGAACGCCTCTTTCACTTTGTATGGAAAGAGGAAAAGCTACTTGGGGATACAGATATGTCTACAGCAGGTAGGAGACTAGAAGTTTTGCCCTCATCAGATCTTCTGTGTTTGCAGAGTGGACCTTTGGCAACAGCTGAGCCAGGATGAGCTGGTGCAGTAAGATCTCTGCAGATGGCAGTGAAGGTATAAAGTTCTGTGGGGCTCAAAGTAGAGGCTGGTGATTGCTCCCATTGTCTGTTGAGTGAAAGCTTTGCCCCGGAGTCTGGTGTTTGTCCAGTCCTCCAGAGTCTGCTTTTAACTAGTTCTGCCAGCCTGCCTGTCTTGTCTATGTCATTCTGGCACCCTTGTACTTTAGCCAGGAGCATTTCTGCTCTAGCACCAGCATTTGGCTTGGGGAGACTGGGTGCTATAGGGAAGATGCCATTGGATTTGGAGTCAGGGGTCCTGTGGTTCAGTCTTGGGGCCTCAGACACAGCTTAACTCTCCAGGTCTGTTTCTTCATTTGTAAACTGTTCATTATAACAACAGTAAGTGATGATGGTGATGGTTGTGTCAGAGGAGAAAACATATTTTAAAGTACTGTGAAGAGGGTAAGTAGTATATAAATGGAGCTGGTGTCATGAGGCCATGAGTAACCCTAGCTCCAGACTTTTGTATAAATGTTCTTTACCACTAGAGCCCTCCCCCTTCCATCCAACTATCTAAATTCAGCCTCTATTACATAGAGACACGCTAGCTCCTGTAACAGATAAACCCTGCTGGAATCTCAGTGGCTTAAAACAGTCGACATTTTCATGCCCATTTGAAGTCCAGTCATCTTGGGGGTGGCGGGGGCCCAGACTGATGGATGATCTGCTATCTTCAAACCAGAGTTTCCAAGGTTGCCTTGGATGTCCACGTCCAGCCAGCAGAGTGGGAGAAGAGAAAATGTGGATGACTGTCTGAGAGGCTTTTATGCACCAGACTTAGGATGGGAGCTGGTGACCAAGGCCAAAGGAGAGAGGGCTGAGAGAGGCATTTAGTGGGTGGGAGGTGAATTTGGAGTGTGTATGTTTTCTTGTGTGCAGACTGGTGGCGGGGGCTCTGCGAAGCATGAGGCAGGCCCTGGGTAGCGCTAGGGCAGAACAGACAGGCAGCTCCTCCTGCCTTGATGGACAGAGCATAGGAAGGGCTAGAACTGGTTCCTGGGAAAGGCCAGCGCTGCAAAGGTGGAAGAGAAGTCCCCAGGTCGGGACATAGGCAGGACAACTGGGGTGTTTATATACCTTCGGAGACGAGCTTCCTAACAGTTGGGGAGGCAGATACTCTACCTTTTTCAAGATGAGAAGATTGATGAGGTGACGCCTTGACAGAAGTCACACAACTAATAGGCATCAGAGAAAGGAGCTGGGACTTGAGTCTCTGACATCAAAGGAGAGCCAGGAAGCACCCCAGCCTCACCCCAGAGCTGGAAAAGCTGGACTCTGCGGTTGGTTGGAGGTGAAACCCTGGGCATGGGGTAGAGGAGGACCTCTGTGGTGGCTGCTTCTGTTATGAGTGACTCACCTTTTGGCTGCTTCAGTTGGAGGAGGGCAGACGAGGCAGGGGCATTCCAGGCAGAAGGAGCAGCCTGAGTGAAGATCCTGAGGTTGAACTGTGCTTACAGACGGGGTTTGGGGACTGGAAGGAGGCCGGGTTGGTCCATGGTGAGCAGCAGGGGAATGTGCATGCGAAGGTGCCAGAGAGGAAAATGGGCCCCACATCACACAAGAATATCAGGCCACGGCAAGGAGTTAAGGCTTTATTCTAAGGGCAGTGGGAAACCATTGTACATTTTGAGCAAGAGGGCAGAATGGTCCAATTTAGAGTTTAAAAAAGACTACTGTGGCTGTTGTGGAGAATGAGTGGCGGGGAGGCCATGGTACATATTGAATGTAGTGGGTGAGGGAAGAGGAGGAATTTAGTGGAAGTGAGTCTGGAGCTCCAAGCAGAGGTTCAGGCTGGTAAAGAAAATTGGATCCTGTATTTCCTGTTAGCTCACTCCCTGTTCTTAGCCAAGTTTCCTGCAAGTAGCCTTATCCAGTGTCTACTTCCTTCCCTCATCCACTCAACCTCTGTGCTCTGGCTCTGTCACTGCCACTTCCCTGAAATGTCTTGGGCAAAGGGCACGGCCCTTTATGGTTAACCAAGTCTTAGCCTTTAGGTCTTGTCTGACTTGATTTGCATCCAGTCACACCATGAGCTGTTCCTGCCTTGGAATGTCCTTCTCCTTAGCCCCTTGTGGCCCCTTTGCTGTTGCCCGACTCCTCAGCCCAGCCCTGATGTGCTAGCATTCCCCAGGCTCTGACCTTGGTCTTCCTGGGTTTCCTCTATGCTGCTCTGAATAGAGAGAGCTCTGCCCCTTTTCATTGCACCAATGCCTCCTTGCTTTTCTAGCTTCATCTCACGTGTCCCCTTCTCCAGGAAGCCTTCCTTGACCTCTCAGTCTGGGTTAGGTGCCACTTCTCCTTTTCTATTTCTTCTGGAGCATAAAGTCGATGTGATAGCACTTAGCACCCTGCTTATTTGTATCCCCAGTCTAATTGTGCTTCAAAAGGGTAGGATTACAACTAAAGGCCCTGTGATCTAGGACAAAGATTGCTTTCTGCAGTTTAGGTGAAAGCCACACTTTGTAATGAAGGCATCTACACCTGATAGTGTGTCCTTTAGTAGAGCAGTCATTTCTCACTGGGTCTGAGGGCTGTGAATTCTGGAATAATATCTTCTGTGAACAGAAGGAATTAACTCAGAAGAATTAGTCATTGTTTCTATCTTCTGAAAGGAAAAGAAATCTGAGAATTTAAGAATATGAATTGCTTCAGAAGAGCTTCCAAAGACCTGCACTGTCTGGAAATTTGGTTCCCCACACCCTCGCTCCTGCTTCCAAAAACTTGTAATATGTGCCTCGTAGTTTGTGATTCCACAGTTCTGGGTTCAGAATGTGGTGATGAGCACTAAAGTTCCCTAGGCTGAATTGTGGTACCCTTCAAAGGTGGCAACCAGCATGAATGAAAGACCAGCTCCTGCCTTGATCCCCTCCCTCCTGCCAATCAGCTGACCGTGTGAGTGAGAAAGAGATGGATAGAGACAGCAGTGTATACTCAGGCATGCAAGGCCCAGCTCTGTGGTTTCAGCAAGGTGGTTAAGACCATGAAACTCTTGTCTCCTCCAAAGGACCTCTTCTCCTCTCCTGAGTTCTTTTTGTCTTTCTCTCCGTTCCAAACCTACCCTATCCTTTTTTTTTTTTTTTGGCAGGTGGAACAAAGAAAATAAATGTTGAATCACTTTTTTTCCCCCCAGTGGCTTGATTTTTAGAATCTTGCTTGATTTTTTTCAATGTTCAGTTTTCTGAGCCTGACTTGAGCAAAAAGCAGAGATGCCTTTGACTGTGACCCTTGGTTTGATTACTCAAAAATATGCTACAGGTTGTACTTGTGCCTTGTTGATGTAGTGTGGAGCAGATTTGTTTGTAAGAAAAAACACTGTGGGGTTGTTATTTGGTTTTAAACTGTAGACATCTCTCAAATGAGACTGCCAAAGTATATTGAATAGTGGACTGAATTTGAGCCCCCAGCTTACTCTCACAAGGGTTTCTCATTATTAGGATGAGCAATGCTTATGCATGAGCCACGCTATATTGATTCTGGGTGTGTTTACTTCTGGTGTCCAAACAAGACATTAGGATTGCATACTCAGATAGGAAGTGACGTGAGGTTTTCCAGTATGCCCACTGGTGAGATGCCAACTCCCCTTCTCATGTGGGGGTCTTATCTTCTCTGTTAGCCTAAGAACATTCCTCCTCATAGGAAACTATAATCTGTTTTATGACCTTTGACTCATTGGATTTACTTCGTTTTTTCCACTGTATACAACATATACAACTCTTCAAATACATGAATACTGGTATCATCGCTTTCATCCCCCAGGCCTTTCCCCTCTAGACTATGGATCGCTAGTTTTTTTGGAATGGTCTTTATTCCACATGATGTGATTCTAGTAGATCATTGCAAGGTTTTATTAGCTCAATCTCTTGTTGAATTTACTCTTAGCTGAAACCCACCTGAATAGAAGTTCTGAAATGTCTATTTAATGGATTCTTTTTATCTTAGTGATCTTAATGGGTAAAGCATTTTGCTACATTTGGTAATATTGTAATATGTTTTCCTCTAAAAGAAAATAGGCTTTTATGTCTGGGATGTAGGTACAATACCAGTAAGGCCACAGAAGTTGATTTCTAGCTACAGAAGAGGTAAGCAACTTCATTTGGGTTTAATAGAAGTGAGCATTGGCTGAGTCCTCATAGCATGCCAGCCACTGCACCAGGGACTGCTACATATATCATTCATTTAGTTTAACACAGCAACCCTGGTTGATAAAGATCACTAATACTAGATGCTGTTACAGACCTCATGTTAATGATGAAGAAACTGAGGCTTAGAAAAGTTGAGACTCGTCCAATTTTCCCATGTTTCATTGTGACCCAGATCTTGAGCTTAAATACTCTACTTAATACACTACTAAACTGCTTCTCTAGCACCTTTTTGCTGGGTAAAGCTCTGTGTACAGCACCTTTCTCTTGTGTCTCATATTTAGCTCTCTGGTTTCTTAAAGTGTAAATTTTGAAAATAAAGAATTGAATTGTTCTTTGCAGCTCACTAGGGCCCTTTGAAGAGTGTTCTACCTCAGTAGAACTGAGGTCCTTAGTTGTCTGTAGGTCTCCAGACCCAGTAAAAAGAGATTAAACCTCTAAGAGTTCTTTGGTCTTAGGTGGTCTCTGGTGCCCCTGCAGACCCCATATGACCATCTTAAACCAGTCAAACTCTAGTGCCATCATGGTGGGCTAGGACTAAACCTTTTATTTGCCTTTGGGCAACTGGCAAGCACAGACCAAATGGGAGAGAGTATGGCTGTTGTAGTTCGACTGGCAGGCAGATACCTGTATTCAGTCCTGGCTCTGCCTCATACACCCTCTCTGGGCCTGTGTCCTCATTTCCTGGGACTTGGGAGAGAGAGAAAGGCATGAGGATGGGGCGGGAGCTGGTTCCTTTGTGTTCTTTTTCCACTCTTTCAGAGGTTAAAATAGCTCTTTTGGTATTGGAGATTCAGTTCTTTCTTGTGCCCTGTTTCCCAACTCCACACTTGAAACAGTGGCACAGTTGGAAGGATGGGACTTTGGGAGGCTACTCTTTCCCCCAGCCCTCAAGAGATTGGTGACTTGGACACCATTATTAACTTGGGATCAGACTGGGATCATTAACTGTTTGGACTGAGGAATTGAAATATGAGTCTACCTAAAACTTCTTCCCCAATTCATAGGGCCCCAATGGTTCAGGGATTGATGGTTTGTGTCTGTGGTCTATAGGTATGTGTAGTGGAAGGTGGAGAAAAAAGTATTAGGTAAGCATCTCTTGAACATCACCATGTGCTAGGGACTTTCTCATGTTACAATCACCTTTTGGGGTAAGTAGTATTATTTCTGTGTTATAGATGTGGAAAATTTGAACCCAAATCTCTTGGCTGTAAGTCAGCTCAGTCCTGGTGATCCCTGTGGTGACAGATGGTAGCCAGATATTCTTCACATCTGACTGCCTGCTGCCCACTCCAGAAAGCCACAGTTCATAGCATTGCTGGGAGAACACGGGAGGACTGTAAAAGAAGTGCTGTATATTTTTTTTTCTTCACATCTGTGAACTTGAAGAGAAGGGGAAAAAGGAGGAAAAAAACTCAACTTGGCATGAATCATGCTAAGTGAGATCAAATAAGGTGAAAAGCAAAATAGAATCCAGAAATTTAGTTTTGCTTTTACTCAAAGTTCACAGGCGGCTGCTGTACAAAGTCCTTTTTACTTGTCACAACTTTGAGTATTTTTCATAACATGAACCTCATTATCTTTTATTTGTTTATGAACTTAAATAGCTTTATAAAACACAAAGGATGTGTCACCTTTGTTATTTCATTTCTTGCTAATGTATAAATTATTACTACTATTTTTAAAGATTTATTTATTTCAGGGTACCTGGATGGATCAGTTGGTTAAGTGTCTGCCTTTGGCTCAGGTCATGGTCCCAGAGTCCTGGAATCAAGCCCCACGTTGGGCTCTTTGCTCAGCGAGAAGCTGGCTTTTCCCTCTACTCCCCACTTGTGCTCTCTGTCCCCCCCCCCCTCAAATCCTTTATTTCAGTGAGAGAGAGGTAGACAGACAGACAGCACGTGTGCAGTGAGGAGAGGCAGAAGGAGAGGGAGAGAAACTCAAGCAGACTCTCCCCTGAGCGCAGAGCCCGGATCAGACCTGAGCTGAAACCACCAAGAGTCACTTAACCGACTGTGCCAGCCACCCAGGCACCCCTCATGTATAAATTATTACACTTAATAAGTTAAAATTCTTTCAATTCCTGATACATTCAGCGTGTTTATTTTTTTTTTAATAGTCAACAGTGAAGTGGAAATTTTAAGTAAAAGAGGAATCCTAACACCCTAGAAAATAAACTTTAAAATTTTCTTTTTTTCCCTAGTTTTTGTTGCATCCATGCAAAAGGTTTATATGGCTGAAATTATACAAGTTTACATTGTTTTCTTGTCATTATGAGTGTGTTTCTATGTTGCTGTATAATTTTCATAATTATTTATAATAGTTTATCAGTTTACCTTAAACATTCTCCTACTTGTTGTATATTATTATTTACCCTGTTTCATGTCATGGAATAGATTGGCAATTTTGTTGAATATTGGTTTAATATTTTTCTTTAAAAACATTGTTCATTTGCATCTTCATGCACTAGTTTCCCACCCTTCCCTCTTTTGTTCTTTCTGGCAGAGGAAAAGGAATTGTTGTTGTTATTATTTTTTTTTAGAATAATTTCTCAGAAGTGAGATGAGCAACTCCGAAGGTATATCAAAGAACATTAAACATGGTAGTTTTAGGGATTACTGAGAGAATCAAGATTACAATTAAAATGAGTCATTAAGCAGAGATGTCACTTAAAATGTTAATGTGGGTTTTTATTAAAGCCTAGGTTTTAAAGATTATTACTAAAGGAGAAATTAAGTATCATTGATGTTTACATATAAAATTTAGCTGAAACCCTAAGTTGTAATTAGGCTTTTTTAAAAAAAATTGTTCTTGGCTAAATTGAATGCAGCATAATTCTGAACAGATCTTGTGTTTGATTAATGATGTTGGTCCCAGTTATCCTGCAGCTCTGGAATATTAGTGTTGGCCTGGCAGTCCCCTGGGCTCTTCCCTGGGAGTGGTCATCTCCTCCCTGGCCCACTCTGCTCAGTTACTTTTGTGTGTGCACTCCTTCACAAAGCTGGAGCCCTTTGGCCAGAAGGGCGTCCTTGTATGGTGCCATTGCCCTTCCACTTGCCTTTCATGAGCCATAGTTCTGCTTTCTCAAGCAACAGTCACGTTTCTTCTATTGGTCTGAAAACTTGAGAAAATCAGATATTGGTTCTGGTGTTTGCTCTCTGTGTCCTTAGCTCTTGGCATAGTTCCTGGCACATAGCAGATGCTCAAAAACACATTTGCAGAATGAAATGTCTCGAGACAGTCTTTCAAATGTATGAATATAACGGTGATATCCCCACCTAATCACCTCTGCTTCAGGTTTAATATCCTCCAGTTCAGCCATTCCCCATGATAGAATTTCTAGAGCCTTTCCCCTTGTCCGTTGCTCACCATTGTCTGTGGCCACAGTTTGCTGTCAGTTATTCTGTTAGAATATGTGGCCAGATTGGCAGGCAGTTCTCCAGAAGTAGTCTGATTTGCAGTAATACATTCAAGTGAGCATTACTCCCCCCCCCCCCGCCCCTCCCCCGAAAATCCCTAGTTGTTTGTATCTTTTCATGTGATCTGCTGTCAAGCCTGGTTTCTTCTGAGAGGTGCTTGTGCAGTTGAGTGTTTCCTTTTAGATTAGTGTCAGTTGGGATTTGATGAGGGCTCTTCAATGTCCTCATGTGAGTCATCAGTAAAAATGAGGAACAGGGGTGGCCCACGGAAGTGCTCTGTGGAAACCTCCCTTCAAATTGACAGTAATCCCCTAATCCAAGGCTTTTCAAACTGTGGTGTGCATACAGATTATATGGGAATTTGGTTAAAATGCAGATTCTGATTCAATAGGTCCTTGTGCAACCTGAGAGTCCATCATTCTAATAAGTTCCAAGGTGATGCTAATGCTGAGTCTTTCAAGTCATACTTGAGTAGCAAGGCAAGGTTTTTGGAGTTGTTCATGAAAACAAATCCCTTACTGTGTAGATCACTGTGTTGTACCCATCAGAGCCTTAACTGATACTCTCTGATTGCAGTTACTTGAGCTCATACCCAGAGGTTCATCTCCTACCTCACTAGGTAAGGAAAATAAGAGTAGTGCTATTTTGCCGGCTTCCAGGTGGTTGTATGCCTCTCCCTGCATGTTTAATTGGACTCTTACTTCCAGCGTATCCAACATATTTAGTATCTTTTCAAGTTTCTTGTTATCTGGACATTTGATAAAGTGATCATGTATACTGAACACATTTTTAAAATTATTTATCTGGCATACTTTCGTATACCAGAAAGTTACCCAAAGAGAAACTAAATAGATAGATAGTTTTTAAAATGTTGGTGAGAAAGTATAGTGTTACTGATAAAATTCTTTTATAAGAAATATTATGGAGCATCCAATTTTTTTTAGCTCTATTGGAATTTGGAGAAAATGGATGCATTGTTGAAATTACATTCCTGAACTGAAAGATACTCATGCAGCTGGCAGCCCTTCAGTAATAGATTAGCAAGTGAGTTCTGTAGAACTCAGGTTGAGGAGGTCATGAGCATCTGATCCCCCTTTTCTCCAAGGTTTTAATCTCCAAGCTTAGGGGATGGGTGCTTTTCTTTCGCCTTTTACACAAAGCAGAAAACACTATGTCCAAGACTTTTTTGGAGGCATAAAGAGATGATTATTATGTCAAAATTTGGATGACAAAGGCATTTACACTTATTTTGTAGAGCTCAATGTGATCTCAGTAGGGTGTGTCTCTGTGTTAGAGATTCCCTCTTTGTGAGATAGGCTCATATTTCCTCAAAGCTGTAGGATGAATGGAAAGAAGTATTCTGCTAATGTTCTTGAAAGAAAAGTTTTGCTTTGAATCATTCCACAGGTTAAGGTGGTGTGTAGAAACTGACTAGCGTTTCTAAGCAGTCCTAAGCAGACTTTTGGGATATCAGAGGATATGATAGTACCTTTCAAAGTGCATTTGACCCAGTGCCCTAGTCATGGCAATTTAGAGCTTGATTGTTGCAATTATCACAATGCACAAACACACACTCTTACATTGTACCTGTATAGACCATCTTTTCTTTTTGTTTTGAATATAGTAGGTGTGGCCTCCACCCTGAAAAGTATTCTGTTCACTGAATATCCAAAAAATGCCCCTCTCCCTGCACTCTCAAAGCCCTTAAGCCCCAAGTTCATCATTTAAGCATACGGGGGACAGGTTAGGAGTGACATGTTGCTGTTGTAGTTTACCCATGAATTTCCTCCCTTTCCACAACGATGTGTTTTTTTTCTTTAATGATTTTATTTATTCACGAGAGAGAGAAAGAGGCAGAGACACAGGCAGAGGGAGAAGCAGGCTCCCTGCAAGGAGCCAGATGTGGGACTCGATCCCAGGATCCTGGGATCATGACCTGAGCCAAAGGCAGACGCTCAACCACTGAGCCACCCAGGTGCCCCACAATGATAGTTTTCTATGATAAACCAGATTTCTTCCATCTGCTCATTTGCAAGCACATTGCAGCAGCAATCATGCTTTCTCTTTAACATTTTTTTTCATTATAGTATTTTTCAAGTATGTATTATAAACCTCTATGAACTCATTACATAATCTTGACAATATCAACATCTTTTTTTTTTTAATATCAACATCTTACAATCTAGTTTCATTTATTCCCCATCCTTCTTCATCCTCTTCCCTACCCACCACCGTACACCCACCTCTCTCTTCTGGTCTTTTAGAGCAAATTCCAGATATCTTATCATTTTACCTGTAATACTTCAGTATGTAAGTTAACAGAGAAATAATTTTTTACAACCTTTTCATTGAAGTATAACATACATAGGGAAAAATGAACATAAGTATAGAGGCTGGCGAATTTTCACAAGCTGAATGGATCTGTATAACCAGCACCTGGACCAAGAAGCAGAACATTACCAGTACTAAAGCAGTGGACTTTTCTGTGAATTTAATGTTAATCTCCAGTTTGTCCTTTGCTAAATATTCTGAACCTATTCTGGTGCATAATTGAAGCTTTTATGGTATGTTCATAATTTAATTAGGCAAATGTAATTAGGTTTTCATTTCAAATATATGAAACAGGTCCCTTTGCTTCTCTTTCTTTTCTTTCAAATGGGTCATCTTGAAACCCTCTTGTTCAAATGTTACCTTTGCCCGGAATGTGTTTGGACTTCTTATTACTAGTTTTTAGTTTATATGTGTCTTTTTTGCTAAAATTACAACTAGGATAGAGGTGAATATTTACATAAGAAATTTCCTTATTTGTTCAACAAACTTTTATTGACCACCTAGTATTTGTCAGACATACTGCTAAGCATCAGAAAAATAGCAGTGAACAAGTGAGACAGGGTCATTTCCCTGTGGCATTTGCAGCTTAGGGGACAGAAAGCTTTCCCTAGTATCCTGGATCGTGTCAACAGTGTGACAGTACTAAATAACGCTGTTGAAACTGCTGAAAGGAAAATGCAGAATCTTCAGTGTTTTTACAGATATATCCAGTACTTTTATTGGTACAAATCAAGATCTTATCCTTGACATGTTACCCAAAGGAAGACAGACGTCTTCATGAATAAAACGATATGTACTGAGGGACACTCTGATCTGTAACAGTGCAGTGATGTAAGCAGCCCTTTAAATTCAAATTTGAAATAAAACAAGGAGCTCCTTTATTTCCTCTCTATTTGACTGTGACTTGGGAGCCACTCACTCATGAACTTGAAATCGGAAGCACAGTTACATTAAAGAACACAATTGAAACTAAGTTATTCACCAGTGGCCTGGTGATGATTGAAAATGGTTATATATTCAAGAATATTTGTTAGGTCCCATTATTTAGCATGTCCAAAAAATGAGTTGATTTCTTCTTACAGCTTCCCAAATATTTGTATCTATTCAACTTAATACCTTAATGTTAAAAAATTGCTAAGTAAAAAAAATTACTAAGTATATTTAAATAAAACTAGAAAGTCTTGAAATTCAAAGGGGCTTTAAGGATAATTTGGGATAGTCACCTTTACAGTGCAAAAATGCCCTCAGCCTATGCCCAGCACCTGTGGTGATGGAGATAGATTAGGGGTCAAGGGCATATAATATAAAGGAAGGAATTTGTTATAAGATAAGAGTGGTAATTACCTATGGAAAGCTTTTGGGCCCTCAGTAAGTACAGATTGGTTGGCTGGTTTTGTTTTGATCCAGGTAACATTCTGGCCAGCTATAACTTGTCTTCTACAGTCCGGTTTCTCCCTGTGGACATCTAATGTATCACCTTTTTGATAAACTTTGGCATTGGCTAGGGAAACATCCCAAGAACTTCTTAGTTTTCTAAGTTTGGGATTAACATTAAAGCATACAATTTTAACCATTTATTCATGTAACATATTTATTGTCTATTGTATGCCAGTCACTGTTCTAGGCAAAAGGGATGATAGGATGGAGCAAAAAGTCCCTATTACCATGGAAATTTCAAGTTCATGAATGAGTGGCTCTAAAGTTGCAGTCAGACATGAAATAAAGGAAATGGATAAGGTCTGAAGAAGATGATGATTTGGGGTTGGGACATGTTGAGCTTGGGAGGCAGTGGGCCATCCAAGAGCAGGTATCTTGTAGGCAGCCAGCTCTGTGCTTGAGAGAAAGCTGGCTTTGGGCATACAAGGTGGGATTTGAAGCAGTTGGAACAGAGGAGGTGGGGCAAGGGAGGTGAGTGGTTTGAGAGCCGGAGATAGTCTAGGATGGCATAGTGCTTGGTGGCTTTTAAGAACCAAATAAATATTTTAGAATTCATTTATTTGATCAACAACTGTAATCCTTTTAAAGTAATTATATAATAAACATTACTTATTCACTAATTGTATCATGAAGCAAGTACAGATTTCTCATTACTTTGGAGAAACTGTTTTCTGTTACAAAGTTTTGAGAAGTAGAGGTTTTATATAATGTTTCCTTTTTTTCTTTTTAGAATTATGTAATATGCTAAAATACACACACACACACGTAACAGCCAAAATACATGCAAGTATAGAGGGTAAAGTTTGTTCCTTTATCTCTCTCCTTACCCTTTTACCACCCAAGACTTTTTTCTATGACTTTCTGTATACTGTTCTCGAGCAGCTATGTTCTGAACAGTCCATCTTGGAGATTAGAGAATGCAATTGCTCATATTTATCTTTGATTTAGAGACCATTGATCAGTTAGAGTAATACTCCTTGATGGCCTACTCAGGGAATGTACTTGCCTTTGCCCTTAGTGGTGGGCAGTCTTTTATAGGAAGTCTTTCAACTGCATAGTTAGTGGATAGCTGAAGCTCCATATTATGGACTTTGGAAAGCACAGCTGGACAGATGCAGGTTGTGGGCAAGTCTCATTTCTGGGATATTAAAAAATCACCATCCACATAGAGATGGGACATCTAAAGAGTTGTGAAGTATCTTTGGTGATGCACTGAATTTTGAGTGTTATTACTTGTACTAGTCAAGGGTTGATCAAAATAATTATCTTGTGAAAAGTAGTCACAAGGCACTATACATTTTATTAGATTTCTTGTTTCCTCAGTTTTACTGAGGAAATGGACCTCGATTTCTAGAGTTGACGTTCAGCTACCAACTTAGGGGTGGACCTCATTAGAAGCTTGGGGGGCCTAATTGTGCCTACTGACCTCTAAGGCATTGACCCTACAGTGTTAAATATGCATAAAAATATGTGCTTGAGGAAGATTGTTACTTGTTAGGGAAGATGAGAGAGAAATTATGTGTTTGCCCTTGGTGTTTGCAGCATATCACTGGATCTAGAATTTAAATGAAAAAATAGTCCAGAGCAAAAGCACCAAAAGAGTATTTTGTATTTTTTGACAACTTGCTGATTTCTGGTCTTCCTCATTTTGGTAAAATTGTACCTTTAAGAATTTAGTTGTTTAAAAAAAAAAAAAAAAAAAAAAACTTAGTTGTTGGGATACCTGGGTGGCTCGTCAGTTAAGCATCTGCTTTCGGCTCAGGTCATAATCTCAGGGTCCTGGGGTCTCAAGCCCTGAGCAATCCTGTTCAATGGGGAGCCTGCTTCTCCCTCTCTCTGCCTGCCCTGCATTCGTGCTCTCTCTTGCTCTCTCTCTGCTCTCTCAAATAATAAATAAAATCTTAAAAAAAAAAAAGAATTTAGTTTTTAAAGTCCTAAACCTGGTAGTTATCCTTACAGCTCCATCCTTCATGCCCACTCTACTAGAAGGCCTTCTTTTTTTTTTTTTTTTTATTTATTTTTTTTTATTGGTGTTCAATTTACTAACATACAGAATAACACCCAGTGCCCGTCACCCATTCACTCCCACCCCCCGCCCTCCTCCCCTTCTACCACCCCTAGTTCGTTTCCCAGAGTTAGCAGTCTTTACGTTCTGTCTCCCTTTCTGATATTTCCCACACATTTCTTCTCCCTTCCCTTATTTTCCCTTTCACTATTATTTATATTCCCCAAATGAATGAGAACATATAATGTTTGTCCTACTAGAAGGCCTTCTGATCCTGCTTCCAACATAGAAAACCCGTCTCCAGGGCCAGTGCTCTAATGCAGGCCACTGTCACCCAAGACTTCTGCAGTTACCTTGTGCCTTCTCTTTCAGCTTCCACTCTTGCTTCTCCTCCATTTCATTCTACACCCATTTCACCTATCCTTTACTGCTCCGCCCCCTACCCCATGGCAACCACCAATCTATTCTCTATGAGCTGCTTTTTTTTTTTTTTAATATTCCACATATAAATGGGATTCCTGTCACATCTAAGTGTCTTTGCCTGTCTGAGTTATTTCACTTAGCAGAATGCCTTTGCAGTCCATGCATGTTGTCTCAAATGGCAGGATTTCCTTCTTTTTTATGGTTGAAAAATATCTCACTGTGTGTATATACACGAGATTTTCTTTATCCACTCATCCATCAGTGAACACTTAAATTGTTTCCATATCTTGTCTATTGTGAATAATGCTGCAGTGAACATGGCAGGGTAGATATCTTTTGTGAGTTAGTGTTTTTGTTTTCTCCAGATAAATATACAGAAGTACAATTGTTGGATTATATGGTAGTTCTATTTTTAATTTTTTGAGGAACCCCCATACTATTTCCTTAGTGGCTGCACCAAATTACATTCCCACCCATAGTACATAGAGTTCCCTTTTCTCCACATCACCACTTATTTCTTGCTTTTTAAATAATAACCATTATAACAGATGTGAGGTGATATCTCATTTCCTCAATAATTATTGATATTGAGTATCTTTTCACAAGCCTATTGGCTATGTGTATATCAGTTTTTTTTAATTCATGAGAGTGAGAGAGAGAGAGAGGCAGAGAGAAAGGCAGGCTCCATGCAGGGAGCCCGATGTAGGACTCCATCCCGGGTCTCCAGGATCACATCCAGGGCCAAAGGTGGCGCTAAACTGCTGAGCCACCCGGGCTGCCCATCAATTGGTATTTTTAAAAATGGTTTTATTTATTTATTTGAAAGATTGAGAGAGAGAGAGAGAGAGCATGCACACACACAAGCCGGGGGGGTGGTGGTGCAGAGGGAGAGAGACCAGCAGATTCCATGCTGAGCGGGGAGCCCAATGTGGGGTTTGATCCTAGAGATCCTGACCTTAGCCACCCAGGCACCCTTTAATTGGTATATTTTAAAAGCACCACAGATGATTCTGATGTGTGGCTTTGGTTGGGAACTCTGGTTGGGTGATTAGAGTAGCAACTGTAGCAGGTTCCCCCAGCATAGGTGGAAATTGTTCTAGGAGTAAATTCAGAGTACAAAAACTCTAGTCCTGCTCGGTGGCTGGGATATTGCTCAGGGTTCTAAGGGGGTGTATGTGTTGTCATTTGTGGTGCTATTTCTTCAGTCTCCAGTCCTAGCCCTTAGGTGGGTGGTCCCCTACTGCCGATCCCCATCTTTATTCTAGAGAGCTCTTCTCATAACTTAGCCTTCCTGAGAGCCCTGGGGGATACAGCTTTTCTATGGATCTTTATTCTCCTACCAATCCCTGGCCCACTTCCACTTCCACATGCAGCTTCTACTGTCTCTGAATTTGGGTTTGCTTCCCCCCCCCCGCCCCCCGCAGTTCTCTTGAGCACACTCACATTTTTGGAAGTCTTTTGCTCAGTTTCAGTTGCAGGTTCCTCTAGTGGTTAGCACTGTTACTATTCAGTTCTGATGGCTTGAGGGGGTGAGCAGAATTCCTTATGGTTCTCCTGATGGCATGTTTCCAGTTTATCCTGTGCTCTGTGGACTTATTCGTCTCTTATATTTTTATAACGTATACTCTTACTGTTACAAATATATAGTCTTTTATATTGTCATTTTAAGGAAGGGGAGAAGTATGTTCTAATGCTTCATTATTTGTCATGAACCAGAAGTCCCCAAACACTTTTTGGTTACCTCTGAAAAGTGTCAGATATACAAAGGATTAAGCAGACTCTTCAGAGATGGGGAGCTATAGTGGTTTCACCAAATGAAAAATGACTTTATTCCGTTAGTGAAAAATGCATTTAAAGTCACAAGATGCCATTTTCACATATCAAATTAGCAAGGTGTGTTGAGGGAGTAGGTGTGGTGGGGGAGAGCTTATGAGGGATGGGAGGTATGTATAAAAGAGAATTTAATCCCAGCAAGGGTGTGGGAGTATGGACATTCTTATATACTGTTTGTGGAATGCAAATTGATACAATTCTTAATGTGGTTTGGCAATATGGGCCTTAAAAATGTTCATACTTTTGGGTGCCTTGATGGCTTAGTTAAGCATCTGACTATCTCAGCTCAAGTCTTGATCTCAAGATCATGAGTTCAAGCCCAGCATGGAGCCTACTTAAAAAGTCCATACTTTTTTTTTTTTAAGGTTTTATTTATTTATTTATTTATTCATTCATTCATTCATTCATTCATTCATGAAAGACAGAGAGAGAGAGGAGGGCGGGGTAGGCAGAGACACAGGCAGAGGGAGAAGCAGGCTCCATGCAGGGAGCCTGACATGGGACTCAATTCCCAGACTCCAGTATCACACCCTAGACTGAAGGCAGACGCTAAACCGCTGAGCCACCTAGAGATTCCCAAAAGTTCATACTTTTTAACCCAGGGATTTAAATGCTATCTATCCCAAGGAAACCTATGGAGAAATGTTTATCCCCACATTATAAAGTAAATAAAAACAAAACCACAATGAACATATTCAAGTGCCTGACACAGAGCAGTTGTTAAATTATGTACATCTGTGCAGCTAACAAAATTCTACAAAATGAAGTTAACAAAAATAAGCATTTAGATTTTAATGACATAGGGAAGATGTTTATGTGGTTTTTAAGGATGCTAAATGAAAAAATAGATATACTCTAGAATAGATTTATCTAGAATATCAATTCTATAAGAAAATGTACAAAGAGAAGTAAACAGTAACAGTAATTGTTTTTAAAATTTGGATTAAAAAAATAAAAAATAAAATTTGGATTATATGAAGTTCCCCCCTATATTCTTACATTCTTTTGTATTTTCCACATTTTTACAGTAAGTATAATGAAAATTTTTTTAAAAATACTTTATTTATTTATTCATGAGTGACACAGAGAGAGAGGCAGAGACACAGGCAGAGGGAGAAGCAAGCTCCACACAGGGAGCCCGATACGGGACTCGATTCCAGGACTCGATTTCTGGAACTCCAGGATCATGCCTTGGGCCAAAGGCAGGCGCTAAACCGCTGAGCCACCCAGGGATCCCCAATTTCTATAGTACTTTAAAGAGATTTATCTTTGTCTAAAGTATGTTTGAGCCCTTCAAATATCTTCTTATATGGTCAGCCACATAAGTGCAACATGATGGAAAACTGTTTTTTACCATTTTTTATGAAGACTTTTTTGAGCTTTTTTATTTCTAAAAATTGAGATACCACTGACATATAGCAAAATGTACAGATTTTAAATGTATAGTCCAGTAAGTTTTGATGAATGTTTATACCTGCATAAATACCACCCCAATCAATGTGTAGATCCTTTTTGTCACTACTGCTGCCTTGTCAGTCTTCATCATCCAGAGGGAATCTGTATTCTGATCTTTACCACCGTAGGTTAATTTCATTTTTTCTAGAACTGCATATAAATAGAATGATATCATATATTCTTTATGTAGAGCTTCTTTTGCTTAACATGATTTTGAGATTTCATCCATATAGTGCAATGGATTCTTTCTTTTTTGTTGCTGGGTGGTATTGTATTGTGTGAATACCACAATTTGTTTATCCATGCTCGTGTTTACAGATGTGTAGGATGTGTCCAGGTTTGGGCTATCTTAGAATCAGGGGTGGCTTTGTAGCTGTGTTATAAGCCCAAGCATGCCACCCTGCTTCTCTTTTCCTGTCTAGCATGCTTGCAGATGAGGCATTTGCCCTGCAGTCAAGGGCTTGTTTCTAGGAGCTTGTAACTAAGACCACCACAGAGAGGGCACAGAGCAAAACTAAAGCGGCCAGACAAGTCCAACGCAGATGCCTCAGGAGTTCAGCTCCTGGGCACAGAATGGCAGGCCTGTAGATGAACTGAAAGCTCCTTTTACAGGGCGGGAGACAAAGCTAAGCAGTGAAAGAGCTCAGGGTATCCAATCAGGGACAGAGAAAGCCCCTACTACTTGGAGACCAAATCACAGCAGCTGTTTGAGGTTACTCAGAATGCTGAGCATTGATCACACCGAGAGTGGGGCGGGGTGCTTCCTCACCCCAGCTGGCCCAGCAGCAAGTATTACCCGAGTGCCCATCTGGGCTCCCTTCTGCTGGGGCTTCTGGGGTAAGGAGCTCCAGCAGGACTTGAAGCACTTGCTCTGCAGCCTCCGACTGCTCTTCCAATATGAGCTGTGTAAAAAACCCACGACCTCTTGGAGGTACGTGATCTGATAACTAGAAGAAAAACCTCCTCCCTAGGCTCAAGTGACTATCATACATGCAGGTATTCAGTCCATTGCCCAAGAACAGGAATTATGAGTTCTAGGTTTAAGAGGTCCAGGATATGTATTCCTGGGACAGAATAGGGCACAGCACCCCCTCCTCTAATCTCCTTGCTTGTGGAGTTCATTTCCCTCTGTGCTATCACCAACCAAGGGGGAATATGGCCTTTATCTCATTTCCTTGGGCAAATGCCCCTTTATTACTACATCTGTCTCTTGAATCTTAACACCCAGTTCAGGTTAACTGAGTGTAAATAGAGCTGAGGAAATGTGGAGGGAGAAGTACTGCTATTCAGTTAGCTTGTTGAAAACACTCTTAGAGGATGGGATATTGTGGGGGCCCTCATTAGGCAGTGGCAGGACCATGGGAGAGGTGCCCTCCACCTGCCATGCTGTAGAAGAATTTATGGCAAAACTCTTGCCATGAAAGGTGTGTAGATCACGGATGTTATACTGACCAGCTTTGCTGGTAACTGTGCTAAAAGAGCCATCTGACGCTTGGTAGCAGGCCCAGCCAGCAAGGAGTCCACTCCCTGTACACCCTAGGCCAGCTCTCCCCCCTCCCTGGACTGTTGTCTATCTGTTCCCTCGTTGTGTCAGGTACTTACCTGATTATCTTCTGCCCCTCATTTCTTGTTAGGTCTGGTTTTTTTCCTTGTCTCCGTTTTCCTTGCTCTCTTCAACTTAAACTTTCTGGTTAAAAAACAAAACAGATATCAGACTTTCTAACTTTGCATTAACTGACATTCCCTGCCAAGGCACCGCCTCTGAGCACCTGCCAGAAGATTTTTTTTTTTTTTTTTTTTTTTGCCTTTGGTTTCATTATAGATGACAAAACATGGAGTTAGGTGTCTTTTCCCCAGGATTTGGTTGCTAGTTGTCTATTTCAAAACCAGACAGTATTTTCTGATTGAAGTTATTTATAAGCAGTTTGATTCTTAAAACTCTTTTTGATGTTACTGGAATCACTATGGACCATGAGTCCCGTGTGACCCATATGTTGAGAAGAGGTGTAAATGGAAGCTTTGAAAAGTTGGCACCAAACATGGAAACTGAAGCGACCACTGCCCATCAGACTAATAATCTACTGGTCTTAAGATGACTTTTACTTGTGGGGGATATATAATTTCCTTGAAAATTTCCTTTTTCTTAGAAAAAGCCAGAGTAATTTTTCCTGGGTTATTAGGTTATCTGCAATTATAATTTTGATACAAGAACAAAGAACAGGGATGCCTGGGTGGCTCAGTCGTTTAAGTGTCTGCCTTTGGCTCAGGTCATGATTTGGGATCCTGGGATCAAGTCCCCACATTGGGCTCCTTGCTCAGCAAGGAGTCTGCTTCTCCCTCTACCTCTACCTCTCCCTACCCCTGGCTTGTACTCTCTCTCTCTCTCTCTCTCAAATAAATACAATCTTAAAAAAAAAAAAAAAAAAGAGCAAAGAACAGATTGTGCCCAGACCAAGTTACATTTATAACTTCAAACAATTATATTCTCATGGACTTTAGCAAAAAAAAATCTTAGAGAAAAGACTTTTGGAAAGTCTTTCTCCCCTCCCTACCAGTCTTTAGGCTCTAAATAACCAAGTATGTTTGAACACATTCTTTGGCAAAGTAGTTAATATTTCATAATCAATTTATGGGGGATTTGAACTATGTGGAAGAAAGTTCATGATACCATTCTGTGAAGTATATTAATGTATTTTTAAAAAAGATTTTATTAAAAAAAAAGATTTTATTTATTTGAAAGAAAGAGCAAGAGTAGGAGCAGAGGGGAGGAGCAGAGGGAGACGGAGATGCAGACACCCTTCTGAGCAGGGAGCCTGATGTGGGGCTCCATTCCAGGACCCTGGGATCATGACCCAAGCCAAAGGTAGATGCTCAACCAACTGAGCCACCCAGGCACCCCTAAACAACTTATTCTTATCAGCGAACATACAAGGTTCCTGTGTATAAATTTCTCTACTAGGAACTAAAGATGATGAAAATTAATTTTAAATGAGGGAAGTGAAAATCATTGAGTTCTGGCCTTTTCTGTAGGCAAAAGCAAACAATAAGACCCTGAATAGTTGATACTGTGTCTCTGGAATATGAATATTTGGGCTCTCCATGGCAAGTGTAAACTTCATATTTGTGACTTACTCCAGAGTGTTAGTAGATTACCATAGAGATACAGACAACTAAAGGAACTTACTGCATTACCTTATCAAGCATATTTTAAGATAAGTTAAAATTACATCATAGAATGGAAAGATATCCCATGTTCATGGATTGGAAGACTTGATATTATAAAGACGGCAGTACTACCCAAAGTGATCTATAGATTCAGTGCAATCTCTACCAAAATCCTGGCAGCCTTTTTTGCGGAGATGGAAAAGTTGATCCTAAAATTCATATGGAATTGCAAGGGGCTCTGACTAATCAAAAAATTCTTGTAAAAAAAGGATGACATTGGAAGAATCATACTTTTCAATTTTAAAAATCTACAATAATCAAAACAATGTGGTACTGGCATAAGGATAGACATAGAGATCAATGGAATGGAACTGAGAGTCCAGAAATAAACCCATCATCTATATTCAATTGAGTTTTGATGAGGGTACCAAGACTATTCAGTGGGGGAAAGAACAATCTCTTCAACAGTAGTGCTGGGACACCTAGATACTGACATGCTAAATAATAAAGTTGGATCTCAACCTTACACCATATACTAGAAGTAATTCAAAATGGATCAAAGACCTAATTGTAACAGCCAAAACTCTTAGAAGAAAACATAAGGGTAAATCTTCATGACCTTGGATTTGGTAATGGATTCTTAGAAATGACACCAAAAGCACAAGCAGCAAAAGAAAAAAAAATAGCTAAATTGGATTGCATCAAAATTTAAAACTTTTGTGAATTAAAGGACACTATTAAGAAAGTGGCAAGAAAATCTAGAGAATTGGAGAGAACATTTGCAAGTACTAGGGCCCTAGTATTTATAATATATTAAAAACTCATAACTCAACAACAGAAAGACAATCCAACTAAAGTATGGGCAAAGACTTGATTGGATAGTTCTCCAAAGAAAATATAAAAATGGCCAACACACCTCTGAAAAGATGTTCAACATCACTGGTCATTAGGGAAATGCAAATAAAAAAACGACAGTGAGGTACCACTTCATGCCTACAAGGATGGCTGTGATTAAAACAAACAAAAGAAATGTTGGTAAGGATGTGTAAAAATTGGAACCCTTATGCTTTGTTGGTGAGAATGTAAAATGGTGTAGCCACTGTGAAAAACAGTTTGGCAATTCCTCAAAAAGTTAAATATAGAATTACCATATTACCCAGCAGTTCTGCTTCTAGATATATACCCTAGGTAATTGAAGATATATATTCAAACAAATACTTGTACACAAATACTCATAGTAGCACTAATCACAGTAAGTAAAGGGTGAAAACACCCCAAATGTCCATCAGTGGAGGAATGAACAAAATGTGAAATATTCATACAATGGGATATTTTTCAGTCTTAAAAGAAGAATGAAGTACTGATAGATGTTATAATGTAGAAGATCCTCAAGACTTCATGCTAAGTAAATGAGGCAGACATAAAAGATCACCCATTGTGTGATTTACATTTGTATCAAATACCCAGAATAGGCAAATCCATAGGGACATAAAGCATATTGGTGGTTGCCAGGGGCTGGAGCAGGGGGATGGCAGTGACTACTTAATGAGTACAAGTTTTCATTGTGGTCTGACTGAAATATTTTGGAACTAGGTACAGGTGATGGTTGCAGAATACAGTAAATATACGAAATGCCAGTGAATTGCACACTTTAAAATGGTTGAGTTTATGTTATGTGAGTTTTTCAAAATTACATCATATAGCTTTTATGATCTCAGAAATAACTCTGGCTTTGCTGTCATAGTTACCTTGTGACTGTTGGAACCCATGTGTTTGCAGGATTTGTACACTGGGAAAGTTCTTTCCAGCTGTGGGCAGGAAAACTAGAAGACAGATGATCCCAAGTGGGTTTCCTTCTAAAATAACAATTAAGAAATATAGTTTTGCTTTTTCATTTTTACCTGTAGAAACTGGTAAAACTCCTAGAATGGGCCCTGGGTTGTTTTAAAATGTGGTATGGACTAATGTTGGCTAGTTTCTTCACTTAGCTTGAAAAACTATGTTTAACTTTATATTATTTGGATATGGAACAGCTTTTGATTTTATGAAAATTAAGAGTAATTTTAAAAGAGGAGCACCTGGGTGGCTCAGTCAATTAAGTGTCTGCCTTTGGCTTGGGTCATTATCCTGGGGTCCTGGGATGGAGCCTGCATCCATCCTCCATTGGCTCCCTGCTCAGCGGGGTGTCTGCTTCTCCCTCTCCCTGTAGTCCACCCCCTGCTCCTGCTCCCATGTACACTTTCTCTGTCTCTCTCAAATAAAAAAAATCTTAAAGAATCTAAGCTATATATGTGTAATTGCAATAAGACTTTTCTAATGGTTTGCTGTGCTGCACTGCTAGAGATTTTTGTGACAATTTCTAAAATCATCAACCATCACATATACTTTTTATTGTCAGTGAATTTGGTATCAGGTATAAGAAAGGTCTGTTTTCAGATCAATCGAACAGATTGTGCAAAAACTAAAAATCTTAGTTTCTTATTTTTATCTTTATAACTTTTTTGTTTTTTAAAGGAAAGACTTTAGGTTAGATTCTGGCAAAATACCTGTCATTGAGAAGAGCTTCTCAGAAAGGTAGAAGTTCTTTGCCAATGATCATAAAGCTTTTCTTTATGATGAATTGTTGCTTCTGTTCTATAATTCTACTTCTGCCCCTGTGTTATTTGTAGGCTTGTTTCTCCAGCAAATGTATTTATGCTAATTATCTTGCACACCCCCACCTGACTCAAAATATGCCATCTAGGCTGAGAGGTTGTAGACATGAAGCAAACAAAGCTAACTGGTTTGAAGGATTGAACCTACAGTTTTTGACATCATTAGCATCATGTTCCACTCAATTGAACTAGAGTGTGAAAGAGCAAATGCCTTGCTTAAACAAAGGTTTTGCAATTTCAAAGTTAGAAGGGATCTGGTAAGCATTGCAAAGTATCTAGAATAAATATAATAAACTGAAGTTGTGGGTAAAATATTTGGCTTCTAATAATTATTGCTTCTGATTTCCACAAAATTAGGAAGATCTACTTCTTGTTATGTTCACTGTATAATGTTTTAAGAGATCAGTTTTTAAGTTGTGGAGAATTCAAAGTTAAATTTTTCAATAAGTTATTAGGAAAATTTTCCCACAAGAGCAAATTTAACTGGACATGGTGGTACTCTACCATGACAGCTATCAAGGTATACAGAGGAGGCCACCATTTACATGGGTTTCTGTTTGTCGAGGGACCCTGCCTTTGATTTTCCTTACTTAACCTTTCTGTGCCTTAGTTTCCTCACCTAAGCAATTAGAATGATAGAATCTACTGCATATGGGTGTTATCAAGATTGAATTAGTTAATGTAGTTAAAGCTCTTACAACAGTGCCTGATACAGAGTAAAAGCTTGAGATATTAACATTAAAGACCTAAGAATAGGGGATCCCTGGGTGGCTCAGTGGTTTGGTGCCTGCCTTTGGCCTAGGGCGCGATCCTGGGGTCCCGGGATCGAGTCCCACTTTGGGCTCCCGGCGTGGAGCCTGCTTCTCCCTCCTCCTACGTCTCTGCCTCTCTCTCTCTCTGTGTCTCTCATGAATAAATAAATCTAAAAAAAAAAAAAAAAAAAAAAAACCTCTGATTTCAGCTCAGGGCATGATCCTGGAGTTCAGGGATCGAGTCCCACATTGGGCTTTTTGAGGGGAGCCTGCTTCTCCCTCTGCCTATGTCTCTGCCTCTCTCTCTGTGTGTCTCTCACAGATAAAATCTTTAAAAAAATAAAAAAATACATGAAGGCTTAAGAATAATGGTGAAGGGTGAGGAGGAACTACTTTGGTGAGGGTTTTTTTTTAAGGGCAGCCTTGTTTACATTCACAGATACTTAGTTTTGACCCTCTCCTGTGTGCCAAAGCACTGTTCTACCCAAGGTTCTGAGAGCCTCTACTATACTCACTGTAGGGCCACTTTACTGCTAATGGGCATCTTGACCAAAGAGAATGCTTTGGGAAAGAAAGGGAGGGAGGGAGGGAAGGAGGGGGGAGGGAGGGAGGGAGGAAGAAAAGAAAGAACTCAAAGCAGTGGTTTTTCAACTGTTTCCTGAGAAATTGTAAGATTGCATGAAGTGTCTCTAGTGGTTTGTTGCAAACACATAGTTACTGTCTCATGCATGCATTTGCTGAGAATTACTGTGTGCCCATCATTGGCACTGGGCAGAGTGGGACTACATCGGGGGAAGGGTCAGAGACAAAGATGATGATAATGTGGTTCCTTGGCCTGGATCTCACAGTCCAGACCTTTTTTTGTACCAGTAGAATCCATGCCAGGAAGGCCCCAGGGCTTTGAATGGAAGAGCATCAGAAAACAGCACATTCTTAATGGTGTGCATTCTTGGAGTTGTAAGGCCACACGTCAGCTAATTTGCTCATCTCTGTTAAGCCATCTCAAACTTAGCTGGAAGATGGACAGGGAAACTCATTGGTGGAAAGAGTGTTAAAATGACTGATTTTATGAATTATCTAAAATTACAGATTTTATGAATCATCTTGTTCTGATCTGTTATCAGAGAGAATTGAGTTTGCCTTATTTCTATTTATATTTTTTCAGTTTCTACTAGCATTTTTATAGTTTCAAATTGCTAGTTTGTGTTTGTACAACCTCTTTATACTCTCCTTCCTCTCTGCCTCCAGCCTTGGTTTTTCTGTTTGTGTATAGTTGTGGTGAAAATAAATTAGGAAAGGAGATTGATGAGCTTGGATAAGTCTACTTCCTAGAAGGTACTCTATCTCTTCTCACGAAGTGACAGTGTGCTGCTTCTTTTGCAGGGTGTGAACTGCAGCTGCAGAAGCAACAGGTGAACCTTTCAAGATGCATACAGGGCTGCAAGAAATGAGGGGAGAGGCTGGAGAGACCAATGAAGGGTCAAAGAAACTTGTTTCCTGGGTAAATAGTATGCTTCTGAATTCTAACAAGTTTCTTGCCATATCAGTTACTTTGTAACACCTAAGTCTTCAGAGGTATATTTAGTCTTTGCATTGTTGTTAAATATTCTTTATTTTCTCATCCTTTTGTTTTATTGCTTAGCTCTTTGATAAAATGATTCTCCTTTTCTTTATTAATCTAAAATTCTGCATTGAATATACAGGTTAGGTGATTTCTTAGATCACTTGATAAGAATGTTGACTGACTGTTGGGTATTACTAAAGTTGAGCTGTGTATTGTGTCTCTGTGATTTGCAGGTGTAGTTTGAGTGCAAGACTTAAACTTCTGTTTTATGAAATGAATGACTTGAAAAACTAGAACACTAGTCTGAATTCCAGTTATTCGAGCCGTGTGCTCAGGCTGCCCTCTGGAATAGGAAACATTTTTCAAAGCTAAATATAATATCAAAGACAAAGCAGACTGGCAAATAATCAATGTAAATAGATCTAGCCTTCACTGCTGAAGTAGATGTGCCCTGCTTAAGGTTTTTTGGGGTCATTTATTTATTGAGTTGTGAACTCAGTTTATTCTGTTATTAAGCCTCTTGATTTGTGCTTAGATTTTGGGGGTTTGTTGTTGCTGTTGTTAAAGCTTTTTAAATAAAGGAAATGTATTGCATTATTTTTCATTATAAAGTTAAGAACTTTTCTTTAATGTGCCGGGTAGAAAGTTTTGGAAAGAAAGGGAGAGGAAATGGAGTCAGAGTCATTGATGGTATATAATGCTGGAAGTTCTGTGCACATCATCCTGACTTAGACAACTCCATGGCAACATCACTCCTCCACAAGCCTCGAGCCACACAGTCCATGGGAATGTTTCTAACTATTATAGCTTCTGGAACTTCCTGGCTTATAGTGGGTTGCTGCAGGGCTACTATTAGATACATGATACCTTCCAGCATGCTCATTCTTTGAGTTGTAGGCTAAGTAAAAACTGTTTAGTAGCCATTTATGTGAATCCTCTAAATTGGAAATGGCATGAGACCAGCTTATTTATACACATTTTCTACTGCTCACCTTCACACCAGCTGTTCTAGTCACACTGATCTCCTCGCTCTCTCAGTCAATCCAGAAATGCTCTTGACTCAAATCTTTTCTTTTCAGGGGGCCGCTTGGATGGCTCAGTCAGTTAAGTGTCTATTGATCTTGCTCAGGTCATGATCTCAGGGTTGTGGGTTTGGGTCCCAAGTTGGGCTCTGTGTGGAGTCGGCTTGAGATTCTCTCCCTCTTCCACTGCCCTTCCCTGATGCTTGCACTTGCTCTCTCTCAAATAAGTAAAATTTTAAAAAAGAAACTTTCCTCTCAGCCACGTGGCTCCTGTCCTCTTTCTCCTTCAGGTTTCTGCTGGGGGGTGAGAGGGACGATGAAGTTAATAGGGCAAAGCCAAATTGGAATCACCAGGAACTCTGTTGTGTCAGCCTCTGCTCTTACTACCTGGCAACACTGAGACATCCTGCCTCACTCCAGCGGAGCTCATTTGTCCCACTCCATTCCTACCTATCAAGTACCATGTTTTATTTATTCTACATATTGTGTTCTTGTTAAACTTTAAGATCTTTATTTTTTTTAAGATTTTATTTATTTATTCATGAGACTACACAGAGAGGAGAGAGAGAGACAGAGAGGCAGAGACAAAGGCAGAGGGAGAAGCAGGCTCCATGCAGGGAGCCTGTGGGACTCGATCCCAGGTCCCCAGGATCACGCCCTGGGCTGAAGGCAGCACTAAACCACTGAGCCACCGGGGCTACCCCTTTAAGATCTTTTAAAATTGATCTTTCACTTTTAAAGGCACACGCCATTTGATTCAGCAATTGTATTTCTAGGAATGTATTCACATCTGACCTCATACACGTATGCAGGTGTTCCACCTCAGCCTCTGTTGAACCCTGCTGTGTGCTTCCTATCTTCCACAGCACTCGCACAGAGACTACCTCTGTCTTGCTGCCATTATGTTATTGTGGCCACAGGTCACATCTCCCTCCAATAACTTGGGCAGCTGCCTGCTTCTTTGCCTAAATTGCAGTGTACTGGAGACATTTGCACAATAGCTGATTTATCTCCCTTCAGGATTCTGCTTTTGAACTCCCATTCCTTTACATCAGTCTTTCTCTTCCCATTTGCGAATGTCTCAAACAGTTATACTTTTTGCTTTGGGTGTTTTTTTTTTCATATTTAGACAAGTAAACATATAAGGTGGTATCTCTTCTAGGCTGCACACTAGAATCACCTCAGAAGCTTAATGAAATACTAATGTCTGGTCACACCCCCAGGGATTGTGAAACAGTTTGTCTGGGTTGAGGCATAAGCATCAGCATTTTATTTGTTTTTTATTTTTAATATATTTTTTTAATTCCAGTATAATTAACATACTATATTAGTTTCAGGTGTGTGAATAAGTGATTCAATAATTCTATAGTTACTCAGTGCTCATCCCTATCACCTATTTCACCCATCCCCCTCACCCACCTCCCCTCTGGTAACCATCTGTGTGTTCTTTACAGTTAAGAGTCTCTTTATGTTTGTCTCTCTTTTTCTTTGTCCATTTGTTTTGTTTCTTAAATTGCATATATGAGTGAAATCATATGGTGTTGGTCTTTCTCTAGCTTATTTCACTTAGCATTATACCCTCTACATCTAAATTGTTGCGCATGGCACCCCTAGAATTTTACATTAAAAAAATTTTTTTTTTTATTTATGATAGTCACAGAGAGAGAGAGAGAGAGAGAGAGAGAGAGGCAGAGAGGCAGAGACATAGGCAGAGGGAGAAGCAGGCTCCATGCACCGGGAGCCCGATGTGGGATTCGATCCCGGGTCTCCAGGATCGCGCCCTGGGCCAAAGGCAGGCGCCAAACCGCTGCGCCACCCAGGGATCCCGAATTTTATATTTTTAATAGAAAATCCATTTATTGGGTTGCCTGGGTGGCTCAGTGGTTGAACATTTGCCTTCAGCTCAGGTCATGATCCTGGGTCCAGGGATTGAGTCCCACTTCAGGCTCCTTATGGGGAGCCTGCTTCTTCCTCTGCCTGTGTCTCTGCCTCTCTCTGTCTCTCTCATGAATAAATAAATAAAATCTTTATTAAAAAAAAGAAAATCCATTTATTTTTTTTTAAGATTTTATGTATTTAAAAGAGAAACAGTGAGCAGTGGGGAGGGGCAGAGAGAAAAGGAGAAACAGACTCCTCACTGAACAGGGAGCTTGGGGATGCCTGGGATGCCTGGGTGGCTCAGCTGTTGAATGCCTGCTTTCGGCCCAGGGTGTGATCCTGGAGTTCCCGGATCGAGTCCCACATCAGGCTCCCTGCATGGAGCCTGCTTCTCTCTCTGCCAATGTTTCTGCCTCTCTCTCTGTGTGTGTCTCATGAATAAATAAATAAAATCTTAAAAAAAAAATGAACAGGGAGCCTGATGTGGGGCTTGATCCAAGATACCTGGGATCATGACCTGAGCCAAAGGCAGACGTTTAATCAACTGAGCCACCCAGGCGCTCCTCTAAATTTAATAAACATAAGCCACTCCCCTACAATTTTATTGCCTTTCTTTATGTCCAGTTGTTGTAACTTCATGCATTTTTCTTTAATTAAATTTACCATAGTATCACTTTTAGTCTCTTTACAGAAAGTTTTAGTAGAAATATAAAACCTTTAAAGTAAAAAAGGCAGTGAAAAATCAGTTTCCTATTCCTGTTCCACAGGCAGGCAGTTCCCTCTCCAAGTCAGCAACTCCTGTCCATTTCTTAAGGTTCCTTCTAAAGTATTTTGATTTTTGCTTTCAAAATAACTACTTCCTTCCTTAAAAAAAAAGTTTCTCCGGGTTTTTTGTTGTTTGCTTCTCAATGTTATTAGTTGTGCACTTAGTTTTTATTTTTGTTTCTTGACAATACTCAAAGCAATGTTTGTCTTCTGTTCATTGTCCATAGATACCTTACATGATGATTTTGTTATATTTTCTAACTTCATTATTGTCATTTCAGAACTTACCTCTTTCAAGCAGAATATTGTTGGATTTTGTCTTCTGTTCAACCAATCTTGAAGTTGCTATGACTTAACGTCTAAATTTATCCTCTTCGATTCATGGCTGCTATTGCATTTGTTATGTTTTCTATATATAATTTATTTCTTGATTTTTATATTTCTTTGTTGTCTCTGTTCTGTCTTCTGTTTTGGGGAAATTTTTTCTTCTTTCCTTTTAACTTTTAAATGAATTTTAAAGGTGAATAGTCTTTTGAGCTTTCTTATTGCCAGAAATAACATTTGTTTCTATATTTATTTACTATCATCAAAGCAAAAGCAGGAACTTTCCTTTTCTTCCATATAAGGAAACTCAGTTTCTCCCTGTCTTGGCATCCCCCTCTCCCTATTCCTTATCTCCCCCTCCTTATTTTTTCCTTTCACATTTTACATTTGTTCTGTGAGGTAGACTCCTTTTTCTGGGCTTCAGCCTGGTACTCATAAGTATTTTGCTATTCCTGATGCAGTGAGTTATGACCACTGCAGTGTCACTCTGAGCTGGATAGACGCTGAGGTAGGTGCAGGAGGTACAAAGATAAAGGCAGTTCTGACCTTGCCTTCAAGGTTCCCTTTCTGGTTGAGGAGGTGACACACATGCGGACTAACTTGATGGCAGAAGACATAATATGTCCGGTATCTTGGAGACACAGAGGGAGGGAGGGCGGGATGGACATTTGGAGAGTCAGCAAAGGCATTCTGGGAGCGGCTGCTGCTATACCAGGAGACCTTTGTGAGATGGAGGATAAAACACAAGGGCCATGACCTGAGGGTGCTCAGGTTTGCCGCCCGAGTTCATCAGAGCCTGGCTGGAGAGGACACCAAGCAAGGGGATTTGGTTCTACATTGTGAAGCACCTTGAGTGCCTGGCCATCGAGCTTCCATTTGGATGCTGTGGGCCACCTTGTAGAGGCTTTAAAGCAAAGGAATACTGTGCTCAAGTTTGTTTTTAGGAAGATAAGTCTAGCTACGGTGTGAAGCACAGCCTGCAGGAAGTCAGTCCAGCGGCTCTGGCAGTGATTTGGGTGAGAGGTGGTGGGAACTTGAACAAGGCAGCAGCAGTGGCAATGGAGAAGAGAACATGAGGTGTTTGGAAGCAGTACCTAAAAACGCTAGTATCTGACTCAGGTGAGATTGGGAATGAGAGGATGACTGGGAGAGGTTTGTTGATCTGTTTTAGGGAGGGTGATAGCAGACAGTGGAAATATCAGCCAACTTATGGAGTGGGGTATATGGTGCAGAGACTCATTGGAGAGAGACAAAGATTTTATTTTAGGATTTGTTGATTTTTAAGAACCCTAGAAGAGATCTAGGGAAACATATCTAGGGGCAGCTGGAAACATGGGTCAGAAAGTCAGGGGTGTGGTGTGAGGGCTGGAGATAAAGGGTAGGACACGCTTGCTCCAAGGTTGTCAGAGTCATGAGAATAGACATAAACTCACAGGTAGAACATGTAGACAGAAAATGAAAGGGCTTAGGATGGTCTCTGGGCAAAGACTGGTTCTTTATGTGCAGGAAATTGAGATGTACTAAGTACGTATGTCCATGAGACATACTGTAGTATTTGTCTCACACAGGGTGGTGAGAACTTTTTCAGACAGAGTATTTTATCTTCTCCATAGCCCGTGTTTGGAAATTATTACCACTCTACTTTGTGGGCCAGAAAACTAAGACTCCAAGGCATCGCTAAGCCAGTAAGTGGGATTGTTGTAATGAGGAGTAAATGAACTACAACCTGAAGTGCTCAGAATGAACAGTGTCCACTGCATGTTGTGTGCTCTACTCTTGTTAGCAGCTCTTGTTATTTTTGCTGCTGCTGTTGTCCTGGGGGAAGATAGAAGCGATGAGGGCAGCCCGGGTGGCTCAGCGGTTTAGCACCACCTTCAGCCCAGGGTGTGATCCTGGGATCCCAGGATCGAGTCCCACGTCAGGCTCCCTGCACGGAGCCTGCTTCTCCCTCTGCCTGTGTCTCTGCCTCTGTCTCTCTCTTCTTCTCTCTCTCTCTCATAAATTAATAAATAAAATCTTAAAAAAAAAAAGAGAGAGATGATGTTTTCCTGATTGCCATTTGGACCACAAAAATAAGTGATAAATTTATAGACTATTGAAACCTTAATTGAAAAACTAAAAACAGGTAAGTCCTGGGGGCCAGATAGCATTCCCCCAAGTTCCTAAGGAATTCAGCAATGAACAACTTTAACCTTGGTCCAGATGTGGCATCTGGAGTTGCAGATGTCCACTGTGTGGCCTCACCCTCCCCATGGCAGTGTTGGATTGCTTTCTCTCAAATACAGGCTTATAAAATTTTTATTTCTACCTTACTGAATAGTTCTTCCAAAAAAAATTGTTATTCAATTTTGCTTACCCATCTGCAAATAAAAGATGCTGGCCAGCCAGCACACAAAAGTGACTTGCCTGAAGTCCATTGTAGGGTTAGGATTTCAGCCTAGGGATTTCAGCCCTATGGTATCTGACTTCAGTGGTATTAAAAGAGGAGAAAAGGTTTACTGGAATGTATATATATCAAACTATAATGCTATCTTAGTTCAGAGTGCTGTTAACAAAATACCACAGACTCAGTGGCTTATAAACAACAGGAATTTATTCCTCAGTTCTTGTGGGCAGAAGTTGAGATAAGGTACCAGCATGGTCAGGTTCTGGTGGGAGCCCTCTTTTGGGTTGCAGGTGGCCTTTTTCTTAAAAAGTATCCTCATGTGTGGGGGGGTGGGGAGAGTGAGAGAGGTCAGAGGTCCCATCTGTGAAGGTACTAATCCCACTTAGGAGAGCTCCACTATCATAACCTAATCACCTCCTAATGCCCTGCTTTCTAAGACTGTTACATTGGGAGTTAAAATTTCATCATGAATTTTGGGGTGGACACAAACATTTAGTCCCTAATAAGTACCAATCTCTAAAAGTATGGTTATGAGCTCTCCATAATGATTTTTTTACAATAATATTTTTATGAACAGGAGTAATTAAGTGTTTGCAGGACAGAAATAATATGAAATCATATCAACTAATCTCTTAGAGTTTTTAAGGAAAGTGAGCAGACTTGTGAATGAGGGAGATAGTCCCTTAAGAAAGAATTTTCAGGGCATCTGGGTAGCTCAGTCCATTAAGTGTCTGCCTTCAGCTCAAGTCATGATCCCAGGGTCCTGGGACCAAACCCGCATCAGGCTCTCTGCTCAATGGGGAGCCTGCTTTCCCTCTTCCTCTGCAGCTCCTGCTGCTTGTGCTCTCTTGCTCCCTTGCTCTCTGTCAAATAAATAAATAAAATTATTTTTAAAAAGACAATTTGATTCATCTAAAATAAACTCTCACATGTTTATTAACTATAAAGGAAAGAAAAGATAGTAACTTTGTAGCAGAGAAACCAGGTTAACCAAATGATCACGGTCAACAATCACTGGTAATAAGAGCTATTGACATCATGAACTCTATGATATGCACTGAGGAGAGCACAACATCATTTCTGTTGTATTTTTGTCAAAAATGCATAACCTCAGGGGGAGGTGGTGAAATAGGTGAGAAGAATTAAGCAGTGCACTTGTCATGATGAACACAGGGTGATGTATGGAAGTGTTGAATTACTGTGTTGTACACCTGAAGCTAATATAATACTGTGTTAACTAACTGGAATTAAAAACTTAAGAAAATGTGTAACCTCAGTGTAATCATGAGAAAACATGAGGCAAATGCAAATTAAGGGACATTCAACAAAATAACTGATATTCTTTTTTTTTTTTAAGATTTTATTTGGGATCCTTGGGTGGCTCAGCAGTTTAGTGCCTGCCTTTGGCCCAGGGTGTGATACTGGAGTCCTGGGATCAAGTCCCACATCAGGCTCCCTACATGGAGCCTGCTTCTCCCTCTGCCTGTTTCTGCCTCTCTCTCGCTCTCTTGCTCTCTTTCTTTCTCTGTCTCTCATGAATAAATAAAAGCTTTTTAAAAAATATTTAATTGGGGGGGAAAGCATGTGCCCCAGTGCTCACTTGCTCACAAGTGGGGGGAGGGGCAGAGGGAGAGGGAGAAGCAGGCTCCCCACTGGGCTCAGAGCCAGACACAGGAGGGCTCGATCCCAGGACCCTGGGATCATGACCTGAGCCAAAGTCAGATGCCCAACAGAGTCACTCAGGCGCCCCTAAAATAACTGACAAATATCCTTAAGTATCAAAGACTCAAATGACAAGGAAAGATCAAGGTTCTGTCACAGGCTGCAGTAGACTAAGAAATGACTACATACACTAGGGATTCTGGATAGGATCCTAGAGCAGGAAAAGGACATTGGTAGGAAAAATACTTGTGCAATTTGAAAAAGATGTTTATAGTATTGTACCAGTGTTAATGTCCTGGTTCTGTTCAATGCACTGGGCTGATGTGAGTTCATGTCAGGGGAAGCTGAGTCAGGGATATATGGAAACTCTACTATTCTTGCAACTTTTCTGTAAGTCTAAAAAATTAGCTGAAACTAAAAAAAGAAAACTTTGACAAGATTCGTTACCAAAGTTTTCTGTGTTCTCCCTCTCTCATTTTCTTTTCAGTAAAAAGCCATCATAGGTTAGAGAAACAATTTGGTCCTGGGTTAGAAACTGGCTTAAGAATAAGAAGCAAGCTTGGAGTTCAGTCCCTCTGAGTGGGAAAATGAGAATGAGCTTGCCACAGTGTTGCTTCTGTGATGTGTTTTTTGATGTGTTTTATTTTATGATGTGTTGAATTTCCCACATCCTTCTAAAGCTCTTCTGATGGGAGATTTTTCTTTTTTTTTTTTTCTTTTTTTTTTTGTTTATTTTAAATTTAGTTATTCATTTTCCTTTTTTTTTTTTATTGGTGTTCAATTTACTAACATACAGAATAACACCCAGTGCCCGTCACCCATTCACTCCCACCCCCCGCCCTCCTCCCCTTCTACCACCCCTAGTTCGTTTCCCAGAGTTAGCAGTCTTTACGTTCTGTCTCCCTTTCTGATATTTCCCACACATTTCTTCTCCCTTCCACTATTATTTATATTCCCCAAATGAATGAGAACATATAATGTTTGTCCTTCTCCGACTGACTTACTTCACTCAGCATAATACCCTCCAGTTCCATCCACGTTGAAGCAAATGGTGGGTATTTGTCATTTCTAATAGCTGAGTAATATTCCATTGTATACATAAACCACATCTTCTTTATCCATTCATCTTTCGTTGGACACCGAGGCTCCTTCCACAGTTTGGCTATCGTGGCCATTGCTGCTAGAAACATCGGGGTGCAGGTGTCCCGGCGTTTCATTGCATTTGTATCTTTGGGGTAAATCCCCAACAGTGCAATTGCTGGGTCGTAGGGCAGGTATATTTTTAACTGTTTGAGGAACCTCCACACAGTTTTCCAGAGTGGCTGCACCAGTTCACATTCCCACCAACAGTGTAAGAGGGTTGATGGGAGATTTTTCTGAAGTTTTTATGAAGCCAAGTGGGCAGAAAATTAGTGCAAGATACTGCACTTCTGGGACACCTGAGTGGCTCAGTGGTTGAGCGTCTGCTCAGGTTGTGATCCCGGGGTCCTGGGATCGAGTCCTGCATCGGGCTCCCTGCAGGGAGCCTGCTTCTCCCTCTGCCTGTGTCTGTCTCTCTCTCTCTCTCTGTGTCTCATAAATAAATGAATTTAAAAACCTTAAAAAAAAAAAAAAAGATACTGCACTTGGAAAAACAAAAATCCAAACCAGACTTAAGAGTCATGAGTCCGGGGCAGCCCGGGTGGCTCAGTGGCTTAGCGCCGCCTTCAGCCCAGTGCCTGGTCCTGGAGACCCTGGGGTCGAGTCCCATGTCAGGCTCCCTGCATGGACCCTGCTTCTCCCTCTGCCTGTGTCTCTGCATCTCCCTCTCTCTCTCTCTCTCTCTCATGAATAAATAAAAAATCTTAAAAAAAAAAGTCATGAGTCCAAGGATATCAATTAGTACTCTAGTGTTCTCTGAGGGTATCACTTCACTGTTTGTTGCTGAGGCCAAAATGGGCTTGAAAATCAGTGCCCACCCAGGTAGAGATGACCAAACCTAAGCAGCCCTCTGGAAGCATATGTAGATGAAAGTCTCTCCTTGGTCATTAAGAAGCAGGCAAACTTTAAAGCCTGGTAAGTAGAAAAATCATAACAGATAGAGGTTTTTAATGTGTTCAAATGAAGACTGTTGCAAAGAGACAGCAGACTGGGAGTCTGCATGGAGTCTAGGAGGATTTGGACTCTGCCAGGGTGCAGATTGCTCTGTCCACAGTGTGGAAGATGCTCCACTGGCCCAGGACAGACATTTCGGTTGCTGCAAAGCTAGGCTTGCTACATATGCAGGTTGAAAGCCTTCTTTAGGAGCTCTACATTTTTACCTGATTAGGGATGGCCTGATTAGGGATTCTGTTTCTCAGATGCTTCAATGTAAGGAAAGGACAGCTCTGTGTGAATGATAGGAGCAGAGGCTCCTGTAAAGCTGTGCCCACTCTAAGAATGAGGGGGAAGATCTAATGTGTCTCCATTGAGTTTGGTTCGTATTAACCAGTTCTGGGCCCACCCACTTAAGAATTTCATAATCTCAGTGAACCAAAAATACTGTGTGTGTGTGTGTGTGTGTGTGTGTGTGTGTGTGTGTGTGTGTGTATATATATATATATTTAGTTAGGAATATTGTATTTCTGAACTTAGAAAGCTGGGGACTAGGCCATTTTCAGTTAACAAGTATTTTATGAGCACCCATTGGTGTGCCAGGCATTGTGTTAGCCCCTGAGAATATAGCAATGATCAAGAGAGTCATGGTCGCTGCCTGCATGGAGCTCACAGACCAGGAGACTGCACCTCTGAGTCTGAACCAGCCCACCTACCTCCCTCACATGGCTTGGTTTACACCAGATAAAAGTTTGCCCATATATAATTCTGGAATTTAAAAACCTCCTAATGCATATTTGTTTTAATTTCATTCCAACAGTGCTTAAAAGATGTTTTCATGTATACTTCATACATTTCATTTATGTAACTTTGAAGTAATATTTCATGCCTTTAATCATAAAGCACCATTTCCCCTCTCCGGACCACTCCCATCAGATTCTGATGTTGAAGATGCTTTGGGAAGGGCTCTGATTACTTATGGCAATCAGAAATATGTTTACCAAGGCATAGTGAGCGTGTAGAGGTGTAGTGTGGCCAGCTGGCAGTGTCCAGAGGGAGCCAAGTCTTCTCTGCTGCATAGACATTTCTCCTTTCCTGAATTTAATCTCTCAGGTCAGATTCCAAGTTGAATCTCAAAGCAATGAACCAGTTAGAGTGATGCTAACTAACTTGATTCCACAGCACTGTTATTCTCTTCCCTGGCCCTCCTTCGAGAGGCTGTGGGCTTTATTGAATAGAGATTTGTCCTCATGCCTTGAGTTGGTAAAATACTAATGATTAGGAATTTTTAGTTATCCTATTTAAAAAGTACAGTGAATAAGCGATGAACAGCATTTCTTATTTATCAGAGAAATCAAGGATAAGCTATTGGTTGACAATTAATTTGGAAGGCTCACCTCTACTAACCCGGTGGAGCATATAAATGGTCATTTTTTCAAAGTACTTTTGCAGAACAAAGTCTACATTCATTAGCAGAGCTTTCCACCATCTGATCCTGATCCCTTTCCAGCCACAAATTTTCCAACCCCCTGCATAGCTTCTCTTACGCCCTAATAGGCTCTGTGTACTTCATATTATCGCATCATCAAGCTTTCTCTGTTTTTTTCTGCCTTCAAGTCTTAGATCATCCAGTTCCCACCACCACCCCTTCCCCTTAAAGATGCCTTTGGTCTTCCCCTGGCATTATTTTGAAAGAGACATACTAGATGCCCCCCCCTTTCTTTTTACAAATGAGGAGACTGAGGAACAAAAATGTTAAGAATTTTGCCCAACGGAACAAAGTGGTGGAGGTGGGATTTGAACCCAGGTAGTCAGTTAGGAGTCAAGGCTTCTAACCACTACTTGATATGCTAGAAGCCCGTGCTCTTTGCTGTGTGCTATACTGGGATGATAATAGCTAGCATTTATCAAACACTGGCTTTGTAGCAGGAATTGGGCTATGTGTTATATGTTTATTATCTTACTTAATCCACATAGGGCTTGGGGCTGAGCACCTTGTAGTAGGCAGTACTACACTGTAAGCCTAGTAAGTGTTAACAGGTATATGAACAAGTGGATGAATAACAATAGGGAGAGGGATTAGGAAGAGAACTAATGTGTGTTGAGTGCCTTCCGTTTTTTTCCCTAGAGAATGTTTTCCCAGTATTTTATTATAAAAAATTTCAAGCGTTCCACAAAGTTGAAGAATTTTACAATGAACAGCTATACACCCACCACAAGGTTTCGACCATTGACATTTTACTCTATCCTATCCCTTTATCTAGCCATCTATTCATCATATTTTTAAATGTATTCCCCCTCAGTGCTTCAGCATACCTATCACTATGTAGAGGTCATTATTTGCTTCTATTATTTTTTTCTTTTAAGGTAAGATTTTCACATTTCATTTTAGTTAAATTTTAACTGTACATTTGCTGAGTTTGACAAAGGCATACACCTGTGCAACCCAAACTCCTTTTTTTTTTTTTTTTTTTTTTTTTAAAGATTTTTGTTATTCATTCATGAGAGACCCAAAGAGAGAGAGAGGCAGAGACAGGCAGAGGGAGAAGTAGGCTCCTCACTGGGAGCCTGATGCGGGACTCCATCCCTGGACCCAGGATGACGCCCTGAGCCAAAGGCAGACACTCAACCGCTGAGCCACGCAGGTGTCCCCCCCCCCCTTTTTTTTTTAAGATTTTATTATTTTTTTAAAAGATTTTATTTGCAACTCAAACTCCTACCAAGATACTATCATTACCCAGAAAGTCATGTCATGTCCCTTCCTAGTCAGTGCCCACCCCTACTTCCTAGAGGAATATCTACTATTTTTATATTGTATATCGATATGCTTTTTTTGTTGTTGTTCCAGAAGAGTTTAAGGTGGCTCATTCAAATCCATAAATACAGCAAGAAAACATAAATGAGAACTAGGTGGAAAAAAGAAACTAAGGAATGCTAATTAGAGCTAGGAGAGCACCATGATATACCAGGCACATTTATAAGTAATGTATTGCTTAATCCTCATAAGAGGTATACATAATTATTTCCATTTTATAGATGGGGAGACACTATTTGTGTCGCTAGTAAGAGGGACACTCGGGAGGAGGTAGGGGGTGAGGTAGCTAGGTGATGAGCATTTAAGGAGGGCACATAATGTAATGAGCACTGAGTGTTATATACAAATGATGAATCACTGAACTCTACCTTTGAAACTAATAATATACTATATGTTAAATAATTGAATTAAAAAAAGTAATAGAGATACTCTTTGACGCTGAAGTCCATGCTTTTTCCACTGTAGCCTCCCGAAAGTAAGACAATAGGTAAAATAAAGCTTCTTTTAAAAGTAAATATTATCCCCAATAATATGTGCTGAAGTATTAATAAAATATAGCAATGATCAAGAGAGTCACTGTATTACCTCGACGTGTTGGTAGATGGTGAAGGTGGGGTCATTACAATAGTCCTGCAGTATTTGCAAAGAGCTTTAAGGTTAAGGTTGGCTTTGAATTATCCTGTATGGCCCTAGAGATGGGCTTCAGTGTCCCTCAGTAAGAGAAAAAGGCAGCTTTTCCAGAATTGGAGATAAAAATGGGAAGTCTTAAAATGGTCTTGTTAGTTGTCAAATAGGGCCATAAAACACTAGCAAGGAAGCAAGCAAACATCTTATATATGAACAAGTCTTGGTCAGAGCTTTCAACTTTGACTTTAATAGGGTTCATTTGTTAGTTATATTACAAAAGAGTACAGGTAATATTTGGCAAAAGTATTGTAAATATCTAATGGAGGGCCTGAAAATCATTGTATCTGCTACCGTCTACATTCTGTGTTGAATCTCCCTTATAATAATAGATAGGATGTAGAAGTAAAGGGTAAGAAAGAATTGAAGATTACTTAGAGGGTTTCTTACTTGAAATACCAGAAAAGGCATTAGGCCTTTGGTGGTAGGAAGGTAATCACAGGGCTTCTGGATAAAGTTAGGGAAAGACTTTGAAAAAAGACAGGGAGGAACCCTGGGTGGCTCAGTGGTTTAGCGCCTGCCTTTGGCCCAGGGTGCGATCCTGGAGTCCTGGGATCGAGTTCCGCATCGGGCTTCCTGCATGGAGCCTGCTTCTCCCTCTGCCTGTGTCTCTGCCTCTCTCTCTCTCTCTCTCTCTGTCTTTCATGAATAAATAAATAAAATCTTTTTAAAAAAACAAACAGGGAAATGGGGGTGTTTTATTGATAGCAACTTGGCAGTTTAAAATTGAAGAATTTCCTCCTCTGGGCTATGCTGTCATTTTCATTTGATTTTTTATAACTCCTGTATCTTTGATGAGATTTTTAAAAATTTGTTTCAGGAGAATTTGTGATTGCTTGTTGAAGCATTTTTATGATTGCTTCTTTAAAGTCATTTGTAAGCTAATTTCTATATCAGATTCATCTTGGTATTGGTGTCAGCTGATTATCTTATCTCATTCAAGTTGTGATTTTCCTGATTCTTGGCGTAGTGGGTGATTTTCAGTTCTCTTCTGAACATTTTGTCTATTATGTTAGGAGATTCTGGGTCCTATTTAATCTTTCCTTTACCGGGCAGTCACCCTATTTAGGTTTAGCACACAGGTTGGGATCTACTTTTGTGGGTTATGAGTTCCACTGACATTTCTTTTCAGAGCCTTTGTTTTTGCTATTTTGATCAACTGGGTTTATCTGGTGCAGCCAGGGCTCTCATTGGTCTCTGCTGGTGCTGATAGAGGGATGGAGCTTCCCCAGACCATGCTGTCTGGTGCCTGTAGGTGGGAGTAGGGAGTCTCTATCCTGCTGGGATGAAGAGTGCTTCCCCAGACTGTTTTATTAGTGGTCTCCAGTCTATCTCTGTTGGTGCTGCCAGCAGAACTCCTGTTTTCTAATGGGAAAGGATAAGCCTACGTGGATTGTCTTCTGTTGCTAGGTTGGGGCTTGGGAAACATTGGGTCTTGGCACCTTCTGTTGGACTGGGGGTGGACAGCAGTCATAAGATGCTCTGCTGCTGTGTTGGTCCTTCAGTACTGGGGTCACTAACCTGTTGGCCTTCCTTTTTCAACCTTTCAGACTTCTCCTTTGGTTGCCTCTCAGGTTATTTCCAGGGTTTTAAGTTGTACTTAGCCAAGGAGGTTGGGGGAGAAACCATTTTAACCATCTTAACTGTGATGGTGTTCTACTTAACCATTTGTTTTTTGGATTATTCAGTAGTTTTAAATAGTTCTGTAGACATTGTTAGGGGGCGGGGGCGTCTTCCAACAGCCTGGACATCTGAAAGGCTTCCTTACTGCACAGATCCACAGGCCTGGGCCTGGTTGGCTGCCCAGCACAGGCTGTTACTCATCTGTCTTCCGCTTGCTTGGCTAGTGATGTCAGTTCTTTTTGTCTGCTTTAAAAGCAGGCATTTCTTATTGTTGTTGTTCTTATGCTCACTGAATAATGCAATAGTTTGTCACACTTCTAGCATGATTAAAACAGATAAACTATTGCCTTTGTAGAGCCTTTCCTTAGCCTATCATTTTGGTCGATTTTGTTTCTCTTTTGGCAAAGATTTTGTATTAAATTCAGCCACGCAATTGTATCTAATTGTGACCTAACTATGAGATATTTAATTTTTATGTGAACATTTCTGTTTCAGAGCTGCAAAAACAATGGCCAAGTTTTTTCACAAATTAGTGTGAAAAATGTTTTGACCTTTTCTACTTGTGAATGTGGAATTTGAGGTCATCTCAGTTCTTCAGTAAAATGTACCTTTAAAAAAATCAGAGTGGGAAATCCTTTATATTAGAAGCAACGGGTCCCTTTGTATAGTTTACCATAATAGTTTTGCACAAATAATTTCAGGTTAAAATTGCATACTATTTATTCCCACCCATTTCCTTTATTGGCTGTGACACACAGGAATTACGCCCATTGCTTGACTAACCTTTCTGACCTTTTGTTACTTGGCTATAAATTGACTTGGGTCTTTTGCAAAAACACTGTCAGGGGGGAAAAATCTTTTTGTTAGAACCCAGCCAACTCCTGCTTCAGTGCAGAACAGTTTGTTCTCCTGAAGAAACGAGCCAGTTCAGTGAACAGAAAAACATAGCCATAAACTGGCATCGCCAAAAACTGCAAAAGCGATTGCCCATGATCATTCCATAGAGCAGGGAACTTTGAGGCTCGGGGGAGAAAAATACAGTTTTGAGTTACAGGGGGTCTAGGCAAATGTAATAGACACGTTAGAGTTGTAACTTCTTGAGGGCCTCTTTTTCTGAGCTCTGGCAGTTACCAACATTTGAACATTTTAAATGGGAATATGGGGTTCTTCCTTTGCCTGCTGTCTGGTTTGCAGACTGCCTGTGGAGCATATAAGCCCCGCACTTGAGTTGACCTTCCCACTAGGTCTAGGTTGAAAGCTGCTTCTGTCCAACAATACAGACATTTCCTGAGTGACTGCTCCATGCGACCCATGGAGTCCTAGGTCCATTGCCCAGGGAAGACCTTTATAGTGGGCTAGTGAATCATACAAAAACGTGGAAAACTGTGACAGCATGGCAGCTGCAGTAACAAAACTGTACAAGACACAGACTCATTACTTGGCAGACTTTGCTTCATTTGAGTGATGTCTGCAGGTTGTCTAAGGAGTTTGCCGCATAGATGAGAGGAGAAGGGTGTAGTGGGCAACAAGGGGAGTGTGTGTGAAGTTGAATGGTGACAAGACAGTGAGTGTGGGTGTCCACGTACTGTGAGCAGAATTGCTTGGTAGAAAGTATGAGGAGGGAAAGGAGTGGTGGATTGTGGAACTGGAGAGGGACGGGGACCAGTAAGTGTGTGTCTAACGTGCCATGCGAAGCACTTTGGAGTTTATACTGTAGGCCATGGGAGCCGTGTCAGGGCCAGAAGCAGGGGGTTACCCTGGCGGAGTTGGAGTGGGAAGATGTGGGCTTGCAAGGAAGCGTGAGCTCAGGAAGGGATGGTTGGACCAGACTGGGAAAGGACCTGGACACCAGGCTGAGTGGGTACACTCTGGTGTGTGGGGCATCACTAAAGGTGATGGGCAATGTGCTTTGGAAAGGCACATGTGGTTGTGATGTGGTGATGCAGCAGTACATGTGAGGAAAGGTGTGTATGCGCAGGCAGTATCTGACACCGCCGCAGTCTGCACGTGGGAGGAGAGAAACCACACGTAGGGGCCGCATTGATGTCTGGGAAGCATGAGGGGTGAGGAGGAAGGCAGGAGCCCCGACACTTCTGAATTCTCAACATGCCTGGCAAGGATACCTTCACATTTACTACCTTGTCTCATTTCCCTGTATGTGCTGATAGCATCCCATTTTATAAAAGAGAAAACTGAGGTTCAGGAGATTAGATACTTCACCCAAGACCCATGTGACCTGTACTAGGAAGTTGCTGAGTCAGGGTTGGAACTCCAGTTTATCTGGCTCCAACCATAAAGACCTACCAGTTTTGCTCTAGCTGAGCCCCTCCCCGCCCTGGTGTTAGCCCAGTCTCAAAATGCCTGCATGCTCTCTGTAAGAGCTATATAGAAATAATAACTCTACTAGTATTTAGACTTGAATATTAATGAAAGTACAAACCTATTTTGCGAGCCTATTTTTCTTTTTCTTCTTACCTGTCCTCCCATGAAAATATCAGATACGTGATTTTACTCCTTAAAACCCCACCATTTTGGAAGAATTGGTATGGGGGAAGGCCCAACCAAATTGGCAAAAAGTATAAATGGCTGAATATCCTAAAAGAAATGTAATTTTATAATGTTCACGTGAGTGTGTATATACAATTCATATTAGAATGATAAACTGTGGCTTTCAGTAATTAGAGAAACTTTTAGGACTAGTATGAAGTTGATGTAATTTTTAGTAAATGTTTGCTTTTAAAGATTTCAGAAAACATTTTTCAGGTAACTGTACTGTAGCTGAAGGGAGAGGTTTACTAAGTAAAAACCATCTTTAGTCAAGTCCCAGGGCAAATGAAGGATTCTGTCTGTGAAAAATGGATTCTACAGTCATGAGTCCTGGATCCTAGGATTGAGACCTCGGAGGCAGTTGGGAGAGAACCAAACACAAACCTAGCCTAGGCTGTATCAGAACTCTATTCTTGGTTAATGGATCAGCCCCTGGTTAGTTACCAGAGAGAAATACTGTCCCATTTGGGACTGGAGCCTTGAGGTTCCAGCATCAAAGGCTATAATTACAGAGTGTTGCAAGCTGTCTCTTCAGCATCTCATTTCACCCTTTTTTTGCTTCTCTAAGTAGAGCCAGAAATAAAGAATGTTTTTGAGGTAGAAAAATGCTCGAAATGTGGGCAAGGTATCTAAATGTGAAGCTAGGTCTGTATTATGCGTTTGTGGCATCACGAGCGTAAGAAAATTGCTGGATTTTTAAGAAAAAATTAATCTCTAATGTGACCGAGCTGCAGCACTGTAGCATGCTCCCCTGCCAAAACAGAGATTATATATAGCGCAGGAAAAGCCAGCCCTGCTTTCCTCAAGTGGCTGCCGAGCAGAGCATAGCAGGAGAAACACTTATGTAAGCGGGCGCGCTCATTAGTTGGGCTGTAAATTCACACCGCTGGGCCGAGGCGGGTTCTTTGTCTGCCTTGCATTAGCTCTTGCTTCCTCACAGCTCTAGGGCCTGTGCCTGGCACAGAAGGAAATGCTGGAGACGCAGAACCCTAAACACAGCCCTTGACAGTGTATCTAGTGGAACAGACAGCAGCTCCAGCTCACGCTGTGGGCCCTGGAGCCCAGAGGAGCCCCAGCCCAGAGGAGACTTCCAGCCATGCCCGGGGCCTCTGGGTAGCTGGGGAGGCCCTCCATCGGTTGCCTCCGTACAGCTCACTTTCCTCCACTGTAAAGAGATGATGATAACACCCATACTGTTCACGGGTATCACGTGATGCCATGAAAATCGCACGCGGTAGCCCACGTGACGTGCCTTACCCAGAATTGGCACTTTGTGAACGTTCCTTTCTCTGCCTCTTTCCTTTCCTCAGACCCCCAGACCAGTTCCACCTGGTTTTCTCCTTACTGAGGAACATGGACACCTTTGTGAACTCTATCAGGCTCTCACCCTCTCACCTCGGGGTGCTCCAGTCCACACCGCTTCCTTCTCCTGTTTCCTCCCTGGCTCCCAGGAGTGGGTATCCCAGGTGCTTTGGCCTAGCCTGGGCAGCCGCAGCCCAAGGGGAGAGTGCGGGCAGGGGAGGTGGCCACTGAAGGCTCAGGCACAGCTGACATTGTGGTCATAGCCACCTCGTACATGGGCATCTCACACACTAGTGGTTCTCCTCATCCGGGTCCTCTCAGATCCTCCTCCCTGGGTGTTTCTCTCTTGTTTCAGGTTACTGAAAGGAGAGAAGACTGAAGATTTGCCCTTGCCAAGTTGCCTAGATCTAGAATCCTTTCTCTCGTCCTGCAGACGTTTTGCTCCCAGCCCGGGTCCAGCTGGGCATTCTTCAAAGGGACTCCATGGTGGGATCACTTTTGGCTCCATTTGTCCAAGTGTTGTCAGAGTCCATACCTGGGGGAGTTGATGAAAGGACACTGGGGCTCTCTGCTTCCTTTCCTATGTGGTTCATAGTTCCCCCTTCCTATTGTCCAGGCCCCAGTGGCTGCCACACCTTCATCTAAGGTAGTGGTGCTTGGCAGGACACAATTGGCAGTGTCCACAGACCTTTTTGATTGTTACAACAAGGGGGTGGGGCAGGAGGTGCTGTAGGCACCTGGTGGGTAAAGGTCAGAGACATTGCTAAATATCCTACAATACACAGGACAGCCCTCTAGAACAAAGAATTGCCTGGTCTAAAGCGTCTGTACCAAGGTTGAGAAACCCTGATCTAAGGGATTTCCCACACAAGGTAGGTTGGTTCTCTCTCTCTCTCTCTTTCTTTCTTTTTTAAAGATTTATTTATTTATTTGAGAGACAGCAGGAGCAGGGGGAGATGGAGGGGAGGGGCAGAGGGGAGCAGCAGACTCCTCACTGAGCAGGGAGTCTGCCGCCCGCCCCCCATCCCAGGACCCCAGGATCATGGCCTGAGCTGAAGGCGGACGCTCAACCGACTGAGCCACCCCAGCGCCTTATGAACTTCTTTTTGCTTGTCTACCTCTGTGTCTGTCCTGGGGGTCTATTGTTAACCTCAAAAGCTCCTCCTCCCTGGTAGGTGGCCTTACCGCTCTGAAGTTTTTCTTCACCCTGCTCAGTCAGAGCAGGTCCTCACCTTCAGGTTTCCAGACTGCTTGTCTGTCTGTTGCAACACCTAATCACCCTTTGCCTTCTGAAAGTCCCCTTCAACTTGGCTTGTTCTTTTTTTCTTGAAGCAAAAATAAGAGCTTGGTCCTAATGAGGATGACCATCCAAACTCCAGTTTATAGAATAATAGTATTCCAAGGCCCCACATCTTTTGCACTAGGAGAGTCCGTGATACAACATGGAATGAACACTGGACTTGACATTAGGGGATTCAGTCTAATAGCTAGCTATAACATTCCAGCTCTGTGACAATAGACAGAACTTCCCTGAGTTTCAGCTTCTACACAAGTAAGATCAAGATAATGTCTATTTCCTAGGATTATTTGAGGCTGTGAGATGTTAGCACAGAGCCTGTCACACAGTAGTCCATCAAATGTAGGTTGAGGCTGAAAAATAAATCTAAGGTCCCTGATGTGACCCTGAAAACCGAATTGTTTCCCTTTGCCTTGATAGCAGCAATCTTAATTCCGGGTAGCACCTCACCATCACACCTGTGAGAATACATAGAGGCCCTACTGGCGTTGGGCCAGTAGCACATCTTTTTCGTTGTGAAAGTACTAGAGTGCTGAAATGTTCACCTGTTTCTCCTGAGTCATTGGCTCCTGACTTCCCACTGCTTTGATAAGGAGCTGTTTCTCTCTCTCGGAACACTGGGGCCCTAGAACCATATCCTGAAGGTTGGGAGGTCTCCCTGACCTGGGTAGGCAGGTCAGCTGCCTTGTAAGGAGGCTGCTGAGGCATGAGAGGGACACTTCATCCATCCATTCGCTCCCACGGCTTCTTGGTACATGGAGACCAGCACAGAGGAAGTAGTAGTACGTTTTGTTCACACGTTATATTACATTTACCTTTTTCCCACAGTGCTGAGAGGTTAGTGAAAATTGATCCCATGTGCAAAGGCATTTGTCATATATTCCTAGGGCTAGGGTTATAAAAACCATCTAAATATCCAAACAGTGGAAATCCCTTCTAGTATTTGCCCAGAGAATTTAAAACTTACTTCTTCTATGTATGGCCTTATCTCTAGAACAGAGAAGTAGTCTGTGCATATCAAAGAAAGAACTGATTCCATCCTTGACAATAGCTAAAAAACATCCTAAGGCCTGCAGAAATGTCATCGGCCGTCCATTTTTATCAGTGGTTAATAATCAAGAAATGTTACATGAGTAGGTCATGAGTCAGAGGCCGGGGGATGGATGGTGTATGATCAGCTGGACATCAGTATCTATAGGGCTCACATAACAGCGGCTTATGATGGCTCCTCCTAACATGACATGCCTTCTTTGGTTTCCTCTGAATCCAGGGGCACTTAACCCTACATCCCAAGACTTAGCTCTTAACTCTAGTATACTTTCTTATGCTGTTCACTCTTACAGGATGTTTGTGTCTGTTTTCTTGCCAACCAGATGTGCCATAGGTTATGAGTGTAGCTCTGGAGTCAGGAAGACCTGGATTTGAATCCCAGCTGTTGCCTATTGCTTGTGTGACCTGAGTAAAGTTATTTAGCTGTTCAACTTTGGTTTCTGAGTAAATTGATTGATGATACTTAGCTCATAGGATTGTTTCAAGGATTAAATTAAATGAGGAAATAAATGGGAAGCAGTTGGCACAGTGCCTAACAGTAATTTTTTTTCGGCCGGTGGTGGTGGTGGTGGTGTGGTTCTTCTCCTTGAGGGCAGAGACATTGTGGATTTGCACTCTCCCATTTCTACTGTATTTCTTAGCATGGAGCTGAGCATTTCATAGTACTCAGGTATTTTTTATTTGAAATAAGTGACAGGAATACACATCTGTATACAAACATATGCTCAAGTAGGTAATCTGATAATAACAGAACTTAAAAACCTCTAGCAGTCATGTTTTAAAATTGGTCTGGCTCATTCTTAAAAATTTGGTACACAAGGAGGGGTCTAAGATAAATCAGTGCCTACTTTTTATAGTAAGTTAGATCATTTCATCTCAGCCCTTTTGCTTGGTTAGGATTTACTGAGATGTCCTCTGCCTTCTGGAGGATCAGTGTATAGAATAGCTGTTTGTGTTGTACGGTATCTTTCCAAATTTAGCCTACTTCCTCACCTTTGCCCATTTCCCCTTAAAAAGAGTTCTGAGACATGTTTCTCCTTGAGTTTACCTCCAAGAGACTTTGTCTCCATGTAAGAGTGAATGTCCATCTTTGTTAAATAATAGAGTGCACTCAAAATGCATTTTCAAGTTTGCCCTTGATACTAGGGATCTCCGAGTCAAATACAGTACCAGGTGAGATGTGGAGAACATTGTAATTTTCCCTGTCTCTCTAGCACTCCCTTCCATAGTAAACAGACAATATTTGTTTTTGTCTTCCAGTAAAGAGGGCTCAGTCCCACCCTCAGCTCCAGGGATGGGTCTTGATTGTGTAAACGCAGTCAGGTAACCCCTCGAATGTGCTGCAGTGATTAACCCAGCGGCAGTCAGTGCCAAGGTTTAGTGCCAGGCATATGACTCAGCTCAGGACATCAGAATGTTTGCTAAGGATTTGGTAAGAAAGCTCCTCAGTGTTTTGAGAGGCCTTCCCAAAGCCAGTCCTCTCTGTGTCCTTCTAGATGGTGTGGGACATGGAGCCTGGGACTGCCACATCCATCTTACTTTATTTTTTTTTAAGATTTTATTTATTTATTCATAGAGATGCAGAGAGAGAGAGAGAGAGAGAAGCAGGCTCCATGCAGAGAGCCCGACGTGGGACTCGATCCTGGGACTCCAGGATCATGCCCTGGGCTGCAGGTGGCGCTAAACCGCTGCGCCACCGGGGCTGCCCCCATCTTACTTTAATTAGGGAAATATTCGTAGGATGCAGCTAACAAAGTAGAGAGAAAAGAAAGGCCCTTGTTTTCGTTGTAGAGCAGTGGTATCAAACCCAACCTCTGGACTTCCCGTTACCTGTGCCACTAAACTTCCTTCATGATGTAAGCCATTTGAGTTAGTGGATTTCATTACTTGTACCTTAGAATCCAAATGGCACTTGGTAGCTTTAATTCTGTATATGTTAGTGATTCTAATCTGTGGACCACGACAGTACCTTGGAGGAGGTGGGGGAACAGGGGTTAGAGTGCCTCATCTTGGCAAAGCATGAATTGCTTATAGATTTCTGCAAATTAAGGAAATGTCTTGTGTATGTATTAGTATTTTTCAAATTTATCTGAAGATTTTGATTAATGAAATACAAAGTTAGGAAAACTGAATGTATAAATTCCTGTCGTGTTTTCGTATTGAATAGATGTTAAAATGGTAATGTAAATTTCTCCAAAAATGTTTTTTTGGTAGAGAAGGCATTGCTTGGGTGTTTCCTTTTTCTTCTTTCCCTCTTTCTAGTTCCTTCTCTGAATCCTTTATTACCCTTTTTTCCCTCCTATTTAGTCTTGTTATCTCAACTTTTGTTAGAAATAGTTGAAATATAAATTCTAATTAATTTAGATGTCTACATTAAGATTCAGCTCAGCTTTTCAGACCCTGCACCTGTCAGCTCTACACACAGGCAAACAAATACAGGGTATTGAGTGCTTTAGTATCAAGGGAACTGAACTGAAGTTCAGTCTCATGCAACAAATTGGGTCTTGGATGGGAACACATCATTATGGCCCCCTTGTTTCTGCTAGTAAAGAAGGACACTGCAGGTGAACTCCTGTAACCAGTGTGTTTAATAGATACCCACTGTGTACATATCATTATTGCTGAGGCTGAGTGGTCCTCCACAGAGCCCTTACCTCAGATATTGCAGTTTGAAAAGACATGTGCGCTAGATACTATATGAGCTAGGGCTATTTTTATAGAAAAATATATCAATGGACTATTCTGGAACGTTTTAGAATTACTCTACCAGAAGAGCACTCTGGAACCTTGTGTTTGATAAATGTCAATCGCTGCTCTTATGAAATATGCTCTTTGCTATTGCTCAGATGCTCTTTTCTTCACCTTCTCTATGTTGCCACAGATTCTTGACCAGTAGTTCCTAGCTTTTTTTTTTTTTAACCATATACAATGAGTTTTTGACATAGAACCAAAATTTTGACATCCCTCCCAGCCATGCACACACAGGTACACACACAGAATTTGTTGCAAGTAGAACATAGCAATAATTCATAACTATAACTCTCTCATGGCAAAGAAGCTTCTATTGGCCTGGCATTGGTATAAGCAAGCTAGCTGAACCCTATTCATTTCTTCTTATTAAATAAAGTATAGCTGAATGCAAGGGAGAGAGAATACTGAATGCAAGGGAGAGCGACTTAACATAAGGACAACCTTAAATTGTCTCCTAATTTGTTCAAAACAAAACAGAACTTACCAACTCTGGTATTTCATGTCAGCAGTGACGTAGGCTTACTGAGATCCCCAGTATTTGCCTGGCCCGATGTGCTGCTTCTAGAAGGCCAGGCTGAGACCGCCAGCTGGCTATGGAGCCCTTATTCTAAGACTGTGCTGCCACTTTCTTGTGACACTAGAGTCAGAACCAAAAGGGGCTTGCTGCCAGTAACCCGAAGGGCTGTATTCAAGCACTGACCTATTTTTACACTGTAATCGGGTTGGGTTTCTCTTTTTCCTCGCGACGCAGGACTGGCTCATTCTTTGGAGTGCTTGAGAAGCCAATTCTCTGGTACTACTTTGGCTTGGTTGTTTATCAGTTTGACATAGGCCACTCTTGACTGGGGACAGGAATATCTACCCCCTTCTCCCAGTGGGAGGATGGGGATTGGTTTATGAGGGTAAAATGAAAGGATAGGAAAACACGAACCAGGTGAGGATGGGTAGTTTATGAGGAGAGGCAGAACAAAGTGAACTTGACACTGGAAAGTGTTTGGGATTACAGGTCCAGAGCTCTGCTCTTTACATCCTAATCATGCATATGGACGCATTTACTCATCACATTTTGCTTCAGCTCCGTCTGTGCTGAGTGATAGAGGTACAGTGATAAGAAGATACAGCCCTTGCCTCAGCCCACAGTTTCCTGGGGGAGGGAGCTGGTTCCACAGTTATAGCACATCATCGCCGGTGCTACAAGGGAGCTGAGCTCAAGCAAGGCTCCTGGCTTGTTGGGCAGGAGCTTCCCAGCCAGGCAGGCCCCCTTGTCTCCTAGTGCTTTCCACTCTGGCCTGCTCATACCTCCATCAGGCCAGGGCCCAATCTGCATCATTTTTGTTTGTTTGTTGGTACTTAGATATGTGTAGAGGTCAGCTTATTCTGGTGCATTTCTCATGTCTCATGTCTCCTCAAGGAAGCCTTCAAGACAGGCGGGGAAGTGTGTTCTATGGCCCTGTTCTCCCAGTGGTGACCTGCTTGGGGGATGCCTTCTCACCCTGTAAGACCTGCTCCCACAGGGTGTAAGTTCTTCTCTGGTGTTTCCACTGCCTTTCCCCTGACCTCCGACCTCTGTTGGCACTCACAGCTTTGAGCTTCAGCTTTCAACTTGTATCTGTTTACACCTATATCTCTCTGTCTCCCCCACTGGATTGTGAATCTTGGACACAGGCCTGTGTTTTCTTCGTCTAGGATATACTAGTTGCTTTGCAGAAATGAGTCACACGTGTCACGTAAATGAAGTTTCCACTCAGCACCAAGATGACTGAAGCTGTGGAGAGGACCTTGAAACACTCTTGATTGATTTACAGACTTTCTGCATTGGTAGACTATCTTGTACTTCATTTAAAATAAAGGAAGGGATATGCAGAACGTTTCAGAGTACATAGCCTAGGAGGATCTAAAAGTGGCCTGTTGGCATTCTTGAGACAGATGCTGATAAGGAAGGGCCATGTACGCCATGACAGCTCAGGAGCACACACTAACTGCTGTATGTAACGTCCTCTTGAGTGCAGGGCAAATGCACATGATCTGGTAGGAAGCATTGCCATGCCTTATAATGAAATGTTCACCTGCCGGCTGATGTATCAGAGCCTGAATTCATTCAGAAGTTGATTGGGAGATAGCCATGATCAGAGGTTGAGGTTGCCTGTGTCGAGGCTTCTTGCTTTCCAAGAGGAAAGTGCCACAGTAGGAGCTGGAAAAAGATGGAAGTAGCAATTAAATGAATACCAGGACTAGCCTGGTGTAGGTTTCCCTTGACTCTTTTTTGGTTTGAACCTTGTATTTTGAGAAATACTTTTCTATGTCAAGAATCTTCCCTTGATTGAAAGACAGTTACGTACACCAGAGGGTGCTGTGTTTCAATTTCATATCTTTCTTTTCCATTCCTAAGGTTGTATGTTATGGGATTCGTTTGAAGATTAACCAGCTGAGGATTTGCCCTCAACAAAAGATTGTTGAAGGCCCAAACATACCCCACCCATTAGCATAATTAAAGACATTTGGAAGTGGCCACACCATAGACATTCTGAGTCAGCTTTGCTATATACTGCTAGTTGTTAGCTGTTAAGTTCTTTCTTTAAAACTAGACCACTTAGGCTGCAGCTTAAGTCCATTTTCAGTGTTCTTTTTTTGGTGGAAATGGAAACCATCTGGCCACCATCATCTGTGTAATAACAATGATTGAAGATGGCCATTAAGTCACCCTTCGGCTTTTTCTCTTGTCTGCAGCATTGTCTCTGTTCCTCTGGCCATTCCCCATAAATCTCATTTTCCAACCCTTTAATCATTTTGGTGGCTTTCTGTGGAAACGACATCAAAGACTCAGTTCCAGTGCCTCTATTCTGGTGGGATCTGGGCTGTCAGCTAATGGATACAGAATGTGGTGGTTTTAACCATCCAGTTTCTGTAGCCAGTCCCCATATTTCCAAGCCATTCAGGATCTGCTAACCATTAGGGGGCTGGTTTACTACCTCTTAATTGTGACACACTTTATAAATGTTACTAAGGTGCTGATTTGACTTAAAACACAAATTTTAGCTTGTGAATAATTTGAGCTCTTTTTTTTTTTTAACCTCAGTCTGGTTTATTGCATTTAAGATACTTTTCTGAGCTGTTTGATTATTAAGTGGATATGTCATCTCTCATTGGAGGATAATCTGATTTTTGTTGTGTTTCTTTCATTCATTTATCCACTCAATATGTTTGAGTGCCTATAGAATGTCAGGTCCCGTGCTAGAAATTGAAGATCCAAAGATGAACAAAACCTCTTCTCTAAGTTCAAGGAGAACTCATAATCTAGAGGAAAAATCAGACACAATACTAAAAAAAAAAAAAGAAAGAAACAATATAAAGTGTGTAAAGGTGACTTAAGTGCAGTAGAAATTTAGAAAAGCTTCAGTGAAGATGTCCTATTTGAACTGGGTCTGAACATGAATTAGTCTTCAGGGATAAGGGAGTTAAGGCTCTAGTGAGGGGACTCTAGTATATGTGAAGGCAAGGAGGCTGGAGTATCAGGGTGCAGTGAACCTAGGGGTAGCCAGGCCAGGCATGACCTTGAGTGGCTGAAGAGACAGGCATATGCCAGACTGAAAAACGGCCCATACAAGCCAACAAGTATCCAACAGAAACATAACATGAGCTGCCATATGTTATTTTAAAATTCTAGGAGCAACATTAAAAAAAAAAAAAGAAAAGAAATGAGCTATCAAGCCTTGAAAAGACATTGAGGAACCTTAAATGCGTATTACTAAGTGAAAGAAGCCATTCCAAAAAGACTAGTACTATATGATTCCAACTATATGACATTCTGAAGAAGGCAAGACTAAAGACAGTAAAAAGGTTAGTGGTTGCCAGGGGATAGGGGGAGGGAGAGATAAATAGGCGGAGCACAGAGGGTTTTTAGGACAATAACACTATTCTGTATGATGCTATAATGGTAGATACAAGTCATTGTAAACTTGTCCAAACCCATAGAGTATAGAGCATCAAGGATGAATTTGTAATGTAGACTATGGACTCTGGGTGATGATGTGTCCATGCAGGTTCATCAGTTGTAAGAAACGTACCACTCTGGTAGGGGCTGTGCATGTGTGATGTGAGAGTAGGAGTGATTTGGGAAACCTACTCAATCTCCCTGTGCAACTAAAGCTTATTTTTTAAAAAATCTATTAAAAATAAGAGATATGGGCCTAGATGGTTCAGTTGGTTAAGAGTCCAACTCTTAATTTCGGCTCAGGTCATGATCTCAGGGTTGTGACCTGGAATCCTGTGTGGGGCTCTGCGTTGAGCAAGTTTTTGGCTTCTCTCCCTCTGTCGCCCTCCCTTGCTTGTGTGCATGCACATGAGAACTTGAACTTTCTCTCAAATAAATAAATCTTTAAAATCTTGAACTTTCTCTCAAATAAATCTTTAAAAAAATAAATGGAATTAAATTTTAATATATTTTTATTTAACTCAGTCTATAAAAAGTGTTGGTAGTTTGGGGTACCTGGGTAGCTCAGTGAGTTAAGCATCTGCCTTCAGCTGGAATCATGATCCTCAGGGTCCTGGGATTGAGTCTCATGTCAGGCTCCTAGCTTCTCCCCCTCTCTACCACTCATGCTCACTCACCCTCTCTCAAGTAAAATCTTTAAAAAATGTTAATATTTCAACATGTAATTAATGTAAAGGTTACTAATGAGATATTTCACATCACTTTTTTTGGTACTAAGTCTTTGAAATCTAGTCTGAATTCAACAGTTATCAGTGCATCTTAATTCACACTAGCCACATTTCGAGTACCTACTAGGCATATGTAGCTAATGGCTGCTGTTCTGGACAGAGCAGGTCGTGAAAATTGAAACCTGAGCTTGCCTGATTAAAAAAAAAAAAACCCCAGTTCTCAACCACACTACTCTCCTGATCCCTGAGTACTCTAGGGGTAAACACAAAAGGAAAGGAGCTTGCAAACTACCATTTAATCCCATGGTGTCACCTGTTGCCCTCTACATTGCTGGTGGCCCAAGTTCAGACCACTGAGAGCTGCACTGGCCAATAGAAATATAATGAAAGCCACATGTGTGATTTAAAATGTTTTAGGAACCACATTGAAAAAGTAAAAAGAAAAAAAAAGATGAAATTAATTTTAAGAATGTATGGAGCCCAGTATATCCAAAATACTGTTTCAACATGTGTTTAATATTGAAAATTATTTATGATGACATATATAGACCAATGTAATAGAATAGAAAGCCCAGAAATAAACTCTTACACATATAGTCAAATGATTTTTGATGAGAATGCCAAGATCATTTAATAGGAAAAGGGACACTTTTTAACTAATGGTGCTGGGAAGATTACATATCCACATATAAAAGAATGATGGTGGACCCTTACCTTATACCATATACAAAAATAACTTAAAATGGATCAGAGACCTAAGTGTAAGAGCTGAAACTATAAAAGTCTTAGAAGAAAATGTAGAGGAAGAGCTTCATGACTGATTTGGCAATGATTTCTTGGATATATTACCAAAAGCTTAGGCAACAAAAGAAAAAATAGGTAAGTTGTGCTACATCAAAATGAAAAACTTCTGTGCTTCAAAGGACATATTCAACAAAGTGGGAAGCCAAACCATGGAGTAGAAGAAAATATTTGTGAGTTACATATCTGATAAGGAGTTAATATCTAGAATATAGAAAGAACTCCTACAATTCAACAACAAGAAGAACAAAGCCTGTCTTAAAATGGGTAAAGGATTGAATAGACATTACTCCAAAGGAGTTAAGTACATGGCCAAAAGGCATATGAAAAGGTGCCCAACATCATTAATCATTGGAGAAATGCAAATCAAAACCACAAGATACCACTTTATATCCATTAGGGTGGCTACTATAAAAAGAAGAAAAGCAGCTGCTGTGGAAAACAATATGGTAGTTACTCAGAAAGTTGAATGTAGAATTACCATATGATCCAGCAATTCCACTTCTGGATATATGCCCAAAAGAATTGAAAGCAAGGACTCAAAGAGCTATTTGTATACCCATGTTCATAGCATTAGTCACAATAATCAAAAGATGGAAGCAACTCCAATGTCCATGGATGAATGAATGAATAAATAAAATGGATAAATATATATACAAGGGAATATTATTCAGCCTTACAAAGGAATTCCAACAGATGGATGAACTTCAAAGACATTATGTTAAGTAAAATAAGCCAATAACAAAAGTACAAATACAATGTGATTCCACTTATATGAGGTACCTAGAGTAGTCAAATTTATAGAGATAGCAGAACAGTGGCTTCCAGGGGTTAAGGGGGAGGGAATGAGGAGTTACTGTTTAATGGGGACAGAGTTTCTGTTCTGCAAGATAAGAGAGTTCTAGAGGTACGTGGTGGTGATGGTTACATCACGATGGGAATGTACTTAAAGCCACTATACACTTAAAAATCAGTAAGATGGTAAATTTACACTATGTGTATTTTACCACGATATATTTTTTTAAATCCATGGTGAAGATTTAGGCAATAAAACATGATGGCTGAATTTTTTTGCTTATTTTTTTTAATTTGTTTTGAGGGTGAATGCCAAGGTGTAAGGAGAAGCAGAAACTTAAGTGTATAGTTTTTAAAGACCAACAGCTACTGGGGCACCTGGGTGACTCAGTTGGTTGAGCATCCAACTCTTGATTTCAGCTAAGGTCTTAATATCAGGATTGTGACTTTAAGCCCTGTGTTGGGCTCTATGCCTACTTTAAAAGTAGGGCATGAAGCCTACTTTAAAAAAATAAATACATAAAATTAAAAAATAAAGACTTACAGGGACCAATGGCACTTGGAAGTGATGGATTTGGAGCTTGGCAGATAGTTTAGAGCTGGCAAGGGTGATTTGGATGTCATTTGAGTATAGGAGATTGCAAGTTCCAGGGCAGGGGCTTTGTTGCCTTATGAAGGGCTTTTAGAGGTGTGGGTCTTAACCTCCTTTGGGTCCTGAATGACTTTGAGACTGGCTGAGAATTTGGAAAGAGCCACTTGACCGATGACCTTGGTGCAAGTAGGTTGGACAGAATGGGAGGAGGGAATGGGCCTTCAGCATGCCAAAGACCGGCTGAGGGAGGAAGTTGAAGAAGCGGGGTGGTGGAGGCTGGCTCTGTGGGGGCGGAGGGAGGACGAGAGAGGGCCAATTAAAGGGATGATTTCTATTCTTATGAGAGCTAAGTGGTATTTTAAGGAAAGTCAGATGAAATTTCATTGTCTAAGATTGTCATAGAAACATTACCACCAAACCAACATGTAGTATTAAAGTAGCCTTTAAAAATTGGATAAGCAAATACAATTTATACCAAATCTGTGATGGTAGGTGCATTGCATCAGTTCTCATGTGTGCCCTCGAGAATTTCTAAGAAAATTTTGATTTAAGCTCTGGAAATCTCATGAAAAGAACATAGATTTGCTTACTAGTTCACACCAAAAGTTACATGTCCCCAAATACTCTCCTGAGTGTTGGTGGTGAGCATGCATGTGTGCGCACATGTACCATAGGAAGAGGATTGAGATGGAAATAGGGAGATGTGTGTACGTTATGCCTGGTGTGATGATGCCTGGGAATAAATAATTGTTTTATATTTGCGCAGTCACAGCCACTCTTACTTTCATGATTTCTCATTGACTTTACTGCTTTATAGACTAGAGAAGGCTCAGGTGCTGAGACCTATTACTCCTCATTACCTCTGCGTGATCTTGGGACTCTAAGGTACCTCAAGACAGATCCAAGAGTCCCCAGAAGGCCCCAAATGTGTCTTCTATCTGGCTCCCAACACCTGTGTTCTGCTGTCCTTCAGGACAATAACTTAAAAGTGACTGTGACCCTGAGGAGTTCCAGGAAAATGTGGAACCTGTTAATCAAATCCAGTTGGTTCTTCTGACTGGGCATCATAAGCTCGGAGGTGGATTTATGTAGAACTGCTCTGGTTTTAAGTCACAAGACTGATAAACCCAGTGAATGTAATTTCATCTTACCTGTCAAGGGAAACAGAACTTCCTGATGAAATGCCACATTCAAAACATTACTCCTGGGACGCCTGGGTGGCTCAGAAGTTAAGCGTCTGCCTTCGGCTCAGCGTGTGATCCTGGAGTCCCCGGATCGAGTCCCACATGGGGCTCTCTGCATGGATCCTGCTTCTCCCTCTGTCTGTGTCTCTGCCTCTCTCTGTCTGTCTCTCTCTCTTTGTGTGTGTCTCTCATGAATAAATAAATAAAAATCTTAAAAAAAAATTACTCCTGAAGTAAATGTGTTAAAACTGCCCTCGGCAAACTGAGGCATCAGCACAGTCCCACCTCATTCCAGGGGCTGCGCTTCAGGCTCCTGCAGCTCTCTCCTTTTTTTCCCCCCTGCAACTCTCTTCTGCTCAGGCCCTGGAGGACTGTCCTACTCTGCAGGGGCCCTGGAGATTTTCCAACAGACAGGGTGAAGGAAACACTTACTTTGCTTCCCTCTCTTTTTGACAAGGAAATAGATTTGAGGTTTGACCTGTCAAATTCACTTAAAAGCAGAGGACTCTGGAGGGCACCAGGAAAGGCTGGGAATGAGCTTGAGCGAGAGGTAATTTGATGACGAAAGCTAATGGGCGAAAGCAGATGTGACTGCTACAGTGGGGCCGTGCTGCTCGCATCATCGCCTTGCGGAGTGCTTGAAGAAGAGTGATCTGTATGTTGTCTGAGAGCATTGAAGGCAGGGTCTCGAAAAGATTCGTGCACAACAGTGGTCCTAGCAGCATTGTTCACGACAGCCAAAAGGTAGAAGCTGCCTGAATATCCATCGACAGAGGATACAGCAAATGTGGTCTCTGCACACAGAGGAATATTATTCAGCCTTAAAAAGGAAGGAGATCCTGTCACATGGTACAACATAGATGATAAACCTTGAGGATATTATTATAAGTAAAATAAGCCAGTCACAGAAACACAAATACTGCATAGCTCCACTTAGATGAGGTATTAAAGCAGTCAGACTCTTAGAAACAGAAAGTAGAATGGTGGTTTCCAGGGGCTGGGGGGAGGGGGAAAGGAAGTTGTTCAGTGGGTACAGAGTTTCAGTTTTGCAAGATGAAAAGAGTTCTGGAGATCTGTCACATGGCAGTGTCCATATAGTTGACACTACTGTACAGTAAAGAAATGGTTAAGGTGATAAATTTTATGCTATATGTTTTTTACTGTAATCAAACAGGAAGCTGGATAAAACAAGTGATGTACCTTTTGCTGTTACACTTAATTGTCACCCTTCCATGGCTGGCCTCTGCGTGGGAGGTAGTAGAGTTAGAGCAGCAGCAGTCGCTGCGGGAACTGTGACTTACCGAGTGCTCGCCATGTACCAGGAGGCAAGCCACAGCCTTTCATACCCTCCATATCGTTTCACTGAGCAGCACGTCAGCCCTGTGAGGTAGGCATCACTGACTCCGTTTACCAGTGTGCGGTTGGATCGTGAGGAGTGAAGTTGTTTGCCCAGGAATACATGGGTCATGATGGTGGTGCTTTGGAACAAACCCAGCTCTGTCTGATACCAGATGCTTAACCCCATTCTCAGCTCACATTTATTCATCTGTTCATTCACTGAAAATCATTACTGTGTGCCAGGCCCCATGCTGGATGCTGAGGATACTGTTGGGTATATAAACCCTGACCTCACAGAGCTTAGGGCCTAGCTGGGGGGAGGGACAGCAAAGCAGGGAAAGATGGAAGGATGATGCAAATGCAGTGACAAATATTGGTAAATGTTACGAAGGAAACAGGGTGCTATAATGGTGAACTCTTCAGCATGGAGGCTGGGGCCTGACTGAGACCTTTAAAAGGGTGTTCAGAGAAGGTCTTAGAAGGGCTGTGATTGGGACGCCTGGGTGGCTCAGTAGTGGAACATTTGCTTTTGGTTCAGGGTGTGATCCTGGGGTCCTGGGATCGAGTACCACATCGGTTCTCCACAGGGAGTCTGCTTCTCTCTCTGCCTACATCTCTCCCTCTCTCTCTCTCTCTCTCTCTCATATGAATAAATAAATAAAATCTGAAAGAAAAGAAGGGCTGTGATTCTCAGAGAAGGGAGAGCATGCCATCACCACCAAGACCCTCTGCAGTCTACAAGAGCCACATAGCTATGACCCCTGATAACCTGGCTAAAAAAAAGGATAAGAAGGTAGAATTCAAAGAGGCAAAGGGAAGAAAGCCCAGAACTCCTCTCTCAGGATTGTAGAATGGCCTATGATGAAAGAATCCCAGTCCTGCCAAATTCTAGCAGGTTCCCTTGTCCCACGGGGCCACTTCACGTCTCTGGGCCTCAAGTTCCTCTTCTGTATGGGGAGAAAAAGAACATCTACCTACATAGATTTCCGGTGGTACTAGTTAGTAATGGTGAGAGAATAATTACAACACTGCTTCTGTTTATTTCTCTTCTGATTGGGCTACATCTTGAATGCTTGTTCAGCTCTGACTGCCACATTTTGAGAGCTCTATGGACAAATTAGAATGTATCTGAAGAGCTAATTATTAGAGAAAGTGGAATGAGTTTGGGGTGCTTACACCACAGAAGTGAGGGCCGAGGAGGGAAATGATCACCTCCACTGTGTGAAGGCTGATAGGTGGGCAAAGAGGTTGATGGGTCTCACAGTTCACTTGTTCTGTGTCCATTCAAAAGGCAGATCTAGGGGCAGCCCTGGTGGCTCAGTGGTTTAGCGCTGCCTTCAGCCCAGGGCCTGATCCTGGAGACCTGGGCTCGAGTCCCACATCAGACTCCCTGCATGGAGCCTGCTTCTCCCTCTGCCTGTGTCTCTGCCCCCCTCCCACCTCTCTCTCTCTCTCTCTCTCTCTCTCTCTCTCTCTCATGAATAAATAAATAAAATCTTTAAAAAATAAAAAAAAATTAAAAAGGCAGATCTAGGGACACGTGGGTGGCTCAGCGGCTCAGGGCATGATCCCAGGGTCCCAGGATCGAGTACCGTATCAGGCCTCTTGCATGGAGCCTGCTTCTCCCTCTGCCTGTGTGTCTCATGAATAAATAAAATAAAATAAAATCTTTAAAAAAAAAAGGCAGATCTAGAACCTGGGAATCAGGCTCAACTAAGAAAAGCTTTGTGATAAATAGTTACAAGTGTTACAAGTGATAACAGGCTCCCAGACCATGGATGTACTCAAATGGAGACTGGGTAGCAGGTTGCTATAGGAGTTTTTATATATTGCATATATTGTCCATGTATATATTGTCCCATTCCTTTGTCTTGGATGTTTCTAAGTTACTTTAGGACTATGGTTTTAAGCTGGAGGCAGATGAAATCTATTTAAATGTAAGTATTATACTTAGGGTTGTAGATGAAGTGGCCGTGTACACCAGTACAGAAGTTCAACTAAAAGCCCTTCTGCATTTATTAGAAGTTTGACATGTAAAGGAGCCCCACGTGGCATTGACCTTCATCACAGATTCTTGTTCTCTCCCCAACCCCATTAGCCACTCACTTTTCCACTCATTGCCATTTGTAACAACCCACACGTTTCAAGAAATGTGCTAACGTTTCTTCCATTTATATATAAATTCAAATTTTAATTTTTTGTTTTGAATACATAGCACATTCACATCGTTGAAAATTTAAAAGGATTCACAGGGAACAGCTTCCCTGACTCCCTGCTCCCACTTTCCAGAGGCAGTCAGGATTACTAGGTTCTCATGTATTTGTCTAGAGATGTTTTAAGTGTATATAGACACACACACACACACCCAAGCACACATCTATTTTTTTCTTCCTCACTTTGGTTTTTTAAAAATGATGTATCAAGATACCTTGAAGATTAATCCACAATAGTATAAAAGTGTTACCTCATTCTTGTTCGCGGGTGCATATTACTCTCTTCCCAACTTTGTGGATAGTGAGGTTATTCCCATTCTTATGCTGTTATAGTGTTGACAGTGGATTACCTTAGACAGACATTACTGCAGACTTGCTGAAACAAGGGAAAGAGCATTTCTAGTTTCATTAGCTGTTGTTACATAGTTCTCAGTAGAGGTTTTACTGGTTTTGACTCATGCAAGCGGTGTGTGTACTTTATTTCCTCAAACCCTTGCCAACACAGTATATTGTTAAACGTTCTGAGCTTTTCTAAAGTAAATGAAAGAAAGAGATGCTAAGTGATTTTAATTAGTATTTCTCTTACTGTGAGTGAACTCAGCATCCTTTCTCCAGTGTAAGATCTTGCTGGACTTTGTAGTGAGGCCACTGGCAAATGTCATCAGTGCGGTCTGAGCCTAGAAGGAGGAGGGGGGAGGAGCGTCATATCCACAGGGGAGAGCCAGAGAGTTCTTTTTTGAATGAATGTTCTTGAGAGGTTCAAGCCAGCTCACTCTCCTGTAAGCTATTTAGCCTGTAAACTCTCTGGCCCATGCTGGAAAATTTCAATTAAAACAAAACAAATGTAATTCAGAAGTAAGACCACATCCAGAACAAACCATTTATGTTGCTTTTTAAAAATCTTTCGTTCTAAATTTAATAAAGTAATCTACTCTTGAAGCACAATTTAGGATGCAGGTAACATACCATCTAACTTTGGAAGGAGCTGTCCCACACTTCCGGGTGCAGGTTCTAACTGGTTGCCTCTCAGGGTATCCTGGGTTTGCTCCCAGCACCCTCCTGTCCCCAGCTCCTGACCCCTGCCTGTCATCTTTCCGCCTTTCCCCTCCTCTCTGCAGTTTCTCTGTGGGTTTGAGCAGCTTTTGGCACAGAGCAAAGTCTTTTCACTGGGAACGTTGCCCTTGCCCAGCCTCCCTGCTCATTAGCAGCCTGACCCATTACTTCTCTAAAACACTTCTGACCAAACCAGCTCCATCCAGTTTTACACCTAGAAAGGAACCTTCTAGTCTTAGCAGCACAGATTTGCTTTTGATTTTTGCAGGTTCAAATCTATCTTGGTTGCTGGCAATGCCATGCTTCCAGTCTCTCAGGTCAGAGACCTCAGAGTGTCCACACGCTCCATCTAGTCCTTTAGGAAATCTTGTCAGCTCTAATTTCCAAATGTATTTAGAATCCAGCCACTTCTCTTCACCTCCATCTGTGCTATCCCGGTCCACACTGCTGCCTTCTCTTGCCTGGATTGCTGGCATAACCTCCTGACAGGTTTCCTGCTCCACCACTTCTTCCTGCCGTCTGTTCTCCATACAGCCAGCAGAGGCATCCCGTAGCACGTTGGAGCCTGTCAGCCCTCTCTGTTCCAAGCTTTCCCCGTGGCTCTGCCCATCTTAGAGAAACTCTGTCGTCACAGGGTTCTGCGCAGTGGGCCTCCTCACCTCTTGGGCTTATCTCCTCCTGCTTTCTTGACTACTCCCATCCAGCTGTACTGGCTGCCTTGCTGTCCTTTGAACCAGCCAGGCACATTCCCACTTTAAGGTCCGTGAGCCAGCATGTGCCTCTGCCTAGAATGCTCTCCCCACACATCCAGATGGCTCACTTCCTCACCTTCAAGTCTGCTGCAATGTCCCATTTTTGGTGAGAAGACCAATCCAAATACCATGTTTAACATTGCGACCTCATCCGCGTCCCACCTTCCCTGCTTAATTTTTCTCCATTGCACTTAATACAACTCTTTTAACACACAATTTCATTTATTTGGTTTATTGCCTCCCCACTGCCCAAACTAGAATGTGAACTCCAGGAAGGCAGAGATTTTTTGTTTATTTTGTGGTTTTTTGTTTGTTTCTTTTTTAATGTTTATGGTATATTGTAGCATCTAGAACAGTGCCTGGCATGGGGCAAGTGCTTGGTAAACAGTTGTTAAATGAATTAACTATTTCTCTTTTCCTTACCAAACTTCTTCCTCAGAGCCTGTCAAATCTAAGCTAAATCAAAGTGTGTTTTGGTAGTAATGATGTGAATTAAATCCAAGAGCACTGATCCATATTTTTTCTGAAGAAGCTCACAGTATAAATACTCTAGCATCATTTGGGTAACAATTTTTATGGAAGGACTAAGTATGACAAGAAATGCCATTAAGGAAAATGACAAATATATTCAGACTACATCTGGCGGATTCAGTTTAGATTCAGGTGTCACTCCTAAGAAGGTTATAGAAAAACGAGAGTGTATTCGGAGAAAAGCAGTGGGGTGATGCAGACATTCCAACTTATGACACGAAATACAGGAACAAGGATGACTGATCTGGGGGGAAAGACTGCTAGGGAATATGATTCATTTTTTCAAATGTTGAAAAGGTGTCATTGGAAGATTAGTAGGTCTACAGATCTTCTCTATAGACCTGTAATCATTTCCTTATTTTCCTCTCCCCTATCCAAACCACAGCTAGCTTTTGTGGAACTTGATCTAGAATATAAGCATAAAGAATATATGAATATAAAGAATATAAGTATAGGGATGCCTGGATTGCTTAGCAGTTGAGTGTCTGCCTTTGGCTCAGGGCATGATCCCGGAGTCCCGAGATCGAATCCCACATCAGGCTCCCTGCATGGAGCCTGCTTTGCTTCTCTCTCTGCCTGTGTCTCTGCCTCTTTCTCTCTCTCTGTTTCTCATGAATAAATAAAATCTTTTTTCTAAAAGAATGTAAGTATAAATTTATAAAAAAAATATATAGATGTAGGCCACTGAAGGTGCCCATGCCAGTGACGGTCCCCAGAGCATCAGCTTCCTCAGTTTCATGGGAAACCATCCCACTCAGACTGCGTACACCAGCAAGACTGAGCTCCTTGTGGCCCTCTGAATGTACCATGTTTTTTCACTTCCCTTTATGGCTCCACAGAGTGTTCCCTGTCTGGAACACTCATTTCTCAACGATATCTACTCATCCTTTAACTTCTAATTCAAAGGCTGCCTCTTCTCTGAGGCCTCAGCAAGTCCTCCAGATAACTTAGATTGGTGGTACGGCTTTTCCTACACCCTCATTGAATCTTGTACATGCCTCCACTATGGCGCTTGGCTTACTGTTTGATTTTGCTTGATTGTTTGTCAAGCTTCCCTTATACTGTGTATCAGTCAGGATGGGATGGTTTATGCTGTAGTCACAAGTAGGTCCAAAAACCGTATAGTGGCTTAAAACAGCAAAGGTTATTTCTTGCTCACACTATGTGTACATTGTGGGTCAGCTTTTGTTCTCACTTTATGCTAACAGAGTAGCCACAGTCTGGAACACTGCCAGTTGCGGGCCAGACACAGATAGCGAGGCAAAGCATGAAACTTTCTCTTAAAGCTTTCTCCTAGAAATGGCACACTTGCCTGCATTTCATTGGTTATATCTGACTTTAGGTGAGCAGGGAAATCCAGTGTGTCCAGAAGGAGAGCAGGCTTTGGGATACTGGCAGATAGCCTCATAGCCTAGAGCCACAGCAAAAGCTTCTTGTGAGCAGGGGTGCATCTTTCTAAAAATTTTTGTATATCCAGTATCTAGCACATGGTACTTAGCACATAAAACCTTTTGATTTTATTTATAGTAAGCCCTAAACTATTTTTGAGTGAAAAATTTAGAGAGAAAAGCCTACCAGAAGTTTCTCTCTCTTTGCTTACTGCAAGGAACCCTTCCCAACGTCTTTTCAACCTCAGTAATAGATGCTGACCTTTGTGTCTCTGGAAGTATTCAAGCATAGGCTTTCCTAACCAGTTAGTGATATTTTCAAGATGATTCATGCAAAGATGAGTGGTTGAAATATGCCGTCTCTAAAATCCCTTTAATTCTGAGTACTCTGTATTTATATCATAATCACCTTTCTGAGCTTGAGAAAGAATAAATTAGTGTTCACCAAAGAGGTGATAACATCCGACGGGAACAGGCTATTTCTGTTGGTGACTTGACAGAAACAAGAATTGTTTGAGGGGGGGAACAAGGATAGAGCTCTGGCCCCGAGCCTTCAGCTGAAGGGTGATTACTAAATGCAAAAAGTATTGTGACCATCGTTTAGAGTAAAAGTAGGCCAGCTCTGGGCTTAGCGTTGCTTCGATACTTGAGGGTTCCGGCTTAGAAATGGACTTGAATTCTTTGTAACTCCTTTCTTTGTTTCAGCAAAACCTGACAATTGTAGACAACAGATCTGCTGGCCTGCCAAGGTCCTGCCCACACACATTCCTGAGAATGGACAGTTTCCTTGTGTTCTTTTTGTTATAGATTCCTGAAGACTAACGTGGTCTAATCACTTGGCCCCTCTCCAGTTATACATAAGAGTAAATAATGCATCCTCTCTTCTGACAGTGTAGAATGTTATACATCTTAAGGATCATGGTAGCCCTGTCAAGTCATTGTAATTTAAACAAAATAATAATGACCCTGGAATAAATCAACTCAGAAAACCCTTTGAGCCCTCTGTAAGAAGGCTCAAAATAATATAATTAATAATATAAAACTAATTAAATGTAGTGGGTTTATTATTCAGTTGGTATTCAGAGTGAATGGGGCTTAAAAAACAACATAGGATTTATAGTCAAGATAGCAGGCTTATCCACAAATCTGCTGTGTGATGTTGGTCATGTCACCTCCACTTTCTTGTCACAGATCCTCAATGCTAAGATGGAGGAAAGGGCAATAATAACCAACTGAGGAGGCTATGGGGATGGATCAAAAGAAATGAAAGCACTTTGCAGGCTATTAGATAAAATTGTAGTAAATCCAGTTTCTTAGTTGATCATGGAAATTTCTCAGCCTTTCTTTCCAGTGTAGCGGTGGCGCCATTGGTGCAAAGTGATCCTCATCTGTGTGGTGTTATCTTACACTGCAGAAGTCTCTTGAGATGGAACCCATTGATTTAATTGGGAGTTTATGGCCGTGGTTCACAATACCAGCCACTGATCCCCACGGTTGGAATCACTTGACTCATGATGAACAGTGATTCTGAAAGGTAGTCACACATTCTATCATTTTTAGCCCAGACTGCATTCATATGAGAATCTGCTGGGTGTTTTGTTTTTGACACTTCTGGTGTGTGATGGGGGGAGGGTTCATTGATCTTTTTTCAGCTACTGTGTGCAACTTCACACAGATGTGTGATGTTTAGGATACTTCTAAGTAGGTATTTTTAACTGTCAAACGTCTGCATTTCCAAGATTCTGCCTCCATTTGCACCTTTATGGAATTCAGGGTATCAAGAGTTCTACGGAGTGGTCAATACCCATGAATCGATTGAAACTAATACTTGAAAACAGTGGTTATGTTCCCTCCACTTCCCTGGTACAGGTAAATCCATGGCAATTATCATTTTTTGTTCCAGTTAACTGACTGCCACAAGGCAAGGTTGCCAAGTAAATGATAAGATAGTGATACCAGGTGGGGGGTCCATTTTGACAAAGCTTGGACACCCGTCCGTCCTGTGCACTACAAGATGGTTCATGTCACACTGAACTTCCCAGCTCTAAATGAGAGCAACTCAGCCACCCTGTATGCTGGCCACTTCATTTGCAGGGTGTACTGCTCATTGGCACTATTAATGTTTTTTATTTTAATTCTTATTGATAATTTTTAATTAAAGCAACACATGAGGGGCGCCTGGGTAGCTCTGTCAGTTAAGCATCTGCCTTTGGCTCTGGTCATAATCCCATTGAGCTCCATGTCAGGCTCCTTGCTCAGTGGGGAGTCTGCTTCTCTCTCTCCCTTTGCCCCTCCTTCTGCTTGCCCTCAGGCTCTCTCTCTCTTAAAAAAAAAAAAAAAAATCCTTGGAAATGTATTTGCACCAGTACCCATAGGTCTTAATCTTTTTTAAATGGCTTCATTTCATTTCTTAGTGCTAGTTCTGTTTGTTTTATCACCACCCAACTAATGGGCATTGTTTGTGTTATGAAATAATGCAGCAAATGACTGGATATCTTTGCAGTCATGTGTGTGTATTTTTGTACTTCATCAGATTATGTGGATTCTTTGAAGGGAAATGGCTAGATAAAAGAAGAGGCCTTTTCAGGTTTTGATGGCTGTTGCTAGATTAACCTCCATAAAAATGTCACCAATTTATACTCTCAGCAGTGGTACATAAATATGGCCTGGTCTGTTCTGATTTTTGCCAATCTGTGAGGAAGGGAGAAGAGCCTCATTCTTTAAAAAGATTTATGTATGTATGTATGTATTAGAGTGAGTGAGTGAGTGAGTGAGTGAGCATGCAAGCATGGGGAGAGGCAAAGGGAGAGGGAGAGAGAATTGCAAGCAGACTCCCCCCTGAACCAACATGGCGCTTGATCTCACCACCCTGAGCTAAAATCAAGAGTCCAACAACTTGTATTTAAGCCTTATTAATAGTTTCCTTTAATATTCAAAAATCTGTAGCATTTACAAAATCAAATCAACCTTTTCTTTTGTAATCCCTAGGTTTTCAGCCTTGCACAGGAAGAATTTTTCAGCACAAACTTAGTTTTTTTACTCTATTTTTTCTAAAATGTTTGCAGTTTTGCTTGTTATATTTCTCTGTTAAATTCACCTGGAAATTATTGTTCTTTAAAATATGAGTTAGGATTGAACTTAGTTGTTCTAATACTATTTTGACTATCTTTCCTAACTGATTTAAAAATAGCACTGCTTTCATACTCTGAAATCTCATATATGCAAAGTGTAGCTAGATTTACCATTTCTTATGCTGATAATACATTATTTTAGCTAAGCTTTAAAATATATTTTGATGTCTGGTAAAGCAAGTTCTTCTAAACAGTTGTGTTTCAAAACTTTTAAAGTTGTTTTCTGCTTTTTTCCTCCTCCAGAGGAATTTTGGATTTAGCTTATCAAATTCCATAAAAAATCCTGATGGCAGTTCCTCAAACATTTTTTAATAGAAATTTTCAAACATATAGAAAAATTGAAATAATTTTGTAGTGAACATCCATATACTCACCACCTATATTTTACCATTGACATTTTACAATACTTGCTTTACCTGGTAGCATTTTGATTGTGGTTGAAATTGCACTGAATTTAGAGAGTAATCTAGACAGGACTAACATGTACAATATTCTGAATCTGTGCCCTCAGGAATATGCTCTGACTCCATTTATTTAGGTCTTTTTTTTTTTTTGTTCTTACTAAAGTTTTGTAGTTATTGTTTTCTAGATTTTGCACATGTCTTACAAAGATTTATTCTGAGACCTTTTCCAGATTTGGTTGTTAATGCGAATGGGCTCTTCTCCCTACCCAACCCCCCATTTCCTTCTCTAATTGATTATTTTTAGCATATGGGAAACTTAATGATTTGTGTGTGTGTGTGTGTGTGTGTATCTTTTGCAAATGTGTCTCATTATTTTTACCCTATCCTATTATTACAATAGTTTTTCAGAAAATTTTCTCACTAGGCAGTCTCCTCATGTGCAAATAACATGTTTTTCTCATCTCTCTCTTTCTCTTTTTAATTGTTTGTTCCTTACATTAAAAAAAAAATCATACTTTACTGTCTAGGATTCCATTACAAAGTTAATGATGATGGGAATTCTTACCTTGTTCCTGACTTGAATGTTTCACTATTAGTTGTAACATTTGTTGTGGTTTCTGGTAAATATCCCTTATCTAAGGACATTTCCTTCATTTTTCCTTCATTTGCTAAATCTTTTCAAGAAGGAGAGTTTAGACTTGAACAATACTATAGACCAGTTGGACCTAAGAGACATACACAAAACACGCAACAGCAGAATATGCACCTTCTTCTCAAGCATACCTGGAACATTCTTTGGGGTAGGTCGCATATTAGGATAGAGTCTTACCAAACTTAAGAAGATTGAGATTTTACCAAGTGCCATTTCTAAACACAATGAAATGAAACAAATCAATAACAAAAAGATAATTGGAAAATCCGTAAATATGTGGGAACTAAACAACATACTCTTGAACACTTGAACAAGCAGTAAAATCAGAAGGGAAATTAGAAAATATCTTGAAATAAATAAAAACAAAAATGTAACATACCAAAACTTATGAATGCAACAAAAGCAGTACTAAGAGGGTTATAGTTGCAAATGCCTACATTAAAAGAAAGGAAGATCTTAAATTGACAGCTTAACTATACACCTCAAGGAACTAGAAAAAGAACAAACTAAACACAAAGTTAGCAGGAAGAAGGGAATAATAAAGATTAAAGCAAAACTACAGAATAGAAAACAGAAAAAAATTCAATGAAACAGAGTAGGTTTTTTGAAAAGATCAACAAAATTCACACATCCTTAAAAAAAAAAAAAAATTGGCACACCCTTAGCCAGACTAAGAAAAGAGAGAGGAGATCCAATAACAAAAATCAGAAATGAGAAAGACATTACAGCTGATGCCACAAAAATAAAAAAGATCATAGGAGACTAGAAAAGACCTAGAAAAAGTGGATACAATCTTAGAAACATAAAACCAACCAGGACTAAATCATGAAGAAATTGGAAATCTGGTCAGACTAATAACTAGTAAGGAGATTGAATCGGTAATCAAAAAGCTCCCAACAAAGAAAAGCTCAAGACCAGAAAGCTTCACTAGAGATTTCTGCCAAACATTGAAAAATTGACTAAGACCAAACTTTCTCAAACTCTTCTGGAAATTGAAGAGAAGGGAACACTTCCAAACTCATTTTATGAGGTCACTGTTACCCTGATACTAAAACCAAAGATACTACATGAAAGCTACTGACTGTACCCCTGATGACTATTGATATAAATGTGCTCAACAAAATGCTAGTAAATAAAATTCTATAGCACATTAAAAGGATTATGTACCATAACCAGGTGGGATTATTCCTGAAATGGAAGGATGGTTCTACATATGAAAATCAGTGTAGGGGCACCTGGGTGGCTCAGTGGTTGAGTGTCTGCCTTTGGCTCAGGTTGTCATCCTGGGGTCTTGGGATCAAGTCCCTTATCAGGCTCCCTGGAAGGAGCCTGCTCCCTCTGCCTGTGTCTCTGCCTCTCTCTCTGTGTCTCTCATGAATAAATAAATAAAATCTTAAAAAAAAAAAAGACTTCTACACTAAAAACGACAAAACAGGCATAAAGAGGTTAAAGAAGACACAAAAAGGAAGACCTCTCATGTTCATGGATTAGAATTAATATTGTTGAAATGCCCATACTACTCAAAGCCATATACAGATTCAGTGCAACTTCTATTAAAAATCCTAATGGCATCTCTTTTTTTTGCAGAAATAGGGGGGGAAAATCCTAAAATTCATGTGGAATTTCAAAGGACCTTGAATAGCCAAAATGTTCTTGAGAAAGGAAAGCAAAGTGGGAGGTCTAACACATCCTGATTTCAAAATATATTACAAAGCTACGGTGAGCAAAACAGTATGGTACTGGCATGAAGATGAACATAGACCTCTGGCACAGGATAGAGAGCCCAGAAGTAAATTCTTGCATATATGGTTCAGTGATTTCCAACAGGTGTGCCAAGGCTACACAATGGAGAAACGATAGTCCCGTCAGCAAATGATGCAGGAGAAACTGGATCTCCATATGTAAAAGAATGAAGCTGGACTGTTACCTCAATCATATGCAAAAAATAATTCAAAATAGATTAAAGACCTAAACATAAAAGCTGAAACTATAAAACTTCAAGAAGAAAACATAAGGGATAAAGCTTGTTGGTTTGGTAATGATTTCTTGGATATGACATGAAAAGCACAGGCAACAAAAGCAAAAGTAGACAAATGGGACTACATCAAACTTAAAAACTTCTGCACCTCAAAGGGAACAATCAACAGAATGAAAAGGTCACTGACAGAATCGGAGGAAATATTTGCAAACTATGTAACACTATGTATCTGAGAAGGATTAACATCTATAAAGAAACCCTACAACACAACAACAAATAGCCTGATTGAAAAATGAATAAAAAACTTGAATAGACATTTCACCAGAGAAGCTATGCAAATAGCCAAGTATATGAAAAGATGTCAGCATCACTAATCATTAGGGAAATGCAAATTAAACCAAATGAGATAACACCTCATACCTGGTAGAGTGGCCACCATAAAAAAAAAACCCAAATAAATAGAAAATAACCAGTGTTGGTGAAGGTGTGGAGAAATTCACATTGGAATGTAAAATGGTGTAACTGCTATGGAGAATATTAATAAAGTTTCTCAGAAAATAGAAACTGGAATTACTGCATGTCTAGCAAACATACCTCAGGGTAAATATCCCAAAGTAACAAAAGCATGGACTTGAAGAGATATTTGTATCCATGTTCATGGCAGCATTATTCAAAATAGGCAAAACATGGAAGCAACCTAAATATTCTTCAACAGATGAATAAAGAAAATATTGTATATTCATACAGTGGAATGTTTATTCAGCCTTAAAAAGGAAGGAAATCCTGTCACATACAATAGTATGGAGGAACTTTGAGGACACATGGCAAGTGAAAAAGCCAGTCACAAAAAGACAAATACTGCATGCTTCTACTTTTATGAGGTATCTAAAGTTGTTGGACTCATAGAAGCACAAAGTAGAATGGCGGTTGCCAGGAGTTAGAGATGAGGGTAAAGGGGCCATTGCTGTTCAGTAGGTATAAAATTTCAGCTTTGCAAGATGAGAGGTCTGGAGATTGGTTGCACAAGAAAGTGCATATAATTTACTATACACCTAAAAGTAGTTAAGGTGGTAAATTTTATATTACATGGTTTTTGCCACAAAAAATTTAGAGTATAATCTTCCTAAATGCTATTTTGGTTTTTCTCCATTATTAATGAAATTAATTTTTTAAAGAAATTTCCTAATATTTTAGACACCCTTACAATCTTGATATAAACCACAGCTCCATCTGTGACAGATAAGCCAATTTCCTTAATAAATGGAGGACTCTCTATGATGCTAAGCAAAATAAGTCAGAGAAAGACAAATACCATATGATTTCACTCATAGGTGGAATTTAAGAAACAAAGGAAAAATAAAAAGACAAAAAAATGGATACTTACCTACAAAGAACAAAGTGATGGTTGCCAGAGGGGAGGGGTGGTATGTAGGAGCTGTAGGGAAAACTGGTGAAGGGAACTGGGAGTGCTTATGATGAGCACCAAGTCCTATTTGGAAGTGTTGAGTCACTATATTGTACACCTGAAACTAGTAGAGCACTGTATGTTTACCATACTGGAACTAAAAAGTAGATGGAGGACTCTCAAAATCCCATAGAAAAATGGACAGAAAGTAATCACAAAATGTCAGTGATATGTGAAGAGATTCTCAGCCATGCCTATAAAGAAATGCAAGTTAAAACAATAGTGACCAGTTTTCTGTGTCACTGTTAGCAAAATAGTGACAAATTAAATTAGCAAAAACTGGAAACAGTAATAATATGCAGTGATAAGGAGGGCACTCTCATTCTGTGCTGGTGAGAGTGACAATTCAGTATCTATTTGGAGGGCAACTTTGTATTTTACTAACAATTGTTTAGTCCTTAGAAATTCTTGTTTTGTTTTTGTTTAAGTGGGCTCTGTGCTGGGCATGGGGCCTGAACTCACAGCCCTGACATCAAGACCTGAACTGTGAGCAAGAGTTGGACACTTTACCAGCGGAGCCACCCGGTGCCCCCTAGTCAGAAATTCTTGAAAGAAATTCAGAATTGCAGAAATTGTCAAATGCACAAAAACATATACAGGGATAGTTATTGAGCCATTGCTTGTAACAGTTGAAAAACTGGAGAAAGGGAAATGTTTATTAACAGCTAGATTGGTGAAGTAAATTCTGATGCATCCATACATTAGAGCATTGTTTAAGAGAGAGAAACTGTAGCATGTCCATCCAGGAAACCTATTTCATTCTGACACTCTTCCCACTGTTGCGGGAAGAAAATGAGGGGCAGAAGGGAAGTGTAAAAATAAAACTCCATTTTTTGTTTTTTAAATTGGTTTTAGTAATCTGTGCCTAGAAAATATATTTGAAATAATGGACCCTAGATTGTTAACACTAGCTATCTTTGGGGTGAGTAGGGAGGATTTTCACTTTTCTTCATTGTTCCTAAGAGAGAGAAATTTCTACATAAAGACCATAATTTGAAAGAGGAAGTAAAAAAGATGCATTTCAATGTAAATCTATATTGCTAGCAAGTTTTTTACAAAAGGGAATGCTACCTGCATGGTTTTGTTTTAGAATGAGTCGAGATTTATGTGTGGTCTAGTGTATCACATGACCAACTTCTAAATATATTTCATGACTTTTTAAAAGACTATGAAGCTGGAGGAGCGGGTGTCCCTGCTAGTTGGAGGAGGCAGCTGGGTCCTCAGTGTAACCCAGGAAACCGTGGGCCCCCCACTGAGACCGCCAACCTCTGCAGGTGCCTGAAGAAGGGGAGGGCCTTGGGAGCCCTGCCTCACCATTCACTATTCAATGAAGCATACTGTACCCCCCAAATATGAAGTTGGTTACTGTCGAACACTCGACTGTTCCCATATCGATCAAACCAGCCTGGTGGCATAGTCCCGTTCTCTTCCCCCGGTGTTGTCGCCGCCTTGATCTTTCAAAACCACAAGCAGCATGTTACAATCTCTCACTGTGGTTATGTTTTTGTAACTCTGTCAGCTGCTCCCATGATTCTTGTTTTTACTGATAAATCATGGGCTGTTCAGGAGGGCTGCAGCCAGACTTGGAGAGAACCTGCTGAAAGTCGCATTTCTAAACATTTGAGTCCTCCTGTGGAGCTTACTATCCTTCCAGTTCCTTCCTCAGAATTTTAAAAAAAATTATTTAAGAATTTGATCAATAAACTCATTTTTTTCAAGCTCCACGTGTATATTTTTGGTGTTGAAAAAAAATTCTTTAAGAATTTGATCAATAAACTCATTTTTTTCATGCTCCACGTGTATATTTTTGGTGTTGAAATATAGTGATTATTAGCTGCAGCTTTTAAAAAATATTTTATTTAGGGCAGCCCCGGTGGCACAGCGGTTTAGTGCCGCCTACGGCCCAGGGCATGATCCTGGAGACCCTGAATCGAGTCCCACGTCAGGCTCCCTGCATGGAGCCTGCTTCTCCCTCTGCCTGTGTCTCTGCCTCTCTCTCTCTCTCTGCATCTCTATGAATAAATAAATAAAATCTTTTAAAAAAATTTTATTTATTCATGAGACACAGAGAGAGAGGCAGAGACACAGGCAGAGGGAGAAGCAGGCTCCATGCAGGGAACCCAATACGGCGCTCGATCCCAGGACCCCGGGATGATGATCAGAGCCAAAGGCAGACGCTCAACCACTGAGCCACCCAGGTGTCCCTATTAGCTGCAACTTTGAATTGAGTAACTCTGAATTCCCAAAGACAGGTTTTTTTTTTTAAAGTTACAGGCTTTTGTTCTTATTTCTTCATTAAAAAAATTATGACATTTTCAAGACAGACTATAGAAAAGATTATATAAAGAATGACGAACATGCGGTTGTCATCTGGACCTTCTCTGTGAATCTTTGGCAGCATAAAACCTTGCATTTATATCAGCCTATGTCACCCAGGGCTTGATTTAGGAAACACTGTGTTTCCACATGGTAATTATGACCTCTTTTGTCAGAGCTGGTTCATGAATGTCTTCTGGTTGAATGGTTTTCTAGATAATTTAGGCTTTACCCTGTAAGTACCCCTTTTATTGGATACCCTTTTAAAAGTATCTGGCAGATAAACCCAAACTTACCTAAATGGGTAACATTGCTAAGTATAGCCTCATGGTAAGCATCCAGGGTGTTCACTGAAGAATTCTTTCAACTTTTTCATGTGTTTGAAAATTTTTCTAATAAATATTGAGGGGAAAAGATCACTTTGGAAAGTCCTGCAGCCCTTATTCCAACAGTGTTGTGGTTCCTCGGAGAGCCCAGTGCATGGAGTACTTAAGGCTGCAGGCCCTGGAGCCAGACTGCCGGGGTCCCTGTGCAGTACACTTCAGGCAGGTACTCTCCTTCTCTGAGCCTTGCCTTTCTTGCCTGTAAAATGGGAATGATTAGTTCCTGCTTGGAGTTTGCTGTGAGAGTGAACTGAGAAGATGTGTATGCAGAGCCTCCTCTAGTAGCGAACACACCACTTGGGCAGTGTGGCCACTACCGCCAGTACTGTTCTCTTGCTACTGCCTTCCGCGTTGACCACTGACTGACCCACTCAGAGAATCATCAGGAGTGCTATTCTCCATGATCATTGACTTGAAGGACAGTTTGGGGTACTTTGAGACCTAATTTTGAATGACAGGGAATTCTTCCCTAAATCAAGTCCATCTTTGTAAGTGAAGTACCAGGAATGTGATTTACATCTTCCCCGGTAAAGCCCAGTCAAGGTGAAGCCCCACCACATGCCTCAGTGATGGCACCGTGTCTTGGGTGTCTGTGTGCTGTCAGGGACCCCACACTCCTGCTCCTGAGTTCCGCCGGCCGCCTACCTCCAGGCGAGCACATGGCCTCTTCTCTGTGTTGGTGCTGCTTTTAGCTGACAGGTCTGCGTCCTCTTTGCTCTCTTCTCTCCAACCTGACGTTCACAACCACTGCCGTTCACCTCTTCCCAGGGCAGGGGTAAACCATACCAGAGTAGGTTGGGCAGTATCACAGAGAAGTGACGTCCTCTGTGCAGGGACCTCCGAAGTGGGAATGATACCCCTCTTGTACAGAAGTGAGTGCTTTAGCACTCTGTCCTCCGCCCCTCTTGGGTTTGACCTCGGAGTGGTTTTTAGCATATTCATAATTTTTTTTTTTTTTTGCCGTCATCACGACTAAGAACATTTAATCACCCCAAAAGAAACCTCAACCCATTAACAGTCACTCCCCATTCTCCCCTCAGCCTTTGGCAACCACTAGTCTACTTTCCATCACTGCAGATTTATCTTCTCTGGGCATCTCATGTGAATGCAGTCATGTTATCTGTGGCATTTGTGACTGCCTACTTGGAGTGCGCGTGTTCCCATCTATGTTGTGGCATGTAATGGGTACTTCATTCCTTTTAATGGCTGAATAATCCATTATATAGACATACTAGCTTGTGTCTATCCATCTGTTGATGCACATTGAGGTTGTTTCTACCTTTTGGCTATTCTGATGATGTCATAAGTACCTGTGTACAGGTGTTTGTATGAATATATTTTTACTACTTTTGTGTGTATACCTACCACTGGAATTACTGGGTCTTATATAGCATATTTAACTTTTTGAAGAAATGCCAAACTGATTTACAAAGTGGCTGTTACCACTTTACATCTCCCCGGCAACATATGAACGGTCTAATTTCACCACATCTTTGCCTATATGTGTCATTGTTATATGTCATTGTGACGAATGCCATCCTGGTGGGTGTGAAGTGCTATCTCATTGTGGTTTGGGTTTGCATTTCCCTAAGGACTAATCATGTTGAGCACTTTTGTACATGCTTATCAGCCATTTGTAGATCATCTTTGGAGAAATGTCTTTTTAAATCCTTTACCTATTTTTTAATTGGGTCATTTGTCTTTTTATTGTTGAGTTTTAAGCTTTCTTTACATATTCTGGATACAAGCCCCTTATCAGATACATGATTTGCAAATAAACTCTCCCATTCTGTGAGTGGTCTTTTTTACTTTCTCAGTGGTGGCTTTTTTTTTTTTTTTTTTCTTTTAAAGATCTTATTTATTTATGAAAGACACACACACAGAGAGAGGGAGAGAGAGAGAGGCAAAGACACAGGCAGAGAGAGAAGCAGGCTCCATGCAGGGAGCCTGAATCGGGGCTCGATCCCGGGACTCCAGGATCACGCCCTGGGCTGAAGGCAGGCACTAAACCACTGAGCCACCCAGAGATCCCCCATAGTGGTGGCTTTTTGAAGCACAACCATGTTTAATTTGATGGCATCCAGCTCACCTGTTTTTTCTCACATCACTTACAGCTTCAGGTATTCTATTTGATGTCCTCAGTGAAAATCCGATTTGCTCACTAAATACGTAACTGCATCACTCTTAGTTTTCCTGACTTGGAATTGTGAAGCACTTGGCTTAAAATGTGTGCCAACAGTATATAGAGGATCATATAAATATTGATACTTATTGAGCTGGTGAATCCATTTCGGTGCATTTAGCCTCAGGAAATAATTTGATAGAGGAGATACATGCTATTGTATACAATACATGTATTGTAATGCCCAGAGGTCATTTCACTGTGAGAGTGGGACCCTGGAAGCCTGTTCAGGAGCAGAGGAGGGTGACTGATTATATTCCTAGTGCGACATTACGAAGCAGCTATCGAATGTTATCATTAAAATCTTATTTAATGAACATGTTTGTGGTGGAATCTTCAATAAAAAAAACAAAACACAAGCATGTGTCCAGTATGACAAAAATATGTATAAGATACCTGGACTAGGAGGAAGGGTATACAAAATTATAGGCGGTTTTATTTTCTTCCATTTCATCTAATACTGATATTTTATCTTTGCAATTAAAAATATTTTTAAAATGTGTGTCTAACATTTCAGATCAGTGAGGCAAAAGGTGACAAGCTGTGAGGTCTGGTGTGTTTATTCTTGTCCCACCCCAACTGGTTTTGTGGTAGGAATGATCTATCAAAGCTGTGATCATCAGGGTGAGGCTTGCAAACAGAAAAATAGTTGGCTGTGTGTATTTAAGAACTTGAATAGAAATATTTTCATTCTCTTCACATTTTCATATCTAAACACTGATGATGACGTGATTTTGGAATTAGAATTACTACTATTTTAGTCGTTATTAGCATTACACTTTGCTAAAAGAAAGGTAAGGGTGATTATGGTGATATTATGTTAATAGGGGCCGCAGACACACTTTCCTCATGGCAGCTCATGAAAGAATTGTAATTATTCGAAATTTTCAGCATTTGAAATACATTTCAAATGGATCAAATATTTTAAAGTTATTTTTTTTAAAGGCACTAAAGGAAATGAAAAGGTCACCACAACCCGAGGTCACATGTAGAGTGCCTACCCAGGGGGAGGCCACAGGTTGGGGTGGCTGCGCACAGAGAAAGCACATACAGCTTGCTGTACGCCAGACTGGGTCTGTGGATCCCCTGACCCTCTGACCTTGGGCTCTGCCTGCGAGATGTGGTTCAGGATGTAGCCAGTACCTGAGGCGATTCTCCTTCAGCGGCCTGGGCAGCAGGCAGGGAAGGGCCACAGCAGGGGACCCGGCTCCTGTGGCAGCCAGCCTCCCCACTCTCCACTTCACACACCGCAGCTGACTAGGCCTCTGGGCCTGACTTGGGAGAAGCAGAGGCGGCGTCTTGTTCTCATATGTGGGAAGGCTATGAAAAGAAAAAACCCTCGTTGGCCCAAACATTTAAACAAGGATTACACTAGGATGTTTTGTTCTCACTCTGACATGGTCAGAATTAATTTGGAGGTCCAAAAGAGGATTATTTTGTTGTTGTTGTTGTTGTTGTTGCTTGGTTTTTGAATCTGAGTTACTTAATACAAGAATACAGAGGGAAATACAAAACAAAACACATGGCTTAAGTCTGTCAAATGGTATTGGAACATCCCCAGGTCATTCTTCAGGGTACTGTTTTGTTGGTGTTTGGGGGGCTCCACATTCAAGTTGCTGGTGAACTTTCTCAAGAAAAGGCCCCGATGGGAGAAGGCAAGCAGTGGGGTGCATCTGGGTATCAGAGTACACAGACCTTAGAGATCATGATCATTTGTTTTTCCCCTTCCTCTTTAGGTTTAATAGGAAAAGCTTGCTTTCTGCAGACAACTGAAAAAACTGCCTTTGGAAACTGTTTCTTTGGCCTGCATGGAGCAGCTGGGACTTACACTGTGAGGCCCTTGACGGGACAAGCTCTCACCCACTGATCATCCAGAGTGATTGTCACCATGGCCAGCAAGAGGAAGTCCACCACCCCGTGCATGATCCCTGTGAAGACCGTGGTGCTGCAGGAACCCGGTGCGGAGGCCCAGCCTGCCGCAGCTCTGCCCGAAGGACCCCCGCAGGAGCTGCCCCCTGAAGTGCCAGCTACCAGCAGCGAGGTCGCCCAGACGGCCAGCAGTACCGACGGCGCCGCCCTGGCCAATGGGCACCGGAGCACTTTGGATGGCTACTCGTATTCCTGTAGATACTGTGATTTCAGATCCCAGGACATAACCCAGTTTGTGGGACACATGAACTCAGAGCACATGGACTTTACTAAGGACCCAACTTTTGTCTGCACTGAATGCAGTTTTCTGGCAAAAACTCCTGAGGGACTTTCTCTGCACAATGCCAAGTGTCACTCGGGGGAAGCCAGCTTTGTGTGGAATGTGGCCAAGCCAGACAATCATGTCATCGTGGAGCAGAGTGTCCCTGAGAGCACCTGCACTCCTGACCTATCGAGTGAGCCCAACACTGAAGGGACCGATGGACAGGCTGAAATCATCATTACCAAAACCCCAATCATGAAGATAATGAAAGGCAAAGCTGAAGCCAAAAAAATTCATACACTCAAGGAGAACCTCCCCAGTCAGCCTGTGGGTGACACGGCCTTACCAAACCCCTCAGCTGGGGAGAGTGAGGCGAAGGAGGGGGATCACTCCTTTGTCAACGGGGCGGTCCCGGTCGCTCAGCCAGCCAGCAGCTCGGCAAAAGGGCCGCATGTGGCCAATGGTCCCCTGCTGGGAGCGGTGCCGGTTCTGCCGGCTGGTCTGGCACAGTTCCTCCCCCTGCAGCAGCCGCCCCCCGTGCACGCCCAGCACCACGGCCACCAGCCGCTGCCCACTTCCAAGTCCCTGCCCAAGGTGATGATCCCACTGAGCAGCATCCCCACCTACAATGCGGCCATGGATTCCAACAGCTTTCTCAAGAACTCCTTCCACAAGTTCCCCTACCCGACCAAAGCTGAGCTCTGCTACTTGACTGTTGTCACCAAGTACCCGGAAGAGCAGCTCAAGATCTGGTTCACAGCCCAGAGGCTGAAGCAGGGCATCAGCTGGTCCCCCGAGGAGATCGAGGACGCCCGGAAAAAGATGTTCAATACGGTCATTCAGTCCGTACCCCAGCCCACAATCACTGTCCTCAACACGCCCCTGGTGGCCAGTGCCGGCGGCGTGCAGCACCTCATCCAGGCCGCCCTCCCGGGCCACGTGGTGGGGCAGCCCGAGGGCGCAGCGGGTGGCCTGCTGGTCACGCAGCCGCTGATGGCCAACGGGCTGCAGGCGCCCAGCTCAGCCCTGCCGCCGGCGGTCACGTCGGTCCCCAAGCAGCCCACTGTGGCGCCCATTAACACTGTGTGCTCCAACACCACGTCGGCCGTGAAGGTGGTCAACGCGGCCCAGTCGCTGCTCACGGCGTGCCCCAGCATCACCTCCCAAGCCTTCCTGGACGCCAGCATCTACAAGAACAAGAAGTCTCACGAACAGCTGTCCGCCCTGAAAGGAAGCTTCTGTCGGAACCAGTTCCCGGGGCAGAGCGAGGTGGAGCATCTGACCAGAGTGACGGGCCTCAGCACCCGGGAGGTGCGCAAGTGGTTCAGCGACCGCCGGTACCACTGCCGGAACCTCAAGGGCTCCAGGACCGTGCTGCCCGGTGACCCCGGCGCCATCATCATCGACCCCGGGCCCGAGGCGCCCTTCTCCCCCGCGGCAGCCAAGGCCCCCGAGGTGCCCTGCGGCCCGCCCGCGGCCACCCTGGCTGCCCCCCCTTCCGCCAGACGCCAGGCCTGGCACCAGACCCCCGACTTCACGCCAACCAAGTACAAGGAGCGAGCCCCCGAGCAGCTCAGAGCCCTGGAGAGCAGTTTTGCGCAGAACCCTCTTCCTCCCGACGACGAGCTGGACCGCCTGAGGACGGAAACCAAGATGACCCGGAGAGAGATCGACAGCTGGTTCTCAGAGAGGCGGAAGAGAGTGGGTGCCGAGGACACCAGGAGGGCTGATGGGGGCGCTGCTCTGGAGGAGGAGGAGGTGGTGGCTGTGGCTGCGGAGGACGAGGCGGGGGACGAGGAGCTGGTGGGGGACCTCAGGGTCCCCGGCGAAGCTGGCTCCCCGGAGGCGCTCGGCGGCCACTTGCTGGCGGAGCGCAAGGTCAGCCCCATCAAGATCAACCTCAAGAACCTGCGGGTCACCGAGGCCAACGGCAGGAGCGAGCTCCCGGGGCCGGGCGCCTGCGAGCCCGAGGAGGAAGGGCCCGGCAAGCCGGCCGAGCAGCCCCCCGGCAAGGCGAGCTGCAAGAAGACCGCCCAGCAGCGGCACCTGCTGCGCCAGCTGTTCGTGCAGACGCGATGGCCCAGCACCCAGGACTACGACGCCATCATGGCCCAGACTGGCCTGCCGCGGCCTGAGGTGGTGCGCTGGTTTGGGGACAGTAGGTACGCCCTGAAGAACGGCCAGCTCAAGTGGTACGAAGACTATAAGCGGGGCAACTTCCCCCCAGGCCTGCTGGTCGTCACCCCGGGCAACCGGGAGCTGCTGCAGGGCTATTACCTGTCGCACAAGACGCTGTGCGAGGAGGACCTGCAGAGCCTCTGCGACAAGACCCAGATGAGCTCCCAGCAGGTGAAGCAGTGGTTTGCGGAGAAAATGGGCGAGGAGACCCGGGCTGTGGCGGACACAGGCGGTGAGGACCAGGGCGCCGGCGAGCCCGCGGCTGGGCACAAAGGGACGGGGGACGCGTATTCGGAGGTGTCGGAGAACAGTGAGTCGTGGGAGCCCGGCGCCCCTGAGGTCGGCTCGGAGCCCGTTGATGCCCCGAGTCCCCAGGCTGGACTTCAGCTGGGTAAGGAGCCCACAGGGGCCAGGGTCATCCTCTGAGGGGAGGGTGGGGGGCCTCCCTGACAGGCCGCTGGGACGTCTGCCCTCCTGAAGCTCCCTGGCAGTGGGACCCAGTGGCTGGGCTGCTTCAGCAGGCGCCCTGGGAGCAGAATAGGAATGTGACCTATGATCCGATATATTTCCTGGGTCTTTAAACCTGTGCATGGGAAGGTACACAGTGAGCCTACAAGGGTGTGAGCTTTTCTAGTCATTTCTCAGCGGTGGGAGAATAGGTCAGAGCGCCATCGGAGTCAGGCAGGACCACAACCCCTGGGTAGGAGAGAGCAATGGGACTGTTGGAGAAATTCAACTCAGGACTGCGAGCAAAAGGAAAGCGGCGCTTGGATTGCCCTTAGGTAAGGGAAGTGCTTTCATTTAAATGATGAAAGTTCCATAATTTACATTTCTGTTGCTCTTTCTGATTTGGAGTAATGGAAAATCATCTTCTCTCTTAGACATACATGGAATCAAAAGCTTGAGTTTCATTCCTCAGTTTCTCCAGATCATATCCCTGGTATTAACCCTCAAAAGAAAACTTTATTCATGAGAGACACACAGAGAGAGGCAGGGACATAGGCAGAGGGAGAAGCAGGCTCCCTGCAGGGAGCCAATGTGGGACTCGATCCCAGGACCTGGGATCATGCCCTGGGCCAAAGGCAGATGCTCAGCCACTGAGCCACCCAGTTCCTGAAAGAAAACTTCAGAAGATGATTTTATTGAAGATAGTTTTGAAGCCACGGACAAGTCCCATTGTGGGTATCGGGTCCCGACCCTCAAAGTTCCCAGCCTCCCCCTTGCCTCCCCATCCTTGGGTGTTTGCCTCCCCAGAGGCCTCATCACAGGATGGCCAGGAGCCACGAGACTTAGCTCTTCACAGGGGGCTGTGGAAACCAAACAAGTGTCTGGATTCTCAGATTCTCCGATTTGGGGACCTTTAGAAGTTGGTTCTAGGGCCTGGTATTTCCAGACTTGATCTTGTTTTCCTGAAGGGCCCCATGAGTCAGTGAAGCCCTCCTGGGGAGTGGTGGGCTCCAGGGAACAGGACTGGCTTCTCAGGGCTGGTGTCTTGGGCACCTTCTCCAGCATGGGCCTGCCCTTGGGGAATGCCCACCCCCGGCTTGCTGGCAGTAAAACAAATTGATTCCTTTTTCTGTTTGTTTAAATTAAAATTTCGCCGAAGTATATTCTTGGGTAGCTGGAGAGAGAGGGTGGTGGTTGGTTATACAACCTTGTGAATATATTTAAAGCCATTTAATTGTATATTCAAAGATGGTTAAAATGGCAGCTTTTATGTTATGTATATTTTATCACAATTTAAAAAGAAAAAGCTAACCTGGAGGTGGGATGAGTAGGGTTGAGTCACAAGCGCTGGTCCCCCTCAGCTCCTAGGTCCACCACTGGGTGAAGTGTTCTGTCCCCGGCGGGACAGCAGATGGGGCACTGTGGCCTCATCCTCTTCTGTCTGAAGCAGATAACCCCTGGGTTCAGGAAGGGCTTGTCTGTTTGTACCCCGTTTCTCTGTGGCCAGCCTCGGAGCAAGGGCCACGTCGACAAGTGTCACAGACGATGGGCCTCTGAACAACCCCGCAGACTTTGACCTCAGGGGTAGAGGAAATCTGCAGAAGGTACAGACACTAGCCCCAGCTGCTGTCGTGTGAGAACATGGATTCTGGAGAGCTGGCGGGGAAGGGCAGGAAAAGGCAGATGGGGACGGGGTCCCGGGTGGCAGCTGCCTGGGGTTTGGTGGTGGGTCCCTGGGGAGCAGGTTTACCCTGCACACTCTCCTTCACCAGCCCTCGGGCTGCAGGATTGGGGGGTGGCTGGCAGGAGAGCCTTGCTCCCGGCATTGAGAGGTCCCCAAAGCGCGGCGAGGACCATGCTGCCTCAGGGGCTGTGCAGGTGGCAGTTGATGTGGAGGTGACAGGCCTGTGTTTTCTCCTCAGAAACAGACTGAATTTGAACTGATTACTCTGAAGGACTGGCCAGTCCAGGATGCCGCCTGCCATGTGGAAGGGCTCAACCTGACTCTCTGCTGCCACGTGCTGTCCCCATGCCCATCACTGGGCATGCACGAGAGCTTCTGGAGGCCTCGTCACCAGCCCAGAGCGCGCCGCCACCTCCGGCCTGCCGCCACCGAGCAAGCCAGCGGGGAGAGTAGAGTTCTTGTCAGTTCTTCCTCCCACGATGTAGGGCCTTTCCTTTGCCTTCCAGTGGATAAAATAGTTCAGATTTCATATTCATAGACACGGAATCAAGTTTTTAACATATAAATCCGCCTATACACATTTAATAAAACATCAGATTATAAACACTTTCATTACATAGAAACTTTGGTTAGCAAGCAGTACGTTGTCTTTTACATCATCTCTGAAAACGCCCTGTGTCTGTTCTCTGGAGATCCTGGGCCGCGTGTCCCCTGCACAGTGGGCAGGGCGCACCAGTCTGAAGCCCCAGGCGCCCCTGTGCGCCCGTCAAGGGAAGGCAGTATCTTTGCAGAGGCCTCCACCCCGGCGGCCAGCACCGGGCCACCTGCTCGCCTTGCCCTGTGGGCGGATCAGCGGGCACCGCCCTCACCTGTGAGCTGAAAACCCACTGCTCACCAGGTAGCCTTTGCTCACCGCCCTCGTACGTGGTTCCAGCTGTTCTTCTTGTTTGTGGGAGTTTGAATCATGGACCAGAACTTTTCAGTTATCAGATCAACTTAAAGAAGCATTTGTTGTTAAACCTGATGTACTGACCTATGTGCCCATGTTCTTGTTGTTTCTTTTTCAATCTAGATGTGTTGAGAGTGAGAGGAAAATTGGAAAAAGAAACAGGCAGGGCTGAAAGTAGAGGTGCGCGGACCCGGCACGTGGCTCTGGCCGCTGTGGTTTTTTGGAGCCCTTGACCCACACTCACTTCAAGGCTGCCTGTGTCTGGGAAGGAAGACCCGCACTCGGCTGGGAGTAGGAGTGAGCACTGCTGGGATCTGGGGACTTGGGGCGGTGCTGCATACGGAGACCGACACGTTGGGGTTCCTGGCAGCACACCCGGAGGACTCAGGGCCCCCCGCTGAGGGCCTGCCTGGGTGCTGGACATCACTAGACAGGCCCTGCTGAGGATGTTAAGTTCTGCACTATGTCCCCAGATTTGGAAACAAGATCGTCTACTTAAGCCTAATCCTCATATTCATTTTTTTTTTTAATTGAGAAAAATCACAGGAAAAGGTGCTTTTGAAACACTGGGAAACTGGCTTACAAAGCTGTACTACATGGTAAATCCCCATTTCCCCCAAACTGGCTGCTCTGAGAGCAGCGGCAAGTGGAGACAGGGCAGCAGAAGTCATGTCCCCCGCAGCTCCGCTCGCCTCCCGGAGACCACCTGCCTCCCAAAGCACCGAGGCCTTGTAAGCCTGCTCCTCCCGGCCAGGGCGGGGTGGGCGGCACCAGGGGCCCCCGAGAGAGGGCAGGGGCTTGGGCACAACAGCCCATGGTGGGTGGTGCTGTCCTCCTTGCCCGCCCTGGAGCTGGACCAGGGGACGCATCTTGCTGGCTTGGCTCTAAGGCGAAGATGGAGGTGGCCCTTCTGCCTTCCAGGAGAGGGCTTTCGCTGGAAACCAAAAGCCCTCGAGCCCCCGTTCTTCTAAAGTGTCTTCTGCTCTCCTGGGCCCAGTAGGGACCACCTCGTAGTTGTTTCAAATGTGACATGTGAGCACTTGGCAAGTCTGTGCCCCTTGTTTGTGTCCTTTGCATTGGAGCATGAAGCTCTTTAGCCCCAAAGACGTCTCGGCAGAATTGGTGAGCGATTGCCTTCCTTCAGAGAACAGACACCTGGAGCTTTTCCTTTAGTGTTTATGTACGTGCAGATTAATTTATATATACACATAGATACAGGACAGATACTCATCTGATATTTTCTGATAAAGTGCACATCTGAGGTGGCTGTTGGGGAAGGTAGCCTGTGTTGGAGGGAAGGCCGGTCCCCTGGGAGCAGCTGAGGCCACCCGGCTGGAAACCGTCTGAGTGCCTGAGACCCCATCCTGCCGCCTCACTCCCAGAGCCCCGCATGCACTGCACAAGGGGCTTTACAGAGGATTTTCTTGGTTATTTAAGTTATATATCATTTACAACCCAAACAGCAAAAGAAAAACTAAATTACATGGTGGACAAGTTCATGCAGGACGTAGCGACCCGGCTTCGGCACCAGCCCAGCTTTAGAAGGTGGAGAGGCTACAGGCCTGCCCGCCTGGGCGTGTTTTCCTCAGAGGTTAGCCCTGCCCAGTGGCCAGGGCCATCCCACAATGGCAGGACTGCCCAGGTAAGGAGCCCCGCAGACAAGACCGTCCTTCCTCCTCCCTGCGCTCTGGACCAGAGCAGACGGTGGGGTTGGAGCCCTATACTCGCAAGAATCAGAAGAATCAGACGATCAGAGGTGATGGCAAGAGGGCCGGCAGGGTGGGTGAGCAGGTGCCCAGGGCTCTGGGTGCTTGGGGAGCACAGCCAACCTGGTACACAGACCGACACAGGTCCGGAGTTTGGGGGTGTGGGACCGCAGCAGCAGGACAGATCACTGTGGTTTTGCATGCTGTCGAAGGGTGTCTGTGATTTCGCCTCGGGCAGACGGCGGTCTGTGGGCTGAAGAGTTGAGAGGTGGGGTTAGTCTCTCCTGAAGAAAAGGCTGTTGTATGAGGTGACTCATCTTTCCCCTCTTTGTATGCACGTGGACTCGTCAGAGACAGTAAAATATTTCAGTGTTTCTTGTCACCTATGTCTGGCACATGTTTGGTTTATTATATTTTTTACATGGGGTTGTAGATTCTGTTGTAATAGGTGAAACCCGATCACCATTCTGATAAAGGAAGTCTGGGTTTATGATACACATACTTTACATATTTTGATTACTTATTTTAATTCTTGACTATTAAAGGAGGGTTTTGATTTGAGAGGAGGGTTCTCATTTTCAGGAGCCTCTGGTTCCTGAAATAGAGGGCCTGGTTGGATGGCCTGTTGGCATTTGGGGTTTGGTAGTGCTGTGTGACTTGGAGCTCCTGGCTTGGCCAAGTGACTGGCGGCTGTCCGGGGGGACCAAAGCGCCTTGACCTGAGGCCCTTCTCCCTGTTCCCCAGAAGCACGGCTGTGGGAGCCGGGCAGAGTTGGCGGAGCTCGTGGGCTCCCAGTGCACGGATGGCGGCATCCCAGCTGGCGGTGGGAGGCTGTCCCACCAGGAAGTCTCCGCATGGTTTCCAGGCTGAGATGTGGCTCTTCAACCTCAGTCAGTGGCCCAGTGATAGGTCTCGTGTCACCTCCCTTTCCCCTCTGGCTCTGGGACATCTGTGCCAGGCTGATTCCAGGGAGGGTGGGTGCCGGCCTTTCCCTGCACATCCTCGCGCAGCTCCCGCCTGTGCCACCTGGTCTCCGGCCCTGTCGCCTCTGTCCTCCTCTTCTCTTCTCAGAGCAGCTTTGTCACTTTAACCGTCACAGCCCAGGTGATCCAGGCATTTGTGAGGGCAGAGAACCGGCCAAGAAGAAAGCCTGAAACCAAATCAAACCTGGAATTTGGGCTTTTTCTAATCTCCCCTCTTTTTTCCTTGCTCAGAGTTGATCTGGGGCAGGTTATTGGTTTGGCTCACCTTTTGTATTAAGTTTAAATTCTCCTTTAGTCCCTCAATGTGCAGGAGAAGAAATGCTGAAGAAGAAAGATCCCATAGATGCGCGAGGATCCACACGACTGAGTTCCGGGCCAGAGCCAGCAGCTGCCTGGGCCAGGAGGCTAACCGGCCGGGCTCTGCGCCCTCCCATCTGGAGCTCCGTCTCCACGTCTCCTGACTCTGCTTCCTTTGCGCCCTTTCCTGAGGAGCACAGGCTCGCCTGGCCTTCCTGCCCAGACCTTGGGGGCCAAGTGGGCGTGGCTGGGGGGAGCACCTGCCCTGGAGAAAGCAGGGCGTGGGGAGCCCGAGCCGCCCCCTCATCGTCCTCTCCCCCAGCCAGACTGTGGTCTGAGGCCATCATGATGTTTCTCTGGCCATTTGTCACAGCCAAGCTGTGCGACACCAGGGCTGAGGAGGCTGGAGGCAGCTTCTCGTCAAAGTGGGGTTTGTGCTTGGGCCAAGTGACCGCGGAAGTGACGACTGTGGGTGCTTCTCGCTGCCTACCCAGTCCCGCTCCACCTCCAGACGGAATGGAGAGGCCTCGGTTAGCGTTTGTTTCTGCCCGAGTCTGCGGTGCTCCTGGCACAGGGTTGTCCTGGAAAGGGGTTTCTGGAACTGACCCAGCAGGTGTGCGCGGGAGTGAGGTCAGGGGTCAGGGTGTTTTGGCCCTCGGGGCGATCCAGAGCCTGCTTTTCTGTCGTCAGTCCTGAGCGTACGTCGAGACGGGCCGCTAACCTCCTCTCCTCTGCACGGGGTCCTGGTCCTTCCCCACACTGGAGAGCTGACAGCCGGCCCCAGCGGGCAGCAAGCCTTCTCCGCCAGAGTCCAGAGCAGGGGTGGAAACCGGCGTCTGGCCTGGGCCAGCAGGCCCGGGTCACCACATGGACGAGGGTAGCAGCAAGCACCCGCTGCCTTGATTTTTAAAAATCCTATCTTTTGGTTTGCAGGCTTGCCAGGATCCACAAAGAACCTCCTGCTTGGCTGTCACCGGCCCAAGGCTTCTGCGGCCCCCACAACCTGGCCCTGGTGGCTGCTCGGTTCGGAGCCAGAGGCAGGGTGAGCACAGCCGGCAGGACTGTTCCAGGGGCACGAGGTGGCCTCGTCTGCCGGGGGTCTTCCTGCTGCCCACGGGGGCAGGTGGCGAGCGTCTGAGTGTTGACCTGCTGTAGGTGCCTCTCCCCTGGAGCCCGGCTCTGCCGCGTGCTCACACATACACCCGAGCACTCAAGCGTTAGGGGCTTTTCTTGGCTGATGCTCTAGGCCTGCCCTTCCTCTCCAAGACAAGTGGGTGACTTAGAAGGGTTTGAGGTGTTCGGCTGGAGCCGAAGGTGGATTGTCCAGGGTAGAGGCTGTTCAGAGTCTGAATGGAGAAAGCTGCACACGCAGGGTCTCTCCCCAGGCCCAAACCCCAGAGGAAATGCGCTGGCGGAGGGTGAGACTCTGCCCCCTGGGTGGCTGGTCTGTGATTTGCCTTTAAAGAGAGAGGTTGTCACCCATCCCTGGTCCCTGCCCGTCCAGCAGTCTCCTGGCAGTTTGCTTGAAATGCTGGTGGGGCGGGAGCGCCAGGATGCCTGGAGCTGGCTGGAGGGGGAGCCCGGCTGCCTTCAGCAGGACCCTGCATGGTCAGCGGGCACTCTGTGTGACCAGTGAGAAGGGGTGCCGCCCCGCCCCCCGTGTATGGGGGTTCCTGTGGTGCCTCTGGGCAGCCTCGTCGTTCAGCTGTGTTGGGGGGACCCGACTGGGCCAGGGTAGTTACTACAGAGGAAACACGCCAAGCGTCCTCTCCCCCCTGCCGGCTGTTGCTCACTGAAAGTTTACTGAGCAGTCCTGGCGAAGTTGGGGAGGCTTCCCCGGCTGCGGGGTCCTTCCCGGTGGCCCCGACTCCTGGTTCTACCCCGCCCCCCGCACCTTCTGGTCTTCGATGCCACAGGAGGGCTGGCAAGGGCTGTGAGTGGTTTGCCTTGGTGCGCCTCCTGTCTCCCAGAGGTGGCACAAAGACGTGATCATCATGGTGCTAAGGAAGAGGCCACTGGCCCTGCTTGTCCAGAGGCAAATGGGAACTTGACCGAACTATCCAAGAAGCCCCCGGCCCCGGCCGCCAGGTGTGAGACCAAACTGAGGGGCATACTCGGGGTCCAGCCTGGGTGGCGTGGGAGATTTTTACCCCCGGGGTGGGGGGTGGGGGGACGTGTCTCTTTTAGAACGATGTAACTTGCCTTTGGACCGCGGCTGTGCTGAGGCGGAGCAGTGGGCTGCCCTCTCCGGGCTGCGTCTCCAGGCCTCATGAGGTCCCCTGTGGGGATGCTGCTATTTCTAAGATGCAAATTGCACATTTCCTAGATTTTGTATCTGTGGATTTGGATGAGGGAGCAGAGCCAAACTGCTTATACAATTTGGTATGGGCCGAAATGGTACTTCAAATCTTTTGATTGTTCCTAAATAAAAACCTAAATTTCACGTTTCACATCTGCCGAGTTTCTTTTGTGGGGGAGCCTGAGAAACTAAAAACACCCGACATCTGATTTATTCAGTGGGCAAGCCCGACCTTAAACTCAGCCCATTTCAGGAAAGCTGCACTCACCGCCTCCCACGCTGCTGTGTCCGTGGCACTGGCTTCCACGTGCTGAACTGTGACGTTCTAAGAAATTACGCTACCTAGACAAAGGCAGAGGAGTCAGGCAGTCGTCAGGCGTCTCGTGAAAGGACGCTGGCAAGTCCTTCTTTCCTGTCTTTTCCCCGGAGAAGAATCCTGTGTGCTCAGGAGGGGCCTTGGAGGAATGCTAAAAGCCCCATTTCTAAGATTCAGAGCACCTGAACCTTGGGGTGGTCGAGGGCCTTGGGGTGGTCCGCCGGGGCAGAGACATACCAGGGTAGGCCAGCGGCTCTTGCCCCTGGTGGACCCCAGGGCCTGTCCCTGACTGGGCCCTCCTGGAGGCCGGCTTAGGCCTTGGGAAAGCAGCTTTGTGTCAAATGTAAGGCAAGTGCTTGGGAGCTAGCCCCACCTGGTGCGGGACCCTGAAGCCAATCAGCCGGGCCCCCAGGGTGGGTGCAGACTCAGGCAGTGGCTTCCAGGCCACACCGGTGGAGAGTTGGCAGCAGAAGCCCACGGGGTGTTGCCGGGAGCTTCCGTGGGGCTGCTGCATGGCCCACAGGCAGGAAACAAGCCCTGCCTGACCCCTGATCCCAAGTCCCCAGGGATAGGGGACCCCAGGGATAGGATAGTCTCCAGGGATAGTCCCCCGAGGAGGGGGAACTATAGAGGCCCCAGTGAGGGGTGGCAGCCTGACGCAGGGCTGGACCCCTTGAGGGAAGGCAGGACCTTACTTTGTTCTAATTTGGTGGGATAGGCTGCCGCTGTTTGTAGTGGTCTCTCCCTTCCAAAGAACAGCCATGGTGGGAGGATAGGGGCTCAAATCAAACGACGGCAGAGTTCCCAACCAGCCCCAGCCTTCAGGTGTTGTTCAGGATGTGGTCAGGAGGGGGGCCTTGTGTTCTCTGCTCAGGGCTACAGATCCTTGTTAATGGCACTGTCCTCACCTGGGGTCCGAAACCACTCCTGCCTGCTCATTACAGGGCAGCCTTTTGAGAGGTGTTCTTGGCCTGCCTGCTCTTTGCAGAAGCTCTAGAAAGCCCGATCTTGCAGGTAGTGCTGTGTGCACGTGTCCACTGGATGAGGAGTCCAGGCCTGCCCCTTGGAACGCAGCCTGCTTGTCCCCGGTCTGCCAGCCAGCCGGGGGTAGTTCCTATTGGAGACAACAGGGGACTCTGCCCAAACCGGGGTCTCATTCGGTTCATCTGAGCAGCTTTTGAAAAATACCTGCAGGGCTCTGGGTACTGGTGTTTTTCAGGAGCTTCCCAGGTGATGCCTGACCCAGTGGGTGGGAGGCAGTGCCACCTCAAACTGCCTCCCCACCTACTTGTGGGGCCTCACGTGGCAATCGATGAGGTCAGGGCTGGCTGGAGGATGCGGGGTGAATGTGATCAGTATATCTGCATAACTGGGGGTTGTCATGTTTGCCGCTAGGAGGAAGGATCAGGGCACTGGCATCGAAGAAAGGCAAGGGCAGTGTCCCAGGGGAGCTGGGGGGGGGGGGGGGTGCGGCCGGCAGGAGACAGGCATGCTTCAGGTCTGAAGCCACCACAGGGGCAGCAAGAGCTTTCCTCCCAATGTCATACTCCAGAAAGACACCTGTTCAGTAAGTGAACATATGTCCTGATTAAAATAAAAATGATCAACACCAGTAAGCCAAGCACGTCCTGTGATGACAGGCGGCCCCTAACTAAAGGGCTGGCACAGAACCGCTTCCTTCACAGAAAAGCGCTCCCCTGGCCACAAGAATCTGGAGTGAGAAAACTTGGTCCGGGGAAGTCCAGGTTAACTACCCCCACCCACCTTGTCTGTGGGAAAAGGACCATCCTTCTGAGTAGGTCAGAGGAGCTCAAGGAAGAAAGCCAAGGGGCCAGCAAGAGCCTTAGCAGTAGGCGCTCTGATGCTGGCAAGCCAGCGCAGTGAAGGAGCAGAAATGCTCCCAACTGATCCAGTTCTCCGGGTTGGGGGTGCTCAGAGGGGCCTACGGTCTGTATCTGTAACCTGGGAAGTGTTAGGTCTTTGTGGTCTGACTTGTCAAACAAGAAAGGGATGATTGGAACCTAGAACTCCTAATCACCATTGGACTGGACTTAAAAAATCTTGGTCTCTCCATGCTTCGTTTGGTATATGCATTATCACACCAGGGGTGTAGTAATTACTATTTTAAGAACCAACTGATTACATGTGTCTGCATCTTTTCAGTGACCAATCTTTTCAGGCTCCCTGGGCTGGCTTCTTCTGCCTGCCCCACCCACCCATCAGGCGGGCAGCTGTGTGCGCGCATTTCTGATCCACGCCAGCACAGAGCCAGGGGACGGTAAGGGCAGGGCCTTTTCAATCAGGTCTGGGCACAGAGATTTGGTTGCAAGCTCTTGAGGATTTTCAACCTACTTCTGGAAGCTGTAGGTTTTTTTGGAAGGAGAGGCGACTATGGAACTGGGAAGGGACTCTCTCTGGTTGCTTCCTGTTCACCTCCAGAACTGACAGGCCACAGAAACTCGGGCTTGCACGCAGGGAGGCCAGTGGCTATACTCTACCCCCACAGGCCCTCTGCAGAGGAGTCAGAGTCAGAGCAGAGTGTGGCCTCACTGCACCTCAGAGCCCGGAGGGGAGGATCTGCTTGACCTGGAGGTTGCCAAAAACCTCCCAACCTGCCTGCTCTGCAGAATAACCACCTGGCAACTTGTCCAGAGTTACCAAGTCTCCAGACAACCTGCTCTCCCAAGCCGCCCTCCCCGCCATGAGGGCACCCAAAGGGATGGGGGGCTGGCTTATTTGGCAGTCAGACCCTAAGAAGCTGGCATGAATGGCCGAGCACTGGCCGTGCTGTGGGACACCATTGTGCCCATGGGCCTGGCCCCCCTGTCCTCCAGTGGGGCTGCCTTCCCACACCTTCCCCCAGCTAGACAGAAGCGGCTGGCTGCACAGCAGCTGTCCCCACACCTCCCCACAAAGCAGGCAATTCCTTAACCATCTTTCATTCCTAAGGGAAAGCATACAGAAAACCACCTGTCAGAATAGGCTTTACTCTTTCTTCTCTTCCTGCCCCTACCCCATCCCTGACAGCCTTACCGTCCGCAGTCCCAGTGGCCCCACAGCACAGGACAGGTGTGTCCACAGGACAGGTCATAGCCTCCCCCTCTCCCGCCCTCCCCTCCCCTGGGCTCTGCCTCAAGACTTCCCTCCCACGGTGAAGAGCAGGAGGAAGTAACTTAGTTACGTATGATACTACTGAGAAGGAAAATAGTACTGCCATCATTTAAAGTCCTTTTCAGAAGTAAAGCTTTTCCCATAAAGTTTAAGATTTTTGTTAATATTTAAATTATAAACCAAACACTGGCAACCATATAGAGATGTGTTTGCTATGGACAAGACTGGGAGGTCATAATTGCAAAGACAACCTTGGAATTAGGTTTAAATAAACCAATACATTTTCTCAGAAATTGTATAATTTCCTTCGGTTTACAATCCATGATATGGAAAGTTTAATAGAACGTTAAATAATTTACCTTCTACCCTAAAAGTAAGCTATAGAAAACGGAATCACTATTAGGATCGAATAATAACAAGGCTTTAACGGCTCAGTGGTTTTTCTTAAGAGTATATAAATATATAAATCTTGAAAAGTAACACTGTTAGTTGAGCTGTAAAATCCATAAAAATAACAGTTCTGCCACAGTGCACAGACAAGTTCATTCATTTTTGCTCCCCACCCCAACCAAGCAGCTTTCCGGTTAGAAGTGGAAGACCTAGAAAATCATACACCTACATGAAATAATGAAGATAGTGAGAAATGGGGTGTGCAAAAAATAACCTTTAAAATTCCATCTCCAACATCACAGATGCCCAGTAACAGGACTTTCAACTGGTTTAACGAACACTCAGGATCATCTCCGCATCCTCCTGCAGTGCTGTCTGCAGACTTCGATCCCAGGTCTTCTGCTGCAATAGGGAGAGTGGTCTTCAGTCTGAACTGGGACGGGGGGCGGGGGTGGGGGTCCCCAGCCGGCCTGCTGGAGGGCGCCTGGAAGGAGGCATGTCTGTGTGTGCAGGGGCTTCCTGAATGCACTGGGGAACATCCCTGCTGTGGCCCGTGACCTGCTCCATCCCAGCCATCCTGGCCCCACCGGCACGGTCTCCGACAAAGGCCTCCAGGCTGTCGATGGCACTCTTAGACCTTCTGCCTTCGGGTGGCTCCCTTGCTGTGTGGCAGGACTTGCCGTGCAGCTGGGCCAGCACATCCCCAAACTCTGGCATCCTGGTGAGCAGTTCTGGACTCCAGGTTCGCACCCAGAGCATCAACCTTGGGGCCAGCCCCTGGCTTCGGGCAGCAGGCAGGTGGTATAGCCCATGGCAGTACGGGGTGTCTAGGTCCTGCTCCTCCTCCTCCCATGGTCCTGAGGTGCTGCTGTCCCTCCTCCAGGCAGCTCCCTGGGGCTCGGCTCCTCAGGCCCCTCACCCAGTGGCCCGAGTGGCAGCCTGGGCTGCCCACTGCTGCTATTTCTAACATGATCCCCTGTATCTTGCAGGCTGGGCAGTCCCCGGCCACGGGCAGCGCGCCCTTGTGCTGTGTCGTCTTCCTCGAGCAGGCGGGGCCCCTCTGTAGGCAGATCCTGTGCTCCTCTGCCCCAGCTCGGGGGGCCAAACTGCGGGGGGGGGGGGGGGGGGGCATGTGCCCCCACCCCTGCCCAGCTGGAGATTTAAAGCTACAGGACAATGTAAACTTGGGTTTGTTTCCCTGGCCCAGTGAGGCGGCTGCGGCTCCTCTCTTAGAAAGGTCAGCCATTCCTCAGAGCCTCCCGAGCTGCGGGCTGAGGCAGCCTCTCTCTTCAAGGGGCTGCAGCCATGGTCCCGGCCCCATGATGGAAGGCTCCATCTCCAGAAGTCAGGACCAGATATGTGTGCTTAATTAATTTGAGACACAGTACAGTTTTTGCCTTCACCCAGAGCTGCGGCAGGGAGGCCCCAAACAGTAATATATCTCATTCATGGCTTGGCTTTGTCTAGCAGTCACTGCTGGAATCCAGGTTCCAGGCCTCAGGGCCAGGAAGGCTGCCACGACAGGCCACTTCCCAAGAACCCAGCTCACGGCACTCCAGGAGGCACGCGGCACCTGCTGCTCTCAACGAGGCTGGCGCACAACTAGAGGCGGTTGTCTCCGTTGACCCGTGTCCTCCGTGGGGCCCTGGACAGAAGGAGGGAGTGTCCTCATCGGCAGTGGAGCCTCCAGTCCAGTGGGACAGCCCAAAGCCAGACAAGGGTAACTTCTACACAGAAGCAAGAGAAGGACCCAGAAGGGGCAGCAGGCGCTCCTTCCCATCACTCCAGTATGCCCCCCATCCTCTATCCCCTCACCTCCGTTCCCGACTGTCAAAATGGTCTGCCAGGTGCTCCTGGGAGATACGAAAGTCCTCAAATGGCTGCTGGTAGCGGGCCTCAAAGGAACCTTCACGGGCCCGGCCATGGAACAGCTGGCCTGAGGCATCAGAGCCTCGCTCCCGAAGAGACATCCCGAAGGGACTGAGGTCCCCATTCTCCTGCTTCAACAACAGCAGTGCACGAGGGGTCAGCACCTCCTGGGGCCTGGAGAGGCTCCCCGCCACCCACACCACCCTTACCTTGGCAGGGAACACGTCGATCTTGACGAGCAGGGAGGCCAGCTCTAGGTCCTCACTGTAGTTGTTCTTCAAAGGCACAGCTCTGTATCCTGGAAGGAGGAAAGCCTGGCCCTCAGCCCAGGAGGCAGCTGGGCAGGGGGAGCCCCCCACCTGCCCTGGCCCCCGGGCTAGAGCCCAGGCCCTGTCCCTAGGAAAGGCCTCACCTGTCTTCAGGCCTTTCACCGGGAACGTAGCCTGAGCCAGGAAGTTCTGGTCACTAAACATGTCTTCCTCATACACCACAAAGCGCAAAAAGGCGAATTCTGGGTTACTGATCTGGAAGTGGAAGGGCTTAGCAGGCCACACAGGGTTCAGTCCATTGTCCACTGTGAAAGTCAGGGTAAAAGGCCTCAGGCCACCGCCATGAGAGGACAGGCTCGCTGGCGTGGAGGGGCCTTCAGGGTGGGGTGAGTGGGGAAGGCAGACCTACCCACGAACTCTGTCTTCTGCTTGATGCTGTCGTACTCTGCTCCGGCCACTTCAATCTCCACGAAAGGACACACGATGCCTCGGCCATTCTTTGGCAGGTGCCGAGCCCCCAGCACCTGGAAGGCAGGCCAAGATGGGCCCGGGACTCCCCTTCCCGCTCCCTCCGGGTCCTCACCATGCAGTGGAGGCAGTGCGCCCTCTGCTGGGCCCCACAGAGGCGGCCTAATACGTGGCTCACTGAGAGCAGTGGCCTTGGAAACCTACCTCATTAAATCCATGTCTGTTTTAACATGGACATCTTTTAAACGATGTCCCCACAGGGAAAGAAAACAGAAATGTCTTCTCAGGGAAGGAGCACATGCTCACCCTGTGCTATCCTCAGCCCTCCTTCCAGATTGCTCAGCCCCCAGACCCTGAAGTCCACAGCACAGGCTGCCCGGCTGGTGTTCAGGGACTGTTCTAAAACAGAACTGGGGGCAGGCGTCATTGTCACTCAAGCCCAGTCCTCACTAGCCCCAGTGGGTGGCTGACCGCTAGCATTAGCTTCCTGTTCAGCCAGGCAGTGGCTACCCGTAGCTTGGCCTCACTGGACAGCCTGACTCTTTAGTGCTAAGAACTGGCCACATTTGGCCCACCTGCCTTGGGCCTTTGCCACTCTGGGCCTAGCCCCACGGAGGAGGCTGGCACCTGTCTTTCTGCCTCAGAGGATGGTCACTCCTTCCTTGAGCTCAGAAAACAGTCCACTGCCCACTCCCCAGTCACACTGACACCCCATCCTTGACTCAGGAAACGAGCCCCAGCAGAGCAACCCCAACCCACCCTGAAGCCCACAGCTCAGTGAGCACCACCCACCTCAATGCAGATGGCATATGGTTCCAGGCCTCGGAGGCTGCTCTTGTCAAAGGGATCAAAGGCCTCGTCCCGCATGGTGCTCGGCTGCAGCACGTAGCCGCAGTGGCCGCCGGCCATGAAGAGGGCCTGGTTCATCTGCATGGGCTTGTCTGGAAGAACCGGGTTACAGTGGACTCCAGCCCCACAGTCCAGCGGAGCCCCTCCCTGCCCCAGTGGGCAGTTCCTCACCTGGGGTCTGGAAGTTGAGGGCTACGAGCTGACTGCCACAGATCCACATGGGCAGGGGGTCATAATTGGAGGAGTCTAGCCGCTGGCCCTTGGGGTAGATGCGTGAGAGCTGCAGCCGGTTGTACTGGAGGAACTTCTTGCCTTTGGCCTTGTTCACATATTTCTCAGCCTTGGTTTCCGGAAAGGATGACATGTCCCGGTAGCAGGCACGTTCTGTGCCAATCTCTGGGCCAAACAGGGAGAATGCTTACAGAGCCCACCCACCCAGGCAGCTCCCCCAACCTCAACATAAGGAACGAAATGCTTCTCTTCCGCCTGCCAGGAGGCAGGGGGCGGGCACCCAAACCCACCCCGCCAAGGCCTCAGCCCTTACTGTCTTCATCGAAGGGAACCGGCCTGCAGTAGACAACCAGCTCGGAGAGCTCCAGGGCGATCTTCTTCCTGCGCTCCATCATCTTCCCCTCCGTGAGCTGGTGACACACACCGAGCCTGTAGCCCCAGGCTGGAGCCCCACCCACACTGCAGGTGCTCTCCAGGCCCTTCCCTGTCCCCTACATCTCCCAGACCCCACTGGCCTCTGTCCTCAAGTCCCACCCCAGAATCATCCTTCTTCTTCCTTGCCCTGAAGGCCACACTTGCCTCTAAGACTCTCAGAGGGTGGGATCCTCACCACCACCCATGCCTTAGCCACAGCTCAGGGCCCTGGGCTTGGCTACGCTCTCCAGTGATGCTTTGTGATCACTGGGTGTCCAGCCTCCCTCTTGTGACCTTGGTGGGGACGCAGGCCTCTGGCTCAGTCTTTGGTGTGCTCCGCCCACCTCCCAGGCCTAAGAACCTTACCACCTCCCCTCCCCCAACCCCAGTGCAGCCACCTATCCACCACAGCCACTCACAAGCTCGCCCCATCCTGTCCTCATGCCCCCAGAGGCCATCTCTCTTCCATCAGGGTCTCCTACACCCACACTCTTACTCCCTCCTCTTTCAGCCCAGTCCCCAGAGTCCATCTCCTAACCAGCAGGTCTGCCAGTATAATCCTCAGCACCTTCCATTTTGTATGGCTCCTGGGTGCCTGTTCTCCAGAAGAGCCACAGACCTGTAGCCCTCTACCCCCACCAACAGCCAGAGGAAACGGCCATCACATAGAATTCCCTCACCTCTTAGAGTGCTTTCCTCTCTCCATTCCCCAGGTTCAGTGGAAGAGTCCTCCCTCCACCCTCCTCCCAGCTGGCCCTGGAGGAGGCGCACTGTCCGTGCCATTCCACACTCCCCGACACCCGCAGCCATGGTTCCTGGTAGTGGCACCAGGACTCTTAACTGCTGCCAAAACCAACGGGCACTTTCATGTTCTTACTGTGCCTGTCAGTACCTCCACTGCCCCTCGACACATCTGACCCCATCCACCCCCTCAGCCACTTCTAGCTTCTCTGGCCCACCTTCCTGGCTCCTCCTCCTGCTATCCACACCTCAACATTAAAGCCCTCTTCCCACTCCATACCACTCATCCCTCCTGAGCCTCCAGGTACCTGGTTCCTGCCTCCAGCCCAGGACTTCTCTGGCCCTGCGTTTATCCTGGTGCGTGTTAGACCCACAGGGGTGTCCTATGGCTATCTCAAACCCAGCCCTGAAGGAGCCACAGGACTGGCAATGTGTGTTTTCTGCGGATCCCAGCCTAGAGGTGGGCCTGGTGCCGCAGGCCTCGCCCCCAACAGGCTCACATGCTGCCAGCATGCGCCCCTGCGCCCCCACAGACGCCTCTCACCCTGGCGTCTGCCGTCTGGGCCACTTCTCGGATCTTCTTCACCCAGTCCTGCAGCTCTTCCTGTGAATCAGCAGCGACATCCAAGGACCAGTGTGCCACTGAAGCCATGCTGATGGAGAAGACGAAGAGCCGGTTGTTCTTGCCCTCAGGACGGATAGCTGGGAGAGCGAGAGAAGAGAGCTGGGAAGGTGTTTCTGTGTCCCCCACACCACAGCCCAGGTGCTGGCTCAGAGTCCCCTCACCACCCATCCTCCTCCCCACACATCTTGAGGGAAGCAAGGCTGCTGGGCTAGGCCCATTTTCCAGCTGAGGACACCACAGCTCAAAGAGAAGTCGCTGCCAGAAAAGGCGGGCCAGGGCTGTCTTGCCTGGGTCATGTGCCCTGCCCCACCCCATCTCCATGCCCAGCACACCCTGTGACCCCAGCTCTGAAGACTGCAGAGGTTAGCTAGCCCTCTGCATTACCCCCACAGTGCCCAGCACAGGGTGAGTGTGTAGGGCTCAAAGCCAGAGGTGAAGAGAGGAGTCTAGGGTGTCAAGTGGGAATCCAGGCACAGGGAATCCAGACTGCGAGAGCAGCCTCTGTGATGGGCAGGCATTGGCTTCTTCCCTCAGAACACCTAGAGAGCCACCAAGGAGAGCCTGACCATGAGGAACAGTGGGCTGGAAAATCAGATGGGGGCTCACCAATCTGACAGGCTGGCACATCCAAGACCCCACGGAGCAAATCCCCCAGGGGGCTGTTCTCATCCAAGTGCTGTGGAGAACAAAGTCCATGGGGCCATCAGCATGTCTGCTGTGTATGTACGTGTGAGGGAGGGCTATGTGCAGGCAACACACACGTCTTACAAGCGGACACACGACGACATGAACGCACGGACCCCATAGCGGGGTGTGACTGGACTGTGCACGAGAAGAGTCTGGGGACGGGGACCCTGTTCCAGCAACATGGCTCTGTTCTCACCTCCCTCTCAGGCTCCAGGGCTGCAGGGCTGACCATCTCTTCTACGTAGTTTGACGGGAACCAGAGCTGCTTTTTCCCCCCGTAGTCCCCCCGCCACCTGTGGAAGCCACATGGTGCTGACCCCAGTAGCCGTCCAGATTCCCAAGGGGTGGGAAACCCATCGTCAAGGCCCCACACCTACACCAGGCTGCAGCCAGCAGTGCTGACGCACATGCAGGGTGGACTACAACCATACGGTGGCAGAGGTGCACAGAGCCTGCCCCCCACGCACCGCAGGCCCTGGCTCCAAGGACCCGGCTTACCAGCCACCTTCTTGCTTCTCCACATTCTGGATGATGGCGCTCTTCGTGAATGTCAGCTCGTCATCCCTCTGAGCCTTGTAGTCAAAGAGGGCTTTGACGGCACACTGCAGGGGAGGGAAGCATTGGTCAGGGCAGGCGGTCCCTCCTTGCCACTCTCCTGACCTGGGGCGGCCCACCTTGCTATGATCCTTAATAATGGCCCTACAGGTGGCTCCAGGTCAGATGTGACTGAGGACAGGCCCAGGGCTTCTATCACAGAGACTCCATGGGGTCCAGACGAAACCCTGCAAGCCCCCCAGCCTGGGCCCTGGGGAGAACTTTGAATCTGCCCCCAGGAGTCAGGGCTGCAGGTACCCTTAGCGCCTCTCCTGGGACCTGAAAGCCTATAGGCATGGATGGGACACTATCATTCCTCATCTGGAATGTGGGAGAAAATAACCTTTTTCCCAGGTTCCCTGGCCACTGAGGGAAGGGAATGAGGAATAGGGCACAGCTTCTTTACCCCTTAGAGAAAAAAGCAAAAAGGTCTCTGGCAGACCTTCAGGAGGTGAGGGACTGAGAAGCAAAGAACAAAGTTTTCTGGCCAGTGTGGCCTGCCCCTGCCCTGCTGCCCTGTTGCCACCCATGGAGGAAGCGGGAGTTACCCTGGGGAACAACCTGGAAGGGTCACTGCGGACCCCCCAGGGACAAGTTCAGGGAGGGGGTCGGCCCCAGGGGAGCTGTGGTCGTACAGAAACCACATCTCTCACAACCTCTCAGGCCTCGGAAAACCACAAGCACCACTTCTCCACAACGACCACAGATGGGCCCCTGAGCAGAGAAATGCAAGCCCTAAGCATTCCTGGGTCCAAAGGCCTGAGGCTGTACCTTAAAAGTCGGCATAGGATTTGCCTCCACATAGAAGCCAGGGTTGCGTCCCTCATACAGGGCTCCATAGTCAGGCTCCTAGAAACAAGACCAAATGTGAGATGTTCACACCCAAAGAGGACAATGGCTGCCGCCTTGCCTGTGCCCCTTCAATCAGCATAACAGTCACCATGTGTCCCGCCTCACTAGGCCAGGTCCACCAGCATCTCGGACCTCAGTGGGCACGGCCTGCCTGGCCCTCTCCCCCTCCACGTTCTTACCCTTGAAACCCACCTTGTGATTCTGAAACCTCTCTGTTCCTGAAGGCCCAAACTGCTGCTGAGCTGTTTGCAGTGGAGTCTTGCAGGGGCCCCGCACTCAATGTTCTAGCTCAGTGGCTCATCTACTCCTCCCTGTGCACCCCGGTCCCACACACCAATCCACCAGCCGGGCCCCAGTATGTGTAGTTCTATCCCTGGACACCCATGCCTGCCAATGGCAAGTCTCAAGTGGACCTCCCCTCCTAGACGCCTTCCTTCTGTCCTTTGGTTCCAGCCCTGAGCCCTCCCCGCCCCCAAGATCATCTGTGCAGCCTTCCATCTCACTTGTCTTAACCCGGTGCCTCTCCCCTCTACAGCCACACTTTTTGTAGCCAGCTCTCCCCTGCGCTAGTGACAGTCAAGTTTACACCCAGCTGGGTAAGCCTCTGGCCTTGGGACTACCGTTCCCTGTGTGAGCTCCAGGACTTCCTTACCACACACCCAGCTTGCGGGGGCTTAGATGCCCACCTCTAATCTCTTCACCTAATGCATACCCATTCTTAGAGACATGTCCTCTTAGATGACATTCCCTCCAGGACACTGTCCTGGCACCTACACCATGGCCCCCAGCCCGGCAGAGTGACCTACCCTGGAGCTCCTCCAACTCCCTGGCTTCTGTGTCCCACACAGCCAGACTGTCCCATGACTACCCCCAGCAACTAGCCCAGGGCTGCACTGCCTGCCATGCCCCCTCAACCACTGGGCTCTCACAGCTGTGCCTATCTTCTCCAGCGCTTCCTCATTGATGGGATAGCGCAGCTTCATTTTGCGGTATAGCGGGTGCTTCTCATAGTAGCTGATGAGGTCCACGAGGCTGTCAAACTCAGAGTTGCCCAGCATCACAGTCTGGCCCTCCTGCTGGACGCGGCAATGTTTGATCTTGCCCTCGGCCCTTAACAGAACAGTCACACAGGGTCAGGGCATCCCAGACCAAGGCGTAGCCCCGCACCACCCAGAGCACCCCAAGGCCACACCCCTCACCGGAAAGAGATGGCATAGGAGTTGGGCTCATTCCGTTTCCTCACCAGGAAGGCCCCATCCCGGGGAACACGCATCAGCATGTGCTCGGCCTGAGCTCTGGTCAGGCTGGCGTGGTACCACCTGAGGACAGGCCCGAGTCAAGCCCAGGCCATCACTGCTCAGGTCCCCACCCAGCCCCCAGCCCCTCCCTCACTCTTTGCTCTCGTGGGCATTGGTCTGTGGGACCGGCTCTGAAAGGCGCATCTCAAATTCGTTGCAGCGCAGGGGCACTTGCTGGTAGTGCGTGATGAGGTCATAGAGCGAATCAAAGACCAGGTTGTCTGTCAAGAAGAACTTGGGGGCCCCAGCATCCTGCCGGGAATGGATCCGACAGTGCTGGACTTTCCCGTTCCTCCTATGGGAAGATGGGGAGGCAGTGGGAGGCAGTGAGAAGCAGGCTTGGCCTGGAACATGGCGCTCCAGCCCCAGGGAGATGCCCAAGGGGCTTGGGTGCCAGGCAGCCCTGCGGGAGGGCTTCAGATCACCCAGAAAACTGTATGTGCGTGTGCATGCATGTTAGTAGATCACGTTCCATTTGAAAGCCTGCAACAGGAACCAACTACAGACTGTGGTAAGTGGGTTACCAGAAAGAGAGGGTATAGTCGCCCACGAAGGTCTCGCTCTCCCGCACGAGGAAGGAGCCATCAGGGGCCCCGGTCTCAATGCAATACTCGGTGAGCAGGCGCTCGGCGATGTGCCGTCCATCCCGTCCTGCTCCAAGCTTCCCGTGGAACCACTTCTCACTGGAGTGCAGCTCTGTGCTGCCACTGGCCTGTGAGGGGAGGGCAACAGCAAAGACACTCAGTGACTCTGACCCCAGCCCAACCCCCAGCCCTGGGCTGGCCCCTCACCTCCTTGGGTTCCTCCTCATCCTCATTGCCCTGGTCACTGCTGGTCTCCTCAGAGTAGTAGATCTTGCTGCTGGTCAGAACGAAGTAGTGGGGGTACCACTCCTGGGAGAGACCGAAGTGGGGCCCATGAATGGAGGCCTCCTCCCACCGTGCCCCTCCAGCCTCAGCCAGGCCTGGCCCTCACATGGTTCACCGGGTCCTCCAGGTAGAGGATGCCATTCTTGATGGAGTTGCTGATATCGTTCTCGGAGTACATCACTGACGTAGGCACCTCTTCGTAGGCACTGCCCTCTGCCAGCTTCTTGTGCTATGGGGGCAGGCCAGGACATGACAGTGCCAGCCCAGTCCCAGAGTCTCCCCACCTCCTCACCAAGGCTGAGCCTGCCAGTTAGAGCCATGGCCTGGGCGAGGTGCTGGCAAGTGCTGGGCCTCCCACTGTTACCTTGATGAGGATCTTCCTCTTGAGCTGGTTGGGTGAGGGGAGCCCGTCAGCGGCGATGTCCACAGGCTTGGTGAGGAGTGTGTCCCCAAGCACCTTCTTGAAGTACTGCGCCATGTTTCTCTGCTGGGCGATGCTGCAGTGGTCCTCGATGGACAGGATGACCGGATACCTGCAGGGCAGTGGACCAGTGCAATGACAAACACCTTACAATTTCAAGGGGTCAATGCTCAGTCCAAATGGCCCCTCAGGAAAGGTGTTAGGAATCAAGATCCTGGAGGCCCTGTCTCTAGGGAAGCTGCCCAGAGAGGATGCTGGCCCTGGCCGCTGGATGGAAGTATTTTCTGAGGAGGGTAGGACTTCAGTTTGCTCCACAGACTAGAGAAGAACCCATAAAGGGGGCAGGCTGAGGATGTAGGAAACAGGGTGGGGCTTAGAAAGAAGGGCTCCAGAAAGCAGCAAGAAAGGAAGGGAGGCCAAGAAGGACAAAGATAAAAAGGGGAGTGGGGACAGGGCATTAGAGGGGACCCTCTCTCCCAGGAGAGAGCTGGAGCCAAACTGCCCCCTGCCCCTCCCCTCAACTCACTCTGAAGCCACGAAGGCATGCTCCTTGATGGTATGTAGAACATCTGAGAACTTGATCTTGGTGGTAAGGGTGTGCCCATGGTAAATGACTGGCATCCCATCTGGGCCATCCCAGCAGTCCACTGGGGAGGAACATGACCACAGTCAAGAGGGCAGGCCTCCTAACCTACCTACTCCCCCAGCCCCGGCCACCACGCACACTCAATGCAGCGACAGCCCATCCGCAGGCAGCGAGCATAGGCTTCCAGAGAGGACTCGCTGGAGAACTGGTCCCCAGTCAGGTACCTGGACAGGGAAGGAGAGGTAAGGGTGGTTGGGTGAGTGCCTCCTTCCCAGGGGTGGGCCGGGTGAGGCCGAGTGAGCCACTCACGTGTTGTGGGAGGAGGAGATCCAGTAGTGGGACAGAGGGTTGTTCATGGTGTCCGGGCACACTGCATCCAGCTGTGAATTCCACACGCTGTTCTCTTTGGAGAACAAGAAGGTGACAAACTGTCCAGGAAGAGGAAAGAAAGGAAAGACAGAGTGAACAAGCCCCTTACCAGCCCACTGGCATGGGCCACGGTGGGAAGGAGATGATGCTCATCAGTGTCTATCATGGTAGGCAAAGTGGACAGTAGGGAGGAACAAGGTGGAAGCCCTAAGGAGAATCTGGCTTCTGAGACCCAGGTGGGGTTCTGGTGAGTGCACCCCTACTCTGAGGGAAAGGTGAAAGTAGGGTTCACCTCGTCCAGGAAGAAGTAAGGCTCTTCAATTTCTCGTAAAGGATCTCGAAGGAAGCTGAGCATGAACTCCTGCACCTGAAGCCGATCAACAGCCCACAGCTCCTGGTGGGGATGGGTTGGGGAGGGGTACGTGAAAGGCTGTCAGTGATGAGCCCAGCCCCCCTTATCCAGGTACCATGGCCCTGTCTGACCAACCATACCCCCTGGTACTCGAGGAGGAACTGCTGAAACTCAGGAAGGGACACACGACAGAGCTCCGGGCGCTCCCCTGCCCTGTGGAAAAGAAGGGAAGTACCTGGCAGCCAGGTGGCTAGCACAGCCCACAGATGACGAGGGGCCCCATGGAAGGCAGAGTCCAGCTCCCACCCAGCAGAGTTGTCCCAAAGGGTCCAGCATGACTCATCCCCTCCCAATGCCTCCCACCTGGACCAGGCATCACCAAGGGAGAGATGGAGGAGGCCCGGGGGAGAACCCTGCCGCCCCGCTTCAAAGCAAACCTCAGGGCACTGGCTTCCAAGAAGGGGAGGTCCATCTGCAGGAGACAGAAGCTGGTCAGAGCCAGAGCCCCTGGGAGGCCACATGGGGGAAGGGCTTTCAAGAAGAAAGGCCAGGGCAACAGACAGGGGGAGGCCTCCAGAGGAGAACAGCTGGAGAGATGACACCCAAACGCCCTCAAGCAGGGCAGCGGGGCTGATGTGGGTGGGGCAGGGGCTGGGGCAGGAGGTTGGGGGCAAGGGCCAAGGGAGGGCAGGTGGCTCATGCACCGTCTTCTGGGCGCTGTACATGAGGCTGCGGTACAGCTGAGCAAACTGCCCGTAGGTGATGTCACTGCTGCGCTGCTCCAGGTCCTACATGGATAGGGCAGGACTCTGGTCAGGCCCACAGCCAGGAGCTCCCAGGCCGCCCCTACTGCCTGCAGATAGCACAGGGGTCCTCACCGTCAGACGCTCTCGGAGGAAGCGCATGTTGGGAACCCGGTAGTTGACCTGGGACAGCATGTTCTTCAAGTCCTTGGCTGATATACTGAGGAAACAGGGACATCCCCTGGGGCCTGGCCCAACATCTCAGGACCTCTGACTTGTGGGCTGAGCCCACCTGGGGCTGGATAGGTAAATACTCCCCTGGCACCTGGAGTCCTGAGGCTGAGGCTAAACCAGAACCCTTTGGGCGATCAAGGGAAATCCCCCCTCCTTTCTCTGGGGCTCAGTCTCCTCATCTGAGCAAAGAAAAAGGTCATGATTCTGGCAAGAAAGGAGTGAACAGGCTCAGTGGGGTGGGTCAGGGGAGCCAATCTTTAGGTCTCAGCACTCAAGCCTGTTACCCTCTAGCCCCTGCAACAATCCTAGGGGCTTATGGCTCACCCAGGACACAGGAGACAGCCTCCCCTGCTGAGCCTCCAGGCCCCGCACAGCTCACTCATACATTCCTGACAAGCGACCCTGAAAATGCTGGGAATTTGTGCCTCAGCACCTGGCATTGGGGAATGGGGGTAGCAGAGGGGTATTTCCTGCTGGTGACTAGACACTCTCCTGGGGTCTGACAAGGAAGTGTCCCTGCCCTCCAGAGTGCCCTGCCCAGGATGTGGGACCATGGGATACTGCTGGGCCTGGCAAAAGGATGGAACAGATGGGGGAAAGGGAGGCCTTCTCTCCTAGAGGGTGCCTCCCACTGTCGTGCCCAAGAGCCTTGCAGGCAGTATCAAAACTCTCCTCCAGAACTCAGTACTACACTGTATGCTCCTGGCTGCTACTGGCAACTGTGGTTCAGCAAGTGCTTGCTCTGTGCAGGCACCCAGGAGGGAGGCTGTCAGGTTCTTCCTTTGCAGGTTAGGAAACTTGCTGCATCACCAAATGCTTCCTATGTGGACTCTATGCCATCAGCATTTCAAGCAAGCTATTATCTGTTCCACCAAAACACCTGTCTTGACTCTGCTGACAATCTCTCCAACTACCACTCCCTTCTCTGCTCTCTTTCACAGCAGCACCTTGAGGGAGCCATCCATGTTCCCTTTCCTTCCCTGAACTGCCTTCCCCTCTCCTCAAGGTTACCAACAACCTCTGCGCTGTCAAGTCCAAGGGGTACCTGTCTTCAACACACTTGACAATGCCTGGCACAACTGACCACTCCCGCCCTCCTGGAACTTCCAAACTCTATCTTCCAGGCTTTTCTCTTACCTCACAAGCTGCTACTTCCTTTGGCTAGCTCCTCTTTACCTGCCTGATCCCCAATGTCCAAGTGACCTAGGATCAGCTACTGTCCCTCTTTTTTTTTCTTGCTACCAGTATGGGGTGATCCCCAACCTCATGGCCTATATATAAGGATCATCTCTACGCTCCCAAGGGAACATCTCCTGCCCCAACTTCTCCCTTAAACACACACTACCCACCAGCCAAGGCAACGTGTCTACCTGGATGTCTAAGGGCATCATAAAACCTAACACGGCTCAAATGTATCCCACCCCTAAACTCCCCCAGATGTGCTATTCCCATGGCCTTGCCCATCTTCGTCAATGGAGCTCCACCTTTCCAGATGCTCCAGCCAAAAAGTTTACTGTTACCCTGGGACTGCTCTCTTTCTCTTGCACACCAAAATCAATGTTAAGAAATTCTATTGGACTCTTACCTTCAAAATACGGTACAGACCAAATCTGACCACTGGCTATCACCCTCCACCCTGACCCAAACCCTCTCATCTTCCACCCAAAATGCTGAAGCAGCTGCCTGCCCGAGCTCACCAGCTCTGCCAAGCCCTGGACTCCCCAGCAACAGTTGGCAGTCCTGTGCAACCAAAGTCCAGTCACGGGACACTTCCTTTCAAAACCCTCCGTGGTTTTCCAGCTCTTTCACGGCAAGTCAGAAGCCCTCACCATGAACTGATCTTTGTCCCCTATCTCTTCTTGGCCCCTCTGGCTGTCACACAGTAGCCTCAAAGCTGTGAGCTTCCAGGCACTCTCTCCCACACTAAAGCCAGGCTAACCCTCTCTGCAGGACACCCAGAGCCACTCTGCATTTCCTGTCTCTCTCCTTGGCCTCCCTCACTAATGTGTGCTAAGGCCATCACAGGGGCCTTTCTGCAGGAAGTTATCTGTGCCAGAATCACTTGCCTACCCCCACCAGCCCTACTAGAGGTAGGCCCCCTAGGTCCTCTGGTTCTCCAGGCAGCTGCTCAGGGCACAGCTACTGTTCTGGCTGCCCCAACCCACCAGCTGGGTTAGAGCCACAGCCCCAAACCTACCGATCCTCACGATTCCGATCCACTGAGTAGAACTGCTTCCGCAGCCACCTGGTGGGAGAGGAGCCTGAGGTGAGAACTGATTCTCCAGCTGGACTAGGTCTGGGGAGGTCAGTAGGCAGTGCCTGGGCACAAAGACCTGTGTCCTTGCCTCTGCTTCCTAGAACCTAATGCCCCTAACCCTAACCATGTCAGAAGCAGTTCTTACCTCTCAATCTGCAGAGGTGTGGCTGCCTGCAATGTATCCTCCATCAGCCAAGTTAAACCCTTGATCCACATGTTCACTTCATCCTCAGATGTAGCTGTGATCAAGGGGTAAAGAACAGAGCTGAGGACACACGCTTCCTGCTGAGCCAGGAGCCGTAGAGCCAGTAAAGCCTCCTCCAGCACCTTGACTCCTACCTTGCAGGCTCAGAGTCTTCAGGCGGAATTCCATCCCATACAGGATGACGAAGCAGTGTGACTGGTCTGGTCGGAAAGCAGGGTCCTCTTGGTAGCGATCAAAATCCCGTGAGGTCTTCCCTGGGCGGATCTCCTTGATTTCTCGAATGTCAACTTAGGAAGGTAGAGAAGAAGCCAAGGTCAGGCTGGGGTCTCTGAGTCAATGCTGAAATGAGGGCAGCCTGGTTTCTTCACTCATTCCCAGGCTCTCCCTTAGGGAAGGACCACAAAGGGAGACACTTCATCAAGGAGCAGAGCCAAGAGTACTCACCATCCCATTGGTGATAAAAGAGAGCTAGGCTGAGTCTGAGGACAGACCTCTGCTAGAAGTTGAGCTGTCTGGGGAGAGCAGGGACCCCCATCCTGTGTACCTTCCCTTGCTGAGAATGGAGGCAGATCTCTCTGACCTGAATAAAGGCTAGACTCGAGAAAGAGAACTGGGGAGGGCATAAAGCTGTTCTGTGAGGACTACTTCCTGACACAAAGTACACAAACCAAATTGTAAAGTCCAAAGGTAGGGCAAATCAGATCCAAAGATGTCTCAGGATCCATGGGAGGAATGAGGGATCAGGCCCAGAGAACTGATACCCCCCTGAAATGGCCCACCACCCCAAAAATTATTGAGCAAGTCTCAGCAAGAGGCCTGGTCCCCCAAGGCAGTGGCTATCCAAAGGTAAGTTTCCTGATCCTGGCTGTCAAAGGGCCTGCATGTGCTCCTCTGCCCTCACACAGCACAGATCGGGAAAGCACACAGGGCTGAATGGCAGAAAACCTGCCATGTCCACTAACAAGGGAAATGATGCTAAGTGACTTGCTTAACTTCTCCTAGTCTCAGTTTTACCATATATAAAGTCAACTGAATTTTTCTAGAAGGCAGGGTGGTAGAAAAAATATGCATGGACTCTGGGACCAGACTGCCTGGACTAGAATCCCAGGTCTACCTACCATTAGCTGTGTGATAACACAGTGATAACTGCTCTGATCCCGCACCTTCATCTGTTAACACAGGTAACAAATAACGGTGAGGGTGCTGGTAAGATCAACAAAGTGTCCAGCCCGGTATGTGGCACATAGGAGCTCAGTGCAGGTTTCCTGCTCCCTCCCTCCCTCCCTGCTAGGTATCACCCACAGGATCCCCCAGTGCTGGCTGAGATCCTGGACAGGGGGAAGATTTTCCAAGCCAGATAGAGAGACAAGACAGATTTAGGGAGAAGCTGTTCAAACAGAATAAACCTGGCTGAGCCACCAGAGAGGACTCTTCCTGAGTACTCCCTTGGCACCAGAGCCCCTTCTAATGCTCTCAAACAAGACTGGCCCGGAAGATCTGGAGCCAGGAGCAGTGCCAGCACATTGCCTGGCTAGCGTCCACTGCAGAGCCCTCCCAGCCCAAACTGTGTATGACCCTGGCTAGAATGTCCCAAAGGGCCCAAATCTCCAAGCTCTCTTCCTACTCCTTCTAGCCACAGCTGTGCTCCAACTAGCCCACCTCAGAGGCACTGTGTCTAGCTCCAACCCCAGCTCCCCACCACAACATTACTGGTTCTCACTGGACCCTGCTCTCCTTGCTCCCTTGCCTTCATCAACCCCTCAGGCCTGGTCTTCCCACTGAAAGCCCTACCTTCCCTGCCAGCAGCCCTGCCCCTGCCCAGTCCTCTTCACCAATGAGCCACTCTTCTTAAGTTTCCTGAATCTTTGTCACACTGTTCTGACCCTCTTGTGATTGCTTACTAAGGAGAATACGTTTCTTCTAAGGCCTTCAAAGCCTTCCTGGTGAGGATCAGTGATTTTCATTCCCAGTTCTTCCCTCTCATCTTCTCTCCTCCATCTAAACTAAGTTGGACCAAGGGCAAGAACAGCCAGTGCTTTGTGTCCCCCACTTCATCCTGGTCCCAAGGGTGGACTGTCTACCTCTCAGGCTCCATTCTCTACCACCGAAGACCCAACTCAGAAGCACCCTCCTGCAGTAATCATGCCCTTGACTCCTCATGACACCACATGTGTGAACATTCCTCATCTCTCCCAGGCCAGGCAGGGCCCATGCATTACTGGCTGAAGGGCTGAATAAGCAAATGAAAAAAGTAGGCACACAGGTAAGAAGAGGGGCCACAAAATGGGAGTCAAGTTTTAAAAATAAGTCATACTCAGGTAGAAACAGGGAGTGTGGGGGGAACTGAGTCACAAAAACGCAGCCCGAGAAGATAGTTTCCAAGGATGGAAGGAGGAGCCGAACAGGGGAAATGCCCAGATCAGAAACTGCAGAATAACCACAAACCCTGCCCTTTGAAACAGAAACCAGTATGCTTTTCCGGTGCAGAGCTGCTGTCATCCCCTCCCACACCTCTCACACAGGCACACAACCTCACAAACACAAATGCATCTAGGCCGGGGTCTGAGTGCTCCACAGCCTGGGCCCCTCCTCTCAATTCCCTGCCCATCATTAGAAGTAACCCATGACATGGCTACTGCTTGGCAGGTAGCTAGAGGGTCAGTTCAAAGCCTGAGGTTAGGACACATGTAGCTGCACAGGCATGCATGCACACTTGCGCGCGCGCGCGCACACACACACACACACACACACACACACACACATACTGCCAGCAGGTCCCAGGAGAACCTCTGGCCTGCCCTGTGCTCCTGGGCACATTCCTATGACACCAGGCTGGAGGCAGATCAGGATCCTGCTCAAGACAGGAACCAAACAGGTACAGAGCATGTCCAGGCCAGGAGTCCAAGCTTCCCAAGGTCCTGCTTGGCCATACCTGGTCCCTTGTACCCCAACCCCCATAATGAAGTGCCAGCCTGGTCCTAATGCCGTCGAAGCGCATCAAACCAATGGCAAGCTGAAAGGATGTGACATCAGGGTGAGATGCTCTACTACGCTTTTAAAAGCCATTTCCTGTGCCACCTCCCAACCCCACTTTCCATCTTATTGCCTCCCAGACAAACACAGAAGGGTCACCTTTCCTGAGAGAGCCAGGGCTGGTCCCCCAGGGACTGCCATCAGGGGAGACACTCACTAGGACAGGCATGGCCTCTGCCCTAGTTGGGAATAGGTTGGGGGTGGGGGGTGGGAAGCCAAGTTACCCTAGCTATCTCAATCAGAACTGCAGTGAGACAGAGACCCTCCCAGGACCTGGGAGCTTTAGGAGGAGAGAACTGCTTAGAAGAACAGGAGAGTAGCACCCTGTTCCCAGAGACCTGTGACCCAGCACTCGTTCCCCACTCAGAACCATGGGAAAACAACGTTCAAGGAACACTGGGGAAAAGAAAAGCCAGGGTACTGAGAGGTCCTTGCTAGGCTGGAGACAGGGGAACTCTTTGAGGGACAAGGGCAGATTCCCACAACCAGGGAGCCAGGCTAGCCTCCTGTGTAGCAGAAGAGAGTGTAGGGCTTGACCAGTGTCAAAGGGCCATCTTCAAGCTCACCCCAATCTGAGAGGGCCTAGGATTCCATCAGCACCATCTGGCCAGCTCAGCCCATCCAGAGGCATGGTGTGTTCATTCCTCCAAGGACTGGGTCCCTGAGGCCCATGCTTCAGGAATAGCATGAGTATCACCATACCAAGCATGGCCATGGTAGACACAAGACTTAATCACCCACACAATCTCATAAAGATACAGAGACCAGTCCTCCTCAAGAGGCTTTGGGGTAATGAGGGATGACTCATGCTGGGCCAGGAATGGCATCCCAGGCCAGCTCTGAGAGCTGAGGACTTTCTGATGGCCAGGCTGCCTGGTGTTCTGGGCAGAAGCTTGAGGGTCCTGGTGACAACCTGCCTCCTCTTGCTCCTTCAGGAAGCCTGCTCTAACTGTCCCCTTTCTGAAGGCTGCTCACACCTAGCAGAGGAGAACCATGCAGGTCTTCAATCCTAGCTGTGCAGACCTAAACAAGCCTTCACTCGTTTGGTCTCCATTTCCCCAACAGCAAACTTGGAATTCCTCTTGCCTCAGAGGGTTGCAGTAAGGGCCCTGCAGGAATCAATGATCCCAGTGATGTCTGAAGGAGTGTGACCCCTGTGCATCTAGTGCATCAACATGAAGCCTAGACAAGCCAGCAGCAGGGGGATAATTGCAGCCACATGCCAGGGCTTTGCTGGAGGTGCACCTGAACCCAGGAGAGGTTGCCTCAGCCCAAGGGAAGGAATCCAAGCAACGATTTCCCTAGCTCAAAGGGGGTCTTGCAGGGATGGGGCACCATGAAGGGGTGAGGCTCCAGAAGCCAGAGTTCAGATCAGTGCATGCAGACATGCTCTAAGCCAGAGGCCACGTCCTGAGCCTGCAGCACCCAGTCAGCTGTAGCCACAGCACCCTACCACCTCACCTATGATGGGGTATTAGAACGGGAGACTAACAGATTTGAAATCACAAAGATTGGGGTGGCTCAGCGGTTTGGCGTCTGTCTTTGGCCCAGGGCGTGATCCTGGAGTCCCAGGATCGGGTCCCGCGTTGGGCTCCCCGCATGGATCCTGCTTCTGCCTCTCTCTCTTTCTCTCTCTCTCTTTCTATCAAGAATAAAAATAAAATCTTAAAAAAAAAAATGAAATCACAAAGATCAATTTTCAAATCCTGTTTCCAAACATATAGCTGGGCCTCTCCGGCAGGTCATGGATAAAGTGAAGGTTTTTGTTAGGGGTGGGACAGCCATTAACCATTTACATACAACTACATAAAGATAGTCACATGGAAGGGTCAAGCCTGTCTTGCCTTGACCACCCCCAACCTTGGATTGGTTTCTGTTTTGATTTTTAGGCAGAAGGAAACATGCCTCCTGTAGCCTAGTGGCAGGGGCCAGCTCTAAGCAGAGAAGCAGAATCCACAAGACTGAATTTGCAAAACGAAAGCTTGCATGACCAGGCAAGGAAATCCTCCCTTGTCTCTTCTCTTGACCCAGGGACAGGCATCTTGTCGGAGACCATGGAGACTAGAGATCAGCAGTTACTCAAAGCAGAGTGCCCAGGTCAGTCAGGCCTGGAGAGACTGCCTTCAGGACAGACTAGTAACGGCAGATGCTTTCCCTTTAAGAGCCTCAGTTTCCTCATCTGAGCCACACAACTGATCCCAAGCACTTTGGGAGGTGGGCTCCCACCCAGCAAAGAGTACTGTTGCTGCTCTCAGGACTTCCCTTTTGAAGGAAAGTAGGTCCCCAAGCCTGGGACAGCACCCACTCTACTAGGTAAGGAGAGGACAGGGTGCCAGGAAGGGGACGAGCTCAATGGCAGGCAGCCAGTCTGCAGTCTGTGAAGGGACTGAAGACAATGACCTATGCTAGGTTCTTCTGAGGGTAGGGCTCTTCTGGTTTTAGAATCCTGTTTCTCAACCCCTCCCAGGTATCAGGCTGAGCCACAAGTGCCCACTAGTCATCCTCTTGCCCAGTGCATCAGGATAACCATGACAGGGAGATGCACAGAAGCAGCATTCCTGTAGACCAGGGGAAGTCCTGGGACAACGGGAACCCCAGGGAAGAAGAGAAAGGGGGTAGCAAGGGTGGGGCACCAAGTCTTTTCCAGGGTATCTTAAAGACTATGGTTCGTGAGAGCCAGCCAATCCTGCCCCATATCAGACTCTGACCATGGCAGGCCCTGGAAGGGTTAGAAGGGAGCCCAGTATCAAATCCAAGATTCTAAATTAGACCCACATTTCTTGGTCAGGAACCAGTATCCCAGCATCCCCTGCCCCAGTGAAGGCACCTTCCAAACAGCCCTACACAGATAGAGGTCCTCCAAACCTACTGGCCAATTAACCACCCCTCAGACAAGGAGAAGGTACAGAGAACCATGAGCACAGAGCACTGGCAAGTGGCACAGCTCCACTTCTGAGCCTCATTTCCCTCATCTGCAAAACTAGATCACCACTCTTCACCAGCCCCTTCTTCCCTGGACAACTGTGAGATCTCAGGAAGAGACAACAAGGCAGTATCACCAGAAAGAGACAAGAGGACATACTGAAAATTTGCCCCCTGCCCCCGCCCGTCCCCCACAAACGAACATAGAGCCAAAAATACCACCACCAGCACAGCAAAAAACCAGAAGTGGCACATATCACAAATTTCTGGACACGAAACATACTTTCATTGAAATATTTTTAAGAGATCATCTTCCTTTTACAAAGTATGTAAACTAATTGATGTAAACTGCAATAGAAATTACCCATACAGAAATACATGTATGTACATTTGGCAACTTAAAAAAATTTCAACTCATGGTAAACATGAAGGGTTCTTTTTGTTTGTTTTTTTAAACTAGAGAGCTTGAAAGAGCTAAGTGAATGTTACCTGGAGAGATCCCTTCCCCTCTGGAGGTTTTCATTACCCCAAATCCCGAGATATGAACCCCCAAGATCCTCTCCAGGTCTGTGTGCCCAGCCCCGCAGAGCACATTGGGAGAAGGTAGGGAAAGCCTATTCCTCCTCAAAAGGGGCCAGGTCCAATCAAGGCAATGAGCTGCAAGGACCCCAGCCCCTCAGCTCTCAGCCTACCCTACTCCCTCCAAGCCTCTACACCTGCCAGGCCTATCTTCTCATGTAAGTCTCTGTCAGGCCCAGGCCAGTGGTATACCTGGTGTTCCACCAATCTTGTCACATTGTCTAGTGCTGCCAGGTATCTAGGTCATTGGCCTGTGAGCTAGCTCCTAAAGGAAGAAACTACATTGGACTCTTCTCTTCATTCCCCAAAGCCAGATCCTGGGGAGGCCTCAAAATGTATACAGAGTGCTAAGGAATAGGAATGAACACATGAGTTAAGATTGCAGAGTTCATTATCTAACAAAGGCAGCAAAGGCCACAAATTCTCAAAGATGGTATCAGGGATGGCTTCCTGGAAGAGGTGGTACAATGGGGGCAACAAAGGCAGAGGAGCTACAACAAATATGCAAATGCAGAAGCTGGTGAGGTCTACTATGGAGACAGGAAAAAGAAGGACCAGTCGTAGTTGCGGGCGGGGGGCATGGCCTCTGAGAGCCAGGACAATCTGGAAACATTGGAAGTCCCACACGTATGTTTCTGCAGCTGGTGGGAACCATGGAAGTTAATGGAGCTTTGAGGAGCAGAAAAGGCACTGCTCCCTGAGCACCCTTGCTCTGTTTGGCTCTAAGGCAAGGCCACCAGGAGATTTAGAAGAGCAAGTCCCAGGGGTCAGGAGAGGTGTGCAAATCTTCCCCCAAATGGGGCACTTGGTTCAGTGAGTAGAGCATGTGACTCCTGATCTTGGAGTTATGAGTTTGAACCCCACACTGAGTGTATAGATTACTTAAAAATAAAATCTTAAAAAGTCTTCCCCCAAAATGCTCTCTCATCATTACCCTCTCCAAATAGCCTGGGGTAAACAGATGCACCATTCCCAGCTGCCCCACCCCTCAAGTCAGCTACCTTTCAACATCCAAAGACTACACACCCAGGGTGAGGGAGCATAAATGGAGCTGAGCCTTCTCACTCAGAGGATGCCAACTGGAGAAAGAAAGCCACATGGGGAAGTGATATTCTGTGGCCAATTCCTCGCCCCCTACCCCTGCCACCCCTACACACAGGTTCCTGCACGGTGCCCCAAGGGTAGGGCAGACACTGCACCCCAGAGCCCCCTTCAGAGGGAGCCAAAAACAAAGGGGCTCTGTCCCCAGAGTAGCTGTACCAACTAGAAGATACAGCTTTTATAGAGCCCTCAGACCTGTGAAGGGAAAGGAGGCAGTAACCCAAGGAGAAACAAGGACAGAACCTAGATACAGGTGGGAAAAGAACCTAGCACAGCTGGAAGCAGTGGCATCGGATGCGCCAGTGGTTCCTATGCTACCCGAGGCCTCTGGAAGGAATGAGAGACTCCCCAACCCACGCACACACTCCCCACTGTCCATTTCCCTCTCTGTTCTGAGACTATGACCTTCCCCCTCCCTCCCTTCCAACAGAAACAGAAGCAGCTCCCAGATCTCACCAGAGAAAGTCAAAAGTGGAGGGTGGGTAGCTACCTACCTCCATTTTACAGACAAGGTTCCTAGCAGAGAGACTTGGGGTCAGAGGGTTATGCAACAAAGAAAAGGTGAGGATGGGACTTATCTCCTTCCTATTCCTGTGTAGCAGCAGAGGAGAGAGGCCACAGCCCCTTCCCATGGTGTACACAGGGAAAATCTGGCTAAACCCTGGGAGTCCAGGGTGTACCAGGGCAGAGCTCAGCATCTCCCTCTCTGGCTGGGGTTTCCTCAGTCACTTCTCCCTCAGCACCTGACTGAGAAGAACAGCCAGGCCTGACCCAGCATCTGGGCCTTCTCCCACCTTGATAAACAGGAAAAAATCATTCAGACAGCTGGATGGAGGTCTGCAGGGTCCTCCTACATGGGACCTTGAACCTGTATATACTAACTGCTTCAGGTTACAGCTGTAAAGGATCCTTGCCAGCACATGACTCATCTAGAGTCTAGATTCTAGATGAATCTCCTCTTTGGAGCAATGAGAAAATGGAGGCTCCAAAGGGTCTTGACCCAGTCACATGGTGATTCATGGCAGAACTGGGACCCTCTGCATGGCCCCAGAGCCTTCACACTACCCAGGCAGTCTTGCCTATGACACTAGACTAATCCCACCCATTTCAGAGGTGGGAACAGCATGCCCAGGCCCCAAAGGAAGGAAGGGAAAGGAGGCCCCACCCAGAGAATGCAAAACCGGAAGAGAGTTGAGCAGTTGCCTATTATGCTTGTTCATTCATTCCATCATCTACTCAAACACATACCAGGCACCTATCTCCTTGATGTCAGGCCCTGGGTTGGGTCCTGGGTAAACAGAGATCAATAAGGCACTTGAGTTCCTGCCCTTCAGAAAAGCCCCTGGCTGGTGGAGGAAACAGATGGGGAAGTAGATAACTATGAGGTCGTGCAAAGATGGAACAACAGGGAGATGTCTGTGGTGCTGGAGCACAGAGAAAGTGAACTGCGCTCCTTGGGATTTCTCAGATTGATCTGCAGAAGGCTGGTCTGGAGGGCTGACCCACATGTCAGGCAGAGGGGATCGTGGAAGCCAAGGAATCACTGGAGTGGTTGGGCTGGGGGTGGGGGGAGGGTATTCAGCTTCATGGAAGAGGGAGAGGGACAGTGAGCCCACCCCGGCCTTTGATGCCACAGCAGGGGAAAGCTGGAGTACAGACAGGGGCTGGCCCCAGCTTTGCTGCACAGGCCTATGTAACCCCCCCAGGCAGTTCGTGGGTCAGCCCCCCAGGGCAGGGATCCTGTGCACCCTGACCTCTGCCTCCACCAAAGGCTGCTGTTGCCCAAGTATTTTCTAGATATCTTGTGTGTACCAGGGCCCCAGCTAAGGACAGGTAGAGGGCCAGTTCCTAGAAGTGTCCAGGATCTCAAAAGTCTAATGAAATGTGTGTCTCCCCACCACCAACACCCACACAATATATTTAGGGCAGGTGGGGAATAAGAACACTGAATGGAAGTCACTTTTCCATCCTCTTTCCTAACCCCGAGAGCAATCCACATGGTCAACCATACCCTCCCTCCTCCTTGAAGCTCTGCTCTTGGCTTCTCTCATGACTTCTTCTGGTTTCCCTCTTCTTCTTGGGCTTCAGGCCTATCTGCATTACATGCTGGCCTTTGTCAAGGCCGAGGCCAAGGTCCTCTCCTTTCCCAATGCTCTACCTCCTCCCAGTCAGTCGACAACGCCAACAGATTTCAGTGCCTCCTCTTAACAACCAGTACTCACCTCTAAGCTTCAGCTCCGTCAGTCCAACTGCCTACTTGACACCTCCACCTGCTCGCCTCAACAACACCTCAAAGTCAATCCCTTAAACCAAACAAACCAAACAGATTCCCTCAAACACACTCTTTAATACTCTCTCACCAAAACCCAGGCCTCCTGCCATACTTCTTGGGTCAGCTAACAGCATCACCCCCAAGTTATAAACAGGAAACTTAAGAACCATCCTTTAGCATCTCCTTTTCTCTCACCATCTCCAATCTAATCCTTGGACGAGCCCCCTACTACTGACTTTGTCATGACCATGTTTACTAAGCATTTAAATGAGTGGGAACCCTGTGTGTATTTTAAGGCTGTCTGAATGACAATCTTCTCCAAAGGAGTGTGAGCTCCTTGAGGGCAAGGGCCATGCCTGGTCAGCTTTAAGGTCCCACTCAGGGAATAGCAGGAAATGGAATACATTAGAAGATAGAAAAATCTGGGGTCTCCCTCCCCCAAGGAAACAATAGGGGCCTCTGACTGAAGATCTAAGGGACAGGGGCTAAAGTGGGAGAACAGGGAGGGGACAGTAGAGGCCTCCTCTGCAGAGCTCCTTGGGAAGCCCCAGGCCAGCCCTGGCTCCCCGCCTCTTCAGTTTCCGAGTTACCACCACCACACACCCTGCTCCATCTTAGAGGCAGGAGGTAGGAGGGAGATGGTGGAGGTGCATGGGGGTGACACCAGCCCTTAACCTCCCAGCAGAGTCAACTTTGACCAGGAGGTTGGAGACCTGCTAAGCAATGAAGGAAGTCATGAGGGCAAGGTGTGGTCACCCAGACACCCTCTTCTGCACACCCCACTAGGCCTTTCCCATTACAGAGCTGCTGGGCCCAACCACCCTTCAGCATCTGGCCACACCAGCCCAAGCCAAGGCACTTTACTTGTCCTCCTTTTGCTTCCTGGGGAGGCAAGGCCCTGTTGCTTGATGACCTCACTCCAAGGTGACTGGGAACTCACTGCCTCCCCAGGAAGCCCAGCTAGGATTCTTCGAAGCTGCCTCCCCTGTCAAGAAGAATGACTACCTTGGGACTTCTCCTTCCTGATTTTAATTTCCTAAAATTAAATTTAGAGGGTAAATTTCCATTCTACCCTCTTAAGACAGTTTCTGGCCTCACCTCCCCCAATAAGCTCCTTGTTGCCTCCCACTCTAGCCTGCAGAGCTTCATCCTTCCAGTATGGGCCAATTCTCAGGCCAGGGACCAGGACATCCTTATGGAAATGGTACAGGCACCAGGTGTTCCATTGTCATTAGAGGGGATGTTCTCTGTATTTCACTGTCAGCCTCAAGAGGCCCCGAGTAAAATCCTTGACAAAGTGACATACATTACCCTTTTTTTTTTTTTTAAGATTTTATTTATTTATTCGTGAGAGAGACAGAGGCGGAGACACAGGCAGAGGGAGAAGCAGGCCCCCCAGGAGGAGCCTGATGTGGGACTTGATCCCAGCTCTCAGGATCAAGCCCTGAGCCAAAAGCAGACACCCAACCACTAAGCCACCCAGGCGTCCCTACATTTCCCTTTCTAACCTCCTTGGTAGATGTGCTCAGTGTTTCTTTCTTTCTTTCTTTTTTCTTTTTTTTTTTTTTTGTGTGTGTGTGTGTGTGTGTGCTCAGTGTTTCTAAGGCTGCTTTGGGTAGAGTAACTAGGGTAGAAAGAGAAGAGCTGCCTCCTAACAGGGGAGGGCCATCAGGTGGAATGGGGGTAAGAGGTCTCCAGAGCCCCTGCGCCCCAGCTGACTTCCTGCCCCCAGCAGGCTGAAAAGCCTTTGGGACCTGTGGCCACCTCCTCTTCTCCTTCCCATAGTCACTCTATGAACTCGGCCCGCATTCCTGGGGCCTTGAGGCTGAAGTCACTCAGTCCCATGGGGTTAGAATTCACCCACCACACACCCATAGCTTAACAGCCAAAGGCCCAGTGTGGTCAATGCCCTACTCCCGCCAAGGACAAGGCTAAACCAAGGACACTGTGACCTGGAGGCATCCCTTAAACGAGTACTTCCCTCAGGACATTTCAGCTCAGCCATATCCCCAGGTGTCCAAGAAAACAGGAAGCTAACCCCAAAGTGAACAGCCCACCCCTACTGAGTTAGAATTAGATCTCACACAAACAAGTGGTCAAACTTGCTGTGGCCCAGCCCCTCACCAATCTCATCAGTGTTCACTGCCAGGGCTTGGAGCTTCCGTCAGACCACCCACTCTTCACCATGCCCACGCCTTGCTCCCAGGCACCTCACAGCCTTTGTACAGATTCTCTAACCAATGCTGGCTTGCCAGGCAGCAGGAGGAGGGACGCCACAAGGGCAGGATGGGCTGCGACAGAGAGGAAGCTGATTGTGTCTGGACCCTTAGGTTCTACAGTACTTCAGGCACAGCTGTCTCCTGCTGGCTCCCGGCTTTCATGGTTTTCTGCATGTTCTAGATTGCAAGCCTCCCAGGATCAAAGATCAAACCACCTCCTTTTCTACCTTGCTAACCCCAGGCTCCTCTGTGCCAGGCAGGGGCTCAGAAATGGAGATGCCAGTCTTCTGCAAGAGAAAGCCCCGCCCATTTATTCTGCATCCTGAGTCCTGCTGAAGCCAGGGCCACCCGCCAACACCGGGAAGGGCCCGGAAGGAAGCAGCAGAGCCTATACACAAAGCCTACATGTGGCTATAAAAAGGAGCCCTCCCTGCTTCCCCCAGGATGGGCCCGGTTCCTAGGAGGTGATGAGTGGGGGAGAGAGCTAGTACTTGTGCCTGGGCATACAGCCACTGCAGCCTCTTAAAGGCTAGCCAAGCACCACCTCGAAAGGAACTAGTGTTACAAGGAGAGGAGGGAGAATGTTAAGAACTAAGTGAGGATAGCAAGCAGAGACTCTCAGAGCCCCATCTCCTGGGACCACAGACTCCCCAAAGCAACCACGTCCCCAATGCCTCTTCCCTCAACTCCAGAGTATCCACAGAAGGCCCCCTCTCCCATAGTTCTCTACCTCTCCTGAGGCTCCCTGTGAAGACAGCAGCATTATCTAGCCAAAGAGCTCTAAGAATGCTGTGAGGAGGCAATGAGAGGCTCTACCTCAGGGGTGACAGCAAGAGAGCTGTGACTGTCACAAAGTAGGCTCAGGAGCAGCTCAAGGTGGGGCACAGCAGGGAGATGACAATTAGGCAGAGGCACAGCTAGCATACCTCAAGCCTAAACACAAAGGTACCTATTGCAGAGAGCCCAGACACGAAGGCAGCAGTCTATCTGCCACAATAGCATAGCCACCCACGCCACTGCCCACACCAAGCCATGGAAATGAAGGTCTCCCCAGCCTCTGTTGTCCGAAGCCCTCTCCAGCCTAGTTTGTCGAGTGTTTAGGCCCTGCACCAGGAGTCTGACTCAGAGCCACTAAGGCCATTCTCTAGGAATAAGTGGAGTGGCTTGTCATGGTCACACACATGTAGTATAAGTGAAAAATGAGCCTCAGCTGTTGTCTGCAACTGAGAGATCTGGGGTTGCTCATTATCAGAGCACATCCTCACCTCTCCTGACAGAACAGCTTCTGGTTGGTTTTCTCCATGGCACTCTCCAGGCCCTGTAAATACTTTTTCTGTCTGGCTGCTGCTGTCTTTTCTGGCTATACCTATCTTAATCTTTATATTTATTACTGGACTCTGTGGTGCCTGGCATGTCAACAAATGCCAGAGTCCAAAGCCAGGGAAGCACAGCGGTGTCTAGTCTGTTCAGTGTGCCACAAAAGACCCAAGAAGGTTGGGGTTTGGGAGTTCTTTATTGTTTCAAGGAAAGAGTAGTTACAGTGATAAAGCACACCGGGGCACAGGCCTACTACCACTTGAACAAGCCAGAGGTTGCAGTTCTCATGTCCAGCTTACCAGGCCCAACACACAGAAGCACACCCACAGTAAATACAGGCAAATGAAGCAACACGATGGATGAATGTATGCACTTGAACTTGTCATCAAGGATCCTGGAGAGGCCCTTCTCAGAGTACCATGAGCATGGCGCCCCAGGTCTCCAGGTCCCTGCAGAGGCTCAGGTGCAGTCATCATCATGAGCAGTAACAAGTCAGAGCAGGGCTCTTCTGTCCCCCTACCTCAGATCACCTGCTGCCTTCACCCCCAGCAAGAGTGTGGGAAAGCTTCTTGATGGGAGTGTCAGGTAAGATGAAGGCAGCAGATAACCTAGAGGCAGAGTCTAGGTCCAGTTTGTCCACAGACAGAAGCCTGGGCTAGTCAAACAGCACACTGGGCCAGAAGGCAGAGTGGAGATCAGATCACTCTGTCCACATAAAAAAAACATGCTGGTCCTATCTTCTTGTCATTTTCTCAAGAGTAGAAAAATAACCCAAATATTGTAGTGGGAATCAGAGATCCTAGGCTCTGATCCCAGCATTGCCATAAACTTGTGCGACCTTACCCGGGGGAGCCTTGGTTTCTCATCTGTAAGAGACGGCTAACCATTTTTGCCCTCCCTTGATTCATGGAGCTGTGGCAGCACTCAACACCACAGATGAGAATATGTTCCATGAACTCTACTGCACTAGGAAAAATATCGGATTTTCCTCATGCCCCAGCCCTCTGTGCACAGACTCGGAGGGAACAAAGAAAACAAGCAGGAAACAGACTTCTAGCCCAGACTGTCAGAAGAGCCACCAGTGGCCACACCTGGTGGTGCAAAGAACTGGAGTTCTGGGGACGCCTGGGTGGCTCAGTGATTGAGCATCTGCCTTTGGCCTGGGTCATGATCTGGGGTCCTGGGATCGAGTCCTGCACCGGGCTCCCCACGGGGAGCCTGCTTCTCCCTCTGCCTGTGTCTCTGCCTCTCTTTCTCTCTGTATCTCATGAAAAAATAAATAAAATATTTTAAAAAAAGAAGGAAAAAAAAAAAAAAAACTGGAGTTCTGTAGTTAGCTAAGGTGAAAGCAAAGTAAACAAATACTTATTAACTGCCCATGAGTGCGAAATGCTGTGCAGAGAGCACTTTCATATGAAATCTCTTACTGTCCTATACGACCTCATTTCACTATTTTAATATACAGCTCTGTGAGGAAGAAATTACTTTTATAGCTGAAAATCAGTTCCAGATAGGTTAAAGTTACTCATCCAACGTCCCAAGAAGAGCTGAGACTCGAACCCAAATCTGACCCTCGCCACAAATTTTCAGTCATATGGAGCCCAATTACCAACAGCTGCTTGAGGCCACTCATCACCTTGGCTCTGCCTAGTCTTATCATCTGTTACCATATTGCTCTGAGTTCCCTCCAGGGAAGCACGGGGACCATGCTTCTCTGAACAAAGCATTCTGCACGGAGCACCAGCACATTCCCCTCCTCCTCTCTCATCCTCATTTCTCCCCAGACTCTCCTCCGAGTCCCCACCGACTTCTCCAGTTCTAAGGGAGTAGAGACCGGGAGGAAAAGTCTCCCATCCCCTCCTATCAGGCGTTTGCAACATTAGGTAGGTCTCACTTCCTCCAACTTATCCATCTCTGACCTCTTTGAAACCACATCAGAGGAAAGATTACAGAATGGGAAGAGGTGCCATGAGTTAATGAAGAGTGATACAAACAGTGACAGGAGAGGCAGAGACTGGTCTTATCATACTGAGGTGATGGCATTAAAGCATGTCCTAGAAGAGAGGGGTCTTTAACCAATGTGCTCAGATAGCATTTATCAGGGCAAGACACGGGGAAATAGGCCAATATGATACCATAGCGGCTGCTTTCAGCCAGCTGCTGTGTCACCTTGAAAAGTCAGCAGCTGGAACGAGCCCCCTGACAACAGCGGGTCTGCTGAGAGCTTGGAGTGAGAAAGTGGGTGGGCCTCTTCATCTCCCAATCAAAGGCTTGGTGGCCAGGCTCCAGCCCCTCAATGTGACAGGTACATGGGCTCCCTTCACTACTGGGTCCTCCTGGGGAACTTAATCTTCATCCTCCTCTGTCAGAGCTCCCAACACACCATACTCCATGTGAAGCACTCTATGAAGATTTTCCTCAATCTTCAAAAAACCCTTATGAGACAAACTGTTACTATACCCCCTTTTTGTAGACAAAGAGCTCAGAGAGAAAATCACACACTCAAGATCACAAAGCAAGTTAAGTGGCACAACCTACTCAGTCTGAGTTCAGAACCCAAATGCTAAACTACTGTGCTCCACTGGCTCATCTCTCAGGACCCACCCTCCACCTCTGCTGCATCCCTGCCCTGCCTGAGAGGAAGTCTTGCCCCTGCTCATCAGCTCTCTCCTGCAAACTGCAGTGGCTTTACTGGTTTCCCTCACCCTCTCCCAGATAAAATGCAAGACAGCCCTCCTTGAGCCTCTGCTGACAGAATAGAGTATAACCCAAGAGCATGGCACCCTGTGGCCTTCCCTAAACTGCTCCCAACGAGCCCCAGCCTTACCTCTACCGCACTAAATACATACCTGAACCTGCACAGGGATCCCCCATGTTCAACCTGGGCACAGGCAAGTTCCTCAATCAGTCAAGGAACAGCTCACAAGTCACCCCGCAATTCCCCCCGCGCCCCCCAGCAGCTCTGAAGCCTGACCTGGCTCTCTCCTCTCAACCACAGCTCACTAAGACAGCTCACTACTATGCACTCACAGGGCTCTTGGTATAGACCTTTATTATGGTACATACCACACACATGGTTATAATTATATGTTCCCAATTCTGTCTCTTCCAAGAATGTGGGAGTTCCTCAAGGGCACAGTCCATGTCTTATTCACCTTTAGTGCCTAGCACTGGGCAAATAGGGGTGTTCAAACAGTATTTATGGAACAAATAAATGCCCCTCATTTCAAGAAACTACACAAAACAAGGTTAGTGGCCAAGATCTCTGGCCAGTATACACACATACACAGACACACAAACACACACACATTGTCTTGAACCCAAGTCAGACTGACTCTAGGCACAAATCTCCAGTTACTGTGGGTCAATTACCTACACTGCTCACAGCCATTCTTTATCCTTGGCTCTGCCTAGAGTCTGGTCACCTGTTACTATACTGTTCTCAAGGACACCACCCCACCCCGCCCCCTGCAGAGGAAAGCATGGGCACCATGCTTCCCTGAACAAAGCACTCCACAAGGTATGCAAGAACATTCCCCTCCTCCAATGCACCCCCACTTCTCTGGGACTCTCCTCAGCTGGAGGTGTGTGTGTGTGTGTGTGTGTGTGGTGGGGGGGCAACATTGGGTGTGCTCAGCTTCTCCAGTCATCTGTGCAACAGGCTCCTTTCGCAGGTTCACAGGAAAGAGTGCCCCAGCTGGAGGGGGTGCACTGGCAGAGCTGGTCTGGAAACCCACACACTGGAGCAAGGCTTGGGTGTTGAGGAAACACTAGGAGGTCTGACTTCCCCTGGAAAAACTATAGTCAGACAGGAAACACACAGGCAGGGATGGCTAGCTTTGCAGATCCGGACACGTGTTTTTGCCCCTTTCCCACTGGGAGCAATCAGCCAGTACAAAGAAAACCCCTGCGACACCCGCCTGCCTGCCTCAGGGACCTCAGGCCCAGGCGGCAGAGCAGGCTTCACAATCTGTCTCCTCACCAGCCTGACAGCCACAGAGGTCAAGCCCCAGACAACTGGCCCCAACATCACCTTCTGAGCCTGACTGCCTTGTCTGGGCAATTTGCGCTCTTCTGCCACCAGTACCTCCCCACCCCATCAAAGGTACGACTAGGAATTATTGTCTGTTTTAGTTTCCTTGAGGGGAAGGACCTGGTTTTCATTCACCACCTAAGGGGGCCCAGCATCTAGAAGAGTAGGGAAGGATCAAAGAGGAAAGTGTGAGCCTTCAAAAGTCCTCAGTGATGAGCATGGCTGTCACTCAGAGCCCTCCATGGAGCCTCCACCTAGGCCATGATGCCCACAATGACTTTTGACTGAATCTACTCACCCCAGAAAGGCATCAGAAGGAAAAGTGTAGAGCCAGAACCTAGAGAGGCTAAGGGTCTATAATGCAGGTCCAGGCACAAAAATTTCTCCTTAGAGGAGCAACAGAGACAACTAGGCATGTGGCCTGAGGCCCAGGGGCAGCACAACCCTGGAGCTGAGAGTCCTCTTGGGATGGCCAGTCAATGACTGGGGAGCTGGGTCCAGTTGAGGCTGTCACATACTGGTACTATGATCCCATGGCAGACACAGCCCCCTACCTCCAGGACCCTTGTGAAGATTAGCCAAGAAAATATGCCGAAAAGTCTCTGTAGCAGTGAACAGGAAGTAATTGCTTTGTATTCACTTAAGTCAGTATCTGCAACATAAAAAGCCAAACATCAACCTGGTTCCTGTCACATCACCAGGACAACTGGTACCAAAGCACTTCCCCACCCCTCTTTTAAGCCAAACTACCATCCTAGAAATCAGCAAGTGCCAGCCCCACTTCACAAGCGATAAAGTGAGAAGGGATGGGGTTAGGTCAGAATGAGGTCTGACACGTTGAGTGCTGCGCATTTCCTTGAACCACAGCATCCCTCCTGCAGGTCCACAGTGCCTCTCTCTCCTTGGCCAGACTACAAGCACTACATGGAACCCTGGCAGAGTCAGCAGGAAAAGGCCAGATGGTAGGGGACACAGCTGGCAGCCCAACCTTCCTCAGAGCCTGTGGGGGGGTAGGGTAGGGGGGCTGCAAGGATCAGAAGTCACCAACAAAGTATACCACGAATGGGCAGAAGTGGGGGAGCTTCAGTGAGAAGCTCCATTTACAATGTGTGAACCCTACACAAGCATCTACTAGCATTTTTACTCAGACTCCTTCAACCTGGGCCTCCAAAATCAAAGGGCCAAGGCTCCTATATTCTTTGCCTACACTTGCAGCTGATGAGATCACTGAATCTGTATTTCTCTAGCTGACCTACCCTGGGAGCTGGGGGCCATAGGATCCCCTGCATTCCTGTCACCAACCCCCAAAGACCTGAGACACCACGGACTAGGCTCACTCTTCCCCACATCCCTCTGTTCAGGCCCCAACTTACAAATAAGTCAAGTCACACCCGAGAGTCAGATGTGCAAATCTCTCTAGATTTACTCCATGATTTTACTGTCATGTACTATTCTACGTATGATAGGTGGGTGGGTGAGGAGAGGAGTTAAAGCAAAACAAAACCATTTCCTCCCTTTAAGTGAAATGTGAACTTGGTTCCCATCCTCCTCCCTCCCTATACCCTCATGCTCTCCTACAGCCATAGTCCACCTCCCTCAACATTCATAGTCCAGGATGGAGGAGGGCAGTCACACTCTTTTACTTCTATTGTTATTATTAAAAACAGCTCACACTTATTAAACATTTACAATGTATCAAGCACTGTGCTACATGTTTTACACCAATTCTCATTTAATCTCCAGAGCAACCATATATAGCATATATTTTACCATTCCTACTCTATAGATAAGGAAACTAAGCTCAGAGAAAATAAGTAACTAGCTAGATAAGCAAGTGGCCCACAACTAATCAATGGGCTTCAAATCCAGCCTTGTCTTCAACCACAGAGCTGCACGTACTGCCTGCTGATCACATGCATGGTTTGAAGTGCAGTCTGTTACCCAGGAAATCTCTACTGGGGAACCTCTGGTCAGTGCCACCAACTGAGCAGAGCATAGGGAGCACTATAAAAGCAAGGAAGAGGCTGTGCCTGGAAGTCTTGATGCCTGGGTGAAGTCCCCAGGACTATCTATCTGGCTCTCTGCAGTGTCTATCATTCCACAATTTTGGAATCCAGTCTCTCGAATCACTAAAATCTTCTCTCCATAGCTGGCAGGGCTGATGGAGGCACAGCGGAAGGCAGTTGCCATTTCTGAGTTCAGCAGCTGTATCAGATCTGGAGTTTGTAGTTGAGGGTGGCTGCTTCACCACAAGACTTTCCTTCCTCCCAATCTCCTCACCCATCTACACACATGTACACGATACCCAAGGTCTGTAGGGCCTTCCCATGGGGGTGTCACTTCCTGACGCCCCTCCTCCACATGGACCTAGTTCTGAGTCTCTGGGGGGAGTCCTTGCAGGAAGCAACCCACAACCTAGGGTTGCAGACACACTACCTCTCACACTTGAAGGTGGGGGAATGGAGGGCAGAGCTGGGTGCCCACCCGGCCACAGCACAGGGATGCATTAAGTGTAGTAACACTGAAAGGATCTGGGCTTTTTCAAAATCCCCAATTCCCTCCTCCTGAGATCTGTCCCAAAGCAGCCAAGTTCAGGCCTGAGAAGGCCAAGCAGCAGGAAACCAAAGGTAGCCGCTCCCAGCTCCCCGTGGCCACGCAGCACAGGACGCAGGACACAAAGGGCTAGACCCAAAATTGGCTGCACACTCTCGAAAGTACCTGACTCTAAGGCACGGAGGGTGGCCTTTCTGGGCCACGCTCTTGAGGATGTGCTTCCAAGGGTAAGAGAAGCCTGGCCTCTTTACCAAGAGTCCGGGTCCTGGCTTTGAGTGTCGGCCCACCCACGCAGACCTCTAAAATTCAGCTTCGAGACAAAAGCAGCAGCGGGAAAAAGCAGCCGCTGCCTTCCCTCAGGCTTTTCCAAACCAAACAAGACCACCTTGCACCCTCTCCGAGAGGGAGAGAGAGAGGAGGGGGGGGGGGCAGGCCCGGCTCTGACCCAAAGCCAGCCCTACCCCAACATCTGCCTAAATTCTACTCAGGGAACCCAAAGGTTCCTTTGCAAATGGAGCCCAGCCCGGGGGGCCCAGAAAGTTTCACCACGACTACTCTTCTGGGGAAAAAAGGTGGTGGGCGATGACCGTCCGGCCTGGCCCCCGATTCTGGGGCCGGGTGGGCTGCCGCCGCCTGGGCTTCCCTCGCCCCAGTCACCAGCACTGCCGGGGGGGGGGGGGGCACCCCCGACGCCTGCCCCGCCGGCCCCAACCCGCTGGGATTCTTAGGCCTCCGGGCGCAGCGCCTGGAGCACCCCCCGGGCTGGGGGAGGGGGTGTCCTGTCAGGTGACGGAGGACCACCGGGGCCGGGGCGGGGGCGGGGGCGGGGCCCGGAGGCTGCGGGGGAGGGCCCCAAAGTTCACCCAAGTCACTCCAGAGGCGGCGGGGCGCGCGGGAGCGGGAGCGGGAGCGGGAGCGGACTCGCGCGGGCCCCAGGGCGCGGGCGCACTTACTGGCCCCCTCGATCTTGTCGGCGCCACGGCTCCACGTGATCTGCCGCGTCTCCAGCTTGACCTGGAAGGTCTTCCGCTCCGGCCGCTGCGACTTCTTGGAGTAGAACAAAGTCATGACGGTGCCCACCTCGAGGCTGCGGCAGAGGTGCAGCACCTCGGCGTCCGAGGGCGCGCCGGGCCCGCAGCCGTTGGCGCAGGGGGAAGCGGCGCCCGCCATGGCTCCGGCGCTGGGGGCGGAGGCCCGGCCGGCGGGAGCAGGCGGCGGCGGCGGCGGCGGCGGCGGCGGCTGAGGCGGCTGAGGCGGCTGAGGCGGCCCGCGAGCGGGCCCGGCGGCGGCTCCTGCGGGCGGAGACGGGGCGGGGCCTGAGGCGGGGGGCGGGGCGGCTCCTCAGGCCCCGCCCCGGCCCGCGCGCCGGGAACAAAGGCGCCCGCGCGCCCGTGGAGAGGACCCCCGCCCGCCTCCCGCCGCGCCTGCGCCCCGCGACCCCCGGACAGGCCCAGGCAGGGACGCTCCCGCCGCTCGCGCTCCCGCGGCCCGCCGCTCCGTCCGCCGCCCTCCTCACGCCGCCCCGGCCGGCCCCGTCACGCGGCGGCAGCCCCGCGCCGGCCCGTCAGTCAGTCGCACACGCACGGGCGGTCGCCCAGCCCGCTGTCCCGCACAGGCCCGGCCGCAGCCGCTCCCTCAGCCCGCTGCCCGCGCGGCGGCCGGGAGGAAAGGTGAGGGTGCAGAGCGCCCCGGCCCGCCGGCCGAGCCCGGTTACCTGGGCGGCTGCCCGGCGGAGGGAGCCAGCCAGGCCAGGCCGGGCCGCCTCACACCCGCGGCGGGGGCAGCGGCGGCGGCGGCGGCGGCGGCGGCGGGGGCAGCGGCGGCGGCGGCGGCGGCGGAGGCGGGCCCTCCGCGCACCCTCTCCGGGGCGGGGCGGGGGCGGGGCAGCCTGCGGATTGGCTGGCGGGCTTTGACGGACGGCAGGCCTGCCCCGCCCCGCCCCTTGGGCCGCTCGGGGCTGCCCCGCAGGCCGCTCCTGCGACCGCCGGACCCTCGTCCGTCCCGCCCCTGCGGCGAGCGTGGCGGGCGCTCGACGGCCCCGTCCTCCGGAGCGGCCCCCGGGCCTGAGCGTGGCCTGTCGGGCCTTCAGACCTGCGGCCCCCGGCGGCCTCCGCCTGCGCGGCTCCTCGCCCGCCGCCCGCCGCCCGCCGCCCGCGCCACCTCACGCCCCGCCTCCTCGCGCCCCTCTGGCAGGGGTTTCCGCGGCCTCACTCCGCGTGTTTTCCTCCCGCCTCCCCCCAGGCCGCTGCCCGCGGGCCCGGAAGCCTGTCTCCGGCTGGCCTGGTCCGGAGCCGGGCGCTCAGGCGACGCCACCTCCCCAGGGCTTCACTCCCAGACCAGGCACCCCGGGCTGCCCCGCGGCGCCACTCCCCTCCGCCCTCCGCCCTCCCCCCTCCCCCTCCGACTGCGCGCCCCACTCCCTGCACTGCCCGCCCCCCCCGAGCCTGGCGCTCGGTCTGCTAACGTGCTTGGGCCAAGCCCCTCGGAGGTGTCCTCGACGCCGCCGCCGCCTCGGCTCCCAGCCACCTCGCGGGCCGGCCTGGCCGCGCCACCGTTGGCCCTCGCCACCCCACCCACCACGCCTGACTTGCATCTTCTCTCGTCCAGACTCTTTACTCTCCCTGGTCTTACCTGCATCTACTATCCATGCTTTAATTTTTTTAAAAAGAAATTAAATCCCCATCGGCCACCTCCGGCCCCGCCGCCTCCAGGACTTCCCTTTGCACTCCAAGCCCGTGCTCCCTCCCGTCCCGGCCGGCCCTGAGTGGCCTGGGGCCCCCTTTCTCTGTCTCCCGCCTCTCTCAGCACCTCCCCTTCACTCTCCATGCACTAGCCACAAGGCCTTTTAGTGGTTATTTGAGTAATCCACACTCTGCCTTCCCGAAGCCATTCCCTCGGCTTGCCCCTGTGATGTAGCGGCCCCTGTCACAGACCAACTGAAGACACCTGTGGTCTGACCCATGTTGAATCAGGCAGAGCAGGACAACTTCAGAGGCTGGAGGCCCAGCGGAGCGCCCGGCAGATGCCAGGGAAGGAGCCGGGTTTCTGGAATTGGTGAGTATGTGAGTGTGTGCTCAGCCAACCTACCCAGCTGGGTGGTGATGGTGTCTGGGGCTGCCTCTGACTTGGTCTTGCGGCAGCGGTAACTTGTGCGGGTTTGTGTTTTGATGCCCTCAAGGGTGTCTCCTAAGAAGCTGAGAAACCCCTCACAAAACGGAAAATTTGTAGGTTTCACCCACCTGAGGGGAGGTGGAGTGGCTGAGATGGGCTGCCATCTAGTGCCCACCCTTTAAAGTGGGAGGGGGAGGGCACTAAAGTTGACCCAACGCCTGGCCTGGCGCTACAGGGCCTACAAGTGTGATCACACCTGATCCTCATAATTACCCTCTGATCAGGCGCTATTGTCCCAGATGTACTGATGAAGAGCCTGAGATCCAGGTAAGTTCTGCATCTTGCCCCAAGGCCACATAAGTAACAAGTGGGAATTGGAAACCAGGTCTGTCTTGACTCCACACGTTTTTTGCTTCGCAAGAGAGCCTTAAGTAGATCCTGGCAGCCAGCAGTCCGTGGGCACGGAGGCTAGCATGACTGGGAGCTTCACAGAGTGTTTGTGCTCTTAGAGTGGGGCTTGGACTGCCTTGGGCTTAAGGTGGTGGTGCTCCTGAGCTGCCCCGTGCTGGGCTTTAACACCATGGTTTGGGAGAAAAAAAAAAAGAAATCCAGAACCAACCAACCCCCCAGGCATTCAGACATTAAGCCAGTAAACAGTGTTATGTATGGACAGTTGTGATGGTAGGTAAGGAGGAAAAGCTCAGAGGCCTATGAGATAAAACATGAGGGACACCTATTTTAGATCTCTTAGTTGAAAAGGAAGGGCTCTAGGACTCAGCAGAGGTCTACTACTGGATGTGAATAGATGGCCAGGTGAATTATTAGATGGGTTGGAGGAAAGTACTTTCCAGGCAGAGGTAACAACATGTACAAAGGCCCTGAGGACAGAAAGAGCTTAATGAGTGTAAGAATAAGAAAAAGGCTCGAGTTTACTGAGCAAGGGGAAGCAGGGCAGGTGATGAAGCCAGGAGGGTAAGTGGGAAATGAGTGGGGCCTCCCCCTGCTCATCTGATCTTGTCCATTTGTCCAGGATGCCCCCTCCTAAGTGCTGCAGTGCTCTTGGAGCTTCTTGTGCTGACTTGGGCAGCCTGCAGGCTGTGATAAACTTTTTAAAACTCTGTTTCTCCGTCTTCTGAGAGCTTCCTAGCATACGGACCATGCTTCCTTGCTTTTGCTTTTGCCTCCAGGGCCAGGCCCCCAGGGGCTCCAGAAATCTCTGTCAACAGGAGCTCATGTTTTCAGTCTGCTGCCAGGCCTTTAATCAGAAAACAAGGCCCCATTTCCTCCTGGGACTTCTGAGCTAGCATCTCAGACCTCAGGTGCCTCCCTCCACCAAAAGAGATTCAGGAAAAGCAGGGCATGCAGAGGGTGTGGCTGGTTTGGGCTTCCCCCAGCTCAGCATATATATGGGTACGTGGGTGTTACTGGCAATGAGTGCAGCTGCGCTGGCTTGGAGGGAGCAGCCCAGAACCCACACAAGGCACACGCCCTGACATCACCCAGGCTAGCCCTGCTTGGGCCTATTTCTGTCATCACTCTTGCTTCAACATGCCCCGGCCTACACCATACCTAGGTGTGCCTGGATTCTGGATAAGGGTCTCAGCTCAGATGCCCGTTTGGCCCTGTGTGCCTGACCTCATAGGTCTTTATTTACCAAACACTTAGAACAGCACTTGGCTTATACTAAGTCCTATATAACTGTTTTACCCACATTGGCTCGGTTACTTATTACAGCATTATGAGATAAGTACTTTTACTATTTCCAATCTACAGATAAAAAAACTGACGTACAGAGAGATTGAGAGGTGCTTATTTATGGACACAGAGCTGAGAGATGGCAGAGATGGGATTCAAACCCACGCAGCCTGGCTCCAGAGTCAATGCTATGTTGGCCTCTCATGTAGGTATGAAATATTTTGTTGTGTATTTTCACTCCTTTCCATAATACCCCTACCTACCTGATGTGTTTTCTATTTTTAGTTATAGATCTTTTTCGCCTTATGATGGGGTTGCATCTCAGCAAACCCATTCTAAGTTGAAAATATAGTAAGTTGAAAATGCGTTTGCTGTGCGTAACCTACTGAACATCATAGCTTAGCCTAGCCTGACCTTAAATGTACTCAAAACACTAACATTTGCCTACAGTGGGCAAAATCATCTAACACAAAGCCTATTCCATAATAAAGTGTTGAATGTCTCATGTGATTTACTGAATACTGTAGTGAAAGTGAAAAGCAGAATGGTTGTATGGGTGCAGAGTGGTTATAAGTGCATGGGTTATTTACTTTCTTGATTACATGGTTGACTGCAAGTCATGGCCGATGCCCAGCATCGCAAGAGAGGATCGATCGCACTGCATATGGCTAGCCGAGAAAAGATCAAAATCCAAAGTACAGTTTCTACTGAATGCATATCATTTTTGCACCGTTGTAAGCTGAAAAATCATGAGTCAAACTATCCTAAATCGAGGACCATCTGTATTTGGTTAAATGTTGTCACAGATTGGGTTCTTTTGGAAGCAGACTCTGTGGCAGAGGTTAGTGTGCAGAATGTTTGTTAGGGAGTGCCTTTGGGATCAACACTGTGGAAGAGAGAGAAGGAAATAGGAAGGGGCACAGGGAGAAGTTTAGCTGTGATGGAGGCCTGGTGATAGCCTCAGCCAGCCCCCAGAGAGCTCTGTTGACTGGTGCTGGCTTGAAATGGCTGGGCCTTCGTGGTTCCACTTCACTCTGCCCTGAGAAGAGCACACACAGCCTCAGTCACATGGCTCTCTGCAACTGAGGTGCTCTTTAAGGACTGGCAGGTCTCCTAGCAGTTGGGGCAACAAGTGCTTCCTTGAAGGAGAATCTGAGTGGCACATCGCTGTGCCCACCTCAGATGTATTCCTTTCCAGTCCTTTGAAAAGGTTGAGTATTTAAAACAAAGGGCAAAAATACTGCACTGTAGAATTGGAATATGCTACTATAAGGAGGAATAGAATATGGCAAGTGTAGGTTAACATGACTGCTGTTACTGAGAATCATGTGTGGCTGAGCTTCCTGGTAGCCAAAGCAAAAATTCTATTTTGGTAACTGATTCCTTGGGGGAGAAAAATTTTCCCGGGGTTAAATTATAAAAGAAGTTTCTCATATGGACACTTATTTGACTGAAATAGTGGAGAATGTTCCCTACAGATTAACAGCAAATGCTGATACAGTTTTCATTTGTTCCTTATAATGACCTTACATGAATATAGAAGGTATAATGTAAAAGCATAGCTCAGTGAAGCCCCTTCCAAAACTGAAAGTAGGCAGAGATATAGACTCACAGTCTGATTTGATTCGTTGCATAAAACATTATCCCTTTTCTTTAAAACAGCTCTTAAAAATTTTTGCTTGGTAGTTTATGTTAGGTGTCTGACCAGCCCATCTCTGAGTCTGAGCTGGCTAACCTGTACCTCTGTGTACAACTGGTACTTAATACTCACCTCAGTGTACCTTGAGGTCCACCTACAACCTACAGTTCAGGCTCTTGACCTCTGGCCCCGATATATATTATGGTTCCAACTTAGTTGTTGGATCTCAGGCTTCTTTTCTTTTCTTTTTTTTTTAAGATTTTATTTATTTATTCATGAGAGACACATACAGAGGGGCGGAGACACAGGCAGAGGGAGAAGCAGGCTCCATCTCCATGCAGGGAGGGTTTCCAGGATCACACCCTGGGCTGAAGGCGGCGCTAAACCGCTGAGCCACCCGAGCTGCCCTTCTTTTCTTTTTAAAGACCTAAGTTTATTTGAGAGAGAGTGCAAGCCCGTGAAAGCATGCAGGCATGAGCAGTGGGGAGGGGCAGACTCCCTGCTGAACAGGGAGCCCATAGGGGGCTCCATCTGAGGACTCTGAGATCATAACCTGAGCTGAAGGCAGATACTTAACCGACTGAGCCACCCAGGTGCCCCAGAGCTCATACTTCTTAGGTCATATTTTTTCTACTTCCCTCCATACCTAGGATGGACTCTCAGCCCCTCCAGAGCCTTGTGTTTTCTATCACCCAAGGCAAAACCAGTCCTTGTTCAGCCACTGCCAAGACTCTACTCTCTGCAGACTCTGCTTCCCCTTTGCTGGTGGGCTCATAGAGTGGGCCCCAGGTGTACTTTGTTCAGGGAGGTGGCAGGGATACAGTAATTGCTTCGCTGAAGAAAGAGAAAGGAAGAGCCCTTGCTAGCCCAGGCTGACCTGTTTTTCTTTCTCTTCCTTTCTCCCAACAAACTCTCCCGATGTTCCTCTATAGGAGTAAGACAGCAGAGATTAATCAGATCAAGTTCCCACTCCAGTTGTGGTTAAAGAAATGCCAACAGAGGGACGCCTGGGTGGCTCAGCAGTTGAGCATCTGCCTTTGGCTCAGGGCGAGATCCTGGAGTTCTGGGATCCAGTCCTGCATTGGGCTCCTTGCATGGAGGCCGGCTTCTCCCACTGCCTAGGTTTCTGTCTCTCATCAAAAAAAAAAAAAAGAAAAAAAGAAATGCCAACAGACACCTGTTGGTAGCTGTGGAGTACAGCTCAGTGAGAGAAAATGTATATGCCTGAAGAATGGAGACTCCAGATAGGTGTTTGTTTTTGCAGTAGGAGCATTCCAGATGTTTTATGGCATCTTTGCAACTAAATTATAAGCCTCTTTAGAGACACATGATGGAAATGGCCAATATAAGTTTATTTAGTTATATCAATGTTTTAAATCACATATTATTATTTTTAAAAAAATATTTATTTATTCATGAGAGACACAGAGAGAGAGAGGCAGAGACACAGGCAGAAGGAGAAGGCGGCTCCATGCAGGGAGCCCCACATGGGACTCGATCCCGGGTCTCCAGGATCACACCCTGGGCTAAAGGCGGCATTAAACCGCTGAGCCACACGGGCTGCCCTTAAATCACATATTATTTGAAACAGTATATTAATTTATGAATATTTTTCCCACTCTCACCATTGCAGTAATAAACTTGTGTTTAAACTCTCTACGAATTTTTTATTTCTATATAGTTGTCACCATTAGAGATACTTTGAGTCATCTAATTTCTGGAAGCATATCACCTTCACTGCTAAGTTGTTTGAGAGTACATTTGAAAAATCCGTTTGAGGAATAACTTACATATTTTTAAAAAAACAGACACATTTTTAAGTGTAAAGTTTGGTGAGCTTTGATGAAGGTATGCTTTCATGTAACCTCTACCCAAGCAAGATAGAGAACATTTCCATGAAGTTTCTTGGTACCCCTTTGTAGTCCGTTTCCCCTGCCCCCTATCTGGCAATCATTAAACATGCTTTCCATCACCAGAGTAGTTTTTACCTATTCTAGAATTTCACATAAATGGAACTAAGGAGTATGTACCCATGGTCTATATTCAGCATGTTTCTGAGACGCATTCGTGTTGTTGAAGAGAGAATACTTTTTTAAATCAGTATATGATGCCATTACTAGAAATTTTCATTTAAGCATAATTACCTTTTGTGTAACATTAAAACAGCTTTCTTTTCATTTCTCCCATAGGTGTGTATGTATATATATACTTTTTTTTTAAGATTTTATTTATTTACTCATGAGAGGCACAGAGAGAGAAGGGCAGAGATATAGGCAGAGGGAGAAGCATGCTCCAAGCATGCTCCATGAGTCCCATGATGTGGGACTCAATCTCGGTACTCCAGGATTATGCCCTGAGCCGAAGGCAGACGCTAAACCACTGAGCCACCCAGGCATCCCTATTTTTTAAAAAAAAATTTTAAGGATTTTACTTATTCATTTATGAGAGACACACAAGAGAGAGGCAGAGACATAGAGGAAGAAGCAGGCTCCGTGTGGGGAGCCTAATGCCTCAATCTCGGGACCCCGGGATCATGACCTGAGCCAAAGGTAGATGCTCAATGACTGAGCCACCCAGGCACCCCTCCCATAGGTATATATTAGTGATCTGCATAATAACTACTTACTGTATTACATTAAAAACTTTATGGAAAATTTCAAATGTATATAATTATAGACAGGATAGTATAGTGAATTTCCTTGTACTCATCAGTGAGCTTCAATTATGAACTGTTGGCCACTTCGTTTTATGTAAACTCCACGCACTAACCCCTTCCATATTATTTTGACACAAATCTTGTCTATAATTTTATAAATATTTGTTTTTTTGAAAGACTGCTAAATGTGTGTGTGTGTATATATATATATATATATAAATATATATATATAATATATACCATTACCAAACCTAAAAAATTCAATGCTGCCTTGCTATGAAAATGACCTTTAAGAGGCTTGTTTGTATGTAATAGTTGGGATTGTGAGAAATAATTACTAAGTCTGTGGTAAATTTCTTTGCCTCCTTGTTTACTGATTTTGTCAGGGGACTACTTATAATCGTCCAAAACTAGCTTGACTGAGGTCATTTCAGGGTAATGTCTTTTCTCCAAAAAGTGCTTTTTGGTTCAAAACAAGTTGAGAGAGCATCCCATTATGAAGAATTTTGTTAAAGACTGAAGTATAAGTAAACTTTTCTCAGAGAAAAAAAAAATTTATAAAGTTTCTGCAGAGCAAATACCTGATTTGGAGTGAAACCAGGAGGTGCCATCATGGAAGCTAGGAAGAAGTGCTTGGAGAGGGGAGTGTTCACCATTCCATTTATGTGTGATGTCCCAGAAAAGACAAATTTACAGAAGAGAGGAGTGGAGGCTGGAAGTAGGAGTGGGGATTAACTTTAAGTGGGCACAAGGGATCTTACTGGGGAGGATGATCTTCTAAAACCGATTTATGGTGATGGCCATAGCCCTACCCTCTGTAGCTACTAAAAATATACTTGGAATGGGTGGATTTTATGATATATATTTCAATAGAGCTATTAAATGGAAGAGTGGTTAAGTGTCCAGTGCCACAAAGTGCTTAAAATACACAATGCAGAGCCCATTTATTGGTTTGGCCACTCATTTGTTGGCCATTGTGGTCAGAATTCAGGAGGGATTCAGGGGACAAGGTGGGACAGAAGCTGGTTGCAGTGGGTGGAGGAATGATGGATGACTCACCCCAGGCATTTGTATGTGAAATGGGAGAGGGAGGTGGTGGTGGTTGGAAACAGCTAGGAGTTGTGAGATTTCATTTTTCAAATGTGATGTAGGCCTAATGTGGATTTGACAGAGAATGGACAAGAGCTGCTGAGCAGATGTGGGGGTTAAGGAAGAGAGGAGCCAAGCAAGCATCCAGATACCTGGCTTGCATAGCACATGTAAGCCAACCAGCTTTGCCCACAGCTGGACTTGAGCATCACAGAAGAGCCTGATAGGAGGAGTTTTTCAGACCCTACACGTCAGACTTGCTGGATAAGGCTGGAAGTGTAAGGAGGGAACAACCTTGGAGGAATAAGGGGGAGGGTCCTCTCCCAACTCCAGGCTCAAGCATTTTTCAGAGCCTGTCACTTCTGGCCCTCACCTACCTATCCATTCTCTTCCTTCATCCCCACTGGCCAGGTCAGCTTCCCATCCTCTGGTCTGCTCTCCCAGGCCTGCCATCACCAAGGGTGCCCTTCACAGTCCTTCTTGACCAGGATCTAGTTGGCATGCACCTACCCTCAGAAGACTTGTAGAAAGGTTCCTGTCGGGAATGGTAGGCACGAGTTCCTGCTCATCAGTAAAATCTTATGCCTGCAAGGCCTCCTGTCTCTAATTTCTAGTTCTGGACCAAGGTTTGTCACCTGCTTGTGGAAAGTCCTTCCAGCTCAAGTCCCAAACTTCCGGTTCAAGTTCTCATCACCTACCTCCCCCAGCCATGAAATATATCAATTATTGTCAAGAGCCTCCTATACTGCCATTCTGAACTTCCAGTGATTTACCTACCTAACCATCACAGAATTTACAAAACTTCGCTGTAATCTCCTCCAAAGCACTGATGGCTACGCAACTTCTTTATTCCCTGGCGTGAATGCTACTTCTCTCACACTGGCCAATGAAATGCAGGCTGCCAAGAAGGACCTTCCAAGGGTTCTCTCTTCTCAACACCAGCCCAGCCCCCAGTGAGTTAAGAGACCATCAAGGAGATGGCTCTCCTCCCAGAATATACCTGTGCACACTAGTGAGCCTAGGGGGCCTAGGGCTAAGTGACCAATTCTAACCACTGGCCTTCCAGCTCCCTGCTGTTTGGACAGGAAAGCTCACGCTCCATCCTGAATTCCAGACTTACCAGTAACCTAGGATGAGGAAAGGAACAATTTTTGTAGGGACCCTACCAACTTGGGTACAGGAGCACTGGGAGTGGTCTAATACCACTCCCTTTTTTTTTAATTAACCAATCAATGCAAGGAGAAGTCTGCATTTGGGCCTCTGGGATCCCGTGGGTACTGGATTAGATATTGGTTTAGTACCCTTAATTCCTGTCATCCTGACTGTAAGCTTAGCCACACAGGCAAACCCAAAGTAAGCTCCCCATTGCTTCTGGCCAGCACACATGGAAAGTGGAAAATCTGCCTCCCAAATACTATGTTCACTCCATCTTGCTCAATAAACATTACCTACCCTAGGCTCCAAATACAGTTGTTGTACCCAACTTATTCTTACAGATTTTCTATACACTACCTCACTTTCTGGGTCTGCTTTTAGCAAGAGATGCGGACTCTGGCTCCCCTCTGATCTATCCCTTGGCAGCAGGACAGGTGCAGCCCCTTCCAGCCCCAGCCCAGCCCCAGCTCCTTCCTGTAGAGGAGAGGGAGCCACTGTTGTTGAGCTTAACAGTGAGACCCCCTCCATCACACACACAAACCCAGCCCTGTGGCCCCAATCAAGCCAGGGACCCTGGGTAACAAAAAGGCAGACACTAGGTTTCCGTTAAGTTGTAGGAATTTATTTTAAATAACCTACAGTTGATTAAAAGGGAATTCATGATAAAAATAGAAGATACTTGAGGAAAGATGTGGGAAATGGACTCTGCACACACGCTAAACTAACAATGCCTCTAAAACTAATGATTATAGCAAAAAATGTCTTCACATTAAAATTCTGCTTTTTATGGTTTTTTTTTTCCATTTTTTACACAATTACAAAAGAAAAAATAAAAGCCCTAAATTCTTGATTATTTTTCCTTTTTTGGACCAAATACTCATTTTCCTCTAAATTATTGACTTGTGGAACTTTTTACACAATAAAATCTTTCAAGTGAAAGACTGGGTTTAAAATGAAAAAGATGGATATCTGAAGGGTACAGAGAATGCTCAGAACAAAGGATGATGGGAAAATGGTTTCAGTCACTGATTATTTCATTATCCTTAGACTCACTCACCCCTCATCCCTCCCCAACCCCAATCTACACGATCTTTAAGATCAAGAAAAAGGTTTAAATATTTTAAAATAATTAAAAAGAAATAAAAATTCACATTTAAAAAGGAACACTCAAGTCAGGAAATATTTTCCCATCATGCTTTTCTGTGAACAGGTGTCTGAACCAAAACACTGCCGATGTCACGACTGCTTCAAGTTTAATGAAAATTGATTCCCATGACAATAGATAGTGACAACTCTCACTAACAGGTGCGCTGGGTTTTTGTTCTACTTAATTTTAAATTCCTGAAATGGGGGAGAGGGGAGGGAGTTTAGGAATTCATTTCTATTAAAATATAGAAGTTATTGCAAAACCCTAACTGTAAAAACGCACCAATATAATCGGACTTCGTATACAGTAGCTAAGAGAATCCAAATGCTTCAGTGAAACAGTGAATTTGCCTGGCAGAACTCTGACAAATTCCCATCCACTTGCTCTCTTGAAAATAAAAACAAAATTCAAAACAAATCATACAGCTAGAATTTTGATATCTGAAATATTTTTAAATAAGTTGTCCATAGGACAACTGGCTCAGCTCTTTCTTATAATATCTCCAGGTTTATCTTTTCTCAAAGATGTTGGTTTGTTAAGACTTGCCGCCTCTCTCCCTCAGGTGTGAGGGTAAGCAAGGCTCACAGTTTATCCATCTTCCCCAAACCACACTGTTCCTTTTCACAGAACCCTGCCCCTCAAGACTGGTTAGAACTCGTAGTCCTCATCAGCCATGTCGATGGCCCAGGCAAACTTCTCCCGCTGGGTTTTGTTGTAAATTTTCTCAATTGGGACCCCCCACTTCTTGCACCTGCACACAAAGGAGAAAGAGGGTAAGGATTAGTGTCTCAGGGAGCAACAGCCCAGACCTAGGGCAGCAGGCTTTAATGTCCATCTGGTGAGAATGAGTTTTAAGAGTGGCCAGGCATATTCTAAGGGCATCATGTGCTCATTTAAATCATTAGAGTGACCTCTAAATTGATGCTACTACAGATATACTAATGAAAAAGATACACATTAAAAACTAAGGCAGAGAGTTGGGTAATTTGCTTATATTCTCATGCAGCTAGAGAGCATGGAGCTGAAAACCGAATCCAAGCTGTCTGGCTCAAGTCCATGTTCTTAACCACTGCACATACTGCCCCCTCCTCAAGCTAACCCAACCTCTAGCACCCACCAGGGCAAAAAGAGCAAAAAGGGTGCAAGGGCTGGATGGAACCCCTGACCCAAGGCAGCATAATATTATTGACCATTTAGGGCCATTCAGGATGTTCTAGGGCATTTGTAGTATGCATAACAGAATGGCAGGGGTTCCCCTAAAGGATTTAAAGTGTGAAGTGCAGGAATGGCATGTGAAGGCCAACAATGCTCTTAAACCCACCCCCCTCCCTGCCACTACCCTTCTCAAGCTAGCAACAGGAACTCAAGAAGAGCTTAATGCTTACCAAGCCACTGTGATCCTTGGGTCCAGATAATTGAGTTTGGAGGTTCCCAAAGCAATTTGTTTATTCTCTTCTCGGTCTGTGGCCTGAACCTCGAGCTTCATTAACTGCTCCTCCAGCCTCTGCACAGCCTTCTTCTTTGACTCTACCACCCTGGAAGAATGGAAGGCATCAAGAACCAGGCCTAGCCTCTGGACAAGAACATTGCAAACCCATCCTGCCATGCAGGAGCAGCAAAAGCAAGAAAGCCCTAAATACAGAGATTTCCAAAAGATACCACTTAAACCTTAGAAAAGCTGGGGTCCCAGGGCCTCTGATACTGTCCCCAGTTTTGTCTCAACCAGTCCCCAGCTTTGCATAACACCGGGTACATACTTCTTGGTCTTTGCATCCTTCAGGACCTTGGCATCAGCTTTAGCACTTTTCAGATCTCTCCGGGCATCTGCTAACTGTTCCTTCTTGGCATCAATCTAAGTGGGGAAGAAGAGTAAGCTTTAAGAAAATCAGCCTAGAGAGGGAAGAAAAAAAAAAAAAAACCCACGGGCACCACCAGAGATAAAACCTAGACGTTGTCTCCACTAGGCAGGCAGGCTGTCAGTGGTGTGCCAGGTAAAAACCCCCAGCTGCGTAGCTTCATGAAGGCACAGAGTAGATGTACAGTGACTGCTGAATTCAACTGCTATTTGGTCATTTATGTTCTTCACTGATCCTTCAAGAAAGAAGTGATCCTTCTATAGGTAGTGAACCAGGGCCCCCTTAATCCAGAAGCTCAGGTTAAAGAACCCACAAGAACTGAGAATGTGCTGATCTTTCAGTCATACGACACTTTGGCTTAAATACCTGAGAGGAGGACTAGAGATGAAAGCTGTTTGTCAAATGGATACTGTGCCGGGTGTAGCCTTCAATCTAAGAATACAGAAGGAGAGAACTCCTTATAAAGCTGAGAGAGGATCCTTCCATCTACTGAACCCAGCTTATCCTCAGATTCTGTCAGTACTCTGGGAAGGAGTGCCAGCTTCTCAAGAAAAAAGGATGCACTGAAGAGAATACCTAAGAGACTTAAAGATGGCAACTGAAGTACCCAGGAAGCAAACAGCTCAGCCCGTCTGTTCAAACCTATACATGGCATGGCATGGCCTGGCTCTGGCATTCTATTTTTCAAGAAGAGAAAGCTACAACGCCATGAAAATTCAAGTAGTTATCACTCAAAAACAAAGGTCTGAAACCATTTTTAGCTATAGAGCACTTTCCATAAAGGAAGAAAATAACGGCAATTCCAGCCTTTCTTGCTTATAAACCCTTGCCAATACCTCCAGAAAGCCCAAGTTCTTAGTTCCTGCTTAAGGACAGCAGCCGGCAACATCATGAAACTAGAGTTCGAGCCATCAGCTTATGCTGCTGGGGGCAGAACCTCGGATGTGCTATTACCTTGCTAACCTGCAAGGTCAAGGGAACCTCTGCAGAGTAAATAAATACTTGCCTGATTTAACACACATTGGGCTGTTATTCTCAGCCCAGAATTGTCTGTTAGGTATACACATGCAGCCCAAGATTGGAAACAAAGGCCACCATTGTGAGAGAATCATTAAATGCATTTTACTATGAATGGCTTATGTCCAACATCTATGTTGTCCAAAGTCAAGCTGAAGGAACTGATTCTATATACAAAAGCGTCACAGACACCACTAGCCAGATTCTTCTTAGGCTAGAAATGTAACAAACCACAATCTTTAACCATTTCTGTGGATGCTAAATTGGCAGGCTGTTTCAAATTCTCTCAAAGCATCAAAGACTCCATTGATTCACTTGGCAAACAGGGGCGTATGTTTGCTTTGTGGGCACACAGGAGAGGGTTCCTCAGCTTGGAGGGCTCGCCTGGCAGACAGCCTGGGCTGCCCAAACAGTGGTTCCAGAGTAAGATCAACAAAATACCTCCTCATGCTCTAGGGTGGGGTCTGAATTGGGTCAACAGCACCTGAATATTCATGCTTTTATTTCTGGCTTAGCATAATAACATGGGGAGAGTAAATAATACCAGATGACCATCATTTAATAGAGTGGGAGCAAGGGAGCAAATAGGAGCTGCTACGAAGGGTGGTCTGTAGGGTTCTTTGCCTGCCAACCATATGGTCTAAAGATCTGAAGAGGTCTAGGGATGTATATTAATTTACTGTGCACAAGTGCATCCCTTCAGGAAAACCAGATGACTCCTGTAGCATGAACTGTAGATTGTGGATATCTTTTGACCCAGATGTACTACTACTACTAGGTACTTATCTTGAAGAAATTTCAACAGAAGGAAAACATGGTGGACCTGGAAATGTGTATGTAGCCTCACTCTATAGTAGTCATTTTTAAACTTCACTTGTTCTAATACAGAATTCTGTGGATGTCGATAGAAAAGAATCACATCTGTAAGTTCACTAACCTCTGTTTGAAATTCACCATTTCTTCTTCAATTAATTATGAGTGTGGGCAACAAACCATAGTAACACTAGTAGTACCTAGGACTTCACCAATATATGTACAGATATTTCTGTATCACTGTGGCAGAAACCTTGAAGTAGAACTTCCACATTCATTACTACGCTTGAAATTTAGTCATTATTGACCTGCCTTAAGATTTTATAATTAAGGAAGCACATCAAAGACTTTAAAATTTATTTGGTAAGTATGTTTCAAGATAATTGGTCCTTTGTGACCCTGTGTGTCTGCTCTTAAGTGAAATGTTAAAAATTCTATTCTCAGCACATTGAAATGGGTTTATGAAGCCATTGCTAACACAGAAATGCCAAATGCCCAAATGTTTAGTGCCTTGTGACTTACAAGCTCAGTACCAGGCAGATTTGTAGGGAGGAGAGGCACATGGAGGAGGAACAGCATCTACTTGTTTGCATGTCAGTCTCTCCCTCTAGGGCAGCAACTGTGGCATAAAGCCAGTATTCAACAGATGTTTGATGATGAGCTACATAAAAATATGATTCATGTGGAATGTGTAAAAATAAAAATAGTTGTGTTAGGATTAGGGGGCAATTAAATATCATTGTTTCATCATCTTTTCAATTTGAAACAATCTAATTTAGAAATAGTTGTATTTCTGGGCTAAGGCAAGGAACTGTGAAGACTCTCTTTGTATCTATTATACTCATTTATAATAAGGACAATAATTACCAATATTTCAAAGAGGGTACATCAAACTTAGTTTTTCAAAACAAGAAGCAACCAGTGCAGGACTTCTGTTCACAGAATGGAAACTTCCTAAACAATGGGTACTTGATACTCAGTACCTTGATCAGGGATAACTCCTATTATATTACCATGTTTATCTTTAGCATGGATGTATCTTCCAGAAAGACCTAGAACTGGAACTGGCCTCCTCATATCCCAGCCCAGAAGGCATCTCACTTGTAGATTATCCGCAGCAGATGGGGTTCCCTTAATTTTGCTACCCCACCATCTAGATCTGCAATACCTTAGACTGCAAGTTCATCATAGACTTCTCAAAAGTTTTGGGTGGTGCCCTCTGATGGTTACAAAGGATTGCAACAGCTCGGTTGGCACGGTTATAAGATAGGATCTTTGCTGGGATGTTCTCATCCGCTGTGAAGAAAGAAACATAAGGGTGAAAGAGTCAGTATGTATACACAAGAAGAATACACAACATGCCTTCCCCAGTGCTTCTTCCTCATGACTTTGCTGGTCCTCAACTCACTCAAATAATCAAGTTCTCCCAAGACACAAGGTCAAAACCTGAGAGTCAAGAGTCATCTGCTTGTCTCAAAGGCTGTTTCCCCCACTCAATGTAGCCTGAAGAAAATGTGGAATTGGGACAGAAAAGTTCTGTAGAGGAGGGTAAGACAAAAGGATCACAAGCTTTATATTTTAAAACCAAAAGGCAGTATGTGTTTTACACAGAAAGATTAAAAGCATGAGGAATATTTTACTTATGTCACATAGCACCCTTTATCCCACCCTAATATACTGGCCCTCAAAACATCCTCTTTGGATTTTTAGTCTTATATTCTAAAGCTATTTGATGTACTTTTAGAGGATAGGTACAATTTAGCAGTGACTGGGCTCTAGGGAAAAAAAGCTTGTGTATCTTGGTTGTACCTTCTGCACCTAGTTTTTAGGAAAATACTACCTACTATTTTAAGGGGGGGGGGGTGGTGACAGAAACTTCAGGGGAAGGATGTGCTCCTGGTTTAAAAAATAACCATGAAAACCTTATTCTCTCCAATTTAACCAAGCATCATAGCACTATGTCTTCACTCTGTGAGTTTTCAAAAAACATACATATAAACCATCAAATGTAGGTACTTTCAGAAAGCTCCTGTCAGCATTCCACGAAAATAAATCTTGAACTTGGGGTAGGAAGGGGGAAACTACACTGATTTTATGTTTATACAACTAGGCCTTGGCTCTCTATTAGAGGTATAGAAGGAAAAGTTTCCAGTGATAAAATTAAGGAGAATAGCAGAAAAGCTCTAGGACTTAGCTCAGCAAGGGCAATGGACATACCAGGAAGTGTGCAAGCCTGTCTGGCCAACAAGTACTTACGGGCTGTGAGTTCTTTTAGCTGCTGCTGTAGCGTGATGGAGGCATTGTATGTACGGAACACCTTGGCTGTCAGGCCCTCCATAAGATCCTGAAGATGCTTATTTAGAATACCAGTCTGGAGGAGACAAAGCACAGAGAGGATATTGGGATTTAAGCAAAAGCTAAACCACTCTGCCCCTTCTGGCAAGCCCTAGGATTTATACCAGTGTAATCTCAAGTTTGCCAAGTTTATTGCCCTGCCAGTGGGAAGTTAGAAAAAAATTCCAAAACACAGGGTGCGTGATATCTCCCTATGAAGTACGTTAATCTTAAGCAGGACAATAAAGCAAATTTGTCCTTCCCCCATTAAGATCTTCCCTGATAAGATATAGGGAGAGGCCTTCAATCTCAGAGATGGCTGGGTATCCAGCCAAAAGACGACTCTGCAAGAGCCAGAAGAGAATAAAAGGTAGGGTCTGTCCACCTGTCTGAGGGCTTTGGTCATGGATTCACTGTGTGCCTGCAGAAGGAACAGTGTATAGGATGCCACAGGACAAACTGAAGGGATAGTAGTCCAAGTCACCCCCAGGCAAACCTCTCCTTTAGGAGCTTGTGAGGAGGCTCCGGCTGGGCCCCTCCTTCAACCCGTGCAATCTGTCCACTCACATTGAGTCTATCAAAAAGATCATCCTCAGGCTGTTTGTTCTCCATAAATAGCTGTAAGTTCTTAAAAACCTAAAGGAAATTAAGTAGAACCTATTATTTAAAAAGCCTTTACTTTGGAAATAATTACAAACTTACAAAAACTTAGAAAATAAAAAAGCATAAGGCATACCCATACCCACATCCTTTTACCGATTCACTGACCATTAACGTTTTATACAACATTCACCATTGCACAATACATGTCTGCCTCACTTCCATCTCTACATACATGTGTGTAGACACACAACTGTTTGTCCTGAATCATTTATGAGCCCTTTATCCTTAAATATCTCCGTGTATTTCCTAAGAACTTCCTAAGGATAGAGATACTCCCTTGCATTCACACAGTACTTATCAGCTTCATAAATTTGCATGTATATATGCTTCAATCTACTGTTCATATTCCAATTTGGTCAGCTGACCTAATGATGTCCTCTACTTCTCCAGGATGGAATCCAATCTAAGGTATTACATTTAGTTGTCATGTCTCTTTAGCACTTCTTTAGTATGGACCACTGCCACAGCCAACAAAGCCTAATGACTGATTAAATATCAGACTTTTAAAGGGCTAGATTACAGGTTCAAGCCCAAGAGTTGGGGGGGGGGGGGGGGGGACGGATGGACATGGAGCTGCAGTGCCCTCTTTGGGTATGGGCTCAGAGATTTGAGGACTAAAGGGCTATTGCTTGGCTCAGTCAGGAGTTCAGAGAGAGGTTGAGCAAAGTTACAAAAATGACAAATATGCAACAAGACCGGGGGTATGGAAATGTGGTTGAATCATTACAGTAAGGTGAGTTAAATCTTATGCTAAAGTTTGCCACTAGGGCCAACACTCTACAGCATGCACTGTTGACTGTTACTTTAGGACATGGTGCCCTCATTCCCAGGAAGGTGTAGCACGGGGTGGTAGGTGAGGGACAGGGACTAAAAGGAGGTACACAGGACAACCAATACCTCTCCTCTCTCTTTCAAACTATTTCCCTAGTGTTCAGCAAGTGAAGAGCATACAAAAAGCACTCAATATATGCTTGCTGAATGAATGAATGAATGAATGAATGAATGAACAAACGAACGAACGAAAGAAATGAAGGAAAAACAGGCCAGGGTGCACAGGCCAAAGTAACTTACTCGTTTCTCAACAGGGACTTTATTATAGTATCTGATCGAATCTTTTCCAAGGAAGTCAAACTCTACCACGTATTCCTGACCATCCAACTCTGGGTGCAGATTGATATGCTCCACACGAAGCGAGCAGCAACCCACTGTGTCCGCTGTTTCTCCTTCCTCCTTCTCATTGCCTGCTCTCAGAGCAAGCTGTCCAGGAAGTAGGGAGAAATGAGAGCAAATGAAAAAACTTCAATTTTCTACGATCTCTAGGAAATCCAAATCAGAAGTCTCCTAACTCTGGGGATAGAGTATCAGTCTGCAAGGCTTGGGAATTCTGGATTCTATATGCTCCTTCCTCTATAAAATGAAGTACAGAGAATCATAGTGATATTACCCTTTCTCATAAAACCAAGCTTCTCTTTACTCTGTTCTCTCAAATAAGAATGGAGGAAAGGAAGAAATTAAAAAAACAACAACAACAACAAAGCAGCAAACAAGAGAGTATTCCTATTCTGGGTGATAGACTCAGTAGTCTCCTAATTTTGCTTAATTTTTGAGATAATTTAGATTTTGTGCTAAGCAGTGCAAAATTGGAAAAGAAACCAAAATCTTCAAAAAGGTAGTGACAAACTCATCTCCTCTAGAGCATGGTCCTTCAAAGTATAGTTGTGAAACATTCATGGATTGTTTAACCAATTTTAAGGGTTATAACCATTCTTTTTAAAAACAAGAAAAAAATTAAAATGTCAGAATTCATTGCTTGTAGAAAGGCTAAACACTGTTTTGTGCAGCTTTGCAGTTACACACAACTACAAATATATTTATGTGTGTTGGGTCATGACGTAAAATAAAAATTTTTTTGGTGGCTTATACTCAGTTTGAAAATGTCATAGTATTTGCAGAAGATTCAGATTTAGAGACCAGCAGACTCCAAATGCCTCTCTCTCCACTTCTACCCTCCTTATTGGACCAGAGATGGGTACTGCTCCAGTACTTAGCACAAGGCCTGGAAATGTAAACAATCCCATATTTGGTAAGCCCAACGTATTAGGCAATGTGATAGGAAGATGCTCACCTTGTCTATGAAGTATAGGGCTACAGCTCTCTGCCGGACTTTCATCTCTTTGGACTTCCAGTCTTCTCTATATTGGTTCCGGATTTTATCCACACACTTCTTCAGTCGCCGAGCAGTCTCATATTTCTGCCAGTCTTTCTCACCCTGCAAAGACCCAAACCCAAAGGTCTATGTAGATTGTGTAGGGATGGTAGAGTAAAAATAGACTTTGAATATTCAAGCTCAGAGCTCTGAACCAAAGGAACCTGAGCATAAGCAAGGTAGAAAAAGAAGAGTACTGAAGAGAAATTTTAGAGTATCTAACCTGGTGAGAACTCATGTTAGGAGTATATTTCACTGTCAAGCACAACAGGCCCCTGTCTAGTTACTAAGCCAGCCTCTGGCTTTCATTCTATAAAGTGGTTATGTTCTTGGGAAAAGCCCAAATGGCACGTCCCCAAAATGGACTTCTATCAATACAAAGGTATAAATATCCCCATCCCCACATCAGCATCAATGCTCTGCTGTAGAGTCTGTGACCCAACAGTTTTCTGCTAGGACTAAATTTCATTAAATACAAATCCAAGACAACCATTCAGTTTGATGGACTGTCAAGAAGCAGAACCAAAGATGACACAACACATTAATTACTAAGGAACACAAAGACTTCCAGGAACAGTGGTAATTATTCACCATTTTCTAACTTCTGCATTTAAGAGTATTTTTGATTAGATTGAGGGGAAACAATGTTACTGAGAAGACTTTTTCTTCTCAAAACATTAGTTTTTGGTACAAGTTCTAAAAATTTATTCTAAAGCCAATGACGTGTTTTTAAAAGGGTATGAAAAGACTGAATCTAATCAACAGTGACAGAAGATTATTTCTGCTACCATATTGAATGGAAACAAGATTCACAAGCAAGGACTGATACTAATGTCAAGTGAGAAAGGTAAGAAAGGGGGGGGAGAAACATCTATGAAATCCCAAGAGGGTCAGGGAGTATTCTAAGGCCTAAAACAAATTATATGACATGACTACAAGGATGGATTTTTTTTTTTAAAGCTAGCTAGTTTGCTTATTTCTTTCTTTCCTTTTTCCTTTCCTTCCTTCCTTCCTTTCAGAGAGAGAGGCAGAGACACAGGAGGAAGGAGAAGCAGGCTCCATGCCGGGAGCCCGACGTAGGACTCAATCTTGAGACTCCAGGATCGCACCCTGGGCCAAAGGCAGGCGTTAAACCGCTGAGCCACCCAGGGATCCCCCACAAGGATGGATTTTAAGAACCCAAGAATCTCTGCTCTTAATTCTCCCAACCACAAGAGAGAGGGATAGTGATTTCTACCCACATATGCCTAGTTCCCATCTGACATGCGACATTGGTCCTTGAAGTATAATAACCATGGTCACGGTAACTAGCCTTCTGAGCATGCAGGAAAGTGAGCTATGTGTAAGTGAGAAATATCTTCTACGTCTAGCTCTAACAACACTCAGAAATGCAAGCTCACCTGGGTATGCTAAGGATTCATCAGCACTCTCCCACAACTGTGTGTGGCCAAGTTGTATGTACTTGTTTGGCTATAAAATAAGAGGTTCAGTAACTACTTGTTGTTGTGGGTGGGCAATTAAGCAGTTGGTGATACAATATCTAAGAAGAAATATCTAAGTTCTATTTCCTGACAATGGGAAGCTTAAAATTTCTCAGATTTTTCTTAGTACATATTGACATTTAAAAGGGTGAAGAAAAAGGTGTGATACCAGCTGTCTTCATGTACGAGTCAGTAATAAATTTCCATGACAATCATGTCTTTCTCTCTCTCTCCCTTATACACACACACACACACACACACACACACACACACACGACATCAAAGACTCATCTTTAATAGTATAGTCTCCAGTTAAGGAGCCGGCTCTTGGCCATCACTCTAATGCACATAGGCCTACCAAAGCCTTACTCCAAGTCTTCAAAGTCCCATAGGGTTACATTTGCCCAATTCCTTAGTCATGCCACCAAAACAAGGTTTAGAAAAACGCAACAAATAAGTTATTCACAGAGGATACCACAAGATCAACTTTTCTTCACAGGATGGCTGGGCTCTTGATGCAAGGATCCAGGAGTCTCAAATAAGGATACAAAGATGGGAGGGTGGGGGCAGATGCCACCTTGTCTAGGTCTAAGGGAAGGCTGGCTCCAGGAAGTATGCTTATCCCTGCTGTCTTCGAAGTTTCTCTAAGCAGACAGTAAATTACACTTGAACAAGCTTTCTCAGACTACTAGAAAATAAAATACCCATTTCGGTTTTCCAGATAAGGTCATCATCAAAACCATCTCAGTAAAACAAGGTATCCACTATAGGAAGCTTGCCTTTAACCCTTTCCATTTTCCCCT